>NC_072425.2:122151785-122790000 GCF_028878055.3 Symphalangus syndactylus
GAAAAATGTATTTCCTTGCAGTGAGATGACAGAGGTCCCTATATTCTTGCTCTGTTGGCTGGGATCTGTCCTCAGCTCTCAAAAGCTGCTCATAATGTCAGGCCACATAGGCTTGTCCCTTATACTTTGAATCTCACTAATTTATTCTCTCTCTTATCTAGACTCTTTTTTTAAAAAAGGATCACCTGATTTGGTAAGGCCCACCTGAATTTATGGAGGCAATTATACCAGACAATCTTAATAGTCCAATAATCTTTGGAGCTATCTTAGAATTCTGCCTGCAACAACCCTTAATAAATTAAGATCTCAGAATATTCATTCGAACTCATACGTGGTTCAATTTTATGTGCAGCTCAACATTCGAAGACTTTATTATCTATTATGTATATTCAGACAAACAATCAACCATGGCAATTTGATTAATGAACTGTTTTCCAAGTCATGTTTTTTTTTTTACCCAGGGCTGGAAAATGTCAAAGTCTAGTACTATTTTAATACTATGGCAAGAAAAAAGTGACTGTTAAAGATTCTTTCTATCTTAAGTAAGATAATGGGGAGAAATTGATGCCTGACATTGCCCTTTCCTCTATTTGTATAGATCATAATAAAGTAGCTAACTTAAAATGACTGCTTGCTTTGACCAGGCATTGTGCTACTGCATACATTATGTATTCAATTTTAAGTGAATCATGTTAAGCTTACTATTACTGTCCCTATTTTACAGATCATGAAGCCTAATCTAAGAGAGATGTTTATTATATATTTTGAGTCTTTTCCAAGAAACATCCCTCTTTAGAAAAAGAGATATGCCTAACTCATAAAGAAATGAGTTTCTATTTGTACATCTGTTTTTTTCTTACCATTCTTTATGTTCCTAGAACTCATATTTGAGATTATTTGTTAAAGAAACTAAAATAATAATCTTTTTCTCTACTGTGCCTTTAAATGTATGTTTCAAAATAGACTATTATATCAGCTCTAGCAATGTACAACTGAAGGTAACCTTTGTAAAACAATAAAGATATCATTTTGTTCCTGAAACACAGTAATATATTCAATATGACACAAAGGAATTCACAGCATGTTACTACTTTTAACAATTCTCAGAAAAAAAATGTTTAAAACCCAGATCAATTAGTAAAATTAATAATGTTTCACTAAATTGAAACATTAAATTTTGAGTGTATATAATTAAATAGGCATAAGTAATTTTAAAAATTAAACAGTTTAATTCTCTCATAGGTGAGCCTTTTAATATAAAGGTAGAAAAACTACTGTGCTAATAAATATAAATATGCATATACATGCAAAAATAATGTTTCTCAGGCTATATATTAAATAATTGGAGACTAGAGTGAAGAGTACTTGATTCTATGTGTAAGAAATTTTTATTTTGCTGTATTGAACAAAAGTGTATTTATGTAAAATTTAGTAAAAAATACTTTGCATGAATTATGTATATAAAAGCTTCACATGAGCTATGTCCCACAACAAAAATTAAAATAGGCCAATATATAAATCAGGATCCCATTACTACTCCTGTTATAAAAAATTATTTATAAACGAGTAATATTTTTATTTCAACATTGCTAATAAAGATTTAGGTCCTGCCCTCATGCTCTTTACAGAGAAGTGAGGGAAATAAGACACATCTGCAAATGAGTAATTTGAGATAGGAAGCACTGACAACTCATTTAACAAGCAATTCTCAAGTACCTGAATCAGGGAAACACTCCACTAAAGTGCTTGAGTTAAAGCAGGCAGACTCCATGTTACTGAGAAAAAGGATGACAGGTAAACCAAACCACAAGAGGACAGATCAATGGTACCCTCTGGGGTAGATACCATTTGCTAAGGGAAGCAGAAATGTGTGTACGTGAAGGTAAAGAATGTGCATTTCAGTCTGTGTCCCTTAGAGTCACAGACTTGATAAAGATTCATAGGTTGGCCGGGCGCTGTGGCTTACGCCTGTAATCCCAGCACTTTGGGAGACCAAGGCGGGTGGATCACAAGGTCAGGAGATTGAGACCATCCTGGCTAACATGGTGAAATCCCATCTCTACTAAAAATACAAAAAAATTAGCCAGGCGAGGTGGCAGGCACCTGTAGTCCCGGGTACTCGGGAGGCTGAGGCAGAAGAATGGCCTGAAGCCAGGAGGCAGAGCTTGCAGTGAGCCGAGATCCTGCCACTGCACTCCAGCCTGGGAGACAGAGCGAGACTCTGTCTCAAAAAAAAAAGATTCATAGGTTGATGATCATTACATGGGACAACATGTCAAAGAGCTCTGAGTTCCAGAAAAAAAAAGGGTAAAAATCACATCTTGGAGGAAAAAAAGCAAGTTTCTGGAAGATTAAAAATCATAGCTTTGAGTCTGTATTCTCAATACATTTAATCAGATGCACACAGAGCACTGACTCTGCCAGGCACTGTTCTAAGAGCTTTCAAATATTAACTCATTTAATGTGCTAAAAATCTTAGAAGGTTTGCAGAAGACACTAATAAGCTGTTGAGCTGCGGTGTGTAGGCCTGAACCCAGGTATTTGGAGTCCATAGTTCATGTACTTAAACACTAACAATATTACCTTCTCAGTATAAAGCAAGTGAAATGAAATGTACTAGGATTTAGGGAAGATTTAAAAATTCGTTTCAAAAGATATGATCAAGTGTGCTCCTTTCTTCTATCTACCTTCCAAATAATTCAGCAAGCAAAGAAAAATACTCCTTGACAAATGCAAATAGGGTTTCTCCTTGCAACCTTTTCAAAGGCCCTATGTGCCATGCGAACAACCTAACCTATGTCCTTTTGAGGCTTATCATAAATCAGTGGCCATTGCAAAAACACACTCTAGCATACAGCTTCACATCTTTCCTGGCTTTGTTGTCCACCTTTTCCCCCTTATCCTCACCTTTCTGTGAATAATGTGTATGCACTTGCCTCAGAACTCAATGAACTTAAAGGACCCTCACAAAGACATAGGGCAGGAGGACCTACGAGTCGGCCAGGGAGTTCCTGAGGAAGAGCTACATTACTAATACTAATAATAATAATAAAAAGATGCACGGGAAAAATATGACTCTACTTTGCTGGACTTCATGGAGTCTGCCTGTGATGCCTAGATCTGCTGCAGCCACTCTGTGACACAGAGGAGAGAAAACATGTACCTGCTAAAGACGGCTAAGACGAAAGACAGAAAAACATCTGGATCTTTAAGCTACTGAATTAACCAACTCTAGAGCCTTCTACCTCCAGACCTCTTGCTTGGGAAGATAAAACACCCTTTAGTATGTTACTATGATTATTTCAAATTGCCTATTATTTACAACCCAAAAAACATACTAGCTGACACAACAAAGAAAGCTAACTAATTTTTACATTAACCCTCATTTTTACAGATGAAGAAACCTAAAGACCAACGATTTGTCATCCAGAGTCACAGAACCAGTCACTGACAAGTATAGCCAGGATATAAAAGTCCAGGTCTGCCAAGCTCCTAAACTCTTTCACTGACCACAGATAAAAAAATAAAAGTAAAACAAACAAACAAACAAAAACTTGTAAACAACACCTGCAAGATACTTGGCACAGTGGTTACTTCATAAATACTATTTTCAAGAATACAATTAACAGTCAGTTAACCTTTTTTTTTTTTTTTTTGATTTAAATTGCCTTTTATCTGTTTTGTGAGAACTTTTAAATAAACAATGAGAAGAACTTACATTTACATAATTTAAGAATCGAATTATTTTGATTTTTTTTTTTTTTATTAAAAATTTCAAGTGTGGTGTTTATTTTTTTTCTTTTTTTTTTTTCTTTTTTTTTTTTATTATACTTTAGGGTTTTAGGGTACATGTGCACAATGTGCAGGTTTGTTACATATGTATCCATGTGCCATGTTGATTTCCTGCACCCACACCATGGAATACTATGCAGCCATAAAAAATGATGAGTTCGTGTCCTTTGTAGGGACATGGATGAAACTGGAAAACATCATTCTCAGTAAACTATCGCAAGGACAAAAAACCAAACACCGCATGTTCTCACTCATAGGTGGGAATTGAACAATGAGAACTCATGGACACAGGAAGGGGAACATCACACTCTGGGGACTGTTGTGGGGTGGGGGGAGGGGGGAGGGACAGCATTAGGAGATACACCTAATGCTAAATGACGAGTTAATGGGTGCAGTTAACCTTTTTAAGATTACCTCAAAGCCTAGTCGTGCCTGGGGTGAGATGGGAAGAGACCAGTTTCCATAGATTTATACACTGAGCACCAAAGTTACCTGCAGAACAGGGAAGTTGTCGGGGACAACTTTCTAACAGTGACAGCTAGACATGGTAATAAGAAAAACCTCAGCTTCATCCCTTCCTAAGCAGGCCCCTAAAGGCACTGCTTGATGAACTCCTTTATCAAGAAGGACTCGACAGAAATAATCTTTCATGTGGATGCCCCTTCAAGCTAGTCTCCAACTTAGCTGTTCCGAATTCTGACAAGGAAAAAAGCAATCATTCATAGGTTTCTCAAAACAAACCTGTACAACAGGAATTATAATGCCTATTTTACAGATGAGAACAGTGGGGTTTAGAGAACACAGCCCAAGGACATAGAGCAGCTATCATAAACTTGCCCCAAGGGAGGAGGAAGGGATAAAAATAATGGAAAAGAGGTGCTTCAAGCTGGCAATAAAAGCATCACTTTCAATCCATACTTCCCTCTGGATGGAGATTAAACCATGTAAAGTATGCAGAGATAAGCACAGTGGCTGGAGCATATCAGGCTCAAGATCCTTTCCCTTTGCTCTCTGACTCTCCCAGCCTTTCCCCTTCTGGCTTCAGCAGACCAACCAATCAGAGGATTAAGAGTGAACCCACCCTATGGCCAGGGCTCAAGGTGTACCAGATATCTTAGATGCTGGACTTAAACTGAATCAGAAGGCAGTGTTTGCATAAAAGACAGTAGGTGTTTAGAAGAATTATTCACAATAGCCAAAAAGACTATCAACAGATGGCCAAACCTGCTGAATATGGTATATACACACAATAGAATATTATTTAACCATCAAGAGGAATGAAATACTGATTCATGCTACAAAATGGATGAATGTTGAAAACATTATGCTAAATGAAAAAGTCGGACACAGAAGTCTACATATTGTATGATTTTATTTATATGAAATATCCAGAATAGGGAGTGCCATAGTTGCCAGAGGCTAGGAAGAGAAAGAAGGAGGAGTGGCTGCTAATAGTTTCCCTGTGGGTAGTGAAAATATTTGAAACTAGATAGAGGTGGTGATTGTGCAACATTGTGACTGTCCTAAATGCTACTGAATTGTACACTTTAAAATGGCCAATTAAAAAGAAACTTGATTTGGACTTCCAGATCATTATATTTTCCACTTATTTAAACATATCGATCCATGCATCTATCTATACACACACACATATATATACACAGATATATATATATAATATATATACACAGATATATATATATATTATATATATACACACACATATACATGTATTTTATTTACTATGACATGGACACTATTATTGCAAAATATGTTAAATGGAATGACAATGTTTGCTGATGTCTGATCTTTTCACGAGTCTTTATGATTTCTCAAAACACAAAAAGTAATTTTCTGATTATATGGGCCAGTTTCGATTATCCTGAGGTATGTTTTTGGTGCCTATAAATGTGAACTTAGCGTGGCACAATTGTTAATCCCCAGTATAATGCTTGGTTTACATTTCCTATTTATTTACTTATCCAGTAAACACGGGCAATTATGCTACATTATGGAAAGTGCTGGAAGCATAAAAACATTGACACACCCTCAATGGATATTGTAAATATATGGACAGATAGACAAAATATTTCATTATAATACGGTCCAAGCCATAATAGAAGTGAAAATAGGCTACTTTACAATCAACGAAATCTTTACCTTAGCCAGACCAAGGGGTCAATTACGGTTTTTTGGTAAAGGTGTTATCTGAGTTTATAACTTTTGAAAGAAAAGAAAAGTTTTGACACAGCCTTGAACTTCTTTGCAAAATTGGAAGCTGACAAACTAAAACTTCCTCATCTTTCCACAATCAAAATTGCATAATATGAAGCTACACTCTCAGCTTTCTTTCTGGTTAGTAAGGAAAAATGTACCTTGCCCTGACTGAGGGCTAAGCCCTTCACTTAAATTCTGGATCAAGTGCTTTTCTTTTTTTTTTTTTCTTTTACAAGGACTTTGTGCCTTCAACTATAACCTTTCTCAGTTACCATGCAACCTGAGATATTTATCATGAACTGAGTGTTATGTTGCCGAAGAAATCAAAGTTGGAAATTAAATAGTAACATTTTCATCAAATGGAAATGGTATAAAGGGGATCAGGCTTGAGCGGGATCTAAAGGCACAAGCAGGCTGAACAAGAAAGTAGCTCAGACATCCATGGTTATTACCCATGGCATTTTGCCTTCTCCCTCTACTTGCATTTATAGGCTTATGGGAAGTTTCCAATAACCAATCGAAAGGAGAACAGAAAACACAGTCTTAGTTTGCAGGTGATCCTGCATGACATACTGACACACAGGCACCCCTTGAAAGTGGATGGTGACAGCCCTGCAACTCCACTCTGGGACAGCTCTGAAAGACAGTGATAAAGGAAATCTTCACAATGGAAAAACTTCTAGCAGTGCATCTAGCTGATCCTTTTTCCTGGAAGGACAGATGACCAGAGGTGCACGACTCATCAGTTCATGAGCTGTGATAAACTAGTTTAGCTGGCTGATCAAGGCTTGGAAGAAATACAATTGCGAAATTGATAAGAAGGAGTACTAGAAAAGAGGTCAGTGGGTAAATCTCTTTGAAGGGAAACAGAAGGGGAAGATATTTGTGTCCCATTGGAATCTTTACCAAAGAGTGGCCTCAGCAGAGGAGGATTTTCATTATAAAGCAGATGAAATGACACAATCTATGGGTATCAGTCAACTTCTTTTCAAGCCAGTCCTGCTATTGTTCAATGGGCTGATGAACAAATTGGCCATGGCCATGGCAACAGAAATAAAAATTAAGCATGGGCCCAACAATCATGAACTTCCACTATACAAGCAGATCTGTGTATAGTCTCTGCTGAGTGCACTACCAGGCCAGGCTACCATTAGCCTGTTGACTCAGTGGCATGAGAAGCTTAAAATGCTTGGGTGGCAGTCTCAGCTTTCACCAGAAAGCAAAATTACCGATCACTGGGGGAAATAAGAATGGGTACCATTCAATTTTTATCCCTTAATTCCCTCACTTGTGAATACTTTCTATGGAAAAACACTAAAAGCTGACTTACAGCTCTCAAAATGGAGGGTGCATGTGTGTGTGTGCATGCATGCGTGTGTGTGTGTGTGCATGCAATGTGTGTGCAGATGTGTGTGTGTATCAGGATTTAAGTTACAGGATATTAAAGAGGGAGTATAAATAAATTTAGAAAAAAAGAATAACATTACCCAAAGACTTTTATTTCCGAATGTTCTGGGTCAATAGTAGACCTGCCTGACTTGTTTAGATGTGTTTAGTGTTATTTAGTTTTCCATTACTTTTATTACAGGACATGGGATAGATAAGAGACATGTTACAAGATGTTCTACATTCCAACTTACTCTTCCTTACTTCCATTGATTGTGTAGTATAAACTTAATTTCAATCTGATGGGATCAATGATCCCAGATCTCTGGTTAGCCTGTTTTTTGTTTGTTTGTTTTTGTTTTTGTTTTTGTTTGAGGCAGAGCTTCACTTTTGTTGCCCAGGCTGGAGTGCAATGGCGCAATCTCAGCTCACCACAACTTCTGCCTCCTGGGTTCAAGCGATTCTCCTGCCTCAGCCTCCCGAGTACATGGGATTACAGTTGTGCACTGGAATTAATTTATATCTTTCCTGTTATCAATAACACAATTTTTCTTTTGCTGTATTGTAACACTTCACAATCTTCCCTAAAATTGTTGTGCCTTTCTTTTCAATATTATTTATGACTCGAATTATAGAAACTCTGTCTTATTTGTCATTATTTCACCTATAATTCTATCTAGAGTATATGCTCAAGTAACATTAGTTGTATTGAAACTGTTAACACTTAAAATTCCAGCATCTATATACACGACTAACTCAAATGAATTAATAAGCAAATTTTGTATTCCATGAAAAAAAGTAGCTATTCTTCACCAACAATTTGCCATTATTAGCTTGTGATCAGATTCTAGAATGCTAACATTAAGATAAATATAAAGCTTTTATGTCATCATAAGAATTGATTTATGACCAAATGTCTACTTTTGCCTTTATTTTAAATTCAGTTTGTTGTTCACATGACAAAAACTGAATTATAGACATTAAGCTCCAATGATCATTTTCATTGACTAATAGCATTGGATATGTATTTAGAATAAATCTTCAAAAGATAGAGTTATTGACCATTGAAAAATATTTCTAAAATATCATTAGTGAGCTAAAGATGTACTATAAAAGTAATTTTTTTTTTAACTAAAGGCAATGGGAGGGGGGCTCTTGACAGTCACTGTGACTCAGTGGTCAGCACTTGAGCCATTTTTGGGTAACTTGAAGGTATCCAATATCTGGAAAGTCTTATAATGAAAACTTCTGGCCAAATAAAATCAAACTTGCATCTAACAAGTATCAATGCTTAAATTTATTAAGTAAATTGTTAAAATATCTAATAAGTATGAAAAGTATAGTGCATTGAGCAAATATAAATGTATCTCTCAATGTCATTTTCTTCTCATACACCAGATAGCAAACGTTCTCTCACTAGAATTGGCCTAGTCAATGTTTCAGGTCAAGAATATTTGTTGCCATCTTCTTATTTTTTTCTGGATGTTTGCATGGGCTTTTAAACTCTACTTAACAATTACAAAAACTTCTATCTCTGCCTAAATGTTCTCTTTTTATTTTATTTGACACTCTTTGCAGTGTACTCTGTTCTCTTTTGAAATGTATCTCCCTGAAACAGCTCCACTGTCCTTCAGCAGCACTCACCAAGAAGTATACTAGACACCAAACAAGTATGTTCAGGTTTATCAGGATTTTAAGTTTATATCTTAAAATGATCTCTTTATATTTTCTTCTGCGGTATACTCTGAGATCCTTGAGAACAGAGATATGTTATTTTACTCAATAAAACACGGCTGGGCCTTGACTTAGATAAGATTTACTAGCTGTGGGATCTTGAAGACAGGGTTTCAGGTACCTATGATTTATTGAGAGAGTACTCTCAGAAGAATGAAAATAAAAGATGTATGATAGAGCATCCTTTATTTGTAAGGAAGGATGTTCCTTCCTTACAAGGATAAGTTTGTAAGTAAGCATGTGTTCTCAGTTGGAATCTGGAACATAAATGTAACTACTTAAAACAAGAGAGCCTGCCATAAATTAGTCCTTAGCTATCGACTATCTGTGGGGAGAGAGGAAGGATGTTTTAAAGTAGGATGGATAGGTGGATTAGCTCATGTCTTCCGTAAATCAGGCACCAAGATGGGATTAGACATCGTAGATAAGCATTATTAGTAAGAAAGCCTTTCAGAGAAAATGGAAAGAAGTTCTGACCTTTGTGAACAAAAAAGAAAAATGGAAGAAAAGTTGGGAGACATGACAACTAAATATAATGTATCCTAGAAGAGAAAAAGGCCTGTAGGTTAAAAACTAAGTATATTATTCCCATGGCTGCTGTGAGAAATAACCATTAATTTGGTGTCTTAAGAAAGCATTAATTTATTTTCTTATAATTCTGTAATCCATAAGTCCAAAATTAATCGAACTGAACTAAAATTATGATTTTGGCAAAGCTGTATTCTTTTCCAGAGACTCTAGGGAATAATCTCTTTTATTGTCCTTTCTAGGTTTTAGAGATTGCCAGCTCCTCATGGTTTGTGACCTTCCTTCTATCTTCTAAGCCAGAGCTGTAAGTTGAATTCTCACACTGCATCATTCTAACCCCTTTATCTCCCTTCCTTTTCCACATTTAAGAGACTTTGTGATTATGTTGGGCTCACTAGAGAATTCAGAACTGAATAATTGTGCCCTCCAGTTTTCACATGTCAAAGCCTTACCCTGCATGGTTGGAAGATGGAGCCTCTGAGGAAGTACTTAAAGTTACATGAGGTAATAGGGGTGGAGCCTGATCTGATAAGATTAGTGCCATATAAGGAGAGATATCGAAGATCTCACTTTTGCTCTCTCTTTCCCAACATGCATGCACCAAGGAAAGGCCATGTGAGGACCCAGCGAGGAGATGGCTGTCTTTAAACCCAGAGGAGAGCTCACCAAATACTGAATCTGTGGACACTGCCATCATGGACTTCGAAATTCCAGAATTGTGAGAAAATGAACACCTGTTGATTAAGCCACTCAGTCCACCTAATCTGTGGTAGTTTTAGAAATCTAAGAAGACTAATATAAGGACAATTATTCTACCTATAACACCAAAAAAAATCTGAATGAGATACGAAGTTTAGTTAATAATTTATCAATCTTGGCCCATTAATTGTGACAAATGTACCATACCAATGGAAAATATTAATAAAAGCAGGATTTAGGTGTCAGTCATAGGAATTATCTGTGCACTTCAAGATTTCTCTCTAAATTTGAAACTATTCCGAAATTAAAAGTTCATTTTATTAAATAAACGTTGCAAGGATTAACTTTTTTTCATTATTACTTTTACTTTACAAAATTAAGTAGCATTTTTGTTTGCTTGTTTCACTTGTATTGTCAAAAGTGTAGTAAAGTTTAAGAGGGGTGTTTACAAACCAGGCTTATTAAAAGAAGAGCTATCGGGAGGTAGGGGCCAAGATGGCTGACGAGAAGCGGCTGTGGTCTGCAGCTCTCACTGAAAAGAGGAAATACGGCAAGTGAACCCTGCACCTTCAGCTGAGGTATCCAGATTGTCTCATTGGAACTGGCTAGGCAGTTGGTGTGACCCACAGAGAGCAAAGAAAAGCAGGGTAGAGGGACAGCCCACCCAGGAGCCACACAGGGTAAGGGGAACTCCCACCCCAAGTCAAGGGAGACAGTGAGTGAGTGTGCTACCCCTCCAGGGAAATCACACTTTTCCCAAGGATCTGTGCAACCCGTGGATCAGATTTCCTCATGAGGTCATGTCACCAGGGCCTTTGGTCCCCAGCACAGAACTGTGCAGACTCTTGGCAGCCACTCACGTTGCACCAGTGGCAGCACGCTAGAGGTGGCCTAAGATGACTGAGTTCCTGTGCGGAGGGGCAGCTGCCATCACTGCTGCTCCAGTCAGCCATTTTCCCCTGTCAATGTCAGGGAGACTGGGCAGTTTGGACCAGGAGGAAGTCCCCACAGTGCAGCACAGTGGCCATGACAGATCCTGGCCAGACTGTTTCCTTAGGTGAGGCTCAGATCAATCCCTCTTCACTGGGCACGGCCTCCCTGTGGGAATTTCAGAAAATATCGTATATAGTCTTAGAGTTGCTCCAAGAAATATTATTATTCCAACATCTTTGAGGACTTTTTCTAGAGACAAATTCAACCAATTTATCATATATGAAAAAGGAATGCTTCTAGATATTCAGCCAAAATTCTGGCTTGTATTTTTTTTCTTTATCAGTCGTGTAACCATGAATGTTTCCAACTTGACTTTGACAAGCTTTAAAATCACTGTGTAAATTTGAAAATAGTTATCTGTTTTAGTTCTATACTTAGTGTATCCACTTCTTACAAGAAGCAATGAGATATTTATAAATTTCAGCTTTGGTTTCTTCTTGTTTATTGACTTGGCTGTACCACTTTAGTAAAGTCTGTTTCTCCTTCATTGTGAAGCCATAGATGTTCTCAGAGGACATAGCCTCAGGCAGAGGATAATCACCTTATAATAGCAGTGGTTTTAGCAGGATTCTATTGGACTATCTCTCTCCCTGCTCTCTCTGCTAAGCTGTCTGCCTCTGCATATAGCACACCCAGATTTTAGCCTCCACTAATGGAAGGCTGACTGGTCTGTTGTTTTCCATGATACCCAAAGTATAAATTGCTCCCACAGTCTGATCCAATTCAACCAAGGCCAATTGCAGAGCTAGTTTTTGAGGCAAGTTTTGTGGTTTGCTCTGAACACAGGAGGGGTATTGTTAGTTGTCTTTTCATCTGGTTGTCTCTGGTAATGTTTTCGGTCTATATTTTAGCCTGTTGCTCATAATTGCTTATCATCAAAACAGCCTTTGTTTCTGAGCAACTCTCAGCTTGAATTTCCCAACAGTCAGTTTCCAATTAAGTTAGTTGCTTTATAGAGAGCTTTGGAGTGCTCTGTTTTTAAGGACTGCCTCTTTACCATGGCAAAACATTGGAACCTCTGCTCTAGAGTGAGAGCAAGGAGAGTGGTGTAATTTTTCCAGTGACCAGACACACCAGCTCCTCCTCAGTTAAGTCCTGCCCAGTGCCCCTGGGTAGGGTGCCTTTGAGGACCGGTAGGGGGCGCAGGGCAAATTAGGGGTGACGTTCAGAACCAGTGCCTACAGGCATCCCCAAGGGCTTCTCATGTTGGTAGGGAAGGTAACTGCTCATCTTTGCAGGTTGCCTCCCCCACATGTATCTTCCACCCTTTGAGGGAGCTGGAGAGGGATGATCATTTCCTCAATTTTTTTTTGGCTTGCCATGACTAGGAGTGAGCCTCCACTCTACTAGATGGGGTTGAGTGAATGAAGAAAAACCCCAACCTCTTAGCTTCAAATGTTAGGAATTTAGCCTGTGCAATTTATTGCTGAGAGGTATGAGAAAAGCTGGCAACCTGCCCCTCCTGTTGAGATAACATATCCTTTAACTGAGATGAGGAGAGAGAGAGAGCCTCATTTTCTTGGCCCTACTCACTCAGATTGGAGAGTCTGAAAAAAAAAAAGAAATAAAAGAAATGTTGAGATGGGAGAGAGAAGGAGAAAGCAAGTCATGGCTAAGTGACACAGACTGGCTCTTGGTATCACAATTTAGAAGATTTTCTTGAAAAAAATATTTCTTTATTTGCTATGAAACAATTTCCAAAGACTTCTTTAAAGTAGTTTCTCCAATATGATCATTTTCTAGAAAGAAGATTTGTAGAGCTTACCATGCTACCTTTCCAGAAGTCACATTTTTCCTAATTATTTATTTTAAATATTACAGCATCTCTAAATGTATTATGCATTTGATTAGTAATATTAGCTTAAATTTTCCATCCCACATAGTGATTATTTCTGTCATTAAATTATTTTTATCCTTCATATGAATTTGTTCATTATAGATCAAATTTTAAAATCATACTTAATAAATTCAGAAATGTTTATTTTTTTTTCTAGTACACACTATGCTAGTAAAGACCAAAAGATGTACACCATTATGTGGGATTACATGTAGATACAAGATACCATCCTTTTAAGAATGTTATACTAATGTTCTGTTTTCTAATGTATTTGTCTTGATTGAATACTGTTGATATTTTTAATTTAGTTAGCTTTGTTCTTCAGTTCTACAATTAGATATGAAATGTTTTGTTTCCAAGTGGATTTGTGGTCTTCTAATAGAGTATCAAATCTTTCTAGCCGTAGATAATTTAATTGGAAAAACTAAATGTGAAACTAACTTGTAGTACATGTAATAGTAGAAGCAAAATACATTGCATTTTATGTTAGTATTTAAAAGCTAATTGCTACACTTTCTTTTTTCCATTTTAAAAATGATTCAAAATAAAATACTGAAATTTCTGCCATGTAACCCAAAGTAATTTTATATAATTAAACTGAATCAGAAGCTGTTTTGATAGAAACATTTTTACAATGCCAGAAAGACGTGATGAAGATTTTCATGAGTTTTCATAGAACTTGCTAATTTTCTGGATATATTTTATCTTTCTAGTAGATCAGAGTTGCATTTGTTGCTTCTGAGATCTGAATTTGATAGAAATAATTGCCTTTTTATATTCTTATTATATTGATCATAATTAAATGTTGATTTATTAAAGACTAAGGCAGTCCAGGTATTTCATCTGAACGGTTCAAGTTCTGGATTTGATTAGAATAATTTTATAGCTGCCCTTAATTTATTTCATAGCCTTTTAGTGAGGCCACAGACCACGTATGTGGAGTGTAAAGCAGCTGCCCCCCTGCCCAGGTCTAAGGACAATGCTGTTAACAGGAAAATGTGATATGTTATATCTAACTTCCAAAGGTACTCTTTAATCTAGTCACTCTGCAGATAAGAAATTGCCAGTAAAGCAGGTTGCAAGTCATGTTTTTTTCTGAAATATCTAAAATTAAAATTTTGGGACTACATCTTGCAATTTTGCTGCTCAGTGATTTTACGTTATTCATGAACACTCTCAAAATAATTAATGAGCAGAAAAGCCTGGGTCACAGATGATGAAGACAAACTTCTAGGAGAGTTTACTTCTGCAGCTTCTGTTAAGAGTCAGGTTCGCTTGAGATGATGACAGGTGACAGGCAACAGCTTTTAGTTATCCTTAATTAAAATAACCAGAACAAATTTCTGGAAATCAATTATGTGTCCATGGAGGAGATAACAGTAAGCAGAGGTTTCAATTGTATTCAATACCAGTATAGGAAGCTGATATTCAGCATTCAAAGTGGTTCAAGAACCTCGTCTACAAGAGGGAGGTCAGTGGAAGAAGCCAAAGCTATTCTCAAAATTTCTGAATAACAAGTTTCTCAGCAACTGAATCAGTGGAACCCCAAAAGGTTTGCTGAGATTGCTAAAGGAGCTATGCTCCACTTCCAGACCTCAGTGGTGGGCGAGTGCTAGAATCACACACTTCTGTGTATTCTTCCCTTGGGCGTTGAGAAAATGCACAGATATACACAACAAAGCGCAGAGAAGATGTTCAACTCATGAACCAAAGACCTGAATTGAAAACAAAATTAGGATGACATAACTGAGAGTCTACTCAGCTGTGAAATGCAGAATGGAAAATTGCATGTGTCAAGAAACAGACTAAGGTAGCAAAAGTAAGTAGGGATATGACAGATACCATAAAACACAAAGACAGCCTCTAGATAGTTTGGAGAACATTCTGGTGCAGTATCTTAGACTAGGACATAAGGAAAATATAAATAATATTGCATACCCCCTTGGAAGTTGTTACCTGGCAAGCATGACAAATTTACATATATATATAATTGAAGGAATTAAGCACTAAATTATGTGGTGCTGATGGTGGTGAATGTGGTTGAATTGATGCAAAGGACACTACTAGTTAGATTACTAATGTGATTACCTCATGGTGCTTTCTTAATTTAGGTAGCTGTGAGTTTGTGAGAATGTCACTAAATAATCTCTTTACTAAAAAAAAAAGCTCTTAAAAATTCTGAATAAAGTTTTCAATGATCTCTCTTGAGTTTGAGACTTCCGTGAAATACTCTCTAATCTTATTATTTACAAAGCATTTAGTGGTTTTTCTCCCATATTAAGACTTCTCCTGTTTAGAGTCTTCTTTCTCCTTCCAGGTATATTCCATCAAATATTCCCACTCAATTCTTTTTATTTTCTCTAGTTCTCAATTATTTTATTTGTACTCTTTATGCTTTAATTTGAATTATTATATGTATTCATATGTGATGTCTTCATATATGCTTTTGGTCCCACTGTCAGTTAGTAGTTTTGCTTTGTTTTGTATTCCTAAACAATTGTAACTCTGCCTGAATCAGTCAGAAAACAAATTTATTAAAGGATGTTTTACTAAACACAGAATTTGGGGGAAGGGCTATGGAGCTTGGTTTGGAGGATAGACAGAAACAACTCTCACAAAGTGTCATAGAAATGGTCACATGAAAACAGGACCAGGAACAGATCTTTTCGCTCCACCATTATCTAAGTGCATCTATTCCTAACTCTGAAAACTGACATAAGTGGCACTTTTCTGCCCCCTTAAAAACAGGAGTATGTATTACCCTCGCTTTTCACATACTAGCTTTTTGTTTAAAAATCTGCATAGATAAATCGTATCATTAGAGCCTTGATTGTGAATCTGGACTACAGCTGCAAGGAGGGCTAGGAAAATTTTCCCTGGCATCTTTTTGTTTCTAGAGTAAGAAACTACCCCATAATGTAAAGGGATACCCCAAACATAGAAAAGGTGGTCAGATGCAAAAAAAAAAAAAAAAAAAACAAGTCACCTACAATCTCAAATTCTCTGCAAAGTACTGCACTTGAATTCCAAACTGCTGATTGAATATCTTAAGGTTTATTCCATTAAATATCTCCAATACAAAATGTCTCTGAATAATGCACTACCTGATGGCCATTAAAATGAGCAATCATGATTTCCCCCTTACAGATCTCTCTGTCTCAGTCACTTCTACCTCCACATTATTTTACATATATTGCAGTTTATCAGTCAAAGTAAATCTTTATACTTGTACTCACATTCTACATCCTTAATAACCACAGCTCTAATAATGTAAAATTGTTGCTGACACTTATTTTCCATACTTCTGATTCTCCTATCACTTGCTAACCTTTTTCTTTCCCGTCAGCTTTTATCAGCTTCTACTAAACCACATCATTAGCTTATTCAGTAGGTCTGTTGTTTGTTACATGTTACTCCTTACAAGGACATCAGTCCTGTGAGAACACGGACCTTTCTCTGTTTTGTTAACTATTATACTTGTAGGATTTAAAGTATCTGTCCCATAGAAAGTGCTCAACACATATTTGTTGAGTTAAACATTGTTGAATCATCCCTGAAAAGGGAATGATGAAATTAAAGTAGCATATGGAAATCTTAGATGGGCTCTGGCATTTTTTTTATTGCAGGGCAACATGGGTCTCAATGTGAATAAAGCACGTGTGCAGAGATAGCTCCCGAGAAATATAAAATATAAATATGTAAATATACATATGTTATATATATATGTGTGTGTATATACATGTGTGTGTGTATATATATATATATATATTCAGTATACATCCATATGTGTCTGTAACAGCAGCTTTAAGCTGAAACCCAAAAGATAAAGTCTAAAAGGAAAACTAAATGAAGAAGTTGAGTTCAATAGGAGAAGACCAATGACATTTGAGATTATGTTCAAGAGTCTATAACTAGGGACAGCAGCCAGAAAAACTGATGGAAATTGCCACTATTACCTGGCTATGTGCCATTAAATATATCCATATTAAACCTCCGAAAAATCAACCCTTGAATTGACTCTGTGAATATAAGCACTCCAATAACTTCTAAAACTTCATCTATACAAATGGTCACAATTTTGATCTTTTACATCTTATTTTCATTAAGACTCCTTTTCCGAATTCTCAAAGATAGTTTCCTTTAGATTTTCCCGGTGCTACTTCATATTCACTGCTAAGAAGTTAATGCCAGTAAACTAATTGCCATTATGAAAGTTTCCATTTTTTTAATCACTGATCCTACAATACCATAAAATATATAACTATTGGACCAATGTTTTCTTTGTAGCATCTTATTTTAAATTTTAAGTAAGCCCTGTTGTTTCTATGTTTTTAAATGAAGACAAGGGTCCTACTATCACAATTATTGTTCATTTATTGAATTACTTATACGTTTGATATTTATTTACTTACCTATTAAGTATTTCTATATAATGTCTTTAATTAGATTTTGGTTTTTTTTTTGAGACGGAGTCTCACTCTGTCGCCCAGGCTGGAGTACAGTAGCACGATGGTGGGCTCAAGCTATTCTCCTGCTTCAATCTCTCAAGTAGCTGGGACTACAGGCATGTGCCACTATGCCCAGCTAATTTTTTTTTTTTTTATTTTTAGTAGAGATGGGGTTTCACCAGGTTGGCCAGGCTGGTGTCGATCTCCTGACCTCGTGATCCACCCACCTCAGCCTCCCAAAGTGCTGGGATTACAGGCATGAGCCACCACTCCTGGCCTAATTCGATTATTTAATAAAAAATAAGAGTACCTACTGTGATGAAGGCACTCTACTGGACACTGTGGCTCCAGCAGTTGAACCAATAAAAACTTGTGTGTGTGTGTATTCTATTTGGAGAGGCAGAAATAAGTAACCTAAATATAATAATATAATTTTGGTTTGTGATATTAAGAAATATAACATGGGTTGTGTGCATGTGTGGGAGAGTGCATATGGTGGATGATACTGTCAAAGATTATACCAATTTTCTTTAAGTACTAAGTATTCCATCCTATGATTAGTTTTTTATCACAACAGAATCTCTTCAGGATGCCAAATGTTGAGATAAGGCCTTTTCTGTAGACCAAAATAATTGAGACATAAGTAAGTGTTGCTCTTAGCCAAAAGGTCTAAATGAACCACATTTTCATGTAATCATAAAAATTTGAGCAATAGAGTAGAACGCTGGGGCACAATGCCATAAGAAATATATATGTATATTTTAGTTAACAACCTCAAGAAAAAAGTGTTTGAGAGTTTGTTAATGCCGTGTATTCTATACTACAGAGTGAAGACAGGCTACTCCCTCACCTGTTTATATGAAAAATATCTGCCTACTACCTAGTGCTTCAAGTGGTGCTAATATATTTTGTTCATTTCAGTATAATATGCTTCCTCTCCATAATGGCTTTTCAAGTCCATTTATTTTCTTTTGTATACTGTGTTTAAAGTTGAGAATTCTATTATTAATGATTGCCCAATTTAAAACCAAATTTTAAAGTTGTGCTTCGAAGCAGTCATTACTGTTCTGCAACCTATCTGTTGATAAACTATAAGGAAACACAAGTTCCTGCACCCAGTGGTCTTTTTGCACGGGTGAGAGTACCGTATATTCAAATTTAGGGAAAGAATACAACATCCTAGCCAGGACTTTTTAAGCTATTTTATGTATAAAGATAAAGTGACCAACCTAATGACTTGGATCTAAAATAAAAGTGTCTTAATTTTAAAAATTCTCAGAAAACTAGGCTTTATTAAGCATAGAGTACTATTAATTTATGAATGTGCGTGAAAAACAGGTATACACTGCACGTGGTATTCTAAAGATTCAATCCAAGAAAAAATAATCAATGAAATCTTAAAGAGAATTGAAAGAAGCCAGTTATTTAAGTCCTCAAATCAATTTATTCAACTACAATTCAAGGAAGCATCTTAAGTAAAGACGGAATAGGTTGCATAAAACTCATATGTCTCAATCAATCAATAATATATGTTTGGGTCAGGAAATTTTTTTAAATGTGTCTTAAATAGATGAATACTCTTTGCTATAAGAAATATACAAAAGCAAAGTAAAGAAAATCTTTTGATATAGTTCCTATTCTCTCAAGACATATTTGAAATGTACTGCATGGTATGATTAAGCAGTTAAATTTAATAGAGTGTAAGTTTTTGCTCCCATAAAATAATTTTTCTTTGCTTGCATTGATTCACTAACACCTTATTGAGTGGAATGCATGTTTTGTGGGGTGTTTTTGATAGTCTTATTGATTTCTAGAAAGCTGAGAAGATGGAAACATAGAAATTGATTTTTTTATTACAAAGCCAGTTATGATCAAGCTTAAAGCTCAAAAGTAATCTCTGCTTATAAACTATGCCCCTTTAAAGACATTTTCCCTACGAAGCCAAAAGAAGCTAATTATATTTTAAGATTCATTAATGGAATGGAAAAAAGGTGGATCTCTTCCTGCTCTAGGCTAGTGAGATCAAAACTACAGAAATGAACTCAAATCTCAGTGATAAACTTTAAGGAAGATTAAAGATAAATTTAAAATGCATTAAGAATAGTGTGACTAAAATACTGAGGAGACTCAACGCCATGTAAATGGAAATCTGTGTATTTTGTTGTTTGGTTTCTATTTGTTTTGCATTGTTTTTGCGTGATTAGAGTCTATACTTTTGGAAGACAGCATGTAAAACAGGGATTAGACCTCAAAACAAGGGAATGTAATCTGTAAGGAAACTGATTTAAATCAACAGAAGAAAGAACATTTTCACTGCTTTGAAAAGTGGAATGACCCAAAAACAGAGAAGATAACTTTTATAATGAGATGTGCTAAAGCTGTAAGTCCAGTTAGAAAGAGATACAGAGAGGACTCTAGGAGAAATAAGCATTAGATTAAAATCTAAATTGTATGAATTTTAAGTTCACTGAGCCAGATTCTGTGAAATCATTAAAGCTTACGTATGTTTCTTTAGGGTAAATTTTATAGTTAAATCTGTGATGAATTCCTGAAAAAGCACCATCAATCCTTATTTTTTAATCAAATGATTTCTGTTTTCATAAAAGAACTAATGCTACATGACGAGTTAATGGGTGCAGCACACCAACATGCCACATGGATACATATGTAACAAACCTGCACATTGTGCACATGTACCCTAAAACTTAAAGTATAATAATAATAATAATAATAATTTAAAAAATAAAAATGGAACTTTTGAATACTGGCAAAAAAAAGAAAAGAAAGCGTGAGCAAATTATTCTATTATTAAAAAATTTTAGATAAACAATTATAATAAAGGAAAAACAACATTCCAATCTCTCTACTTGCATAATGTCAGCATGCTGATGTGTTAGTGTGTTTTCCCATTTTGTTATTCTGTATTTATTTTACATTATTATAACCATTTTGTAAATATAGTGCATTTTGGATTTAATATATCAAATAGTTTTGTTGCTATGTTACTACATGATTTTGTGGTGTTAATGGTTTTTAAGCAATATTTAATAATGCATCAATCACTTCCTTCTTGCTGTATATTTACAGCAAATTGGAAGATTCAAATTACAAATAATACCAAGATTTTTAAAACTAACGCAAGTAGATTCCCCTGCATATTGGATTACATTTGTAGAATGGCTTCCTAGAAGTATTCTTTCTGAGTCACACAGCATGGAGAGTTTAAGGCTCATTGTGTAGAGTACCAAATTGCTTCCAAAAGTGCTGCATTTTTTATTCAGCCTTCAATTTGATTTTAATTTCAGAAATTCATTAACTACCTTTCTGTTATGGTTTTTGTAAATGCTATTGACACTTGCAATATGAGGTATTCTTCTTTCACTGTCTTTTCAAACATAACACATTCTGTAATCTTTCTGTCCAAATAGGCATGTCCAAGAGAAAGTGTGGGAATTTACCTATCTGAAAACTAAGTAAAACATAGATGGCTTTTGTAAAGGTGAATAAGGCAGCAATAATCATATATAGCTCTGATCCTGTACGATGGTCTAGATTCCATGCTTACTGTCAGTACCATAGTTTTCTTACCTCCTCAGTCTACTTCCCCATTTTTCCTTCTTCCAAGGGTTTAGACTTTTTCTTGAGTCTCCTGCCTGGGAGCGATTTTACCTCTGTATCTTTATATCTTTTTGCAGTTAAATGATCACAGAAATAACCAATTTTCAGGAGGGATTTCTTGATTGATGATGAAAATGATAGCAACATTAATAATAATAAATAATAATCAGTGAACAACTGGTATTTTTATATGTCGACACTGTACCAAAAACATGTAAATTATCTAATTTTATCTTACCAAAACTCTGTATAGTACCACAACCCACTTTAACAGAGGACACTGAAGTTAAAAGGTAATTTTACTAAGGTGACACCTCTTATAAGTGCTGGAATTAGGATTTGAATCCACATCTGTTTTATCCCAAAGTTTTATATATATATATATATATATATATATATATATATATATAGGCTTATATATATATATATAAGCCTATATATATGCTTATATATATAGGCTTATATATATATATATAATAAGGAAATTAAACACAGACAGTCTTAAAGAGTAGTTTTTAAAAATTACTCATGGTCTATATTACCTATAGGTGTCAAATTTAGTAAAAATTTCTTTTTATAGAGTTATTTTTACTTGGTCTAAAGTAGGATTGATCTTAAAAATATACTGTTTTCATTAGTAATCTCCTATTGCAAGTCAAAATCTTCCTTCTAAGTTACTTAAATTATACCTTTTTTCCCTCTTCTTACAGCTTCTACTTCCAATTCAGTTACCCTGGCTACTCCAAAGTAGATGATTCCCAGCCCCACTTTCACCCTCAACTCACATTGTGTTTTTCTCCTCACTATAAACATCACTTCCATTTCATCTGTTCTTTTATGGAATCTGAAGTGTCATGTTGTCTTAATGTAATTAGGGAGTATATTTCTTTACTATTATTTTGCTCAGTAGTCATCTCCTAACAATTTACAGTTACTTAGCATATACAAAAACAATATTTAGTGTTTAACATTCAAGAAACAAGAGAAGATTGTACAAAAGGGTGATTGGAAGATTTTTTTCTATCATACTGATTTGGAATTACATAACTATAGTTCAAAATTGTGTCACTGAAGACATATTACACTTCCCAAAGGGCTTAAATTACACTGTGTGGAAGGTTAAGCACCAATGACTGTATAAATGAAAAAAATAAAAGTTAAAGTTAATAATAAAGACATTTGCTTGATGAATCATCAAAATTACTCCAACACTCAAATGTTGCCAAATTTCTTAGGTATGGAATTAGGAAGTTTAGGCATTTTAAGAAGATGGTCTCACCTGAGTGATTGGACAGTTATATAGTGATCCTGGAAATAGAAGTATCAGTTTTTAATCTCTCTTTCTCTTTCTCTATCTTTCTCTCCCTTGACATAAAACTAAATAAATATGCAAGGTCCCTCTTTTTTCAGCACTGGAATATGATCAGTGCAAGACAGCAATACCTGAAAGAAGAAAAACTCAATAGGTGAAGCCCGTGAACATCTCTGCACTTTGCCTGAGAGCAGTTTCCAAAACACAGCACAGTGAGATGGAGACCAAGCATAGTGTGATGGTCATGTTCAATGAGGAGGCAAAAATTGGAGGTCTTTTTAACAAATTGTCTTACATCAATTGGATATCCACAGGCAAAATAAACCAAAACAGCTTCCATTTATACTTTTCACCACATATAAAAAATAATTCAAAGTGGATCACAGGTCAAAATTCAAAACCTAAAACTTCGAAACATCTATGAGAATATAGAGAAAAACAATTGTAGTCTTAAGATTGTAAAGATTCCTTAGATGTGACACTAAAAGCTTGCTAGATGATAGAACAAACTGTTAAGTGGGATTTCATCAAATTAATAACCTCTGCTCTTCAAAAGACAAAGCTGAAGATGAAAAGATAAGCCACATACTGAGAGAAAATGTTTGCGAATAGTACATCTGATAAAAGAATTCAGTCTGAAGTACATAAAAGCCTTTCAAACTCAATGGAAAATAGGCAGCCCAATTTTAAAAATTAGAAAATATTTAAACAGACATTTCACCAAAAAAGATATGTGGCTGTCAAATAAGGACACGAAGAAGTGTTCAATATCATTTGTCTTTAGGGAAATTTAAATTAAGACTACAATGAGATACCACTATACAACTATTAGAAAGTTTAAAACTAAAAATACCGATAAACAGAGTGCTAAAAAGGATGTGGAAGAACTGGAACTTTCAAACACTACTGATGAAAATGTAAATGGTACAACAATTTTGGAAAACAGTGTAGTAGTTTCTTAAATAGCTAAACATGCACCTAACCACACCAACAAAATAATCACTCAATAAGAATTAACTTGAAGATCACATAAATGTTAAGTTTAATGAACAAAACCTTTAAAGCAACTACTATAAATAGGTTCAAAGAAATAAAGAAATATGTATTTAAGGTAGTATAGCAAAAATATATCATAATCAATAAATGAAATATCAGCAAACAAAAAAAGAACTATAAAAAGTCTCCAAATGAATATGGAATTTTTCCAAAATTAATTCAACTGTAGTGTTACCAGGGCATTCAAGATTTCAGCACCCCAGCACTTTTAGTGACTTAAATAATAAAAATTTGGATCAGGTCCTTGCTTGCTTGCACTAGCTTTTTGCCGAGTATTCTTTTTTCCCATAACATAATTATAAACTGCTGATGTGTAGTTTGTCAAGCAGAAAGAGGTAACTTTGGGTTCACACAAAGGTTTTGCAGAAGGAATTAATGCCTTGAAGGACTTTCTGAACCAGCTGCTGACCCCCAGAAACCTGGTTGCTCAAGGTGTTATCTGAGACTGATGAAATATAGCCTTTTCCTTTGATTCCCTGAAACCTCCCCTCCCTTACTCCCTGGTCACATGAAAACTCTCTGCTGCTTCTTATTGTTAAGGCAGATTTGAGAGATCTTGCCCTCTTGCCTTCTCACTTTGGCCAAATCAAATAAACCTTACTCTGTCTCCAAACACCTGTTTGTCAGCGTTCAGCATCAGCTGCACATGGGTTCACAAATCTGAATTTGGGCTTCAATAACAGTAGCTTGAAGATGTCAGAAAATAAATATCAGTGGAATCAAAGACATATAAATAGAAATTACCCCTTCTGAAAAATAGAGAGAATAGCATTAAAGAATAACAGAGCCTCAGGAATCTGTGAGAAAACATTAAATGGATTAACTTAAATATAACAAAAACCAAGAAAGAGAAAGAAAGAAGGAAAGAAAGATAGAGAGAAAGAAAGAAAGAAAGAAAGAAAGAAAGAAAGAAAGAAAGAAAGAAAAAGAAAGTTTAAAAATAAAGAATAAAATAGTCCTAAATTTTGTTTAAATTATCAAATTATAGACTCAAGACCCTCAGTGAAGCCCAAGTAGGGTGAATACAAACAAATAAACAAACAAAACCATTATTTAGACATATAATTGTAAAACTTCTAAAAGATATAAATAAAACTTTACAAATACCAAAATATAATTTCTAATTATAATGTCCTCCCAAAAAGATGTTGAAATAAAGACATAGTTAGATAAATGAAAATTGAAGGTAATTGTCACTAGCAAACCTGCACTACAAGAAGTGTTGAAAGATATTTTTCAGGCTGAAGTAAAATGATACCAAATAAAACCTTGGATCTGAAAGAAAGGATAAAGAGCTTCAGAATTAATCAAACATAGTGGTTTCTTCTTGTGACTTCTTTATAAAAAATTACTAAGAAAAAATAATAGTGTCAGGTGTTTAATATATATTAACTATTAACTTTCTTTTCATAATAAAAGAGCAAAGGAGGAGGTTAGATAAATGGAATTAAACTGTTGTAAGGTAAATCCATTTATGAAAAAGGAAATAAAAAATGTAAAAGATCAAACATAATGTCAGCAAATTTAAATGTTTGCTTTTCAAAAATATCGTTAAAGGACACGAAAAGGCACGCCACATAATGGTAGAAAAAATTTCAATACATATCCGTGGAAAGGACTTGACACATGAGTGTCAAAATAACTCATAACCCCAATAATATGAAGCAACCTACTATAAAAAAAATTGAGGAAACTTTACAAAAGACAATTAGTAAATTGCCAATAAACACAGGAAAAGATATTCAATATCATTAGTTATCAGAGAAATTCAAATAAATTGATTTAGATTAATAACTAATCTAATCCAGATTAAATACTGCTGCATCCCCAGTAGAATCTCCAAATTTAAGAAGAATCAGCATTACAATGGCTGGTGAGGATACAGAGTAACTGAAACTCTAATACATTATGAGTGGAAATGAAATAGTGTACAGCCATTTTAGAGTTAAATATCCACTTCCCATATATCTCATCAATTTCACTCCTGGGCATTCACCCAAGAGAAATAAAAACATCTTTCCAAAAAAAGACTTATACAAGAGTGCTCATAGCAGCTTTATTCCTTGTAAAGAATTGGAAACAAACTGTCCATCAACAAGTGGGTGGATAAACAAATTGTGGTAAATTTAAACAATGGAATAGTAGTCAGGAATGCAAATGAACTAATTACAGATACAGAAAACAATATGATTGAATTTCAGAGACATTATGTTGAGCAAAAGAAGCTAGATGCAAATGACTATACACTGTATGATCAATTTATTTAAACTTCAGAACAAATAAAACTAATCTATAAAGATAGAAATCAAATCACTTTTGTGATGTGGAGGGAGGAAGTAGGATTGACTGCAAAGGGAACTTTCTCATAAGATAAAAATGTCCCGTTTCTTCATTGGGGTGATGATTACATGAATCTAGACATTTATTAAAAATCATGAAAATATA
This sequence comes from Symphalangus syndactylus, assembly GCF_028878055.3. NCBI lineage: Eukaryota > Metazoa > Chordata > Mammalia > Primates > Hylobatidae > Symphalangus > Symphalangus syndactylus. The sequence goes on from NC_072425.2 coordinate 122,177,851, forward strand.
GAATTAATAAAATCAAGAACAGGAATCTATGGCAGTTAAAATCTTCATAGCAAGATGAAAAATTCTTTATTATTTGACTCCTGTGTGTGTGTGTGTGTGTGTGTGTGTAATTATTGAAACTACAAACCCCCTGTAAAACTAAGTTTTCAAAATAATTTGAAAAGCACTTCTGTGAAAAATATACAGATAAACAACAATGTAATAATGCTTATCTGAGCTACCAAAATGATTTGTTAACAATATTCGTGAAGTTCTGATGCCACTAGTTGCTATTAAATCTATACTAAAATGGAAATAGTCTCTTCCTTTAAGCATTTAGAGTTCAGTAGTATGTGCTTATATGGCAGCTAAAGGCAACTCCATCTTCGATGCAAATCTGCCATGTTGGCTTCTGACTAACTCCAGTTCCAGAAATGCCTCTAAGATTTCTATTTTATCACTGTTTCTTGTGTACTTAACATAAATCCTACCCTTAGGTCAAAACGACCTTGACAATAAATCCTGCCCTTGGGCAGATTCACATAGCATTTTTGCTTTTCCTTGAGATGTCGACTTCAGTTATCCTACACATTCCTTCCCTGTGGTTTATAAAACCTGGGTCTGGGGGATAATGGCACTGGGATCCATCATCTTGTCTTACAGCTGCCCAAAACACAGACGTGGCTTCTGTTCATAAGTCTCTATTAAATGTTACTTTCTGAAAAATCGGATTTGTCAGCCTCTTTCTTTGGTCTCTCAGTTTCCTTGGACTTTGGGAAGAGGTTTGCATAGACTTGCTTACTGCAGAACAACCTGAAGAATTATAATATAAATAATTACATCAAAATCTCCTCAGGCTCAAATGATAAAACATCATTTAAATACCATGTCACTTAATTTTTAAATTAAAAATTTCAGAAGAGGAGGAAATAACCTATTATTTAAAAATTATTGAGCATTTTTATCTATATTTTCCATATTTCCAATATGCTATATATCTGATGGTTTCAAAGAAGTCAAGTGCATTCAAAACTTCCAAAAATGAAAAGTGGTTTTATATCAGATTATATTATTTTAAAATGTGCTTCTTTCAGGAAAACGGGCAAGCCCAAGCATGGTCATTATCCAGCACATTTGATTTTATTTTGGAACACTTTATTTTAAAAAAATTCTGTAATTTGTTTAATACATTACATGAAACATAATTTTTTTTATTTCTAAATAGCCTTACATACATATATCAGATAATTTACCAGGATCAGACATAATTCTTAACACCATATTTCAAATGTAGTTACAGCTCCCTCATATTTTTGTGTGCAATTACAAATTCCGACACACAGGGGAACTTTGAAATAAGTCGTGTGAATATATGGAAGCATAAAAGGAGAGATTTAAATATCACCATGATATGCCAGGAAGGAAATATGACACGACAATGTTAATACAGTCTGAGAGTTCAGACAGCATGCTGAGCGACTTTCCTTTCTTTATGAGTGTCTGTCAACAGACATTCACAACACTGATCATGCTCTCCATGCAGATTTAAGGCTCAACAGAATTGAAGAATAAATCAGCAGTATGCCTTGTGTATGCTTTTTGAAAACAAAACTACCTACAAAAGTCAGTTTAGAGTTAAAGTTTTGGCTCTCACTTTTCCCTCAGTAACCTTACTCAGAGGATGACTTTCAATACAGCTTACCGTAATCACACACATGTTAAAATGAGAAAACTAGCTCAATAAGCTTAAGGCTTCTTTAGAATCTTAACATTTATAAAACTCTCTGTGAATAGTACTACAAAATGTATTTTTTTTCTGAATTCGTTTATCTTGGGTGAAATAGTGTAACTACTTCATCTCTTCCTAAAAATAATGGTTTGTAGATAGTATTACAAATAATATACATTTACAAAGTTAATATTGTTTTCTGCAAGCTAATGCCCACTAATAAGAAACTAGGTTTACTGTCACTGTTTTCATCCATATGATCTTGTTGGTGATTCTCCTAAAGATTGAGTTTATCAAAATTTGGGAAAAAATAATCCCCTTTTACATCTTAACATAACAATCTTGTTTTATGTAACCTTATTTTTTTCAACCATTGTCTTCTTGTAAAGGAGTATTTGAAAATGATTGTATATTAATATGTAAAATATAAGATTTTCCTATCAAAAAATTAAAAACATATGCATTGCTTCATAGTGTTAGCTATTTGGAATTGAGAGGTGGATGAGGAGAGGACTGAGAAAGGCAGGTTGTTGAAGTGAGCCTCCAGTAATTTCACATCAGGGCCAATGTTACAAACTGTATCACAAAAGTCTGGATAGATTATCTAATTTTTTTTTTTTTTTTTGAGATGGAGTTTTGCTCTTGTTGCCCAGGCTGGAGTGCACTGGTGCAATCTTGGCTCACTGCAACCTCTGCCTCCTGAGTTCAAGTGATTCTCCTGCCTCAGCCTCCCGAATAGCTGGGATTACAGGCACGTGCCACCACACCCAGCTAATTTTTGTATTTTTAGTAGAGACGGGATTTCATCATGTTGGCCAGGCTGGTCTCAAAACTCCTGACCTCAGGCGATCTGTCCGCCTCAGCCTCCCAAAGTGCTTTGATTACTGATGTGAGCCCCCACACCTGGCCAGATTATCTAAAATTTTCAAATATGTAAGACAAGGAGAAAAAATAATTTTATCGTTAAATTAACAAGGCAAAAAATCAAGTTACTGTCCACTAAATACCCAGCATAAAATAATTTTAAAATCAAATCTATCTACCATTATGATAAGGTCAATTACATAGTTATATACACGCAAATATATTAAATGTTAAAATAAAAGTTAAATTTCTAACCTATCATCATCTCTTTCCTAATTTTTCCTAGTCTGACTGTACCAGTGTGTACCATTATGATTGCCTTTGGTGTGCTCAAAATAGGATTAACTAAGTTAATAGTTAAAGAATTTTCATGCAGAGAAATACCTGAAATTAAATGTCAATACTTAATGCCATTTATTTTCTTTTTCTTTTTTTTTTTTTTAAGACAGAGTTTTGCTCTTGATGTCCAAGCTGGAGTGCAATGGCACGATCTCGGCTCACCATCACCTCTGCATCCCAGTTTCAAGCGATTCTCCTGCCTCAGCCTCCTGAGTAGCTGGGATTAGAGGCATGCACCACCACACCCAGCTAATTTTGTATTTTTAGTAGAGACGGGATTTCTCCATGTTGGTCTGGCTGTTCTTGAACTCCTGACCTCAGGTGATCCACATGCCTCGGCCTCCCAAAGTGCTGGGATTACAAGCATGAGCCACCGCGCCCAGCCAATGTCATCTATTTTCAATTCTCCATCTAGATTTTACACTTGAAAAAAAAAAAGCCAAAGGAATATATGGGAAAGTGATCTCGTCTGAAAATTCAGGGAGCTAGACCAACTCCTAGAATGGTGGTCTAGCTTCCTGAATTTCCAGTCCAAATCACTTTCCCTGTATATTTGAAATTAATCAACAGAAAAATGAGGAAGGAGGCAATGATGTCTTAGAAATCATGCAGACAATGTGACTTTGACTAAGCCCCAGGTGTTTTTCTTCTCTTCGGTCAATTAGAATAAGGAGAGACACTAAGACTTTATAAAACGGTGCGTTTTCATGTGTTATAAAATCAATCATTAATTGTATTAGTTCGTTTTCACACTGCTGATAAAGACACGCCTGAAACTGGGTAAGTCACAAGGAAAGAGGTTTAATTGACTCACAGTTCCACATGGCTGTAGAGGCCTCACAATTAGAGTGGAAGGTGAATGAGGAGCAAAGTCATGTCTCACATGGTGGCATGCAAGACAGCATGAAAGCCAAGTGAAAGGGGAAACCCCTTATAAAACCATCAGATCTCATGAGACTTATTCACTACCATGAGAACAGTATGGGGAAAACTGCCCCCATGATTCAATTATCTTCCACCAGTTGCCTCCCACAACACAGGGTAATTATGAGAGCTACAGTTCAAGAAGAGATTTAGACAAGGACACAGCCAAACCATATCATTACCACCCCGCCCAGCCCAAATCTCCTGCCTCACATTTCAAAACCAATCATGTCTTCTCAACACTCCCCCAAAGTCTTAACTCATTTCAGCATTAATTCAAAAATCCACAGTCCAAAGGCTCATCTGAGACAAGTCAAGTCTCTTCTGCCTATGAGTCTGTGAAGTCAAAAGCACGTTAGTTACTTCCTAGATACAATGGAAGTATAGGCATTGGATAAACACACCCATTTTAAATGGGAGAAATTGGCTAAAACAAAGGAGCTAAAGGCCCCATGCAAGTCCAAAATCCAACAGGACAGTCGAAACTTAAAGCTTTGAAATGATCTCCTTTGATTCCATGTCTCACATCCAGGTCACTCTGATGCAAGAGGAGGGTTCCCATAGTCTTGGGCAGCTCCGCCCCTATGGCTTTGCAGGGTACAGCCCTCCTCCTGGCTGCTTTCATGGGTTGGTGTTGTGTCTGTGGCTCTTGCAGGCACACAGTGCAAGGTGTTGGTAGATTTACCATTCTGGTGTGTGGAGGAAGGTGGCCTTTTCTTACAGCTCCACTAGGTAGTGCCTCATTGGGCACTCTATGTGGGGTCTCACACCCCACATTTCCCTTTTGCACCACGCTAGCAGAAGTTCTCCATGAAGGTCCTGTCCCTCCAGCACATCTCTGCTTGGACATCCAGGCATTTCCATAAATCCTCTAAATCTAGGCGGAAGTTCCCAAACCTTAATTCTTGACTTCTGTGCAAGTAAAGGCCCAACTCCATGTGTAAGCCACCAAGGCTTGGGGCTTGCATCCTCTGAAGCAATGGCCTGAGCTCCATATTGGCCTCTTTTAGGCACAGGTGGGATGCAGGGCACCAAGTCCCAAGACTGCACTAAGTAGCAAGGCCCTGGGCCCAGCCCATGAAACCACTTTTTCCTCCTAGGCCTCCTGGCTTGTAATTGGAGGGGCTGCCATGAAGACCTCTGACATGCCCTGGAGACATTTTTCCTATTGTCTTGGCGATTAACATTTGGACCCTCATTACTTTTGAAAGCTGCAGCCAGCTTGAATTTCTCCCCAGAATGTTTAAAAGTTCCACAAATCTCTAGGGCAGAGGTAAAGTGACACTAGTCTCTTTGATAAAACATAGCAAGAGTCATCTTTGCTCCAGATTCCAACAAGTTACTCATCTCCATCTGAGACCATCTCAGTCTGGATTTCATTGTCCATATCACTATCAGCAGTTTGGTCAAAGACATTTAACAAGTTTCTAGGAAGTTGCAAACTTTCCCATATTTTCCTGTGTTTCTCGGAGCCCTTCAAACTGTTCCAACCTCTGCCTGTTACACAGTTCCAAAGTCACTTCCATATTTTTGGGTATCTTTACAACAGTGCCCCACTCCTGGTACCAATTTACTATATCAGTCTGTTTTTGCACTGCTGATAAAGACATACCTGAGACTGGGTAGTTTATAAAGGAAAGAGGTTTAATTGACTCACAGTTCCACACAACTAGGGAGGCCTTGCAATTATGGCAAAAGGTGAATAAGGAGCAAAGTCACATTTTACATGGCAGTAGTCAGGAAAGCATGAGAAACAAGTGAAAGAGGAAACCCCTTCTAAAACCATCAGCTCTCATGAGACTTATTCACTACTCTGAGAACAGTATGGGAGAAACCACCCCCATGATTCAATTGTCTCTCACTGGGTCCCTCCCACAACATGTGGGAATTATGGGAGCTATAATGCAAGATGGGATTTGGGTGGGGACACAGCCGAACCATATCATTAATTAAAGTATGCCCACATTTGGACCATCTCAGAAAGATTCTGGCTACCATGCATGTAGACAGTTGGTCTTTTACTCTGATACCAGGATAAAAGGGAACTTCAAGCTGACAAACTAAGCCAACTATCCAGATATTTTGGCAAAAATTAGATTACTGTTGATTTTTGTATTTTTTTGTTTTCTTTTGTTTTTATGTTACTGTTGTGACTCACAGCTATAAAATAGAGAGTAGATAGCCTAGCTACTTTCATTTACGAAGATGTGGACTTGGGCACCCAAAACACTATGCATTAAGGGTATCCTTGTAAACATTTGATGCTTAAAGACAGCAATAAATAATTACAGTAATGAAAGTGAAATAAATAGGCTAATGAAGACAAACATGGAACTTTTAAATTATTTTAGAAAACGTTTTTGTTTGAATTCAACCTAAAAATATCTAAATTCTGTTTAGATCATTGAAATATAGGCACTGTTATACAGTTATCTTTCATGTTTGCCTGAAGTATGTTTATTTTGTTGTATTTGCCCCTTGAAGAGTGTTTTAATGCCAATGCAAATTGTTTTCACATTAACCCAGTGGAATTCACCTTCAAATCCCAGCGCTTTCTAGGAGAGTACTGATAAATGTAAATCAATTCTGTTCCACTTTATAAAGTGGTATTATTTTGTTACTCACATTTCTTATTAAGTACAAAAACATAAGAGCTGCAGGGCAATGAAAATTATCCTTTTGCTTCTTCTGCACAGTGGAAACATTCTTAGATTGACTAGATTAACATTTTGTTTTCTGATTTTATGTTCAAATTCTTCATCTCTGATATATACCTGCTCAACAAATTTTGAGGATTTCCTTTGTGTTGAAATCTTAGTTATTTATTGATGTTTTCTTCTTCGGTAATTAACATAAACCCTCAGAGCTCTCTAAGCTCAAATTTACATTACAGTGAACTAAAAATTTCCCACTGTTTACTTTAGAAATAGGCATTTTAAGTGTCAAATGAAAATATGACCTATTATTCTAAAATCGATGTCTTAGAGAGAATCTAGACAACCATCAAAAATTATCCCACAAAGGCGGAAATGAGACAAATTAAACCTTCATTGAGATGAAACCCAGGAGACTTAGCCTGTCTACAGAAGCCAAATAGAGGCATAAGAGATTTATGAGGAAAACTGTTATATTAAAACGAGTGAAATGCTTTGAGGGCTGTCTCCTTGATCTGGTTTTAATCATTCCAAATCCATACATAGATTTCTTTTCTACTAATGTAACAAATGTATGTCCCTGTTTGATCATAATTCAGTAGAAAGTCAGACTTGACATCCCTGTTTCTCAAGCTTCTTGGTGTTAGGGGAATTAAAATGTTAAACACTTGCAAGGTTTGAGGTGAGGTAAACCCCCAGCTCTCTTGCTGCATTCTTTTTCTTAGCACAGGGGAAATAAGTCACTGGTAGTTATGTCATATCTGGTGAACCTTTCTCTACTGTTCTCTCTAGCCTGTTTGTTTTATTTGTCACTGTTTTCCTGTTGTCCTTGAATTTGTTACTATAGCCATCAGTAAAGATTTATTTGCACAAGATTGAGAGCTTAAGGGAACACATGTTATGAATTCAACTATAGGACTAACTTCAGTGCAAGAAGAGGCAAGAAAACATACTTAAGCCCATATTTAAGGAATTTTATGAAGTTACTTTTGCTGGATGTAAGGGTTAGGCTGAAATGCCATGAAGAAAATATTATATGACAGTGGGATTTTATGCAAAGATCCAAAAGTATTTAAATTCTGACCCAACCAGTCCTCCTATCCTACCCGCTGGGCAAAGAAGAAATCTGTGTTTGTTTGTGATTATGTGTGTATATATATGTATATACACATACATACACACATTTCTTTATATATATTCTATATATACACATAGAATATATACCTATATTAACATATATACACACATACATACATATTTACACACACATATTCATACATTCAAGTACATACACACATACATATATACATACGTATATAGTTTATATGTGTACACATACATATCTTTTATATATATATATATACACATACATATATATGCATAGAAAATAATTGAAAACAGAGTCAAGTAAACCTTTACATTAATTGGTGATTTGGTCATAAGGCCCAATATAGAACTCCTATACAGTGGTGTTTTTATTTTCTCTATAAACGTTCAAACAAAAGACAGCAAATACTTCCTTTAATGTCCAGACTAAAATTTTGGATTGTACCATTCCAATCGTTAAAGGAGTCAATTCAAAGCACAACAAAACAGTCAACATATTTGGCCACATGTACAAGAATGCAGGCAGTGTTATTCACATGCATGCTTAAGAAAGAAATAAAATCTTTTCTTAATGTTTATTGGAGATCTACTCAACTCACTCAGTCTTCTCAGGCTAGAATGATAGGCCTGGGCTTAGATATTATATGAGACAGAAAATGAAAATCAAAACAGAGAGATAGATGTCTGTCTCCTTGATCTTTTGGAACACTCTTACCTGTACTTAACTGTAATTGTTGCAGCAGGAGATAGAGATTTTGCTTTGCATCTAGCTTTAAACAGAGCTTGAAGTCCTCCTCTGTAAAATGGTTTTGGCTCTATGAAAATTTATAACCTGATGTGGTCTGAATGTCTCCCAAAATCCATATGTTGAAACTTCATCACCAATGTGACAGTATTAAGAAGTTGAGCCTTTAGGAGGTGATTAACTTATAAAGGTGGAGCAAAGCCCTCATGGAAGGGATTGGGGCCTTTATAAAAGGCTTAAGGAAATGAGTTCATTCCCTTTTGCTCTTCCACCTCCATCATGTGAGAACACAGCATTTATCTCCTCTGAAGCATGCAGCAACACGGTTGAGAGTGTAGCTCTCACCCGGCACTAAACCTGCCAGTGCCTTACTCTTGGACTTCCCAGCCTTCGGAACTGTGAGAAATAAAATTTTTTTCTATAGATATTACACAGTCTCAGGTATTTTGTTACAGCAGCACAAAAGAGTAAGACATATTTCAATAGACAAATGTGGAATTTGCTTTTTAGTGTTATCTGTGTAAGCAGAGTGGACAGAAATATCAAGTGTTTTCTGAGACCCTGGGCCAGATCTATTGGTAAGGCAAAATTCAGTGAACTGGGCTTCTCTGGCCAATTGAAGATCTATAAAAGGGTAAAAATAATAAGGTGTAAGGCTATGTCACTTGGACGTGATGGTCAGTGTGAAAGTTTTTTCTCCCTTCCACCGTATCTCTCCTTTCCTCCCTCCCTCCCTACTTTCCTTCCTCCCTTCCTTCTCTTGTAGTATTACCATACCCTCTACCATAGAAAGGGAAAGAATGAATTGCGGGCCTGCTACTACTTATTGCCTTTCCAATCAATAACTCTCATATTGTGATAATCACGATTGTGAAATCAGTGAATCTTATGTGAAACCATTTGTGAATGGATAATTCTATAGTCAGAAGAAGTGACTTTACTCAATTCTCATAGCTTCCTCTGACAAAGATTAGGTAAGCTTAGGATTTTTATTGTTTGTACATTACTAAATTTAAATATGTATTGAGCACTTACTTGGGGTCTGACACATTTGAAGATTTCTTTATTTCTTTGCCTTTTTATTTATTTATTTATTTATTTTTTTGAGACAGGGTCTTGCTCTATCACCCAAGCTGGAGTTCAGTGGCAGAATCTCAGCTCACTGCAACCTTGCCTCCCAGGTTCAAAAGACCCTCCTGCCTCATCCTTCCAAATAGCTAGTACTACAGGCATGAACCACAAAGCCTGGCTAATTATTTTAGTTTTTTTCAGAGATGGAGCTTTGCCATGTTGCCTAGGCTGGTCTCCAACTCTTCTGCTCAATCTGCCTGCTTTGACCTCCCATAGTGCTTGGGATTACAAGTGTGAGCCACCATGCCTGACCTAAAGATTTCCTACTTTCTGATATACATGAAATTATGAATGAAATGGAAATTATGAAATTCAAAGAGTTAGGGATAGATGAATCACAATGCTAGTGCCAGAAATTTTCTTGCTGCATGACAAATACTAATTCATTTAATTTTTACACACATGCGCCCACATACATGCGTGTATATGAAAACACGAAGGAGACTGGTTCTATTATTTATTCTACTTTGTAGAGCAATAAATGAGAGTGTAGAATCCATAAATATCTCGCCCAATGTCACACAACTAGTAAGTGATGGAGCTGTAATTTGAGCAGTCTGTCTTTACTGTCTCTGCACTTAATTATTACGCTGCACTTGACTGATATTCATGCATTAAGGTCAGCTATATGTAAGAAGTTTTACCTAATTGGAAGAGGTTAATAATACAATTTTTAATAAGAAGAACAGATGAGTAAACAAAAGAGGAACTGAAATAAACAGAGAAATCCAAGTACTTAAATCCCTTTTATATGATAATTTCTGCTTGTGGCTGGCCCGCCCGAGTAGGTATTATACACTGTTCTACTCATGTAGAACCAAAAGCCCAGACAGGTTTAGATTTGAACGTTTAGTCAAGACTTGACATCTTTTCAACCCCAGTGCTTCAATATTAAATTCCTTTGAAATGAAAACAGTTTAGACATTAGGCCTACAAAAGATAAGAACAATCTTGCAAAGAGAATTTAAATGAAAAAAGTCTTAGGAGATTGCTGTTTCTTGACTGCGAAATCATCATCTTTCATTCAGTCTAACTAGATAGCATCTTTTTTTAGTGATGGCACAATAACAGTTTATTTTTTCTCTGAAATCTGCAGAATAAATTTAGGCATTTTCTTTTTTTTTTTTTTTTGGCAGAAGTCCTGGCTCAGAAATGTTCATTTCCTCTTGATAAAAAAGAAAAGGAGATAAAAGAATAAAAGTTTGTTTATATCTTCTCAATTTGTAACAAGACTTAACTTTTTATCTCAACTTATCCTAACAAGTAACCTAAAAAAATTTCCCAAGCCTTGTGTGTATTTTAGATTTTATTGGTGCAAAGTAATTATTGAATCCCCAAATCAAGTCTCCCTCGATCTGTGGATAAGAGGGGTATTTTAGATTTAAAAAAATCAACTTATAGAATTATTTTAGTTATAATTTTAAAGAGGTCCATTTGAACTCAGAAGAGACTAGCGTTTGTTATGATTTGAGACGTGACTGATGATTCGCAAAAGATGTCTGGTCTGCCTTCTGGAGCAGTAGCTATTGAAAATTATCCAATTAAAATGGGAGCTGGGGAAGTGAAACTCTTGGGTTATACACAACACCTACTATTCTGAATAAATGATTGATTTCTCCAGAAAAGACTATAGTATGAATAAAAAACAAGCTTTATTAAAACATGATGTATTATTTCTTAATAATTTTTATTTATTATTTATTAATTAGCTTGTTAACTACTCAGTGCATGTGCTGCTGAATTTGAGTGGCTGTGTATTATAGTAATATTTTACAGAACAACGAATAAACTGTGATTAAGGCAAAGTGCACATTTTCAATTTTTGTTTACCCCAGACTGTCACTTAAAATCAAATGTTATCATATTTGATTATTCCTTCCTTTCTAACACATCATAAAGTTGTGTATCTCTATGCCTCTGCTCATGTTCCTCCAACAAGGATTATAATAGCAGACACATCTGGAACAAACCCAAATCCCCTTTACCTGGCTGGGGTGCAGCCATCCCCAGCTGCTGCTAGGCCTGAAACTAATGGCTTACACCTGAGGCTTTCTCCAAAGGATTGTCTTGGATATTCCGAGATGCCAGGAGAGTTTATTCTCAGAAGATCTCAGTGGATGTGACAAGGCTAGACTTTACTAGAGACCCCATGCTTCAGGAGCTCCTTTCCCTTCTGTATTCTGCTCCCCTGTCTTACAGGGTTTCCTGGGAAGCTCTTCATTAATAAATTATATGTACTTGAATCTTTGCCTTAAGCTGTGCTTCCAGAGAACCTGATCTAAGACAATTACCATTCCCATCCTTTTCCACTGTATAATTTGCTATTATTCTGCAAAGCCCAGCTCATGTGTATTTTCTTTAAAGTTTTTTCAGTATATTTCCGCCACCCTAATATCCCTAGCAAAACTAATGTTTTCCTTCTGTTTTTTTTGTTTGTTTGTTTTTGTTTTTTTGTGAGATGGAGTCTCTCTGTCACCCAGGCTGGAGTGCAGTGGCGCGATCTCGGCCCACTGCAACCTCCATCTCCCGGGTTCATGCCATTCTCCTGCCTCAACCTGCCAAGTAACTGGGACTACAGGCGCCTGCCACCACACCTGGCTAATTTTTTGTATTTTCAGTAGAGACGGGGTTTCACCGTGTTAACTAGGATGGTCTTGATCTCCTGACCTCGTGATCCGCCTGCCTCGGCCTCCCAAAGTGATGGGATTACAGGCATGAGCCACTGGGCCCGGCCTTCCCTCTGCTTCATAATGGAACATATGAAACTTATATTAAGCACTTTTATTATATATTTATCCAAAATTATTTATTACATACCTACTACCTGCCACATACTGTTTTAGATATGTCAACAAGACACGCAAAGTCCTGCTCTCTTGAGCTTACATTCTAGTGAAGGGAGACATAATAAATATAAGCAAATTAGTGTGGAAGATACATTTAGAAAAGAAAAAATGCAATAATGCAAACCAAGGAAGTACAATAAAAAGTAGAAATTTCCTTAGAATGAGTTTTCAGAGAAATGCCATATGAAGGGCTAAAATAATACAATATTCTAATGTAAAGCTAAGAGCTTCTCAAGATCATAATGTATGTGTGTTTTGCACAAGGAAATGCATAACACCTTAAAAAATGCTTGACTTGAACTACAACACACTATTGTTCTTGAGTGGATTTCCTCAAAATAGTGTTCTGATTCTTTTTCTTTGAAACTTTGTTCTTTGGTTCAATGATGCTCTAACAATGGTACATTGAGACTTTCTCTTCAAAAGGGTATCTAATTAAGAATCCACAAATTATCCTTATTGAATTTTCAATGAAATATTCATAAAGACTGAGAAAAAGAAGCAAAGATTACAATTTGGTAAGGCAAGTCTTCCAGGTAAGAAATTAGCAAATTCTGATATATTTTATTTAAAAAAAAGTCCACAGAATTGAATACAGAAATATTAGGGGAAATACATGCATATTTTAACTTAAAAAGGAGTGCAGTCCTACCAATAAGTAGGGAGACTTTCCAGTTCCTGTTATTGCTTGCCATGGCTCAGAGATCTAAGGTTTGTACCAATCGGAAATCGGAGTTTCTGTCCCACCAACAGATAGGTTTGTTTAATGGAGAGAGTCAATTCCACTGCTCTTATCAACCCACATCAGACTTGTAAAATTCTCGTTCACATTTTTGAAAAAAAGCCAAATTAAAATTAAATATTAAAAATTTAGGTTTCTTAAAGCCAATAATAACCCTTTAAAAGATAATTTAAATAAGAAATGCATATGCAGCAATGACATAAACATAAAAAAGAGAAAGGAATAAACCTAACAGCAAAAATTAGGGGTACGTAGTCTTTAAAGTTTACAAAAAATATAATGTTAGATAAATACATATACTGAGTTTCTAGATCAGAAATTGGAGTACCATTATGTGTAGCTTAATGACAGGAATACGTTCTAAGAAATTTTGTCTATGTGCATACATTTTAAAGTGTACTTACATGAGTCTAGATGGTGTAGCCTACTACACACATAGGCTATATGGAATAGCTTATTGCTCCTAGGCTGTAATCTCTACAGCATGCTACTATACTGAATACTATAGACAATTGTAATGCAATGGTATTTATATATCTAAACAGAAAAGGTAGGTAAAAATATGGTATAAAAGGTTAAAAAATGGTATATCTGCATAGGGCACTTAACATAAATGGAGCTTGCAGAACTGGAAGTTGCTCTGGCTGAGTCAGTGAATGAGTGGTGAGAGAATGTGAAGGCCTAGGACATTACTGTACACTATTGTAGGCTTTATAAACACTGTATACTTTGGCTACATTAAATTTATTTTTAATTTCTTTCTTCAATTAAAAATATTAAAGCATTTTATTTTGTATATTCTTATTGTATAAACTTTTTTCTACTTTTTTTTTTACTTTTTAATCTTTTGGTTAAAAACTTAAACACAAACAAATAAAATTAGTTTAAACCTACACTGGGTCAAGATCATCAATATCATTGTCTTCTACCTCCATATTTTGTTCCCCCAGAAGGTCTTCAAGGGCAATAACACACATGGAACTGTCATCTTGTATGACAATAATGCCTTCTTCTAGAATGCCTTCTGAAGAACCTGCATGAGGCTGTTTTTTATAAAGAGGACCACACTCTAAAATAATGATAAAAAGTATAGGATAATAAATATACAAACCAGTAACATAGTAGTTTGTCACCATTGTCAAGTATTATGTACTTTACATAATTGTACATGGTATACTTTTATAAGACTGGCAGCAAAGTAGGACTGTTTACACCAGCATCACCACAAACATATGTGCAACATGTTGCATTATTATGGTAGCTGCAACAGTCACTAAGCGAGAGGAACTTTTCAGCTCCACTACAATCTTACAGGGTCACTATAGTGTATGCAGTCTGTCACTGACCAAAACATTCTGAATGTGGCATATGACTGTGCTTTAAAGACGTCTCTTTCCCTAAATTTGTTTACAATTTAAGGTAATGTCACTGTCTTTCAAAAAGGAAACAAAATAAATAGAGTTTCTTGTAAACAAAAGTTAAAAAAAAAAAATCAACAATCCTGAACTAAAAAAAAAAAAAATTCTTCAGGCAGAAGGAAAATGATGCCAGAAGGAAAATTGCCTTTGCATAAGAAATGAGGAGTGCTAAGAATGGTAAATATATAGGCAGATATAAAAGACATTGTTATTTAAAATATCTTTAATTGGTAATCAATTGTTTAACACAAATATAATAGCAATATATTTTGGAGTTTCTGACTTTTGCAGAAACAGTGTTATGACCACACTATCTACAAAATGGTGAGGAAAATTTAAGTACACTCTGGTAAAGTACTTGTTTTATATATGAAGTATTATAATATTATTTGAAAGCAGGCTGTGAGAAGTTAAAGATACTTATTGAAAGAGTGGAAACAACTACTAGCCCAATAAAACAGAGGTATAGCTCTTAAGTCAAAGTAGGAGATGAAGAAAATAAGAGGAAAAAGAAACAAAGAACAGGTGGGACAAATAGAAACAAATTTTAAGGTAGATTAAAAACCCACATTATCAAAAATTATATCTAGGCACTGACAACTAAAAAAGGCATGAATTGTTGGATTGGATTAAAAAGCAAGGACTAATTATATGGTGACTGTAAGAAATTCACTTTAAATATGAAGACACAAAGAAGTTAAAAGTAAGAAGATTTAAAAAGAAATTCGATGAAAAACAAAAATTGAAAGAAAGCTGGAGTTGCTTTATTAACATTAGACAAAGTACATCATAGAACAAAGTACATATTACCAGTGACAAAGAAGGAAATTTCATAAAGATTTCATAAAAAGTTTCATCAGAAGGGCATAACAATCCTAAATGTGTAGGGATCCAGTAACAGAGCTTCAAAATATATGAAGTAAAACTTTATGAGAGGAGAAATAGATATATCTATGATTATCACTGGAGATTTTAGCACTTCTCTTTCAGTAATTAAACAAGCAGCCAGAAAATCACCAAGAATATCGAAGGCTTGAACAATACTGTCAACCAACTTGCACATACTTATATTTAGAGAACAGTGCACTCAAAAACCACATTAAACATGCCTTCTTTTTAGGTTAACATGGAACATTTACTAAGACCACATTCTGACCTGCAAAGCAAATATTAACTGGAATGGAGTGAACTTATGCAAAATAATGTTCTCTGACCAAATGAAAGTATACCAGACATAAATAAGGTGAAATCTGGAAAGTCCCCAGATATCTGAAAACAAATCAACACATTCCAAAGTCCATAAGTATAATCCATAAATTAAAGAAGAAATTACAAGCAAAACTAAGAAATTCTGAATTAAATGAAAATCAAAATAAAATATGTCAGTATTTGTTGAATGGAGCTGAGAAGTGCTTAGAGGAAAAATTATAATTGTAAATACTCATATTAGAAAATAAGAAAGTTCTCATATTAATGATTTTATCTTGTCTTAAGAAACCAGAAAAATAAATTAAACACAAAGTAAGCAGGCAAAAATAAATTCTAATAATAAAATCCAAAAGAATAAAATAAAAACAGAAATAATAGAGAAAAACAATGCAACCATAAGCTGGTTCTTTGCAAAGATAATTGAAATTGTATTACAAAGTGTAGTCATAGTAACCAGAACAAGCAGGAGACATGAATCACAGATCCTACAAGCATCACCACAAATCCTACAAGCATCTAAAGACTAATAAATAATATTATAAACAATTTATGCCAATAAATTGACAATGAAGATAAAATATACAAATCATCTGCAAGATAAAAACTGTTAAAGCTTACATAAGAAAAAAACAAACTAAACAGTTTTTTATGTGTTAGATGAATTGAATGTAGGTGTTTAAAATCTCCCCTCCAGTGAAAACTCTAGGCTGAGATGAATGTAACCAAACACTTATGGAAGAAATCACAGTACTTTCACACAAATTCTTCAGCAAATGATCTTCCAATCTTATTGTAATAAGGTCAGACATACCCTGATACAAAATCCAGGCTTTACAAGGAAAAAAAAATTAGAGATCAAAAGACCAAAAGACCAAAATGCCTCATTAATTTAGATGCAATGTCTTTAATAAATGTTTGAAAATAGAATCTGGCAATACATACAAAGAATAAGGATCTTACCAAGTGTAATCATATATATATATATAATCATCCCAAAAGATGCAAAAATAAATTTGGCAAGACTCACACCTTTTCATAATTAAATGGCAAAGAGACCATCATCAAACTAGAGATTGAAGGGAAATCTCAACCTAATCAAAGACATGTATAAAAACCTACAGCTGACTTCATAATTAGTAGTGAAAAATAGAATACTATCCCTTTACAATAAAAACATTATAAGATGTCTACTCATACCACTTTTATTCTATGTTGAAATAAAGGACCTAGTCAATGCAATAAGACAAGTAAAGCATACAAATCAAAGAGGAGGAAGTAAACTGTTTTAATCACAGATGACATGATTGTTTATGAGGAAAATCCTAACATACAGAAAAGTCACTAGAATGAATAAACAAATTTAGCAATGTCACAACATATGAGGTCAATATACAAAATTTGATTGTGTTTCTGTATCTGAATTATGATTAAATGAAAATTGAAATTGAAAACAAATATTACTTGTAATAGTAAGTAAAAATATGAAATATTTAGGAATGAATTCAACAGCGTATGTAAGATATATAAATGAAAACAATAAAACATTGAAAACTAATAAAGACAAAATTTTAAAACAGAGATATATAACATGTTCATTAATCAGAAGACGCAGTATTGTTAAGACAGAAACTCTTCCCAAACAGAACTATAGATTCAATGTAATCCTTATCAAAGTCCTGACAGGCTTAATTTTTGAAGAACTTGAAAATCCCTTGTTTAAATATATATGCAAATTAGAGGAATTAGAATAGTAAAAATAACTTTGAAAAAGCAGAACAAATTTGAAGGGCATACATATCTGACTGCAAGAGATACTATAAATGTTTGGTAATCAAGAGAATATGGTATCAGTGTAAGGGTAGATGTACATATTAATGGAGATAATACAGAGTTCAGATATAGAAACAAACATATTTGGTCAATTGATTTTCAAGTAAGGAACCAAACTAATTCAATGGGAAAAGGATTTTTTTTAAATAAATGATTCTATTACAATTAGATATCCACATACAAAAGAAAATAAACCTTGACCCATATCTTATATCATATAAAAATCAATTTATAGGAGACAATAGATTTAATATATTAATAAAACTTTTAAACTTCTTGTAGAAAACAAAAGAGAAAATATTCAGTCCTTGGGTTAAGCTAGCTTTCTTACATTCAACGTAAAAATCACAAACCACAAATAAAAAATGGGTAAGTTGTATTACACCAAAATTAAAAACATTTCTTCTTCAAAAGACACCACTAAATAATGAAAAAGCATAGCATACACTGGAAGAAAATATTTGTAAAATGTGTAACTGATAAAGGACTTGGATTGAGAGTACATTTTAAAAGCACTTATAACTCAATACTAAAAAAACTGTTTTAACAAGTGAGGAAAAGATTTGCACAGATACTTCAGGAGTAAAGTAATGATAATTACAATAAGATGAATGTAAAAACATCATGCTAAGTAGAAGACTCTAATCAGAAAAGATCACATATTATATGATTCTATTTAGATGAAAAGTTCAGAATAGGTGAATCTATAGAGACACAAAGTGGATTAGTGGTGGCCTGGCCTTTTGGGGATAATAAAAATGTTCTAAAATTAGATTATGGTAATAATTGTACAACTTTGTAAATATTATCAAACCCAGGGAATTGCATACTTTCAAGAGGTAGCTTTTATGGCACGTAAATTAGATCTAAACATGTGCTAATTAAGTATTCTATGAATGGCGAGTAAGAACGCAAAAATATGTTCAGCATTATTGTTAATTAAGAAAATAAAATTAATGCCACAATGAGAAACCACTACACATCTAAAATGGCTAAAATTTAAAATTTGGCCAATATCGAAAGTGAGAGAAACTTTCATATATTGCTAATTAGAATATAAAATGGTACATTCTCTTGGTAGACAGTTTGGCAGTTTCTTACAAAGTTAAATATATACTTTCCATGTGACCAAGAAATCTCATTCCTAGACATTAATCCAATACAAATGGAAACCTTTCGAAGCGGAGTCATGCTTCTAGGGTGATACCTGAGGTTCATTGCCACATGCCATGGAAATCAAGGACAGGAACACACAGGAGTGAGGTTAAGAGTGGAGGTTTAATAGGTGAAAGAAAAAGAAAAGTTCTCTCTCTTGCAGGGAGAGAGGGGCCCTGGAGCAGCTCTGCTGGTTCTGTGGTGATATGCTAGGGGTTTTACAGACTAGCTTGAGGAGGTGGTGTCTGACTTACATAGGCCCCAAAAGATTGGTTGGACCAGGTGTGCCATTTCCACAGTGTGTGAAGAAGCTGGCTGCCCCACCCTAATCTTTTACTATGCAGATGGATTCTCTACCTGGTCTGTCGGTGACATGTTGCCCATTCCCTTATTGCACATGTGGTGAAAAAGAAAAGGGAAGATGGATCTTCCATGATGGATAGGCCTGGCTCCCAGGTAGCCTAGCCTTTCTTATTAGCACAGCTGCCAGCATTTACCTTTGCTGGCTTCCAGCTTGCTCATCTATGTTTGCAGCTCTATTTCTCAGGCTACACTTTGTTAGAAAATAAGCGATTTGGGGGCTGCTTTTTGTTAAAAGTGAAACCTCAAGAGTGGCCCTCACTATCTGTCTAAATAATTTCGTTCTAGGTCCTGTATCACTATACACACACACACACACACACACAAATGGACTTAAAGGTTCAAAGCGGCTTTGTCAACAATAGCCAAAAATGGGAAAAAACTCAAATATCCACCAATTTTTGAACAGATGAATAAATTGAGGTATATTTTTATAATGAGATACTACTCAGCAATAAAAAGAAATAAGTGATACACACAACAACATAGGTAAGTGTCCAAAGCATAATGCTAAGTAAAACAAGCCAGACATAAAGAACTACATACTATATAATTTCATTTATAAGAAATTCTAGAAAATGAAAACACTATAAAGAGAAATAGCATATCAATGGTTGCCAGAGATGATAGGTTAGAAGAGATGATCTAGTGCAAAAGAACATAAGCTAAATTTTTGAGGTAGCAGAAATATTCTATGTATGATATTTGGCTATATGTATTTTTCAGTATGTATACGTATATTCTAAAACTCATCAAGTTCCACATTTAAATTTGGTAAATATCATTATGTGTAAATTCTGCCTTAGTAAAGTTTATTTTTATTTGGTTAAACAATTGCCACCAATTGCCATCATTTTTGCTCATAAGATGGTTTATTAATAGTCTCCTCTCAGAACCAATTGACATTATATTGCTACTAAATAATATTTTTTTATTTTTGTCCCAGAGCCTTCTGATTAAGATGGCTGATTTCTCCTACTTTGGCATGTTAGAATTACAAAAGGGATGAATGCCTTTCTTCCACAGCAGTGATGATATCTTTTCATATTCCATCATTTTCAAGGAGTCACTTTTGTGATTAAAGCTGTTTACACATTTGAATTATTAGGAAGTTGTGTGTAGTGCCTCTATGCCCCAGTTCTGAATCAAAATGTCTTTGTCCAAATAGTCTATTTACTGTCTGCATAATCTGGGCAAGTCTAAGAGTCTCTTCTTTTGTAAAGTGAAAAAAATAAAAATACTTATGTCATCATGGAGATTGGATAAGTTAGGCCATGCCTGCAAAATGACGAGTACTTAAATGCTAGTCTTTTTTTTTTTTTTTTACTATTAATACTTTTACTATAAACAAAATTCAGCTTCTCTTCCCCAAGAATTATTGTGCTTTTCAAACTTGCACTCTGTTCTAGAGACATTTGACATAAAGGTATCTTACACATAAGCAGCTACATTTCCTGTGGCAATAAATTAGACTCTCTCATTTTAAATTGCAAAAGTCACAGCTGTTCCTTTAACATGTTGAGCTGAACAAATAACTGTTATTCCTGGACTGGGCTGAGGTATCAAAATCCTAACAAGCAAAATAAATTTTTGATGTCACAAGGCAGATATGTCCTAATCTCTAACATTTACTGATCTCTCTCCAAGTAATGAAATACTGACAGAAGTTCCAAGGTTATATATTTGTTGTTTTTAAGAGTTTCCAAGAGGGCACTTAATTTTAGTAGGAAGAACTTACCAATTGCCTCTAATAAGAAAATCATCTTCATTTACATACATTCCAATTGCCTATTACAAAAAATTGAACAAATGAAGTACTAACCCAATATTATCTCATTCTTCTCACCTTCATAAGTAAATGAAAGATATGCAAGTGAAAACAGTTTGATTAGCATAACAGAGAAATCAAAGCTCTCAAGTTCACAAAAAGCAGGAAAAACAAAGTTCACGAGTGGAGTCAAATACTTACAAAATAGACATAGATTTATTTATTAGAGTTTAAGAGAGGGTAAATATATCCATATTATTAACCCCAAATAAAAACCAGAATTCAGATAACAACACTTGGAAGTGATATCCACATTTATAAATAACTAAACGAGGTTCTGAACATACTAATACCAATTTAAGGACCATTTCTCAACAACTCTAGCTAGCTGAGCAGGAAAGATATAAATGCATCCTTATGACACTTTTTTGGGGTAGAAAGCTCAGTATTCAAGGGGATTGTTCCACTTGTGTGGTTACTGCTTATAGTAAGCTCACTTTTGAGGAAGTAATAATATGTGAGCAATAATAATGGCTTAAATTTATTGAGCTCTTAGTATTGGCACAATTGCCAATCCTATAAAGAACACCCAGTAAGCACCTCCAATTCTGAGGTAAATGCAGCACAGAGAAGTTAAGAAGCATGCCCAAGATTATATGGTTAGTAAGTGGCTTCATAGTAAGTTACTCTAAAGTGAACAAGCAGTCTAATTTTGACAACTAGCCATTGCACAATTTGACCTCCTAAGTCCTACATACTGTCATAAATGTCTCAATCTAACAGTAGCCTGAATTCCCTCTCACTTGAACCACTGCAAGATACCTCATAAATCCCTGACTCATTGGATGAATCGTGGTCAAATTTTCATTACATACAGCTTCATAATGCCAAATTTTAGGTGAAAAATGTTAATGGATCTTCATTTTGCAATCCAATATAAAGCTGTATAACTCTTAGCTTTTTCCCAGAAATACCCCCATTTTCTCACACTTCTGATGGCCTATATTGTTTCTTCCGCAGAAGGTGGAAATCCAAGTGAAGATGACATCAAGCTAACTTTTCATAATATGCTTCTCATAACTTATTATTTAAATATTTGTGGAGACAAAAAAAGACAACAGAGTATAATAGTCATCAACACTAATGGAAACAGGAAAATATTTGTAAAACTTCAGAAGTGATTTCTAGAAAATCAAGACAGATGGATAAATTGAATTTTAAAGTAAACTCTTCTTTGGAGTTATGCTACGGAAATATTAGCCCCTCTTCCACTCTGTATACTTTGATTGAAGAACAGAAGCCTGCCTCAATCAGAAACCCCAGCACAACATCAAGTAATATTGGCAGATGTTTTTCCTCCTCAACCTACCACCCTCAGAACCTGCCTGTCTAAATCCACTGAAAGGCTACAATTTCAGCCAAAAAAAAAAAAAAAAAAAAAAGCATAACAAGAAATAGAACATTTTCTTCACATTGTGTGCGGGACTTGTGATTTTCAGGCAAAGGATATAATTCATTTAATGAAGGGAGACCACAGATAGCCTTGGAGTGATCTGCTGATAATCAGAAACCTTGTGAGGAATGAGAGAGGAGTGACAAAAGAGGCATTTAGCTCTAGATGAACCAATTAGATAAATGCCCATTAGGAAATTGAGACAGGACTAGGAAGTGGGCACATTATACTGCTCTTCATTTTATATATAAAATGGGGGATATTAACAGCACCAGGACAGTTAGTGGAATGGTGGAAAATCAAACTGAACACTCTATTGTCAGAAATTGAGGTGATGAAGAAACCTCAGAAACTTCCTGTCAAAAGACAGGAAATGTTGACTAAAAACTAAGAGAAGGAATAGATCCCTAGAAATGAAAAGAACAACACATGTCAGACAATTTCTTCCTTTCCTCAAGAATGTAAGAAAGTGTTAGCTCTAGGCAACATTACGCTAAGTTTTTTATTACTCTAGGAATGATTTATTATTATATAGCCTTAAGTAATTGGAATTTCTTTATAAAGAAACAGAAAAAAGAAGTCCAGAAATACCAATGTGTTCCTTTAAAAATTATTCAGTGTCTAACATAAACTTAAGCAATGAATCTAAGCCAAAAAATACATTTGAGCATGTAGTTTGTTTATTGTATCATGCTATAGGCACATTGTGATAATTTGATAGTGTACAAAAAATAAACAACAAAAAAAGCATGTAAGTAGAGGAAAGACAAAAAAATCATCTGTCTTCAAACTCTGATATAGTTTTATTCATTCAAAGGCTGAAAAATCATAGTATCAATAAATCATTAATAAAAAATAACTTAAGGACATTTTAAAATCAAAATTAAAATATATAATGGGGTTGCAATGATATGAAACTTTAAGATATGAATTATTGAAATATTTCAAATATAGAGCTGAGTTAAAATAATTGTTACCATGTATTTTAAGCTGAAACATCAACAATACTGCTGAGATGATGTAAAATAAAAAATAAATCAAAATTATATATAAAGTACAATGTCAATTTGTATAAATTGATATATAGGTAGATCGGTAGATAAATAGATAGATATTGATAAATTGAATTTAGGTGATTTGATTTCTCTCAAGTTTCTAAATTTTCTATAATGTGGTTTAATAATATGTTGGCCAGAAATTTTTATTGAAGTAATTATAATACAGAACATAAAATCTATGAGATAATTTTTCTCAACAAAAATCTTTAAGCTCAGATATTTTAGGAGTGATCTTTCTTTCAGACCTATACACTTTTAACTTTACTAGCATTAAAAAAGAAATAATAATAATGCTTGCAAAGTAAAGGAGTAGCAGAAAACTCAATAATTTATGTTCTGGATATGGTATAGTCTTAAAGTCAAAACCTGAAAAGATAACCACAAAATAAATATTTTTACTTTGGTAAAAATAAGTGACAAGGTTATACACAAAGGAATTACAGAGATTAAGTTAACAGAATAACTTAGAACTACAAAATAGGGTTTATTGTCTATAACCATATCACCCTAAACGCGCCCTATCTCATCTAAATAGGATTTATCTTAGAAGTGAATTTCTATTTTAATGCTATGAAATATATTAATATAGAATAGCAGATCAAGTGATTCAGAAGATAAAATATGTTGATTTGACTTTAGAAAGGCATTAAATACATATTAACTCAAAAGACTATTTTAAACCGACAGTCAATAGCATACTTAAAAGTGAAACAAAATTGCCTTCTCACTAAGATCAGAAAAAAAAAAAAACAAAGCTGCCTGTTACCACCGTTTTTAAAACATTTTTAAAAAGTTATCCAAGAAATAATGGTCAATATAATAAAGCATAGGATAAATCAAAGGAGAAGAGGAAAAGATAATTATTTGAGAAGAAAAGAATCTTTAAACATTTTTAAAACTAAGATTATTAACTGAACTAATTAAAGTTCCCTAAATTTATGGATTGAAGGGTAATTATACAACATCCAAAAATGTTTCTTTTTATCATCAATAATTATTTAGATGACATAAGTTTAAAAAACCCCGGTGTGTGATGTTCCCCTTCCTGTGTCCAAGTGTTCTCATTGTTCAATTCCTACCTATGAGTGAGAACTTGCACGTTGTGCACATGTACCCTGGAACTTAAAGTATAAAAAAAAAAAAAAACAGAACTACCATATGATCCAGCAATTCCATTTCTGGATATATACAGAAAGGAAATAAAATCAGTCTTTCAAAGAGGAAAAAAAAGTTTAAAAAAGCACTAAATTGTAGTAGCATTAAAAAATGTAAAATATCCCAATATAAACGGAGCAAGATTTTAAAGAAATCAAAATCCCACTGAGATACTTAAAGAAAAATTTAAACTAATACATGCTTTCATAATGAGCTTGGATGGATAAACAAAACAAATTTTATTTATTTATTTATTGAGGTGGAGTCTTGCTTCATTGTTCATTGCGCAGGCTGGAGTGCAATGGTGCGATGTCTGCTCACTGCAACCTCCACCTCCTGGATTCAAAGATTCTCCTGCTTCAGCCTCCCAAGTAGCTGGGATTACAGATTTGCGCCACCATGACCAGCTAATTTTTGTATTTTTAGTAGAGACAGGGTTTCACCATGTTGGCCAGGCTGATCTTGAACTCCTGACATCGTGATCTGCCCACCTTGGCCTCCCAAAGTTCTGGGATTACAGGTGTGAGCCACCACGCCCAGCCGAAACTAAATAAATCTTAATGCTCAAATAGTTTAAATGAGTTTGGTTTTGGCATAGTGATAGACAGTAATACCAAGTGAATAGAATAGAGAGACCAGAAGCAGACCCGGAGGTATGTAAATGGTTTATGTATCTTAAAGGAAAAATCACAAAGTGAATAGACAAAGAGGTTATCTAAAAAATTGGTACTTGATAAATTCTGCTTTATTTTTTATATATATGATTTTTTGAGACGGAGTCTCACTCTGTCGCCCAGGCTGGAGTGCAGTGGCTCAATCTCGGCTCACTGAAAGCTCCGCCTCCCGGGTTCATGCCACCGCGCCTGGCCTACTTTATTTTTTAATAAAGTAAATCTCAGAAGGATTAAATAATAAAATACACTTTAATACATTATTTCAACACTAAAATAAATTGTATACTTAGTAATTAATTATAAAATATGGAAAGGATTTGATGGTAAGCAATGAAAGAAACCAAAAATTGAAGGGTTTATAGAATCGATTTTCTGAATAATCTGTTAATCTTAAACAATATAAATTGAAATACATTTCAAAGAAATCTGACAGAGGATTACTATTCTAACCTATAATGAAATCATACAATAAATCTATTGCATAGTTATAAACTTCAACACATGGTCAAATTACGTTAAACAGAGCATCTAAAAGACAGACTGTGTCTATCTAACAAGTTATTTTATAAGTGTTTAATGTTTTAAATTAATGGAATACGTAGTTGTTAAAAATGATTTTTTTCTCATTCCAGCCATTATACATTCATAATGGAAGTAAAAACATTGAACAAATATAAGAGTATTTAAGACAGACACTCTCACACTCAAATGGCATTGTACATTTTCACAATCTATAGAGAAAGCTGTTTGGTCATGTTTACCAGTTTTCAAAGGTTTACCAGTTTACAAGTTTTCCATGTTTCTATGTAAAAGTTACCAGTTTACCAGTTTCCTATGTTTACAAGTTTACAAGTTTTCAAATTGTTCACACCTTTTATGCAGTAACGTCACTGATAGCAACCGAACCTAAGAAACTAATCTGACAAGCGTTGGGGCATTACTTATAATAAAGAAACTTGGAAATATCAAAACGTGTAATAATAAAAGATTAAGTAAAATATAATGTATCCACCTAAGACAGTATATATAATTCGTAAGTATTGCTGTCTATATTCTTTAAAGAGTTGAGTAAATGCTTAGGATGTAACATTAAGTGGTAAAATCAAGTTATGCATCATGCACACAGTATGGCCCATCTATAAAAAACAATATAGATGAGAGGAAGGACTTGTTATTTACTGTGGTTATTTCTCTTTTGTGAGATAATGAATAATTTTCATTCTTTTCTATACTGTTCTACACTTCACTTTTTTAAACTATGCAAACATCAACAATACTTATTTCTGAATAATTCTAACCAGGATTCACGGTAGAACTCATATTCTCCTACAGCATAGACTTCATCTGGCAGAAGGAATTCTCTTTGGCCAGAATAATTTCCCAGTCTCTTAACCCTAATAATATTTTGCTTACAAATTTTGTGTTTTGCTGATTGCATTTTCCTTGTGTAGAATTGTATATGTGTGTATCTATCTTATGCATTAAATTATAAACAACCTGATCAGACATCAATCACGGTTTATCAGTCAATTTCTTAAACAAAGTTGAGTGAGTGAAAGAGAGAGAGAAAGAAATAAGGAAAGTGAGAGGAAGGGGGCAGAGAGAAAGAGAGAGAGAAAGAGAAATAGTCAAGTCATATATGAGGAAAAAACACACAGTGGGTGACTGCAAGGGGCCATTGCATATGTGGCCAAAATGTGTAATAAATTCTGCGTTTTACCTTTTCTTTAGTGAGAGGAGGAGGAAGAGAAGACATTACGTTTCTGCTATCATTATTCTTAAATTTGTCACATAAGCCATAAGTTTTCCTTTCTGCTGTAACTACAAACTTCCAATATAATCTTGGTAGTCAATGAGTAGTCCTGTCTACACCATCTAACCGTCTACAACCACCTACAACATCTAACACTAAAATCATCTTCTTAGCTTTATTTCTTAGCTTTATTATCTCCACAAGTAGTATACCAGCTTGTGTCCATCATTCACACTTCAAATTTTGAAGTCAAGTATTAATATACTAGATTCTACTAATTTCAGTCCCTCTTCATTCACCAGCATCTATTAGAATAATTTATTCATGGCAAAGTTTCTATTTAATCTTTCTGCCTTTACTTATGACCAGGGTCTTGTTACTTTAATTTTGTGGGTTCTCTTTATTTTCCTGACTCCAGAATTTCTCATCATAAATGTATTCTTCATATTGAATTCCTTCATATTGAATTAATTCTTCAAATTATGACCACCTACTCTCCAAGAGTATTTAATTGTTCCAAGAATTAACCACATCCAGTTTCCTTAAATTAGCTTTCTAGGCCCAATGCAAATGAGACATCAATTTTCATTTTGTCATTCCCTCTGGTAAAAATTTATAAAGATGCCTCTCCTGTAGATTTTCTGTTCTCTTAACCGTGCACTGAATTCATTGTCTTAGTAAACCAGACCATACAATTTTTTATTGAATTTAAAACACAGAGTGTTGCAATTCCACATCCTTGAAATCATGATATATATATTTTTTCTTTGTTATCACTCTCGAGGAAAACATGAAGGATGTGTCTTACAATCAATGGCATCTAGCATCTCTTTCCTTCAGACTCATATATAAAAATGTAGCATCTTGAAAGAAATAACATCTTAAATTTGATGAAATAAAGTATTTTTTGGTCCTCACTATAAGCATGATTTCTTAATAGTAAATGTTCAAATATTGGTTCAACACACTAATATGTTTCAAGAAAAATGTCTTATGTGCCAATAACCAAGGAATTAACCCTGTTTATTTGTTAGTTATGTTTCACTCCTTCTAACAATAATGTAAAATATAGCAGCTGCAAAAAAAAGACTGAAAAATAAATGCATGTTTAATAAGTTATTCTAGCATTCTAGCATAGACAGATGGAAGCTAAAAATTTCATAGATCGTAGTGGGTAGCACATTAATGTAATAATTTTATAATCAACTCTTCTTGACATGTTAGGTATTTTATAAAATCTCATCATTTTTCTAACCTGATATATTTCCTGGCGTTTATCTTACTCCATTCTTCACATTAATTTTAAAGTGTTTCATTTTTACAAAGAAAAAGAATTATCTCTCTGATAACCACAGTGATAGCAACAATAGAAACTATTGTCTTGCATAACATGAACTGTGCTGCCCAAAACTGCATACATAAGCAGCTGGGTAAAAGGAAGTTAATTCATTACAAGACTTTCACATGGTCCTTTTAAAATCTGAACGTGTTAAAGATTATAGTAATTTACTCCATGACCCAGAGCAAACTGAGACAATGTCTCGTGTTCTGGAATTTAAGCGTCACACTTTCAGGTTCACCATATTAAGTATATAGGTTATATTTAAAGAGTGTTTAGTGAAGCATCTTAAAAACTTTAACAATTTGTCAATCTTCCAAATATTATTTCTTTAAAATCTAAAATCAAAGACAAGACACTCATACAAAGTTGAGCAAATATCTTATTTACTTATTTATTTTTATTATTTCCACCTTTATTTTAGATTCAGAAAGTGCATGTGCAGATTTGTTACATGGCTACATTGTGTGACACTGAGGTTTGGTGTGCAAATGGTCTTGTCATCCTGGGAATGAGCATAATACTCAATAGGTAGTTTTTCAGCCCTTGCCCTCCTCACATTCTCCTCCCTCTAGTAGTCCCCTGTGTCTGTTCTTATCTTTACATTCATGAGTACCCAATATTTAGCTCCCACTTATGAGTGAGAACATGTTGTATTTGGCTTTCTGTTCCTGTGTTAATTTACTTAGGAAAATGGCCTGCAGTTGAATCTATGTTGCAGCTAAGGACATGATTTCATTCTTTTTTATGGCTGTGTACCATTCCGTGGTGTATGTATATATCACATTTTCTTTCCCCAATTCACTGTTGGTGGTCATCTAGGTTGAATCCATATCTTTGCTGTTGTGAATATGAATGGGGCTGTGATGAACATACAAGTTCATGTGTCTTTTTTGGTAGAACTATTTGCTTTCCTTTGGTATATACCCAGTAATGAGATTGCCAAATCAAATGGTAGTTCTGTTTTAAGTTTAGAAATCTCCAAACTGCTTTCCACAGTGGCTGAGCTAATTTACATTCTGACCAACAAAGTATAAGTGTCTCTTTTCTCTGCAGCCTTGCCAGCATCTGTTATTTTTTAACGTTTAATAATAGCCCTTCTTACTATTCTGATATATCACTTTATGGTTTTGACTTGCATTCCCCTGATGATTACTGATGTTGAGCTTTTTTTTAAGTGTTTGCTGGCTGTTTTGTATGTCTTTTTTTGAGAAGTGTCTGTTCGTGTATTTTGTCCACTTTTTAATGAGATTATTTGGTTTTTTTGCTTGTTGAATTGTTTAAGTTCCTTTTAGATTCTGGATATTCAAACATTGTTGGATGCACAGTTTGTAAATATCTTCTCCTATTCTTTAGGTTGTCTGTTTACTCAGCAGGTGTTTTAAATAGTGTGACCGTCATTCTAATTTGTCTAAAAGAGTGTCTAAGGACACTCTCAAGAGTGTTCTCTATTGTACAATAAATGTATTTTTTTTTTTTTTTTTTTGAGACGGAGTCTCGCTCTGTGGCCCAGGCTGGAGTGCAGTGGCGCAATCTCGGCTCACTGCAAGCTCCGCCTCCTGGGTTCACGCCATTCTCCTGCCTCAGCCTCTCCGAGTAGCTGGGACTACAGGCGCCCGCCACAACGCCCGGCTAATTTTTTTTGTATTTTTTAGTAGAGACGGGGTTTCACCGTGGTCTCGATCTCCTGACCTCGTGATCCACCCACCTCGGCCTCCCAAAGTGCTGGGATTACAAGCGTGAGCCACCGCGCCCGGCCTAAATGTATATGTTTTTCCTAGATTAAAGTTTCCAAGAATGCCCCCAATTTTATAAAATCTCTAGACTATTGCTAATATTCATTCTATCATTTTTATTTTTTTGGACCATTTTATTTTAATGGACAAATAAAAATTGTTTATATTTACCATGGGTCTAGCTATCTCTTTCCTTTCAAAATGCAAACCTTCTTGGGTAGAACAGTATTTGTGTTCCTCAGCAGCTGGGTATGAATTTTATGTAATGGAGCTTGCAGAGGTATTCAAAGTAATGTGGAAGCACTATGCCTGTGGGGCAAAAAAGCAAGAAAAAGCAGCCAGTGGTACAAATTGGTGCACTGGGATCACTGATGCAAACCAGACATGCTCCACAAACTGGCATCTGGTTCCACAGGATCCTGTGAAGCTACTCTCCATCTCATGAACTTTCAATTCAGATACAGCACATTTTTATTTGTCATCTAGATGCTCTGTGACATTAGGCAAGCAATAATGTCTCTCAGCCTGAATTTCTCTCCTATAAAATGTTGATACTAATCTTGACGTTACACGTCTGTGTGAGAAGATGTATGTATATTCACTTAGACCAGTGATTTGTATTTATATGGCAATTAGTTTACTTTTCCTGTGAGTATTTAATATTGAAGGACTGTCATTGTTTACAAAATGGCACCACCACACCACTTTTCTTATATTCACAGGTTAATGAAATTGTACTTTCTGTAATGTCACTCCATACTCAAAACTCACTATTTTACCTTCAACTGTCTCTTTTTGTTGTTGTTGCTGTTTGTCTTCATCTCTTCCTTTGTTCTTTTTTAACATTGAGTTTCTATTCTACCACTTTCCTTTTGTTTCCTTTTTTTTGTTTTTCAACTTTTAGTTTAGATTCAGGGGGTACATGTGCAAGTGTGCCAGCTGTGTGTATTGTCTGATGCTGAGGTTTGAAGTACAAATGACCCCACCACCCACCACCTAGGTACTAAGCATAGTACCCAACAATTAGTTTTTCCAACATTTTCTCCCCTCCTTTCCCCCGTAGTAGTCTTCATTATCTGTTATTTTCATATTTATGTTCATGAGCACACAATATTCAGCTCCTACTTAAAAGTGATAACACATGGTATTTGGTTTTCTGTTCCTGCGTTAATTCACATAGGATAATGGCTTTCAGCTGCATTCATGTTTCCGCAAAGGAAATACTTTGTCTTTTTATGGCTGCATAGTATTTTATGGTATACATGTACCACATTTTCTTTATCCAATCAACTGTTGGTGGGCATTTAGTTTGATTCAATGTCTTTGCTATTGAATTCTACCACATTATAAGCTAAATTAAAATTAATATAATAAATATTCAAAGCATAAAAAAATAAAAATTTCATTGGAACTTAGAATTTAGAATAAAACAGACTTTTAAATATTCACATTATCTAAAACTTGGGTGTTAGATCATTTAGCCTATTAAATCATTTACTAATATATGGTATAAAATATAATGAAAGTTCCTATTTACACAAGATCTTTGGGTCTCATAGAATGATATGCACATGGAAAAGGATGGCACAGGTAGAAAGTGTGTTTAGGAATTTCACATACCTTATTTTGGCCATTGGCCATTCAGAGGAGGAAGAGATCACAATGTGCTTGGGGCAGCAGCTTGGAGCCAGCAGAGAGATAACAGGAAGCTGCATTTAGAATAAGGGAGTGCTAGAATATTAGGATCTGAAGGTGAAATACAAGCAGAAGGGCATTTTTGGGAGGGGGTGCAGGGAGGAACCACATGAGCAAAATCTCAATGGTGAGAAAAGCATAGAAACTAGAGTGGTTGGCTTTGGCTAGGAGGTGGAATCCATAAAGGCATAGAGGGATATAACCTTAATGCTGCAAAGGGCATAGAAAGCCAGACTTGCAGTTTATCCATTTATAGCTACACGTACTATTGGGAAAGTAGAGTAGCAGGTTTCTGAGGATTAAATAAATTGTATAAAGTCGCTAACTTGTCATCGGCACACAGAACACAGTATTTCACCTTTTTCCAGCAGGCAATGTGGGGCCACTGAAGTAATTGAGTAGGGGAGTGACCTGGACAAAGCTACATTCTGTATAACATTGTAGAACAGAAAAAGGAAAAAGAAAAAGGTGTGCCTTTTTAATTTTTATTTTTATTTTTCACAGTGCGATTTTCCTCACTCTTTGGACCTGCATGAAGCTATACTAAATGATAATTTCATTCAATTTATTTCTCTGAAAAAACTCAGCGTGTTACATAAGACTAACAAGTACAAGGTCTCCAAGAACAATCTTTAAAAAGAATGTGTGACCTGGTGTAGACCAGAGCACTTGCTCAGTATTTTAACACAATGAAAAAAAAAATGGAGAAAGAAGTGTAAGGTTTGCAGCTAAAGCAGAAAATAAACATTTAGACAGGCTGAAAACAGCGTGTAGTGGGATTTCTAACTCATGTTAAGAAACAGCAGTGGCAAACCAACCAGTCATACTTCTGACAGGCAGTGATGAGGCTGCTCTTTTGAAACAAGGATTCAGACAGTGAGGATAGAGGCAGGTCCAGATTTCTCAGAGCATTCTGACAATGGCGTCTTTTGCACCAGCCTGAGGCGGTGATATGTCTTTGTAGTTAGGGATAACTTTTGTCTGAAAACCTGCAGGAAAAACCGGATGACAGTACCCACATAGCACATCACTTTATTATTAATAATTCCCAGGTAGCAAATTATACAAACCTCACAGTTTTACCCGCATAAGAGAGCCTTCTGTATCCCTTCTCTGGTCCTAGTTTTGGCATCTCCTTTTCTTTGCTATGTTTTTTTAAATGCCTGGGCAAACCCCTTACTCAGAGAACCCAGGCATCCTCCCTACAAAACATTTTGCTGGTTTTATCAGGAAAGATAGCAATACTACTTGCCACCTGCTAATACAGGTTGTATATAGCTGCATGTCCCTCACAGCCTCCCCGATAACATTTATTAGCCTTCTTTTACATTTAGTGTTGCCCAGGAAAAAGGGTTCTAGCTCGTGGGGAAGGAAATGCATTAGATTCGGATTATAGCTTCTATTTTTAAAGATATATTGGCAAGTACATAGTAATTTGTTTCAACATAGGAAGAAGAGCATGGTGATACATGGGAGAATCATCTTATCTAATAGAGATAGATCAACACATTAACGAATCAAATGATAAATATGGATGTGCATATAGATATAGATATCATATGAATTAACATATCGATACAGATATAGAAGTATATATATTCAAATAAGCATATACAGATATAGAAATATATATTTAAATAATCATATATATACACATCTATATCTTATTAGTCTTAGATCTCTCTTTAGTTGTTAATATTTTTCCCTATATATTTTCCAAAAGTTAAAGCATAGAATAATTTTTCTTTCTTTTTCCAATGGAGCTTCAGGGTTTTAAGTTAACATAAGTTTTAAACAGATGAATTAAAATGTCAGCCAAAAATTCAGAGCTAAAAACTGAAAATGTTTGCTCTACTTTTCATTTTACCTCCTTAACATCCTTCAGGTATATTTAGTAGAATGAAGAGGCCAGGAAAAGTGCCTGTTTGAAGGAAGATCCTCTTGTATTCAAGCTTTCACCAAAGCTGCATGACTTTGAACAAGTTACTTTATCTCTCTAAACATCAATTCTGTCATCTATAAAATAGCGATCTATTATTTACCTTAAATGGTTTTCCGAGGGTTAGGTGATATTATGTAAAGCATAGTAGATAACCCCAATGTTATTTTCCTTCTTTCCTTGCTTATGAGAAATTAAGCTTTTGTATGAGTTATTGGACATTTTATAAGCTCTAGAAATAAAACAAACAGCTTCTCTTTTCAGATTTATTACGTATATTCAGAAAAATGTCCGCAAGCCTTTTATCTGGAATATATGTATAACAGAACCAATCCTAAAGAACAGCTATGCTTCTGGAAGTAGCAAAAGAAGCCAGAGATGACCATCTTTCCACAGAGAGGGGAAGGAGGAGATGAAGACTCAGAAATGACAGCACAAGGTGTGATTGGTAAATCCACAGGTGAATCTGTTTAAATCTTACTTAGCATGTCAACACACAACCAGAGTTATTTTTCTTCTTCAAAAATTCCCTTGTTGCTCTTTCTTTGATCTGAATTCCCAGTTAACACAACCCATGGCATAAAAGTTCCATATCTGCCATGTAGAAGCTTTCAACATTGGCTTGGATAGTTATTTAAATCCCACATCGCTATTTACCCAACTTTCTTTATATCAACCATCTCCCTGCCAGATTGATTTTAAATTCTGTGAGGATGAACACTCACACTTATTAATTAGCAAGTCATTAAATAGACAGAAAATCCCCGCTCCACCACTTATTAGCACATATTCTTGTACAAGTTTCCAAACCTGTCCACAACTTAATTTATTTGGAAAAGATGAATAATAACAATAGCTATCTCCAGCCTGGGCAACAGAGTGAGACTCCGTCTCAAAAAAAAAAAAGAAAAAAAAAAAGATTGCCAAAGAATTAACTTTCTGATACAAATTAATCACTCAAAAAATCTTTGTCATTATAATGGTAACTATTTTCGTGCCTACTATGGGTAAACCATGGGCTGGACATTATATATACATTATCTCCAATTCTTTAAATTCTATTATTTTTATTGATTTATAGACAAGAACATGGAGGCATAGAGGGTAAGGATTATGCGAGTTGATTCAGTTTGCAACAGCTCAGCTGAAATCAGAGACTACGAATTTGTGGTGTACCTTACACTCACCGCTTGTCTACTATTTTATTCCTGTCTTCCTTTTTTGGTAATATTTATTACCACTTACTTTGTACCAGTCATGTTCTAAGTGCTATATCTATATTTTTTCCTTTAAAATGGTTCACATAAATCGTCTGAGATAGGTTCAATTATTCTCACTTTCCAGAGTATAAAAAGTAACGCATAGAAGTTAATAAGTTGTCCAAGGCCCCAAAGGCCGTAAGTGGAACAGCCAGGACCTTATAGCTCTCTGTATCCCTGCCCATCATTGATTGATATGTATTACTGAGCACATCTATATGCCAGACTCTGAGCTGGGCACAAGAGGTTCGGTTGTGGGCAAAACACAGTTAAATCCTGGTTGTAGTCAAGTGGGAGAAGATAGATAAAACAAGTATATGTATGATTTGTCACATGGTGTTAAGCACTTTGGAGAAAAATTAAGATGAAGGTGATTAGAAGAGGAGTGTGCACAGGTCAGACTTGCTATTTCTATACAATAGACAAGGGTGGGCCCATAAATCCAGTGATATCTCAGGAAAAGACCTAAAGTCGGTGAAAGAGTGAGCCCTCTTGGTATTAGGGAAAAAGCATTCCAGACATAGGGAACAGCAATGCAAAGACCCTGAGGAAGAACCACAGGGGGCTTACATGGCTGAAATAGAGTAGGGAGAGGGAGAGAATGGATGGAGGTAGGTCAGAGAGTAGATTATAAATGTTCTCTAGGCAATGGCAAAAATCTCTAATGACCCTAAGGACTTCTGAGCACAGGAATAATGTGATCACTCAGGCTGCAGGAAGAATGAATGGAATATAAAGGAGAGGCAAAGAGGCAAAAGAGAGCCAGAATGATCAGTTAGGATTTTTTCAGTTTAGAGAAGATGATGACTTGTATTAGAGGGGAAACTGTAAAAACAAAGCAGCAACAACAAAAGAACAGTCATATAGCCAAACACAGGGGCTCACACCTTTAATCCCAGCACTTTGGGAGGCTGAGGCAGGAGGACAGCTTGAGCCCAGGAGTTTGAGATCAGACTGGACAACATGAAATGTAACCTCTACAACAAAAAATGAATAAATAGTACAAATTTAAAACATAGTTTTAAAAACAATCATATATTTATAGATGTAAAATAGTATATCTTGAAGTTCACAGGATCTGCAAATAGATTGATTTGCAACTGTGAGAGAAAATACAAATCAAGTCCCGAACAACAGAAGGAATGGAATTGCCATTTAGTGAGATAAAGAAGATTGCAGGAAGAAAAAACTTAGAGGAAAATCATGAGGAGTTTATTTGGACCATGTAAAACAACAGTGTGCAGGTGTTTACTAAAGAGTTAGTACGTGAGATCTGGGAAAAGAGAGGTTTGCACCAGTCAAAACACTTCATATGCAGCAAAAACAAGGGACTCCCAAACCTCAGTGGCTTATGGCAAACATATTTTTAAATATTCACTCATATTACATAGCCACCCTGGGGCTGCTAAGGCTGTACTCCAAGTTGCTTTGACTATGAGACCCAGAATGACAGAGCAGATGTGTTTAACACTTTGCCAGACTCATAGCACAAGGAAAAAACATCATGGGTCTCAAGCTGGTCATGAAGCTTCTCCTGGAGATGGACAAAATAATCTCCATTACCATTTCATTGTCCAGAGTAAGTTGCATGGTCAAGTCTGAATTT
This sequence comes from Symphalangus syndactylus, assembly GCF_028878055.3. Classification (NCBI taxonomy): domain Eukaryota; kingdom Metazoa; phylum Chordata; class Mammalia; order Primates; family Hylobatidae; genus Symphalangus; species Symphalangus syndactylus. Next base: position 122,214,318 of record NC_072425.2, read on the forward strand.
TGTTTTTTAGAGTTGGGGGATATAATTATCATCTAGGAAAGAGGGAAACCATAATTTCAATCTATTACAAAGATAAAGTATATAGATTTGGGCATCACCAGCACAAAGACACTAGTTAAAGCCCTGTCTGGGTAAATCACCAAGAAAGTAATCATAGGAAAGAGTAGAAGTCCAATGCCCAGGCACTCCAGATTTTACAGCTCTGGCTAAATTAGGAGAAGAGTCCATAACGAAATGGTCAATAGTGTAGAGGAAAACAGAGAATGGTGCCCCGAATATCAAGTAAAATAAGTCATTGGAGAAAGAAAAAGTGATGAAGGGCTTGCTGATCAAATACCTTGAGGACTGGAAGTTGACTATTGTAATAAGCAATGTGCAGGTTATTTGTTACCTTGACAATACTGACTTCTGTAGGGGGATGGAGATGAAAGCCTGATTCAAATAGGTTCAAGAATAAACGTGAGGAGAGGAAAAGGAGTATAGACACTCTCTCAAGGAATTTTGCTTTATGTAACAAATTACAATGTCATCAGTAAAAACCAACTCTTTCCCTATGGGGGAAAAAGAGAAACAATTAAAACAGCAGCCTCTATTGATGGAGGCTTCCGGTTCTTAAGAAAAGGACAGCTCTCACACAAAAAACAGCAGCCATTCATACTGTAAATTCTTGGAAGACAGTGGAAACAACTAGAATAATACTTGGGAAATAATACTTTTCTTTAAAAATGAAGAATGTTATCTATCTGTAAATTTCAATTCATTCATATTCACACCAGATAGTCTTAGAATAATTCATTCCTTTACCTTCCTGAAAAACTGTCTGCCTTCTTCTCTGAGACTTCTATGATACTTCATTTTTTCTTCTAAAATGATGTGTGTTGTCATTCTTTGTTTTACTGTAGATGGACATTAAACTATAAGGAGATTGAGGTATTGACTGTCTTGGCCATTGTGATACACCTAATATCAGATGGCTAAGGTACAATTTTCACCTATAATGCTAACCAAATGAACAAATTAAGTCAATTCATCTTCCAAACCCTGTGTATACTTCTTGCCTATATTTTTCTCTTTAGAGAATCTATGACTATATTATGGTCTCTCTTCACAACTGGAAAAGTTCACATCTCACAACAGGGAGTCAGGTTTTGTGCCATCAGTGCTTAGATATATTTTGTGCAATTACTAAATATTTAAGTACTTAAAAGATTATTGGTCATCATTTAATTATCAGGAAGCTTGTCTCATTTTTGTTCTCATGTTTTGTTTTGTCTTTTAATCTTTCTAAATGAGTAAGGAGAACCAATCCTAAGTAACTAATAATAATAGTAATAATGAGAAAAAGTACTCGTTGCATAATCTGAAAAAAAACTTTTTTTCTGCACATATGAAATAAACACCATTGTCAAGATAATTGTTTCTTAACCATCTGACATTCAGAAACAATTATAAAATCTATGCATTGAAGTACAAATTCAAAGTTAAGGTGTAATTTGTTATTTTTACTCCCAAATATGCAAATGTTTACCAGACATAAAAAACTAAGCAGCTATATGTGGCTATTAATCAGAAATGACTCTGAAAATTATAGTGGTAAAGTGATCTAAATAACTAGACTTTGATAGTTTATAAACAATTAATTTGATTATTATAATCACTTAGTTGGATGAATGATGTAGCACTTCAATCAGTTATCAGCAAGCAAAGATTTTGAAGGCTGAAAGAATGAGTTAGTTGGATTTTTATTAATTCAGTCATTATAAACTGTTACCAGGATGTGCTGAAAGCAAATTGTTGTTGTTGTTGTTGTTGTTGTCAGCATATGGTTATTTCATATGATTTATTTATATAATCTATTTTATGAAATGCAACATCTAAATATTCAAAATCTGTTGGGCCATGTATTACAGGATTTGTCAACTTTTTTTCTAGATACAGAATATAAAATTTGGTTTTAGTATATACACTGCTCAGCTTTTCGCAAGTCAACATTTTCTCTCTCTTGAGATTTAAGGTTTTTTTGCCAAGAACTATGGACTGTTGCATCCTTGAAGTACCATAAAATTGCACACTTGAGACTAAATGGCTTCTCTTTAGCGTTCTCCTATAAGTCATCTGAATGAGAATGGATCAATGTTGAGACAGTCATACTTTCCCTTTGAATGCTTAGGCTTAATTCTCTAAAAACTTGTATCCGTTTAAAGCAAGGTTAGAATCAAGCCCCTATAACACCAAGATGAGGTTAAAATAACTACTATAAGTATTTAAATGTTTCCTTCCAGAAACAGACGGCAAGAGCCCCCTTTCATGCCCGTCAGACAGACTGATTAACAAAGATAAATTCTTGGCTTTGCTAATATTGGATTTCAATTTATTAAATAAACAGTATCACAGTCAGAGCCTTTCACAAGAAAATGTACAGGGCAATAGGAAAAAGTGAGTCATTTGATCTGACCCATGCAAGTTTATGAAATATGCGACTATATGAAATAAATAAAAATGAAAAAGTAAAATATAAAACGTGTGTAGGTTTAGTGATGGGAGTTACTAATACCAATTATTAGATAAATTTTTCCAAATAATTATTTTTCTGAAGTTGAACATATCTATGCAATTGTTTTCTCTCAATTTTCATAGAACAAATTGGTATTGTATGATCTTAATTTTTTCAAGGATCAAAAAATTGAAGTTGAAGAAAATATTTTCTTCTTACAAAGGATACTACTTTACCATTGAAGTAGACAGATGCCTGACTTCTAGATATTTTATGCTTGACCAAGTCCTTTCAATGAAACGAAAAGATTAAAAAACAGGAATACTATAAATCAGCCTTTTATTGAAATCAAACCCATGGTCAAACAAATATTCAATAAAATCAAAATATACCTAGAGCCCAGAGATGTAGGTGAAGAGCAAATTTCAATCTATGATGCACTTGTTCTTGTACTCAAATTTTAATAATTCTCTTTATACATTAGCTTCAAAAGCTAGGGAATAAATTGTATACCCATTTCAAAATTGGGACTAAATTGGGAGGTCAGTAAGGCGGACTAAATGTGAAATTAACCTCTTCAAAAGTAAGTTGATGACTAACCCCAAGGGGAATAATGCCCACTTTTTATTCAATACATCCTAAATGGGACTGGAAAGAGAAAGTTAAGGAGAATTACGGATGTCAAGAGACCTTGAATTGGGTATTAAACATGATGGAAAATGTGATCAAATTTTTCTCCAGCTTAGTGTGTCAGAATTTGGACTAGATTTTCTATAGGATCTCTATGCATGAGCAAATGAATGATAGAATCAATGGTTTATGCCAGTGTATATACCTAAACTTTCCTTATCAACAACACATCTGCAAGACCAATGTATAACAAAGTCTATGGTTCAGACTATAGACTGTAGAATACTTTTTTTCAAAATCTGTTTCTTTACATGAACTATTTGGGCTTATGCAAGCATCTTAACGTCTCTGAGCTTCACTTCCTTAATAATAATACCTACCTTACAATATTGTGAGGATTGAGAAAAATGTATGGAAATCACCTCACATGATGCTTGGCATATATTAAATCCACAGTCCAAATGCATATTATTTTTATCACAAGGAGAGAAGGAGAGGTGATACTAAAAACAATTTCAGAGCAAAAGATTGAAGTAGCTTTCTTGTCACCAAGGTGGTGAGGAGTGCTTAAGAATTCCTCCAGCAAACACCATGTTGCTGCACAGATTGGAGACCTTGTGACACACATTATCCGTTTTGGTCTTGCAATCCATCAATATTACAGTTTACAGTATACTGCAGAGATTATAGTATTCTCAGCAGAAAAATCATAACTACTAGTGAATGGAGTAATGAAATCAGTTCTACTCTTCAGTGAAAGGCATGATGACCATTCTGAGCCCAGGACTGTACCATACGTAAACAAAAATAATATAGTACCAGAATTCTAAATACTGCAGAATATAAAAGAGATATATAAAAGTACAGAAGGTACTGACTTACTATGGCTTGACTTATGAGCTTTTCAATTTAAAAGTGGCTTTATTAATGACTTACAATGTTTTTGACTTATGGTGGGTTAATTGGGATGTAACTCCTTAGTAAGTCAAGGAGAATCTGTTCAAGATTCTTAAAAGTAAATTGAAAATGTGCTCTAAACAATGTGGAATATTTAAAATGTTATTTTAGACTTACAACCTTACCATGTCAGATTTTAAAAAGAAATTCAAAATGTATATTGATTTAAATTAGTTATGAGAATATAAATATAGGTATATAAAGAAATTGTTTCTAAGATTGGAAATTTCTAATATTTATTTGCAAACCCACATTTCTATATTATTAAATTTGAGGTAATAGATACTTACACTGCTAGTGTTACTGTAATCATAGTGTTCTTCAAGTAAGCATTAAAAACTCAGTCTAACTCTTTATAGTGCATGTTACTTTTTAAGAGTTCAAATGTCCTCATTAATGCAAATTCAGAAGTTCTGGTTGGTGTCTATTTTATACTAATTTTTCTTTTTACAACTAGATGAGTTCAAAAGTAAGGAGGAACACCAAGTAAATGCAGTTTTCCTACTGAAATGCCTTGGCTTTTACATGGTCGTTTTTGCTAAAAGCTTAGAAAAGGTAGTATTTTAGCTTTTTATGTTTTAAGCATTAATAGCTACTTCCCATGCACTGTAACACTCTTAACTAGGTTCTGTAATTTATTTTTAAAGAATTTATTTTGAGAATAGATCTGTAAGTTACATACCATGGGGACCAATGTTGCCTTCTGCCAATTTGTTAGAAGACTAAATTCTGGGTAATTTCATTTTGTGATGGTAAATTATAATACAATAGAGGACAATAAAACTAATTTTTAAAAAACTTCGTGTTTTCTACTGGTTCATATTTCAATTTCAACAAGAAAAAAAAGCATGAATACCACACCCACTGATGATATGAAAAGTCCTTTAGTTAAGGATTTTTATAGCATAGAGTTAAACAACAATGACAGATTTGAACCATGTAATAAACACTGCTTAGGGCTAGGTATATAAAAATGCAATCATGTGGAAACTAGAAGTTAAAGATTCTAGGAGCAAGAAGATAATCTCTAAGGTCAATTGTATCATCTAATCAAAGTTTGCATTAAAATAAAATAATTGTGTTCTTATTTTTAAATCAAATATAAGAAGCAACGCTGGCCTCTATTTCATGCTATAAGAAATTGCATTTTATGTGTAAATTTGAAATTATCAACATAAAATCTGTTTTCCTGACTTAGTTGAATGTATGTTTCTAAACCCTTTACTGTACCTTTGTGTCAGATTCAAAATAAAATTGAGAATTGATTTTCCCCAAATCTTTTGTTGAACAAGCAGGTGGGGTTGTGGTAAAGGAGGTAAGAAAATAAACACAAATTATCCAAAAGCACGTACCAAGCCACAAACTCCAGCAAAAATAATTGATAGAGTTTTACTTTGAGAAAATGATGTATTAAAAGTTGTTTACACATCATTTTATATTTTCAAGTAAATTTCACATATTTTCCAGAGTCTTCTATTTTAAGTGCATGTTCTTTCTACTCTAAACAGAGAGCCAAATCGTGAGTGAACTCCCATTCGCAATTGCTTCAAAGAGAATAAAATACCTAGGAATCCAACTTACAAGGGATGTGAAGGACCTCTTCAAGGAGAACTACAAACCACTGCTCAATGAAATAAAAGAAGATAGAAACAAATGGAAGAACATTCCATGCTCATGGGTAGGAAGAATCAATATCATGAAAATGACCATATTGCCAAAGGTAGTTTATAGATTCAATGCCATCCCCATCAAGCTACCAATGACTTTCTTCACAGAATTGGAAAAAACTACTTTAAAGTTCATATGGAACCAAAAAAGAGCCCGCATTGCCAAGTCAATCCTAAGCCAAAAGAACAAAGCTGGAGGCATCACGCTACCTGACTTCAAACTATACTACAAGGCTACAGTAACCAAAGCAGGATGGTACCGGTACCAAAAGAGAGATATAGACCAATGGAACAGAATAGAGCCCTCAGAAATAATGCTGCATATCTACAACCATCTGATCTTTGACAAACCTGACAAAAACAAGAAATGGGGAAAGGATTCCGTATTTAATAAATGGTGCTGGGAAAACTGGCTAGCCATATGTAGAAAGCTGAAACTGGATCCCTTCCTTACATCTTATACAAAAATTAATTCAAGGTGGATTAAAGACTTAAATGGTAGACCTAAAACCATAAAAACCCTAGAAGAAAACCTAGGCAATACCATTCAGGACATGGGCATGGGCAAGGACTTCATGTCTAAAACACCAAAAGCAATAGCAACAAAAGCCAAAATTGACAAATGGGATCTAATTAAACTGAAGAGCTTCTGCACAGCAAAAGTAACTACCATCAGAGTGAACAGGCAACCTACAGAATGGGAGAAAATTTTTGCAATCTATTCATCTGACAAAGGGCTAATATCCAGAATCTACAATGAACTCAAACAAATTTACAAGAAAAAAACAAACAACTCCATCAAAAAGTGGGCAAAGGATATGAAAAGACACTTCTCAAAAGAAGACATTTATGCAGCCAAAAGACACATGAAAAAATGCTCATTATCACTGGACATCAGAGAAAATGCAAATCAAAACCACAATGAGATATCATCTCACACAAGTTAGAAGGGCGATTATTAAAAAGTCAGGAAACAACAGGTGCTGGAGAGGATGTGGGGAAATAGGAACAGTTTTACACTTTTGGTGGGACTGTAAACTAGTTCAACCATTGTGGAAGTCAGTGTGGCGATTCCTCAGCGATCTAGAACTAGAAATACCATTTGACCCAGCCATCCCATTACTGGGTATATACCCAAAGGATTATAAATCATGCTGCTATAAAGACACATGCACACGTATGTTTATTACGGCACTATTCACAATAGCAAAGACTTGGAACCAACCCAAATGTCCAACAACAATAGACTGGATTAAGAAAATGTGGCACATATACACCATGGAATACTATGCAGCCATAAAAAATGATGAGTTCATGTCTTTGTAGGGACATGGATGAAGCTAGGGACATCATTCTCAGCAAACTATCGCAAGGAGGCTCTAGAGATTGGCACAAGCAAAACAAAAACTTTTTTAGGAAGTTCTCATCTTCCAATGTTCCACATGCTTTAGTCATCTCACCCATGCTTAGAAATTCAAAAGGAATTTACATTGATTCTATGGTTCACTATGGGTATTATGTACATTTTAACAATATTAAATTATTCTAACCTATTGTATCAGATGCCCCAGAGAGAACACAAGATGAACTTATATGAAATAAGTAAGGTCCAGAAATCTGTTGTACAACATAGTGCTGACAGTTAGTGATAAGGTATTGTGTAGTTAAACATTTAAGAGGGTGGATTTTATGTTGTGTTCTTACCATAAAAGAACAACAAAAGAACACAGGAAAACTTTTGGAGGTGCTAAATATGTTTATTAGCTGAATTGTAGAGATGGTGACATGACTATATACATATATTTGAACACATATATGTATACAATTGTATACATTATTATGTGCAATTTTCTATACTAATTATACATCAGTAAAACTGGAAAAAAACCTTTAGCTTTTGGAGGAAAAAAGAAAGAAAATTAGAAAGAATGAGGACTTCTCAATGGCTTGAATTGAGCTCCCACAATTCTTGTTTTCTATCTTCTCTAGTTTTCCTAAGTTGAAATTGTCCTATTCTTATTGCTGCTTCTCTGAGTATTATCTTTATTCCTAGCTCCTAAATTACTCTAAATGGAAAAATAAATTATAACTATGTTGTCTAGAAATCCTAAATAGCAATGTGCCAATCATTTTTGCAATGTAAATGGTGTGGGTTTCTTGGTTATCATTTATGAAATCTTTGCCAACCCCTATAATATAAATATTTCTCTAGATTTTCCTTTTGCATCTTTACAGGTATGTTTTGACACATTTAGTTTTTTAATACATAACTTACCATCTAAATCTTGGCACCTTCCATAGCACAAGGGAGTGCTAAAATAATTACTTAGGGTAACAGCTGTAAATGGGATTGACCTGAGCAAAGTGAAGAGTGGGCACTCCATTTTTATTTCACCTGGATTTGATAATTGCCTGTGGTATAACAAAGGAATTAAAATCATCTATTCCACATGGATAGCCAATTCTTCCAACATGATTTCTTTAAAATATCTTTTCTCTTTCCGGGCCGGGCGTGGTGGCTCACGCCTGTAATCCCAGCACTTTGGAAGGCCGAGGTGGACAGATCACAAGTTCAGGAGATCGAGACCATCCTGGCTTAACGTGGTGAAACCCTGTCTCTACTAAAAATACAAAAAAATTACCCGGGCGTGGTGGCGGGAGCCTGTTAGTCCCAGCTACTGGGAGGCTGAGGCAGGAGAATGGCATGAACCCGGGAGGCGGAGCTTGCAGTGAGCCGAGATGGCACCACTACACTCCAGCCTGGGTGACAAAGCGAGACCCCGTCTCAAAAAAATAAAAAAAAAAAACTTTTCTCTTTCCAATAATCCCTATGACACCACCATCATGTATCTATCAAGCTTTATGGATGTATGGGTTCTCTCCAATGCTTTATTTCTATTTGTCGATCCATATTCTTAATTATTGTACCTTTAAACATAATCTTTATTTGATAGAAGATTCTCTCAACTTCTTTTTTTCAAAATTTTCTTAACCAATCTTAATCCTTTTCTCTTCCATGTACAGTTTAGACCAGCTTGTCAAATCACACAAACACACTCACACACATAAACACACACACATGCATATGTGAACATATCTTTAATGGGATTTGGGATTTGCTTGGAATTGCCTGAATGTGTAACAAATACAAGAAGAGTCAGTATTCAGGATATAAGATGTTTCTTCCTTCCTGTAGGAAATAGCTAAAAAAAAGATATAAAGTATTTCTATCCATGAATCTGATGTATCTATTTATTTTGATTTTATTAGATGATTTTCAATAATTTTTATGAATGTCTCCATAATGATCATGCACATCTTTTGCTACATTTAGATCTAGTTACTCAGGTTATTTTATTTTTAATCATTCATTTTTATATATTATATATCATATAAATTAATTTCTAAATTTTGGTTTCTAATATTTAGGGAAAAAATTGAATTCAACATATTCATTTGTCATTTTCTGAATTCATAAAGCATTTGTTTACCTTATGGAGTTGTGAGTGTTCTTTATATATTCTGTGTATAAGTCTTTTCTCAGATTTATGTTTCACAAATATCTTCTTCCAGTCTGTGGCTTATCCTTTTATTTCCTTAACAGTATCTTTCAGAGAATAAGTTTTTAGTTTTATTAAATAAATATTTTTTATTTATTTAAGAATATTTTTTCTTGTATGTATAATGCTTTTTGTGTTTAAAAAATATTCACCTATCCCAAAGTCACAAGCAAATTTTCTTTGTGTTAGGTCTATGATTCACTCAGATTTCATTTTGACTAAAATAATATCATTGAATACATAGCATTCAGATACCACTTCTTCTTTTTTTTTTTTTTTTTTTTTTTTGAGACAGAGTCTCGCTCTGTTGCCCAGGCTGGAGTGCAGTGGCGCTATCTCGGCTCACTGCAAGCTCCGCCTCCCGGGTTCATGCCATTCTCCTGCCTCAGCCTCTCCGAGTAGCTAGGACTACAGGCGCCCGCCACCACGCCCAGCTAGTTTTTTGTATTTTTAGTAGAGACGGGGTTTCACTGTGGTCTCGATCTCCTGACCTCGTGATCCGCCCGCCTCGGCCTCCCAAAGTGCTGGGATTACAAGCGTGAGCCACCGCGCCTGGCCCATTTTTTAACTATTTGACTTTCGGAGAGTTACTCAAAACTTTCTAAATACAAGTTTCATCATTTGTAACATGAGGATAACATAGCACAATCTCCTAAGATTGTTATAACGATAAAATGAGATAACGCTGTGACATTGTTAGCCCATCACCAAAAACTCAGTAAGCGCTCATTAACCAGTTGCTACATGCTTAACTTGTTCATGAGTTTGTAGAACATAATAAATATTCCAAACATACTAAACATTAAAGCTAAATGTATGCTAATATCTCTTGCATGAAACTTAACTCATGTAGTTAATTACTTCCAAAATGTATATATCCTGTAATTTAATATTAATTCCTATAAAAAGTCTTTTTAAAAGAAGCATCTCTGCACTGACTATTTTAAATGGCATATTCTATAAAAATTCATTTTTAGGTCAATATATTTATTTGACTATGACTTTGCTAGACTTAGTGATATCATATCAGGTTAATGGGAAAGATAATAAGTACTATGGGGTAAGCAAGTCTGACGACAAATGCACTTTAGAAACATTGAGCTGTATTATGCTTATGTCATGAAAGCTGCTAAAAATACAGTATATACATCCAAGGGATGGGGAGGCCTCTGAGACGTGGGCTTTAGGAACTGCTAAGCAGTTAAAAATAAATCATAACAGTGTTGTACTTTTTTTTTTTTAGACGAGGTCTCTTTTGCCCAGGCTGGAGTGCAGTGACTGGAATGTTCACAGCTCACTACAACCACAAACTCTAGGCTCAAGCAATCCTCTCACCCCCACAGTAGCTGGGACTACAGACACACACTATCACGCCTCGCTAAATGTTTTGTTTGGTTTTGGTTTGGGGGTTTTTGTTTGTTTGTTTGTTTGTTTTTTAGTAGAGTCCAGGTCTTGGTATGTTGCCCAGGCTGACCTGGAAGTTCTAGGCTCAAGTAATTCTCCCACCTCTGCCCCAGAAAGTGCTGGAGTAAAAGAGCCATCCTACCAGACTGACGGTGTTGTACTTACATTCTCCCTCTTATGTTCATGTCACAGACACTTGCGCTATTGGTAATCTATCAGGGGAGATAGCAAAGGAATTGAAACATTTGAATCACACAGTGTTTAATATTTAAATAAATATTTTACTCCATTCCCTAAATATTTGTTATAAAGAGCAAAAGCTCCAAAACAACCTAAATTGCCTATTATTTATCACAAATTCTGCTATTAGCCTAGAAGATGATCTACAGATGCATGAATTGGTTCTATTGGTAGGAAATAGGCCTTTTCCACTACAATTTCCTGTAGCCCCAAGCAGAAAGCACCAATTTGTGATTTTTTCTAATACTCTCTGAATACTACTTACTAAAGATGCATATTGGCTGAGGTAAATTCTGAGCACTAAGCTTTCTGAAATCCTAAATTTCAGAAGTTTAAGATGATGAAGATCACTGATGAAATTACATGAGGTAGAAACTATATTCATCATCCTAAACCTTTGAAATCCTCATCATCCTGAACTTCTGAAATTACCCCTGTGGGCCAGGCTGGCCTTTGTTAAGGAGGTAGAGTCTAAAGTCATGGACAACATAGTTACAAAAAGCTGATTCTGACTATCCCTTTTAAATCCTTTCCAGAGTCCACACTATTCCCTCACACGGATAAAGATCCTGCTCCATCCGTTCCCTCTACTTTTCATGTAATTTACTTCACTCTGAAAATGCACAATTCTCATTATGGCTAAGATTCAGAAGCAAGTGTGGGTGGGGAAGTAAGTGTATAAATTTAAGGCATATGACGCATATTATGTTTATCTCAAATTCTTGCTTTGACATGAGAATTTTGGCAAGTTGTTTAAATTCTGAGTCTCTGTATCCTTATATGCAGAATCAGAATAGTTCCTACCTCATCAAATTATTCCAAAGATTAAATTAGATCAAGTATATAAGGTGGCCTACACACCACTGGCAACATAAAGCTATTTGCCTGACACACTTAAAAACAAACTGTGCATCTTCTATAACTCAGCTACATCTAACTTCCTCGTGCTCACCTTCTGCTGCTTCTGACTAACAAAATACCCTGTGTATGTTTAAGATGATGTTCATGGTTGTGTGTTTATGGATTGTACACTGAGTTTCCATTTGGCTTCTTAATATAAATGCCTGATAAAATTTCTTTAAATACAATTACCTAATTGATTAAAAAGAATTCTGAAACTTATCTTGGTGTAGCAGGAGGTGCTGGGATGTATTCATTTTAAAATTAAACTTGGAGAAGGTGTTTATCATTTCCGGAGACAAATGAGTAAAGGAGAATATTCGACTTCTGTTGACAACTCATCTTTTTGAAATGTTGACACAATTACTTGAAACCAACCCCCAATTCCCCCCACAAAGATGTATACATTGCTGTACTTATGTACACTAAGAGCTAGCCCCGAGCAATTTAAAGTTTCATAGAAATTCTGAGTGAACTACAGATTGAAGTGACAAAAAGCCTCCTGTCCTTCTAAATCCCTATATTAGTGAAAACAAGCATCCAAAGCTAGCAACAAAGATACCAATTAAAAGAGGTATCTGTTACTAGAACAAAGAGTGATTTTCATTTTGTCCATAGTATGTGTAAGGAAAATATATTTTGCCTCTCTTCCTCAATACCACTGTTCAAAGAGAAAGATTTTCTTCTAACAAAAACTACTTTTAATGTAAAATGTTACAACATGTGCCTATAGCAAATTAACACACATTTCCTGGAGTGTAATGAGGTACATCACCAGCCGCAATATAAACAGATAGGTAAATTATTTTGAGGACGATAAGGCAATTGAAAAGCTTTGAGTGAGGTTAATATGTTTCACATTTTCCCTGATTCCCCTACTAAACCTTAAAAGTTGAGGCAGCAGACTACTTAAAAAAGAATCGTAAGGAAAGATCCCCACCCATATTTTTTTAAAAAAATAGCATTTATGTATGAAGCTCGTTCAACTTTCAGCTCCCCCCAGAAAAAATTATTTAACTCCACATCCTTAATCACTTCCTGTTTCTAGCCACAGAGGTTGAGAAAACCTATCCTATTTGAGGCCAACTCCTTCATTAATGCCTTTGATTTCATCTGCCATCTTCTAGAATCTTTTTCCAGTAAAAATCCTCTTCTCTCTTTCATCTTTCATATTTTCCTCTGTATCGACTCCTTTCTGCTCAGTTCTGTCCCTTTCTTAAAAGGAATTCATGTTGTTAATCAAAGCTTCAGTTCTCTCCTTTTTTACCTAATATATTTTTCCTACCCTTTGACTTTCAATCCTTCTCTTTCTTTATATATTCACATATATATGAAAATACCGTATGACTACATTTTCTCAATATGTAAAAAGAGAAAATCTGTCTTTTTTATTAGAGACTGTATGTACATTAAGTGTGAATTTATGCCTTTCTTCTTATTTCGTGCTTTCCACTTGTCCCCTTTTTCCAATTTGATTCTCTTTCTTTTCTTATTTTCTTGCCTTCTTTGGCAAGTATTGCATTTGTAATTTTATTTTCTCATTCTTTTTCCCTCTACTTGTTGATAAATGACACGCTTTATGTATCATTTTATTGAGGCATATTTACATACATTGAATAGCACAGATTTTAAGTGTATAATTTGATTATTTTGAAAATATACCTGCATAATCTATAATCCATCAATAAATAGAACATTTCCAGAAAGATCTCTTGTGCCCTTTTCAGTCGATCACCATTTAATGAAACATCTCTCATCTGATTGCTATCAGAACAAGTTAGTTTTATCTGTAAAAGAGCTTTATACAGGTCAAGTCTACAGTATATTCTCTTTTATATTGGTCTTCTTTCACTCAACATAATGTTTTCGAAATTCACTCATGTTGTGTATATCAGTTATTTGTTACTTAAATTCATGGGTAGTATTCCATTGCAGGAATGTACTTTAGTGCTTGATTTTTGTTTTTGTTTTATTAAAAGACATTTTCCTATTCATGGCCATCAGGATTATTTCCAGTTTGGGGCTATTATGAATAAAACTTCTATAAATAGGTTAAATGCTCTTTCTTTTAAATCCAAGATTTTTATTTCTTTTAGATAAATATCTAGTAATAAAGTTACTGAGTCATAGTGTAGATGTATATTTAACCTTTTAAGAAAATGTCAATAATCCTCCAACGTGGCTGAATTCCTATTTAAAATGCATTCTTAACTTAAATTCGAAGGACAGTCAATATATTTTACTGTCCTCTCCAATGAAGCAAGAGTCATAAAATGCATTAACTATGATCACTCTTCTATCAATGCATAAGCTTTTCTGGTTCAGCATTTTGTTTTTATTCTTTTCCTCCTTACAAATGTAGGAATTATTATTGTTTTATACAATGTTGTTTCAAAGTTACCCATGTTTTTGCCAGTATCTTTGTCCAACCTTCATTCTGGTATTGACCACAAATCTCTCTGAGACTAATTCCTACCTTAGAATGTCATTCTGTATCTGCTTGTTCCCTAATTCTTAAAAGATAACTTTTCTAGATATTGAACTCTCTTTTTCCAACTTTATTTAGGTATAGTTGACAAACAGATATTGCATATATTTAAAATATACAACATAATGTTTTGATATGTATATACATTGTGAAATGATTGCCACAACCAAGCTAATTAACATATCCATCACTCACACAATTACCTCTGTGTGTGTCTGTGTGTAATTAGTACATTTAGGATCTATTCTGCTAGCAAATTTTAAGTATACAGCACAGTATTATTAACTATAATTATTTTTTCTAGGAATTTCTAAGATATTTCACTCTTCCGGTTACTACTGGTATTATTAAGGAGCAATTAGGAAAATAATGTCATGAGATTGGAGGTGACTTCTGTTTTCTCTCTGGCTACTTTTAAGATAACTATCTCAGCAGAGCACAGTGGCTCACGCCTGTAATCCCAGCACTTTGGGAGGCCGAGGCGGGCAGATCATGAGGTCAAGAGATCGAGACCATCCTAGCCAACATGGTGAAACCCCGTCTCACTAAAAACACAAAAATTAGCTGGGCTTGGTGGCGCACGCCTGTAGTCCCAGCTACTCGGAGGGCTGAGGCAGGAGAATTGCTTGAACCCAGGAAGTGGAGGTTGCAGTGAGCCGAGATTGCGCCACTGCACTCCAGCCTGGTGACGGAGCAAGACTATGTCTCTAAGTAAGTAAATAAATAAATAAATAAATAAATAACGATCTCTTTTTTACTTTGTGCAATACAGTATCAATGTTGATGTCTAAGCTGGATTCTCTTTTATCAATCATTAAGATTTAGGGGGCATCCTAGGTTTCTGATTGCTGTTTCACCTCAAATATTCCATCTCCCCATTCTCACTCTTAAATCATTCTGAAACTCTGAAAAGACATGTGTTGCAACTTTTAACTCTCTCTTCTCTGACTTTTAAATACTCTTTTATATCTTCACATCTTTGCAACCTAAATAATTTTTAAAATTTATTTTCCTGTCTTCAAGCTCTCTATTAAACTCTGCTGCTTACTCCATGCATTGTTTTAATGTTCTACTAAATTTATTATATATATATATATATATATATATACACTTAAAATATTCTAGATATAGAGATTTATATGTCATTGCACTAGGCCTGCACTCCAGAGTGAGGCAGAAACCCCTTACTGAAAAGGACTGAAAACAATGGCTTTAGTATGCACTTCTGGCAGTATTATCTTCCATCCTGTTGATAAACCCTGCAGGATTCTTGCTTTCATGTCAGATCAGCAATGCATTTAAAAGGATGTTTTAAATACCTTATCAAACACTGTAGTTGTTTCATTTGGATGAACAATATCTAGTCTGCCATATTGCCATAAATGAAATCCTAGTTTTCTTCACAAGTTAGCTCTCTCATATATCAAAGGTCAGTGAAGTCATCATGCTTCCTTCAGGAAATCTTTCCTCTCTGTACAGATTGAGAACAGTTACTGGACTCCATAGTAAAGTCTGCCATTTTATACTTAAATTAATTCCTTTTGGGGTCTTGAGCACCATTAGGTTGTTGGTCCCCTTGAAAAGGAAACATAACATAGATATGTTCATCAATGGCATCACAGATTATGTTAGGGGCTCATTAATCTTTTCAAACTTAACAGCTTTTAAAGTCCCCTCATTCACAGATCTGCAAAGTCTTGACTCTTTCTCCCCTTCAAGACAACCTTTGTACAGCTGTTTCAGTCCCAGGTTCTAGTGCCCTTAGTTTTTAACCTGAAATATTTCTATGTGGTTATCTAAACTTGAAATTGTACAAGTCTATTTAGAAACATAAAAGCCCATTGATGTCTCACATCTGGACAAGGCTTTATATTTATCTAGGTGTAACATACGGTCTTGAGCCAATTCTTATTTTTAGTTAAAGTCCTTATTGCCACTCATTACTCCTTATTTTTTTAGTCTCTAATAGACCCCAACTCAATTCCGAGATGGCACTAATACCATTCCTTGTTGCACTAATGTATTAGGTACTCATGTTTCCTGAAATATTTGTCAGTTTTTATTACAGGATGGGTGTGAGGATTAGAATGAATAAAACAATAAAAACACAAATGAGAATTCCTGACATATAATGAATGTTCACTGACATATAATGAATGCTCAACACAAAACAGGACTACTATAATACTTGCTACTATTAAGGATATATTAAACAAATAAATTATGATTAATATAACTTTTATTATATTATTAAAAGATCACAGGATTGAGGCTTTAGTGGAAAGTTTTAAATTCCCTCATGAAACAGCATAGCTGTTATTATCTCATAGAAATAAATTAATCTTAAAAAACTCCAGTCAGAGGCTGGGCGAGGTGGCTCACGCCTGTAATCCCAGCACTGTGGGAGGCTAAGGGGAGACAGATAACCTGAGGTCAGGAGTTCGAGACTAGCCTGGCCAACATGGTGAAATCCCATCTCTACTAAAAATACAAAAATTAGCTGGGTGTGGTGGCACGTGCTTGTAATCCCAGCTACTCAGGAAGCTGAGGTAGGAGAATTGCTTGAATCCAGGAGGCAGAGATTGCAATGAGCTGAGATCATACTACTGCACTCCAGCCTGGGAGAGAGAGTGAGATTCCCTCTCAAAAAAAAAAAAAAAAAAAAAAAAAGTCCAGTCAGAGAGGCATCATACTACCTCACTTAAAATCTTCAAATTATACTACAAAGCTACAGTAACTAAAACAGCATAGTATTGTCATTAAAAACAAACACACAGACCGTGAAACACAATAGATAACCTAGAAAAATTCCATACATTTACAATTAACTCATTTTCAGCAAAGGTGCCAAGAGCATATATTGGGGAAAAGGCAGTTACTTCAATAAAAGATTCTGGGGAAACTGAATGCTTATATACAGAAGAATGAAATTAGACTCCTATCTTTCACCATACACAAAAATAAAATCAAAATGGACTAAAGACTTAGATCAAAGACGTGAAACTATGAAACTACTAGAACAAAGCATTGGTAAAATACTTCAGGACAGTAGTCTGAACGTGTCTGGTCAAAAACTTATTGAGTAAGACCTCAAAAGCATGGGCAACCAAAGCAAAAATTGACAAATGGGATCACATCAAGTTAAAAACAACCAAACAAACAACAAAAACAAAAACAAAAACCCAACCTTCTGCACAGCAAAAGAATCAACAAATTGAAGAGACAATCTACAAAATGGGAGAAAATATTTTTAAACAATTCATCTGGCAAGGGATTTAATAACAGAATATATAGAAAACTCAAAAAGTTCAGAAGCAAAAAAATGAAATAATACAACTTAAAAATAAGCAAAAGACCTGAATAAACATTTCTCATAAGTAGATATACAAATGGCCAACAGATATATGAAAAAAAATTTCACATCACTAATCATCAGGGAAATGCAAATCAAAACCACTATGAGATATAATCTCACCCCAGTTAAAATGGTTATTGTCGAAAAGACAGAAAATAACAAATGGCTGTAAGGATGCTGAGACAGGAGAATGTTAATACACTGTTGGTGGGAATGTAAATTAGTATAGCCACTATGGAAAAAAGGATGGAGATTCTGCAAAAAAAAAATAAATAAAATAAATAACTAAAAATAGAACTACCATATGATCCAGCAATCCCACTGCTGGATATATATTCAAACAAAAAAAAATCACTGTATCAAAGAGATCTGTACTCACATGTTTATTGCAGCACTATTCACAATATCCAAAATATGGAATCAACCTAAATGTCCATCAGTTCATGAATGAATACAGAAAATGTGGTATATATGCACAATGGAATAGTATTCAGATAAGAAAAAAAGAATGAAATGTCATTTTTGGCAACATGGATGGAACAGGAGGTCATTATGTTAAGCACAGAAAGACAAATATCTCATGTTTTCACTCATAATATAGGAGCTAATAAAGTGGGTCTCATGAAGGTAGAGAGTTGAATGGTGGTTACCAAAGGCTGCACTGAGCCTCTGATTTGATTATTACATGTTGTATACCTGTATCAAAATATCATATGTACCCCAAAAATGTGTACAACTATTATACAGCAATTTAAAAAATAAATATATTTTTAAAAACCTCCCATCAAGAATGTAGTTAAACAAAAATGTGATATGGGGAAAACTTGCTTTCATGACCCTGTCTCCTTTCTACTTTCTCACTAAACATTGGTGCAAATTGACCCTTCATAAATGCCCTGTGTTTCCCACTCTATTGAGCCCATGGCTTCTGAATTGAAAATAAATGAGGCATTCACTTATACAGAGTTATGGAATTTTATTATTATCCCACACCTTACAGTATTTTTATATAAGAGACAATCCTTTATCCAATTCTTAATCCAGTGAAATGAATCCATATTATCACATTACAAACCTGGGCTGTGGCACTAGGCAGATCTGATAAGCATCACAATTGTTTTAATTACTGAGAGTGACCTTGGGGATGTTTCTTAATCTCTCCACTCCAGAGTGCTCAACTGTGAGTTGGAGAAAAAATATCTAAATCATAAGGTTGGTGGGAAGATTAAAATGGATAAAGATAGCAAAGCACATATTAGAATCCTTGGCATACAACAAATATTCAACACAAAATAGGAGCTTTTACTGTTACTATTATTATTGATGTATTAAGTAATGATCATTGCTATTAATTGTATTTTTAGGGAAATCTTACGTCTGGGGTTCCATTTGAGCTACAAGTTTTAAACCATCTATGCATTATTGTGGCCTAGTCCTCTCCTTCCTGAGATTGCACAGGTTAAATCCACATCAGAATAGTTAATGGTCACACCAGGAACCCCTGTGACAGCTATAACCCCACTATCAAGGATTTATTAAAGACAAGTTAGCAAAAAGCATCCAAAAATGCTAGGGCTAGGGAAAAATTGATTTAATAGACCAAGTAGATTTTTATTAGAACAGCTCTTCCAGCCAAAAACTAGGTTGTAGGGAAGAAGGGTGTGGAGAAATACAAATTAAAAATTGTTTAGGCAAGCCGAGTGTGTGGTGGTTCATGCCTGTAATCTCAGCACTTTGGGAGGCCAAGGATCACTTGAAGTCAGGAGTTCGAGACCAGCCTAGCCAATATGGTGAACTCCCATCCCTACTAAAAATGCAAAAATTAGCCGGGCATGGTGACAGTCACCTGTAATCCCAGCTACTCAGGAGGCTGAGGCAAGAGAACTGCTTGAACCCGGGAGGCACAGGTTGCATTGACCAAGATCACATGTACCATTGCACTCCAGCCTGGGCGACAGAGTGAGACTCTGTCTCAAAACAAAACAAAACAAAAAACTGAGGCAGAGATTCCTCAGCTAATCAACATCCACCTTAGAGAAAAATGAGTCATGGCTAATTCTACTGTGTAGTCACATTGTTGATGCACGTTTGTCATTACAGCTTATTTTCATTCCATCTGCCCCTTCTTCACTCAGTGAGCAGTGTTAAACATAAGCTGGCTACCACTCTCTGTAGCACTTCCCTCAGGTTTATTTTAAACCTTTAGAACTGCCTTCCAGCCACTTCTCTTTCCTCACCTGCTTTCATTTAATTTAGTACTTGCCTCCTCCTGGATTATGCATCTTATTTCTGTCTCACATTTAAATGACTGCCTGATGAAAAACCCTCACTACCTCTGCCTCCTTCATTTACATTTGCATCTCTGTCCAATACCTTTCTTTCAGTATAGGATATAAGTTCCAGTGGCCTTCAACTTAATTGTTTCTCCTTCTTTTGCATCCTTTTAGACATTTCTCGAATTTCTATGTTAAAACTAATTTCTTTTTGTGCCATCTCCCTGAGGAATTCCATTTGTAATCAAAATCTTACCTATAAACTCCATGCACATAATGGCCAAATCAACTTCTCCACCCCTATTCTTTGGTGCTGACTTCAGTTATTCAGCTCCAGTCATGCATTGGTTTCATGTCAAAACTAATATTACCTTTCAAACCTGATGTTATTGTATTTAACTGTAGGTCCATTGCTCTCCCATTATTGTATGATGCAGTGTGCAGAGTTATTATGACACACACTGGAAAAATAGGCACTGACATTTATCAACCTTGTCACTGGATAAGATCTGATTTACTGTAATTAAGGTTGGGCTGTACTGAAAATGTATTTTTTAAAAATAGGAGATATACTTAACTCCACTATTCATCCCAAACAACCAGAGCACTGCTGCACAGTCATCAATGTGAATTTAGGTGTTTTAAGCTACTGTGAATATAAAACTGAAAAAGATTTATGGGCAATGAAAGGAAATGTGCTTGTAATTCACAACTGGTCTGTGAGACCCTGGCTCTGCTTTGAAGCCACCAAGACAGTTCATTAGTTTCACTAGACAGCCCTGGAATTGAAACAGAATGGTCAGGCATCACTAATGTGATTAAGGCTCCTGATTTTACAGTTAAAAAAAAAAAATAGATTAGTTGACCTAAATGTGATTTCCGAGTTTTCCTTGTGTATGCCTCAGAGGTCAATAACCAGTTGTTGGCAAGAAAAACGATAACCTGGAAATATTAGCAAGTGTCTGAGGTTAGAATTCCAAGGAAAGTTTTGTGTGCTTATTTTTCTTTCATATTGAAAATGAAAATCCCACTGGCTCATTGAAAATAATTTTCCAGAATGATAAAATAACTCTAATTGTTTTGTAAATGCAATCAATGTTCATTTTTATACAATGAATCATCACATACTCTCACTGTTTTTTGAATGTTTGATGTAGCAACCAAATGCAATTTAATGAACTTGCATAAATTAAATTCCTACCACATATTTCACAACACTGACATGTTTAATACATAAAATCACTTGGGTTTCACTAACCATATTAATTTTATTTTTAAGGTTATACAATATTCTATTTCTATTAATTTCTATTAATTGATTTTAATTAATTTTCAATCACCAGAATTATGAACGCTGAAAGCAGTGTATATATCTTTGCTGTTAATTAATTTTTCATTTTTTAGGACACAGGTAAGATTAGATTTTCATAGGTTACCAGAGTATTTAGCAGTAATTTGTTGATAATCTATACTTCCCCCATCCTCTCCATCCCCCCAAAATCTATTGGCCTCCTAGAATCTCAATAGCATTGTATAATCTACTCCTATTTGTAGGTTGTGGAACATGTTACAACAAACTCTCACAGAGGGAAAATTAATTTTGTAAACCCAATGAAAGCCTAAAAAATATTTTAGTTTCTTATTTGATGTATTTTCTATAATGTTAATGTAAATGACAAAATCACTCAATTCATTTTAATTGCCAGGGAAAAAATGTAAGCCTCTGTGGAAGAGTATAGAGTTGTCTGAGAGACAAAACAGAGTGAGCTGAGTGCGTTCACACAGCAGTCAGTGGCAGGGGGTAACTAGAACCTAAGACTCCAGAATTCTAGTTCAGTTGATTTCAGCTCCTTTGTCCTTTCCTGTCTTCTTTTTTAATATACCTTTGGCATTCACATATTTAATATTTTCTCTTTTGATCCTTTGAAAACAACCATGACATGCAGTAATGTATAGTTTTGTTTTGTTTTTTGTTTTGTTTTGAGACAGGATTTGAATTGTCCATGTGGTGGACAATTGCAATTCATGTAGAGGCCACCATCTAGTGAAGGAAACCCCTGGAAGTGAGTCCAGGCAGCCTCCAGCACCTGCCACTTTGTAAATCTCCAGTCTTTTCTACTAATCATTTCTCATTCAGCTGCCTTCAGAAAAAATCTTGTTCTAGTTTTTTCTACTATTGGATCCTGAAAAAAACATAAAATTATAACAGTAATAAAAGTGATAAGAGCAATAGAAAGAAAAATATTTTCTAAAATACAAAGATAAATTGGGGACAATTAAAAATTAATTTGGCTCAATTAAACATTTTACATTGCTGATGGGAATGTAAAATAATGGAACTACCAGGAAAAACAGTTTTGGTTTCTATAAAACTATAAAACAGTTTTAGTTTTATAAAAACTAAACATTCAAATTGCTGTGCTACCCAACAATTGCACTCTCAGGAGTTTATTCCAAAGAAATGACACCATATGGTCACACAAAAACCTGTACATAAATTTACATAGCAGTTTTTTTATTAGTCAAAAGCTAGGCACAGCCCAGATGTACTTCAACATGAAAGACTGAACAAAGAGTGATACATACAAGCTATGGGATAGTACTCAGAAATAAGAAAGAATGAACTATTGATACCCACAAAGACTTGGAAGTGTCGCAAGAGAATTGGGCTAATTGAAAACACCCAGTTTCCAAAGGTTATATACCGTATGACAGCATTTATATTACAGGTTTGAAATGACAAGATTTTAGGAGTGAAGAACAGATTCGTGGTTGCCAGATGTCAGGGATTAGGGTGAGGGGGCAGACAGAAGGAGATGATATGTGTATAAAAGGGCAACACAAAAGGTCCTTGTGGTGATGGAACTGTCAGTATCTTGACTGTGTAGAAGATACAAGAGCCCACATGTGATTAAAATTTACACAGAACTAAACACACAAATACATACACAAATGAGTACAAGTAAAATTAGGAAAATCTGAATAAAATTAGCAGATTATATCAATGTCAAAATATAGGCCATGGTATTGGATTATAATTTTGCAAAGTGTTATCATTGAGGGAAAAACATATATATACACATACACACACACACACACACACACATATATATATAAAATAGTATATGTAACAATGCTATCTACTTAATTATAAAGCCATTTCTCAAATTGTTTGAATGATATCTCTAGCTAGGACTGATACAGTTTGGATTGTCAAAATATAGGCCATGGTATTGGATTATAATTTTGCAAAGTTTTATCATTGGGGGAAAAACATATAGAGACACATACACACACACACATATATATAAAATAGTATATGTAACAATGCTATTACCGAAATAATTAAAAAGTCATTTCTCAAATTGTTTTAATGATATCTCTAGCTAGGACTGATATAGTTTGGACTGATATTATTTGTCTCCACCCAAATCTCGTCCTGAAATGTAATCCCCAATGTTGGAGGTGGGGCCTGGTGGGAGGGATTTGGATCATGGCGTTGGATCCCTCTTGACTTGCTTGAGCTATCGCCTTGATGATAAATGAGCTCTTGCTCTGAGTTCACATAGGATCTGGTTGTGTAAAAATGTGTACCTGCCCTTCCCCTTATGCTTTTGTTCCTGCCATGTGAGATGCCTGCTCCCCCTTTGCCATGAGTAAAAGCTTCCTAATGCCTCACCAGAAGCTGAGAGGATTCTGATGCCATGCTTCCTGTATAGATTGCTGAACTATGAGATAATTAAACTTTTTCTTTATAAATTACGCAGTTTAAGATATTTCAGATATTTCTTTACAGCAATGCAAGAACAAGCTAACACAACAGCAAAAAGTATTCAGCTAGTAGAAGCCAAATTATAAATTAATGTTTAAAAGGTCATTTAATTTGTGGGTTGAGGATCTGCATAATGAACTCTTGATTTTTTCCTACCAACATTTGTTTTGGGAGAAAGTCAGAAACCTGTACAAATAATACTGAATGTGAAGAGTAAAGATTACAGATGGTTTCAGGAAGCATTCCTCAGAAAACTTTTAGTAACAAATGTATTTTAGGTTCTGATAATTCAAAATGATGATGGTCAGGAGCTAGACAGGCTATATCTGTATGACTGTACTAGGGAGTGCTGGCTGACTATCAGCCAAAATTCATGTTTTCAAGTCCATAGATAGGAAGCAATCAACCTAATGACCAAGAAGAATCTACCATACAGAGGAGGCTTAAATCAGACGAAGCTTGTACATAGACACACTATAGACAGATGTGACAGAGGACCTCCACTTTTTCCCTACTTATTCAGCCTTGCCTTTTATCTTCCTAACAGAAGAACATCTTAAACCAGTTGGCACGTCTTGCAAAAATGTTTCATCTCTTCAAAGGGAAAATTCCCCTTACATGCTAGAAAACTATTACTCCATAATATATCAAAGAAGAAGAAAAAAACTGTTATGATGTGTACATATTAGAAACTTTGAGAGATGGCAATGCAATTAAAGATTTGTGGTTTCCAAGAAATTATGCAAACTAAAGAATCTGAATGTGGTGAATCTGAATCTTCCCCACTTTAGATCAATCCTTGGAAAAAATTTATCTACTGGAAATGAGAAATAGACTAGCTCATGTCTCCCAAGCCTAACCTAAGAAAATACAGGATAAAAAAAGAAGGACATATTCTTTTGGCATAAAGTACAAAAGACATGTCAGCAGAAGTCGTAAATCTTTACATAAAACTAGAAATAGAGTTACTGATAGGGAATAAACTCTCTTGGTTGGAGACATCTATTTTTTTAAATACTCTAGCTCAAAAATTATATTTATATACGTATTAGTCAGTCTTCATGCTGCTATAAAGAACAGCCTGAGACTGGGTAATTTATAAAGGAAAGATGTTTAATTGACACAATTCAACAAGGCTCAGGAGGCCTCAGGAAGTTTACAATCATGGCAGAAGGCGAAGCGGAAGCAAGGCACTTTCTTCACAGGTGGCAGGAAGTACTGAGTGAAGGAGGAGGAACCCTTTATAAAACCATCAGATCTCATGAGAACTCAGTCACTATCAAGAGAACAGCATGGAGGAAACCACTCCTATGATTTAATTACTTCTACCTGGTCTCTCCCTTGACATGTGGGGATTTTGGGGATTATGGGGATTACAATTCAAGATGAGATTTGGGTGGGAACACAAAGCTTAACCATATCAACATAATTCATATCTTTTGAAATTTTTTATAATTAACAAATTGAAAATACGGACAATAGACTTAAAAATACATTTCCAACAGAAATGTGTGACCACATGTTCACATAAAGATATCAATAGTGTATGTACAACAACTGTGAACAATTGACCAGAAAAAAATCTTTATATGATTAGGCAATAAACAACTTTGGAGGATAAAGCAAGGTTTGTGTTCATTAGTAACCAATAAACTACAAATAAACAGCAGTAAAATAAGAGATGACCATGAACTCTGTGAACTCACTGTGATGGGAATCTTCCTGCAGGGTTGGTTCAAATTGGTTCAAGCTTTTGGTTATGCAATTTGGCAATATATCTGAATTGTTATGCACGTTATTTCCTTCAGTCTCAAAGTTCATCTATTAGCACCTCAACTCAGAAAACTAAAAATTGAGCACATTGGCTAGCAACATTTGACTGGAGTCTTTAGTTAATAGTATTGCATTACTGTTTATTTCCTGGTTTTGATATTGGCACTGTGGTTATATAAAATGTTACATACAATTAGAGAAAGCTGGATGAAGGGCATAAGGGAATTCTCTGTATAATATTTGCAATTTTTCTGCAAGTCTAATTATTCCAAAATAAAAAGTTAAAAAATAACAAAACAAAATATTAGAACAAGAAAGTTAAAAAAAAAGACATGGCAAATCAATGTAGATACAGATTCTATTCCTTAAATACTAAACTTTATTGCTAATACGATAAAATATGGACAGAGACAAAATCATCCTTATTTGCAGACAAATTTCTCCATATAAAGCCAAAGATAATCAACTGAAATTTTGTTACAATTGAAAGGAGAAGGTCTAGATGTAAATAAAAACCCACATCAAGAGCTTTCTTGTACACCAATAATAAATTGGAGGATTATGAGAAAAGATCTGATTCACATTGGAAACAAACAGATTAAAATGCCAATGAATAAACTTAACAAGAAATTTTATGTGTACATCTATATACAGTGGACCTTCCATATCTGCAGGTTTCACATCTGTGGAGTCAACCAACCACAGATCAAAAATGTCCAAAAAAGAATAAAAAATAACAGTACGACAGTAAAACATAAGACAAACTTAAAAATACAGTATAACAACTATTTATGTAGCATGTACATTGTATTAGCTGTTTCAGTAATCTAAAAATGATGTAAAGCCCAGTATGTGAGAGGATGTGCATAGATTATATGCACATACTACACCATTTTATACAAAGGTCTTGGACATCTGCAAATTTTTATATCAGGGTCCAAGAACCAATCCCCTAGGAACAACTATACTGGCCTCAATATTTTGTTTCTCTTTTATTTTGTGGAAGAGTTTGTGTAATAACAGCATTAATTCTTCAAAAATTGGTAGAAATATTTAGTGAAATAATCTGAGCCTAAAGATTTTTAGTTCTGTTTATTTTATTTTTGTTTTTGTTTTTTATGTGAGGGAAGCTTTCTGACTATATATTCAATTCCTTTAACTTCTATAGGAATATCTATAATCTATTTTACCTTGGTTCAATTTTGGGCATTTGTAATTTTAAGGAATCGGTTCATTTATCCTAAGTTGTTGAATTTATAAGCTTAAATTCGTTCATAACATTCCCTTATTAGCCTCTTTTAATTGTACTGGAATTTATAGTGATAAACCTGTGTAACTGAAGGGATAATAATTTGTGTTATTTATCTTTATTTTTTGCAGTCTTGCCAGAGGTCTATCCATTTTATTGAATTTTTTGAAGAACCAGCCTTTTGTTTTATGGATGTTGTCTGTGGTTTTTCTGTTTTCAATCTTATTGACTTTTGTTTTTATCTTTATTTTTTCCTTCCTTGTAATTTTTCCAGGTTTACTTTGATCTTCTTTACTATTCTATGAAGTAGGAACATAGATGGTTAATTTGAGGTCTTTTTTTTTTCCTAATGTAAGCTAGTAATTTGTAAGCAATAAATAGATGCCTCTTAGCACTGTTTAGTTGGAATCCAAATATTTTGATATGTGGTCATATATTTCATTTAGTTCTATGTATTTTTAAAAATTATTTGATGCAGGAATTATTTGGAAGTGTATTGTTTAATTTCTACATGTGTTGAGATTTTCATTTGTCTTTATGCAATTCTCATTTCATTCCATTATGGTGACAGAATATGCTGAGTTAGGTCAACTTAAAAAATCTTTTTTTCAAAGCTTTTTTTATGGCTGAGGATATGGTCTATCTGAGTAAATGTTTCATGAGCACTTGAAAAAAAGTGTATTCTGCTATCACTGGTTGAGTGTTGTTTGAGTGTTTATTTAGGTCAGTTAGATCCTGTTGATTGATTGTGTTATTCAGATCATCTATATCCTTGATGATTGTCTGTTTGCTTTATACATGTTTAGGATTACTTTGTTTTCTGAGTGGACTGAGTCTTTCATCGTTATGTAATATTCCTTGGTTTCTAGTAATTTTCTTTGTTTAGAAGTCTATTTTATCCGATATTAATATACACACTACTGATATTTTTAAAATTAATTTTGTTATGGTATATTTTCCATTCATTTACTTTTGAACTATCTATGCCATTGAATTTGAATCAAGTTTATTAGAAGCATATAATTTTGTTATTTGTATTTTATCTTCCAATCCTCTCTTTTATGTGGTACATTTAAATCATTTTTAATCACAGAAAATATTAATATATGTGCCTATTTCCCCTTTATTTCATTTACTCCACATAGAGGTTATGATGGGCAATTCTTTTTTCCACAGTTGGAAAACATTGTGCCACTTCCTTCTGGCCTCCATGATTTCAGATCAGAGATCTGCTGTCATTTGAATTGGTGTTCCCCTAGAGCTAATGCATTATTTCTCCCTGGCAACTTTCAAGACTTTTTTTCTTTGACTTTGGTTTTCAGAAGCTTAATTATGATGTGTCCAGAGGTTAATTTTTTGGGGGGAAAATTATCCTATTACGGTTTTAACTTCTTCTTGAATCTATGGTTTTATGTATTTTGCCAATTATGGGAAGTTTTCAAACATTGTTCATTAAAATATTCTTTAGTCTCAAGCTTTTTATCATCTTTTTTGACTAAAATGATATGAATATTGCCTCTTTTGTTATTGTCTCACAAGTGTCTAAAAATCTGTTCATTTACATTTTGGTTCAAATTAGGTACACCTATTTGATCAATCCTTAAGTTTGCTTATTCTCCCCTCTGTCACCTAATTATTGGGCCCATTCAGCAAGTTTTTATTAATTTCTATTGTTGTATCTTTCAATTTTATAATTTCCATTGTTCTTTATTTTAGTTTCTATTTTGTTTGCTGAGATCCTCTATTTTTTATATTATAGTAATTTTTAACTACTTATTGGACTATTTTTATGGCAGTTACTTGAAAATATTTTTCACAATATTTCAATATCTTTATGTCAGTATCAATTGACTGTCTTTTCTCACTTAAGTTATGATTTTCCTGATTCTTGGTATAATTTCTCTTTTTTTATCCTATATATTAAAGCTATTATGTTAGAAAACACTTAGCCCCATTCATTTTTTTTTTTTTTTGAGACGGAGTCTCGCTCTGTCGCCCAGGCTGGAGTTCAGTGGCGCGATCTCGGCTCACTGCAAGCTCCGCCTCCCGGGTTCACGCCATTCTCCTGCCTCAGCCTCTCCGAGTAGCTGGGGCTACAGGCGCCCGCCACCATGCCCGGCTAATTTTTTGTATTTTTAGTAGAGACGGGGTTTCACCGTGGTCTCGATCTCCTGACCTCGTGATCCACCCGCCTCGACCTCCCAAAGTGCTGGGATTACAAGCGTGAGCCACCGCGCCCGGCCGCCCTATTCATTTTTATTCAGTTTTTTTTTTTTTAATTTCGGAAATGATTTAAGACCTTGCCAGGACTCATAAAACCTACACATCTGAATTAAAATTTATTGGTTTTGCAGCATTCCAACTATAGCAGAGCAGATAGTTCACATTTAAAAATAAAAGTGAGGACTATCTCTCTGTTAGAGGCTCTTTCCCAGTAACTTTGGAGAAGAGTTATATTTTGCTATGAGATATTGTATTTTGCTGTAAAAAATTACATAAACTCAAAGTATGAACAAGTTAGTTGTTATTTTCAAGATATAAATAAAAATACTTTTCTCACATTATTTATATATGCACAACAGCAACCCAAATTTCAAAGCAAGAAATGTCAAGACAAAACAATATGAAGAGAGGAAATTTTAATACATTGATACTTTGTTCATCTCACAGTTACAAATACAGTGATATCTTCAAGACAAATGCCATTTATAAATATTGGTAAATTTTTTATAGATGGGCAGTTAAAGCATCCATTTTGAGAGATGCTGATTGCTTACTGAGGAGTAAAATAATATTTTGACTTTATTTCCAAATATAACCTCCATTTTGATAAACATTAATCAAAAGCTAATGTTGCTCACATAGAGCATATTTTCTCATTGTTATTTTTCATGGATGCACTTGAAATGGTGCAGCATCTGAGTAAGATAAGAGTGATCTGCTATGTTTAAAGGTAAGGAATTTGACACTGGAGAAAACAATTTCACACCTGTAAAGAGTTCCTTCTTTGAAAAGGCATGAGTAAACCCTTGAACAAGATTTTTTTTTATATTTATTCATTCATTAAACAGTTACTCAGTGTAAACTCCATGCAGAATACTCCTTTAGGTGAACAAAGCAGGCAAAGTTCACTTCTCTTATAAAGTTTACACATTTTCTAGATAGAGACAGATACTGAATAAGCAACAGGAGAATAGCTAGTAAAAAATGTTAAAATAAAAATAAATTGGGGCAATGTCATACGACAGACTGAGGAGGGAAAAGTCTTTAAGGATGTCAGGAAAGGGTAGAATCTTTTGAAGAAATGGGATTTTGCCCAGATCTAAAGGTCAAAGCATTGGGTAATTTATTAAACTCTTACTCTTATTATCCCTGTATGCTGTCTTACTATCCACATATCCAGGAAGAAAATAAAAGTAACTACCTTGCTTGATTATTGGAAGGTTCAAATGCATCTCAAATAAAGGATCTGAATGTTCACTAAATAAGACAAATTTTTAACTTTATTGTTAAAATTAGTTTTTTTACTTTTGGTCTCAGCTCTTCATCTCTAAAATAAAATCAGTCAAGAAAGTGATTCATTCTGAGTTTCATTTTAGTGTGAACAAACTTGAACTACATGTACCACATTTAAAGCATGATGACAACGCAAGATTTTTTTGTGTTTACTCTCATAGATTAATGACTAGGGAAAAATACTTCAATGACACATTTATACAATTATTTGACCAACCTTCCTTCCTTCCTTCCTTCCTCCCTTCCTTTCATTTGCTTTAGTTCTTTTTTCTTTCTTGTTTCTTTTTCTTTTTCCTTCTTTCTGGTATCACTCTGTCATCTAGGCTGGAGTGCAGTGGTGCAATCAAAGCTCACTACAGCCTTGAACTCCTGAGCTCAATGAATCCTCCTGTCTTGCGGTCCAGCCACAGGGGTTATTCAGGGATGCACCGAGAAGTAGTGAGAAGAATGGTGAAAGAAAGACACAGAGAAGCGGGATTAGGAGGGACGGTTCCCTGATAGGGAAGCGCCGACAAGCTCTGGTTTATTCAGTGCTTTTATACA
The DNA here is from genome assembly GCF_028878055.3 of Symphalangus syndactylus. Lineage (NCBI taxonomy): Eukaryota > Metazoa > Chordata > Mammalia > Primates > Hylobatidae > Symphalangus > Symphalangus syndactylus. The sequence continues at coordinate 122,245,139 of NC_072425.2, forward strand.
TGCCAGGGGTTAACAGTCCAGACAATAACTATTTTCGTCTTCCTTTGATGCGGCCTCCGCAGTCTGCCCTGTGCTAACCATTAACTATGAGAAGCCATTCACAGCGCTTCACTGATCTGGTAAGAACAGGAAGCTACCCATAACAGGATCTTCAGTGGTGGTCTTTGCCATCCCACCTACTTCCCTGTCTGCAGGCTTTGCCAATGCATGGGAATGTGAATTTGGCTCTCCACAGTTCCCCCTTTTCTTTCAAAAAAAAAAGCCGTTGATGATTTATCCGGAGCTGGGTGATGGCAGAGAAGGCTGCTTGGAGACAGACTGGGAAAACACAAAGAATTAATAAAACAATACCTGCCTCAGAGTCACTGATCACTCAGCCCACTGCTTGTAATAATCGAGAGACAAACTTCTGATAAGGCTCGTCAGGTCCCTGGCGAATTTTTGTAAGTTCCTCTGTGCGTTTGGAAGATGGCAATTTCTTCCAGGCAGAGAGGGCAATATTGGATACTTGATCATAAATCCATCTTTCCCAACCAATTTGATTAGCAGTATCTGAAAAGTTACCTAAGCCAGTGAGCATTTCATAAGTAACCTGATTACCCGCCAAGCGATTACAGCGAGAAACTTCCTCAGCTTTTTCTAAAAATTCAGTTTTCCACAGCAAATAGTCACCCCCGTCTAGGCAGGCTTTTGCTATGCCCTTCCAATCATTAGGAGGTAAAGCATCCTCTGCCAAGGTCTCCACCATGGCTAAAGTAAAGGGTGCTGTAGCTCCATATTGAACTACAGCGGCCTTAAGGTCCTTTAAAGTCTTAAAAGGTAATGGTTCATGGTATTGCTGTTGATCCTGGGGATGAAGTCTAACAGGGAAAGCATGAAATCCTTCCAGAGTTTCCCCCGACATACGAGCTTGATGAAGAACCCCTTCAAGGGGAGACATAACAGTTGCAGGCAAGGTGCTCAATTTTAAGGGAGGCAAGCAAGCATTAGGAGCCCCAGGGGGCTTTTTAATAAAGGTAGCTACAAAAGCACATACCAGGGCCTCTTCATCTTCCCCTGGTGAAAGCAGAGGTGAAGCAGGAGAAGTAGGCAATGGTAATTTTTCAGTCTCCTCACAAGACAATTTCTCATCTCTTGGAGACGGTTGATGACCAACAACCAACTTTTCCTCAGACATGATAGGGGCAGAAGGTTCCCCACTGGATGTTGTCCCAAGGAGCTTGTAAGCCTCAGGGCAAGGCACAAGGCACTCCTCGACCAGGTTAAAAAGCCCAAAGGTGTCTACAGGAATTCCATCAGGGCCATGCAGAGTATAATGCTTCCGCAGGCCTTCCCCCACCTTTGACCATGTATCCATGTTAATGGTGCCTTCCTCAGGAAACCAAGGACATGCCTCTTGTACTGTCTCCAAGAATTTTTCTAACTGCTTAGTTTTTATAGAAGCCCCACGGGCATGCATCATAGATTGCAACACTTGAATGTAAAGAGCTCGTTCCTTAGAACCAGAATGTCCCATTTTTACTCCTAATGTATGACTATGCGCCCACAACTGTTTATACTCACAACTTCTGCAGAATTTACCAGAACTGGGCGTTCTTCTCACAGTATTTCTCGGGTCCCTGTTCCGGGCGCCACCTCTAGCGGTCCAGCCGCAGGGGTTATTCAGGGATGCACCGAGAAGTAGTGAGAAGAATGGTGAAAGAAAGACACAGAGAAGCGGGATTAGGAGGGACGGTTCCCTGATAGGGAAGCGCCGACAAGCTCTGGTTTATTCAGTGCTTTTATACATGCCAGGGGTTAACAGTCCAGACAATAACTATTTTTGTCTTCCTTTGATGCGGCCTCCGCAGTCTGCCCTGTGCTAACCATTAACTATGAGAAGCCATTCACAGCGCTTCACTGATCTGGTAAGAACAGGAAACTACCCATAACAGGATCTTCAGTGGTGGTCTTTGCCATCCCACCTACTTCCCTGTCTGCAGGCTTTGCCAATGCATGGGAATGTGAATTTGGCTCTCCACACTCCTGCATCAGCCTCCCATGTAGTTGAGACTACAGGCACACAAAACCATGCCAGGCAATTTTTTTTGCATTTTTTTCAAGATGAGATATATCCATGTTGCTCAGACCAGTCTCAAACACCTGATCTCAAGCAATTCTTTCAACTCTGCCTTCATAGCTAGGATTACAGGTGCAAGCCACTGTGCCTGGAACCAATTATTTAATATTTAACATATATTCAGTTGCAAGAATTTATTCAGTGCTTACTCTCTCCAAAGCACTTTACTAGGTGTGATCATCCACTCATAAATTTATTTGAGTAATAAAGTTCCTGCTTTAAGGACATTCTTACTTAACAGAAATTAAAATAATACATAGACTAACTTTTGCCAGTAAATCACATAACATTTTGTTTTGTGGTGGGCGGGTCTATGAAACCTAAGGAGAAAGTCCAAGTAAGTAGAGAGTCAGAAGAAAGAGGATGACAAATCCAGCTTCTTAGAAAGAAAGATTTAATAAGGATTTGTGAACAGAAGCTATGTCTGTGTCTTGGGTGGCAGTGAGACAAAATGGTGGATCCCTGTGGCATCACCCCCCAAGACCCAGGGTTTATACACTATAGGTAATGACAGTGCAGAAGGGATGTGTGGTACAATTGTAGTATGATAACATCAAGGTTGCTTTGACCTAAGGTCTGGAATTATGGTACATGCATACTCTTACACAAGGAAAAATAGATAAACTGGACATCTTAGAGGCCATCCTGAAACTGAGTTTAATCAGAAACCATCATGGTGGATTAGCATCCAAGATGGAGTTGCATTAGCCTCCACGCCTTTCTCTAAGCTTCCACCTATATAAAATAGCTAAAATATTAAGCCTAGATATATAAGGCTGTTGTGAAGAACAACAAATAGTGAAGGTTAAAATGTCTTACGAAAAGAATTCAACTGCAAAGGTAGTGTGTGGCTTAATGGAACTAAGATGAAGGACCCTTGCCTTAGTCCGTTTTCTGTCATAATGAGCTAGAAACAATTGTACCTAGAACATCTTGACACTTCAATTACACCATTAGCCCCATATTAAATTTACTTAATGATAATTATAGAAATAATACATAAATTCATTTTCATCTTCAAATTTAAAATATAAGTACACCTAAAGTCTCCCTTGAATCCTACTTTGCTAATCAGATTCTCCTTTCCCTGTACCCAAACTCCCAAAAGGTAGCCCCCACTATTAGGTTGTGTATACCTCCAGATTTTTTCTGTTTACAAACATACGTATGTGCCCAAAGAAAATGATTAACACTGATTTGTTAATTTTATAAACATTTTCTACACTTGCTTGAAATTAAGGAGACTTCGAATAGTGAGTGACTCCAAAAGGAAATGTCTCATCAATTTAGAGTTGCAACACAAAACAAATAAGGAAGACTCTTATTTGTAAAGACTCACTCTATGGGGAAACAGCAAGCTGGGTGTCATTTTTAGAATCTCTATTAGCTTCTATCACAGTTAAACATTGAGTCTGAGTCTACATAAAATAATCTAATGTTAAAACAACATATTTAAATAAAGAATAAAAGTGTGCAGTTTCATTATTATAAATGGGAAATAAAATTAATTGGACACTTCATAATGCATTTCTCAGTTGATAATAATGCAAATAGCTTTTTTGTTTAAATATTAATTAATGAGGGACCCTTTGAAAGTACTTTGAACATTACATCTAAGCAGAGGATTTTATTTTTTTCTATTTTTGAGGATTTTATTTTGAGACTCTCCCCCCTTCATTTAAAAATACTTTCTTAATTTTCCTTATCAATTGATATGCTAAACCATACTTTGGTAATATTCATAAGCTCTCAGAAGAAATTTGTTTCTTCGTAAGCTTTATTTTAAGCAAAGGTTATCTATAGGTCATAATGGCATCATTGAAAAGTCAAATACTTTGTGTCACTGCATTTCATCAATTACATATTTGAAGCAATACATTAACCAAAACTGCACTCATGGACATATGCTTTTTAAAATAACTTGATTAGCACCAAAAATTATACATTAATATTACAGAAATCTTAAGCCATATTTTATTTAATTTCAAAGAAAATCCCAAAACATAGTAAATCATTAATGTGGAAAAGAAGATAGAGAAAATGTGCATTCATCTATATTTTCCTCTAGAGAGTCTAACTGCAAACCCTTTGAAAAATCAGGTCTGTAAGAACGGACACATCAGAATTAATGAGTGTCAAAAGAAAAGTTTTATAATGATAATAATAATAATGAACATGAATTGAGTACATGTTTTATCTCCCTTAATCCTCACTACAAACTCATAAAGTTGATTATCTCCATTTCTCTATCGAAACAACAAAGGGCACTTAGTTCTTAAATAATTTGCTGGTAGACCACATAGCCTATAAGAGATGAAGCTATAACTCAAATCTATATGTGTCTAACTGAAAAGCCAAATACTTGGAACTACTGTGCTATTGTTTCCAAACTGTCTAGCTATATCATTTAATCTCCTTGAAACTCTACTTAATCTGTGAAAAGACTACGGTAATCTCTGTTTTCCCCCAGTATTGTCATGAAACTGGAGGTAGAAAATGTGTGATAACATACATTGAATGCTATGAAGGCACAGTGATTACTTTAGAAACTTAAAAGTGAGAAAAACCATAGTTAAATTCAAAAGAAGGTTGAAATTCCCTTGTGTGAAATGCTTGGGACCAGAAGTGTTTCAAATTTCTAATTTTTTAATTTTATAATGTTTTTATTTACATAATGATATATCTGTGGATAGGATCCAAGTGTAAATATAAAATTCACTTGTGTTTCATATCCATCTCCTACACATAACCTGAAGGTAATTTTATAAAATATTTTTAAATAATTTTGTGTATGAAACAAAGTTTGTGTATATTGAAACCTCAGAAAGCAATGATGTTAGGTTGGCACTCAAAATGTTTTAGATTTAGGTGTAATTTGCATTTTTAATTTTCAGATTAGGAATGCACAGCCTGTAGGATTTTTGCTGCCTTATGGAAAGCTACATAATTTGCAGTATAAACATAGTAGAAAATATTGCAAGGAGAAAAAATCTCATATTCGTCAGACTTCTTTATTTCCCAAATCCTGTCTATAACACAAAGCAGAAGGTAGTTTATTAGAAAGCCTATGAGAGTCTACAAAAGATAAACAAGGTAAAATATTGTTTAACAACTATTTCCAAATGTATTAAGGAGAATCACAAAGCCAAATAAATCACTACTTCCTAGACTCAAGCATAATAATAAAAAATCTGATACATACCTGAGAGAGGGCATTGGAAGAGGTATGACAGGATTTACCTAGATTACCTGAATCTAGGAACACTAGCATTATTTATATACAATGACAGTTGTTCCTCTGGAATTCATAAAAATATAAACCATTAATACTATTTCTATGTATCTTTCCTAACTTGATAAAATAGTGTGACCCTGATACCATAAAAAAATGCTGAGACTTTTTGTATTTAACCAATATTAAATTAGCTGTGGCAGTTAAAAAAATTAAACTTTTTTGAAAATTAAAAATTCAAATAATATCAATGAATTTCATCAGCAAGATGGTGGAATAGGACTCTTCAGCCCATGTCCTCCCTCAGAAACATCAATGTGAACAACTATTCATGCACAAAAATACCTTTACAAGCGCAAAGGAAACAAGATGATAGATTACAGCACCTGAGTGAAGCACAGAAATAATTAATAAGATTGAAGAGGGTAAGAATAAGAGTATATATTACCTGTTACCTGTATTACCCCTCATCCAATCACAGGCAACAGAGCATGAACAGAAATAGCCTCTGAGTGAGCAGAGGAGAAAGAAGAGATTAATGGGCATTGCCATGGATCCCAACACTGGCCTTCCCTATTAAAACTCAGTGTGAGGCAGGTCTCCATAGCCCCAGACTCCTGACCAGTACCAATGGGCTATGAATCCAGGCCTGCCCCAGCTCCAGGACTGTGTTGCAGATTCAGTCTTTAGGTGGTCCCACTATAGTTCTGACTTCAGTGGCCCCAGGCTCCAGACCACCCTCAGCACTCAGCTGGCCCCAGAAACCCTAAAATCTGTACTGTCTTTATTGCCAGGTGGCCACTCACTATGAATCACCCCAGAACCAGAACTGGCCCCAGCCTTTAAGCCTGTCCTAGCAAGAAACCAACTCCTGCAGCCCTAGTCATCAGACCAGCACCTGTACACCCATCCTCCTGTCCAGCCCCTGTGGATATATACTCAAAGCCCACTCAATACAAGGCCAGCCCTATGCCTCAGTTTTAAGGCCCACCTCAGAGACAAATGGTTCCTCTGTTTTCAAAAACCAGACAGGCACACGAAGACACAGGCTCCAGGCCTGCCAACTGCTAGGTTGATCCATGCAATCTCACACTCTAGGCTGGGCCCTGGAAATCTGTGCTCCAGCAGACTCAGGGTTCAGGCCTGTAACTGTAGACATCAGCACTAAACAACTAGACCTAGGATTCAAGACTACTCCTGTGTATGCAGGTCCCATGATTGTCTCCAAGGCCTCAAGATTCAGGTCAGCCTTCCCAGACCTAACCTCTAGGCCTAGACATGCACACCCAGCATCCAATAGGGTTCTAGCTGGCATAGGCTCCAGGCTGGTCCCCAAGGCTCTAGGCTCCAGGCCAGTCCCAATGGCTCCAGGCATCAGGTCAACACCTGCAATCATAGGCTCCAGGCCACGACCCACATACTCAGTCTTTGAACCAGTTCCAGCACCAAGTTGACCCCAGGCATGAGGCCAGTGCCCCTGGGTCCAGGCTCCAGAGGACCCCAGGGCCCAAGCCTGTTCTATCATACCTAAAGTCCAGACCCACCAAATAGACACCAGTGCCATGTTGAAACCTATAGACTGAGGCTCCTAGGCAAACCAGGGTCCAGGCTAGGTCCTGTGGACTCAGGATTTAGGCTTATCCAAGTGGCCCTAAGAACTAAGTCCATTGCCAGGGCACATTCAGGACCTGTGAAACCAGGCTTCAGGCTGCTACCCATGGATACAAGGACAAAGCCTGCCTCGTGGACCCAATCTTTAGGCCAATTCCCACAAACCCAATTAAAAAGTCCACTCCAGTGAATCCAGACTTCAGGACCCAGACACCAGGCCTTTATATCTGATTATCTATGTGCCAAAGCCATTTTGCCTAAGGACTCCATCAGCAAGCCAGCCCTGAATCACACCAATGACTTCCTAAGAATTTCTAGACAAGTAAAAGACTGGTAAAGGTCTTTTTCACAAAAGAACAGTCTGCAAAGAGTAGAATAAGTCCCTGTATCTTCAAATGTGCCAAGATCAGTGTAAAGCAACATGATACATGAAAAATCAAGGATACTAATACCACCAAAAGAATAGAATAATCTCCCAGTAGAAATGGAGATACACAGACTGCTAGATAAAAAATTCAAAATAATTGTTTCAAGAAAGCCCAACAAACATTAAGAAAATACAGGGAAATAATTCAATGAAATCAGAAAAATAATAAATGACCAACATAAAAAATTGAATAAGAAATTAAAATTATTTTTTTAAAAACCAAATAGAAATTCTGGAGCTGAAAAATACAATGAACAAAATAGAAAAAGAAATAGAGAGCATCAACAGTAGAATTGATCAAAGTGAAGAAAGGATCTGAATTTGAAAACAGGTTATTTAAAAATATATACTAAGAAGGAAAAAAAGAATTAAAAAAAGACATCTCACAGGATTTAAAGGTCAGCATCAAAAGAACAAATTTTCAAGAAATAATAATTCATGAAGGATAAGCAAAAGATGAAAGGGTAGAATATTTAAATAAATAATGGCAGAAAATTTTTTAAATTTGGAGAAAGGTATAAATGTCTAGAAACAGGAAGGGCAAAAGTATCTAATCAGATTCAATCAAAACAAGATTACAACAAGAAATATTTTAAACAAACTGTAAAAATCAAGCATAAGGCGATAATCCTGAAGCCATAAAGAGCAAGGAAGCAAAGTAACATCTGAGGGGGTCACCATAAAGCCAACAGCAGATTGCTCAGCAAAGACCGCACAGGCCAAGAGAGAGTGGGAGATGCATTCAAAGTGCTGAAGAAAAACGACTTGCAACCAAGAATACTGCACCCGGTGAAGAAATAAAAGAGAAAAAAAAACTTCCAGATAAACAAAGGCTGAGATTTAATCACTACCAGACCTGTCTTATAAGAAATGCTAAAGGGAGTTTTTTAAGCTGAAGAAAAGGATGCTAAATAGTAACACAAAAAACGTATGAAAGTATAAAACTCAGTGATAAAAGTATGCTGTCAAATTCAAAATACTCTATTACATTTACATCTTCACTATGAAGATTAAAATACAAAACCATACAAGTAATTATAGCTATAATAACTTGTTAAGGACTGTGCAATATAAAAAGAAAGATCCTGTGACATCAAAAATGTTAAATGTGGGTAAGGTGGAGTAAAAGTCAGTTTTTTATGTATTCAATGTTAGAATGTTATCAGCTTTAAATACCCTGTTACAACTATAAGATGTTTTTGATAAGACTCATAGTAACAACAGTGCAAAAATGTATAGTAGATACACAAAAGATAAGAAGTAAGGAATCAATACATACCACTAGAAAAAAAAAAACATGTATTTACAAATGAAGACAGTAATAGAGAAAGAAAAAAATGAATCTATGAAATAATCACAAAGCAATTAACAAAATGTCAGTAGTAAGTTCTTACAAGTCAACAATTACCTTAAATGTAAGTGGATTAAGTTCTCTAATCAAAGCAAATAAAGTGGCTGAATGGATTAAAACATAAAGAAGACCCAACAATATGATGCCTGTAAAAGAGTCACTTGATTTGAAAGGATATACACATCCTGAAAGGGAAGGGATAGCAGAAGATATTCTATGCAAATTGAAACCATAAGACAGCAGAAGAAGCTACAACTATAGATACTGTAGATAAAATTGACTGACATTTTTACGTCAAAAACTATAAAAAATACAGAAAATATCTCTATATAATGATAAAGTATTCAACTCACCAAGAGGATATAACAATTATATGTGCACCCAACATCAGAGCACCTAAATATATAAAGCAACCTGAAAAGAGAGATAGACAACTACACTTTAGACCAAATTTATCTAAGAGCTATGTACATCCCATCCAACAGCAGCAGAATTCACATTATTTTCTCTATACACAGAACATTCACCAAGATAGATCATATTTTAGGTCACAAAACAAGCCTTAACAAATTCAAGAGGAATGAAATTATGACAAGTATGTTTTCTGGCCACAATGGTATGAAGCTATAAATCTATAATAGAATACATTTTGGAAAATTTACAGATTCGTGGAAATGAAACAATATGCCCCTGAACAACAAATTGATCAAAGAAGAAACTAAAAGGGAAATTAAAAAGCATCTTGAGACAAATTAAAATGGAAGCACAACATACACAAAAAACTTATGGGATGCAATGAAAGCAGTTTTTTTTTTTTTTTTTTTTTTTTTTGAGACGGAGTCTCGCTCTGTCGCCCAGGCTGGAGTGCAGTGGCGCAATCTCGGCTCACTGCAAGCTCTGCCTCCCGGGTTCACGCCATTCTCCTGCCTCAGCCTCTCGGAGTAGCTGGGGACTACAGGCGCCTGCCACCACACCCGGCTAATTTTTTTGTATTTTTAGTAGAGACGGGGTTTCACTGTGGTCTCGATCTCCTGACCTCGTGATCCACCGCCTCGGCCTCCCAAAGTGCTGGGATTACAAGCGTGAGCCACCGCGCCCTGCCTGAAAGCAGTTTTAAGAGGGAAGTTTATAGCAATAAATGTCTACAACAAAAAAGAAGAAAGTTTCCAAATGCACAACTTAACAAACAACTCAGAGAACCAGTAAATGAAGAAAAATCTAAGCTTAAAGTCAGGAGAAGAAAGACAAAATAAAGATTACAGCAAAAATAGGTGAAATGAAGACTAGAAAATCAATACAAAAGATTAATATAACCCAGTTGTTTTTTTTAATATATAAAACTGACAAACCTTTAGCTACACTAACTTAGAAATACAGACAAAAATCTCAAATAAATATAATCAGAAATAAAGAGAATACATGACAGTTAGTACCCCAATAATGTAAATTATCAAAAAATACTATTATGAAGAGTTATATACCAACAAATTTAATAACCTAGAGGAAATGGATATATTTCTAGACACATACTATCTGTCATGTTTGAACCAAAAAGAAACAGAAAGCTAAACAGGTCAATAACAAGTAAAGAGAGTGAATCAATAATAAAAATTGTTCCCTCAAAGGAGAGCCCAGGACCTGATGGCTTAACTGCAAAATTTTACCAAACTTTTATAGAATAACTAATATTAATACTTCTCAGGCCCTTTTGAAATACTGATGAACTCATTTTACAAGATTGGCTTTACCGTGACATCTAGGACAGAGAAGGATACCACAAAAATAAAACTTAAATGGAATCCAACAGCCCATTAAATAGATTATTCAACATGATTGAGTGGGATTTATCCCAGGCATGCAAGCATAGTTTAACAAATGCAAATTTATAAATGTGATAAACCACATTAACAGAATGAAGCACAAAAATTGCACAGTAATATCAATAGGTGCCAAAAAACATTGAACAAATTTCAACATTCCTTCATGACAAAAACTCTCAACAAATTAGGTATAGAAGAAGTTTATCTCAACACAATGAAGGTCTTATATGACAAACCCACTGCTATTATTGCATTCAATAATGAAAAGTAGAAAGATTTTTCTATAGGCTCTGGAACACAACACGGATTCTCAATCTTGCAACTTCAAGCATAGTACTTAAAGTCCTAGTCAGAAAAATTCGGCATTAGAAAGAAATAAAAGACATCAAGATTGGAAAGGAAGAAATAAATTGTTTCTGTTTGCAGATAACATGATCTCATATATAAAAATCACTAACAATGCTACCAAGAAACTGTCAGAATAACTAATAAGCAAATTCAGTGATTCTTCAAAATAGAAGATGAACGTATAGACTTGGGGTGGAGGAAGATGGTGGAATAGAAGACTTTACCAGTTGTTCCCACCACAAAGACACCAATTTAACCACTATCCAAACACAAAAAAAGCACCTTTACAAAGAACAAAAGTCAGATGAGCAATCACAGTACCTGGTTTTAACTTCCTATCACTGAAAGAAGCACTGAAGAGGCAGGAAAAACAGTCTTGACTCCCTGATGCTATCCCTCCCCCACTCCCTGGCAGCAGTGGCATGATGTGGAGAGCATTTCTGTGATACTGGGAGAGGGAGATTACAGCAATTTTGAGCCATTAAACTCAGTGATGCTCTATTATAACAGAAAACAAACCGAAACAAACTCAGCAGACATCCACCCACAGAAGAAGCATTTAAACCAGCTTTAGACCAAGGAAAATCACTGATCCCAGGAGTCTGAATTTCAGTTCCTGCAAGCCTCCCCTGTGCCAGCTAAGGAGCACTGCAACTATAAATAAACTTGAAAGGAAGTCTAGGCCACAAAGATGGCAACTTCTAGGTGAGTTCTAGTGTTGACATGGGCCCAGATACAGTGCACCAGTGGGCATGTGCAACCTACTGAGACAACAGGGTTTGCTAATTGAGTGCTGGCATCATCCCTCCCCTCATTCCAGGCTGCACAGCTCACAACTCCAAAAGAGATACCTTCTCGCTACTTGAGAAGATAGGGAAGAGTGAGAAGGATTTTGTCTTAAATCTTGGATAGCAGCTCAGCCACAGTACGATAGGGCACTGGTCAGAATCATGAGACCCCCTATGCAGGCCCTTGCTCCTGGATGATATTTCTAGACATACCACACTCCAGAAAGGAACCCGTTGCCTTGAGGAGAAGGTGCCATTCCTGGAAGGATTCATTACATGCTATCTGAAGAGCCCTTGGGCCCTGAATAACCAGCAGTGATACCCAGGTAATATGTCAACGGCCTTGGGTGAGACTCTGAGGCTTGCTATCTTCAAGTGAGACTCAGCACACTCCTAGCTGTGGTGGCTACAGGAAAAGACTCCCTCCACTTGAGAAAAAATGAAAAAATAAAGGGAACTTTGTCTTGCCACCTTAGGTACCAGCCCTGCCACAGTGGGACAGAGCAACAAGCAGACTCTTGGGGTCCCCAATTCCAGGATTTGGCTCTTTGATGACATTTCTGGACCTGCCCTATACCAAACTGGAGCCCACTGCCCTAAAGGGTAAGTCTCAGTCCAGGCAGCATTCACCACAAGGTGACAGAGCCCTTGGGCATTAAGAGAACATCAGCAGTAGTCTGGTAGTACTCCCCGTGGGCCTGTAGTGGCAGTGGTCGTCGGGTGAGCCTCCTCTGCCTTTGGAAAGGGGAAGAAAGAATAGGAAAGACTGCATGTTGTGGTTTGAATGCAAGCTCTGCTGCAGCACAAGAGTCCAAAGGAGGTGTCTGTGGTGAGTTTTTCTAGTCCTTAGTTCCTGGAAGGCATATCTGGACATGGCTGGGCCCTGGGGTACTTGCTACCCTGAACAGAAGGACACTGGCTTGGCTGGCTTCACCACCTGCTGATTGTACAGCCCAGGGCCCTGAGTGAGCATAAGCCATAGCCAGAGGCTAGGGCAGGCCTTGGGCAAGACTCAGTGCTGTACCGGCTTCAGATCTGACCCAGCAGTCTTAGTGGTTGAGGCCAGAGGGGTGCTCATGTTATCCCCAACTAGTTCCAGGTTGTTCACAACAGCGAGATAGACTATGTTTGTTTGGGATAAAGTAAGGGAAAAGAACAAGAGTCTTTGCCTGGTACTCCAGAGAATTCTCCCAGATCCTGTCCAAGACCATCAAGGCAGTACTTCTATGAGTCTGAAAGAACCACAGCATTGCTGGGCTAGGGGTCCCCTCTAAAGCAGATACAATTTAGGTCATAATACCCAAGTCCTTTCAAATATCTGGAAAACCTTCCCAAGAAGGACAGATACAAACCAGTTGAGACTGAGAACTCTGCAATAAATATCTAACTCTTCAATGCCCAGACACTGAAGAACATTGGCAAGAATCAGCATAAACTAGGAAAACATGACCTCACCAAATAAACTAAATAAGACACTGGGGATCAATCCTGGAGAAACAGAACTATGTGACCTTTCAGGAAACTCGAAAAGTTTCAAGTAATAGAGAGAAGGAATTCAGAATTCTGTCAGATAAATTTAACAAAGAGATTGAAATAATTAAAAAGAATCCAGCAGAAATGCTGGAGTTGAAAAATGCAAATAGCATACTGAAGATTGCATTAGGGGCTCTTAATAGCAAAATTGATCAGGCAGAAGAAAGAATTAGAAAGCCTGAAGACAAGCTATTTGAAAATACACAATCAGAGGAGAAAAAAGAAAAAAGGAATAAAAAACAATGAAGCACAGGAACAGGATCCAGAAAATACCTCAAAAAGGGAAATCTAAGAATTATTAGCCTTAAAGAGAAGGTAGAGAAAGTTTATTCAAAAGAATAAAATAACAGACAGCTTCCCAAACCTAGAGAAAATGTCAATATCCAGATACAAGAATGCTATAGAAAAGGAAGCAGATTTAACCCCAGGAAGACTACCTCAAGGAATTTATTAATCAAACTCCCAAAGGTCAAAGATAAAGAAAGGAACCTAAAAGCAGCAAGAAAAAAAAAAATGAAATAACATACAATGCAACTCCAATACCTCTGATTGCAGACCCTTCAGTGGAAACCTTACAAGCTAGGAGAAAGTGGCATAACATATTTAAAGTGAAGGAAAACCGAATGTTATCTATTCTCACTTATAAATGAAAGCGAAGCTATGAGGACACAGAGGCATAAGAAGAATATGATGAACTATGGGGACTTCAGGGGGAAGGTTGGGTAAAGATGAGGGCTAAAAGATTACATATTGAATACAGTGTACACTGCTCAGGTGATGGATGCACTAAAATCTCAGAAATCACCACTGAAGAACTTATCCATGTAACCAAAACTACTTGTACCCCCAAAATGATTGAATTTTTTTATTATTACACTTTAAGTTCTAGGGTACATGTGCACAACGTGCAGGTTTGTTACATATGTATACATGCGCTAAGTGATGAAGAAAAAATAAACTTTTACCCTGGAATAGTATATCTGGTGAAAATATCCCATAAGCATGGAGGAGAAATAGACTTTTCCTGAAAAATGAAAGTTGAGGCATTTCATCAACACCAGGCCTGTCCTACAAGAAATGCTAAAGGGAGTACTTCAGTGAGAAGAAAATGAACATTAATTAGCATAAACAAATCATCTGAAAATACAAAAGACACTGGTAATAGTAACTATACAGAAAAACAGATTATTATAACACTGTGACTGTTGTGTGAAAACTACTCAGATCTTGAGTAGAAAGACTAAAAGATGAATCTCTTAAAAATAATAACAACTTTTTAAGACATAGGCAGTATAAGAAGATATAAATAGAAAAACAAAGAGTTTAAAAGTGGGAAGATGAAGTTAAAGCGTATAGTTTTATTAGTTGTCTCTTCATTCATTAATTTGTTTGATTTTTCCAATCAATGTTACCATCAGTTTATTTTTTTTTAACAATGGGTTATAAAATGTTATAACTCATGTTGTAAGTCTCCTAGAAAACTCAAATCAAAAACCCTACAATGGATACACATGCAAAAACACCCATAAAATAAAATAAAAAGAAACAAATTAAAACATACCACCAGAGAAAACTACCTTCACAAACATAAGACAGGAAATAAGGAAGGAAGCCCACAAAATAATGAGAAAACAAATAACAAAATAGCAAAAGTTAAGTTCTTATACTCACTAATAATAACATTGAATGTAGATGGACTAAACTCTCCAATCAAAAGATACAGAATGGCTGAATGGATTAAAAAAAATCATCAGTTGCCTACAAAAACACACTTCACTTATGAAGAAACAGATGGAAAATAAAGGGATGGAAAAAATACTCCATGCCAATGTTGTGGTTACCATTTACATGACATATTCTTTTCATTCTTTTAATGTTAATATATTTGTTTCTTAATTAGTTGTTTTTGCTTTGTATTATTGTATTTGTTCTTTAACTTATTTGTTTGATTCTAACATGTGTCTCATAGAAAACATATATTGGATTCAGTTTCTTTTTAATCAAGTTTGTCAATCTCTGCATTTTCTTTGCAATGGTTAATCATTTTATATGTAATATAATTAGTAAGATGGCTAGATTTCTATTTCCACTCTTCTATTGGTTTTCTATATGTCATATCTTTTTTGTTCCTTTGTTCTTTATGATCTCCTTTTCTGTAACATAGATATTTTTTAGTGTGTATGTTAATTGCTTTGTTATTTTACTCTCCTTTTTGAGTTATCTTTTTAGTATTTTTCTTAGCATTTCTTAGGGTTGTTCTGGAAATTACAAAATACATCTTAAAGCAATCTACTTATGATTAATACTAGCATAATTTTGATTGTATATAGACACTTGGCTCCGATACACTCACTTCTCTGCCTGTCTTTTCTGTTACGATTGTGATTCAAATACATTTTTATATGTTATAAACCCAACAATGTAATGCTATAAATATTACATGTGAATCTGTCTTTTAAATCAGTTAAGAGTAGACTATATATATTTAGATAATATTTTTCATATTTATCGAGTTACCTTTATCTATACTTTATTTCTTCATGTCTTTTTGAGCTACTTCTTATTCTTGAGAGGAACTCCTGTTAGTATATCTTGTAAGCCAATTGTGTCAGAAACTAACTTGCTCAGTCTTTATCTAGGAATATCTTTTATTTTAGTTGGCTGGCAGTGATTTTCCGTAATTTTGAATATGGTATTCCATCACCTTATGTCACTCCATTTTTCCTGCTGAGAATTCAGCTGTGAATCTTACTGAGGTTCCCTTGTACACGATGGGTCATACTTCTCTTGCTTTATTCAAAATTTTACCTTTGTGTTTAGCTTTTGATAACTTGAATGTGATTTGTCTAGCTGTGGACTTCTTTGAGTTTAACCTACTTGGATTAGGTTGAGCCTCATATTCATGAATGTTAAAAAATTTTGTCAAATTTGTGAATCTTTTGGTCATTAATTCATCAAATATTTTTTTCTGTCCCTTTCTTTCTCTTCTCTTTTTCTGAGATTTTTCTTATGCATATACTAATATATTTAATGGTGTTCCACAGGCCTCTCAGGATCTGTTCATTTTTCTTTATCCATCA
The DNA here is from genome assembly GCF_028878055.3 of Symphalangus syndactylus. Taxonomy (NCBI): domain Eukaryota; kingdom Metazoa; phylum Chordata; class Mammalia; order Primates; family Hylobatidae; genus Symphalangus; species Symphalangus syndactylus. Next base: position 122,261,448 of record NC_072425.2, read on the forward strand.
TTTCTTATGTTCTTCAGTTGGCATAATCTTGAATGACCTGTCTTCACATTCACCGAATCTTCTTCCCACTCAAATCTGCAGTTGAGCACTTCTAGAACTTTCTGAAATATTTTCAGTAACTTTTCTTTTTAACGTGATATTTATTTTATGATTGATAACTTTTTATAAATATTCTCTATTTGTTGAGTCATTGGTTTTATAAGTACATTTAATTCTTTAAACATATTTCCTTTTGCTTTTGAATATAATAGCTTACTTACAGTCAGGGACAGCTTCTGCTTCTATTGATTGCTTTTTATCTCTTTAAATAGGCAACAGTTTGATTTTTCTCTGTCTCATAATTTTAGGTGAAGATTTTGTTGTTGTTTGTTTGTTTGTTTGTTTTTGAGATGGAGTCTCTCTCTCTTGCCAGGACAGAGTACAGTAAAATCTTGGCTCACTACAACCTCTCCCTCCCAGGTTCAAGGGATTTTCCTGCCCCAGCCTCCTAAGTAGCTGGGATTACCATGCCTGGCTAATTTTTTGTATTTTTGGTAGAGGCGGGGTTGCACCATATTGGCCAGGCTGGTCTTGAACTTTTGACCTCAGATGATCCACCCACCTCGGCCTCCCAAAGTTCTGGGATTACGGGCATTAGCCACCGTGCCCTGCCAACTGGCTATCTTAACTCAATTATTGTAGTAATTCTGGATTCTAGATATCCTCCCCAACTCAGACTCATTGTTTCTTTTGTTTGCTTGTTTGCTTTTTAGTAGCTGGCCTGGACTACTTTTTTAGAAACTGTCCTTCAGTGTGTAAACACTGAAGTTGCTACTTACATTTTTTAAATTTATTAATTATCAATATTTTAAAATTCAATTTCTTAAGCAGAGCTGAATGACCACCCAGCCACCCAGAGAATGGGCAAAACTTTTCTTTAAACATCATGAGCCAGTAAGGCTTCCACCATTGGCTGAGGAAATCTGTGTGGGTTGTGACACACATTCAAAATTTAGGCAATTCACACGACTACTTGGATTTTCTTTTTTTTTTTTTTTGTAAAGTGTCTCATGGTCCAGCAGGTATAAGTAACTAACTGGGAGCCTCTCCATTCTTCCCTGAGTATACCTGCAGACTTGATAGTGTGTGTAGCCGTGCATGTGAACTTAGCCTTCCAGATTACCAGAAACTTTTCAAATTCCTCTGTGACTATCTCATTCCCTAAATCCCTCTATTAAGTTTTTGCCTGGTCTCTTGCTTGCCCCAGCATCAGAGACTGAATCAACTGAGACATCAACTTTCTCCAATTATTTGCCACCAACTGCTACTCACTGGGTGTAGATACTCTCCATGGGACTTCTGAGCAGATGACCCCTAATAGAGTTGTTGAGGTGCACATTAAAGTAACATGCATCCCATTGTTCTTACCAAGATTCAGTAGTTATTTTCCCATAAATGCTTTTCAATTTGTTTTATGCCGTTGGTTAATTTTCAGAGTTCTGAAATGATTGGTATGGGGAATTGGGGGCTTTATATTGTTGCTTTTGGAGAAGAATTTGCTAAGGTACCCCTTTACCATTCCAGAAGTTACACCTTACTTACACTGAATTTTAAACCATGAGTAACAAGTTTCCAGGTAGATATTAAGAGATAAACAATCCTAGATACTGGGAAAAAGTGAATAGATACATGAAATTACACAGTGGGTTCAAGTAACTACAAATTATTTACTGAAAGCAGAGAATATTGGAAGATAAGGCTGAGCAAGTATATAAAGGTCTTGCATATAATGCTAAGGAAGTAAGATATCATTCTGTGGGTATTAGAGTGTGAATGAAGAATTTCAAGCAAGTGAATAAAGGTTAGATATATTTTGAAAAGTCATGCTGATATGGAATTCAGGTTTATTGAAAGATAAGACCGAAGAAAGAGAGAACAGTACAGAGACTTTTAATATTCTGAGTGAGAAATAATGAAATTTAAACTAGGGCTAGGGCATGTGGAGGTCAATAAATATTAGAAATGTTTAAATACTTAGAGGATGGAATTGTTAAACCTGTTCTCTAGAAGTGAAAGCTGAGTTTATGTAATAAAATAAATACAGGGTGCTAAGATGCATCTCAGGTTCTGGCAAGAGAGACTGACTGCATGGTACTAACATTCTCTCTCTTATACAAATCTCAATAAACATTTTAGGAAAAATCAAATCAATATGGTAACTTTAAGATGGGTGCACAGTTTTCAATAAATATAAATATTTTCACTCAGTATACATTCATTTTTCCCATGAATATCCCATCTCTTCTGAATTTTTTTATAATTAATAAATTTGTTATTAAAATTTCAAAAGGTGAAATATACTAATTTTAAACCTGAATATAATAAATCAGGCCAGTCAGGAATTAATTTGTTCATTCAGTCAGCCAACAAGTATTTAGATATACAGAAAATGTGGATGCATGATGAATATCTGTGTCTGTATTCTGTCCTTGAATAGGTTATTTTAATATAAAACAGGTTAAGATATATGTCAGAACAGTTATTAAAACATTTTAAAATAATTATTTTATTGTATGAAAATAGGAGGGAAAAAGGATTAAGGAGATCAATGCCTAAGAACTCAGGCAAAAATATAATTATTTTTATATGTGAAAAATATGCTTAAGCATTCTACTGTGTATAATTTCAATAAATGATAAGTCTTAATAATATGATTTAGAAGATTTGGATATCTTAAAATCCATCTTTAAGGAATATATTCTCAGAAAAGCTAATAAAGTAAATAACCATGCCTGAAATTTGAGTAGTGCAAATTCCTACAAAATTGCAGGAAGCACACTTCCTACCAGCATAAATATAAGTAAATTATGAAAATCAGAGAATATCTTGTAGAAAATGAAAAAACAAATTATGCAAAATCCGAATGTATTTATTTTATAAGAACATGCATGCACTGATAAAGCAAAAAGGTTTTATGATATATTGCTTTGTTGTTTTTTGTCTGTATGAAAATTCATTGCTAGTGAACTATGCCTTATTTCTGGATTTTAAGCTTCTAGCAATTTTGATAACAATAAAAAGGGAATTTTATTTTTACACACATAAAATAGCTTATTAATACAAAATTTAAAATTACAATGCTGTCAGTTAAACTCCAGATAAGCCAATACTACCTTTCAACCAAAGAATAAAAACACAAGTTTTCTCTTTCCTAATTAATAATGCTAATTTCAAGTATCATTTATACCCTGCATCTAAGTCACTAAAGCTTTAGCCGATATTAGCAGTTAATGGTTAGTTTGCTCTTTAGGACTGTGATGAAACTCAAAGCAAATGAATAGTTTCAAAAGCTGTATGCTAATTATGTTAACAAATTATTTGGAAGGACTGATACTGGTAAAAGCTGTGAATACGTTTATAATGATCAAAATTAGTATCTAAGTTACAATTGAACTTCCATGTAGTGGGGAGAGCTATTGAATGGTTTTCATTAAATGTATTGTAGACACACTACACTGTTTGGAGTCTCCCTATTCCTAAAATATTGGCAATTGTTCCACAATATCATAGGTATTTAAATAGACACAATTTCTTAAAGTCCGTGGAAACAATAGGCCTATATTGACGAAGCATTATGCCTGCAAAAACAAATTCATCTAGCCTCTACCATTGTCAGACACTTCAAGAAAGGATTTATTTATTGTAAAACTTAATCCAGAATGTTGTAATCATGGAATAAATATAGTCTATTTACGTTTGAAATTTTAACAAAGGATATTTTAGTTCAAAGGACTAAAATATTAACAAGATATGAAAATAGCGCTTAGCTTATAAAAATGGATTCATGAATAAAGCACAATGACATACAGACCAAAGTAAAATCCTTAGCCCATAAAAAGCAAACTGGCCAAACTTCACATTTCACTGAGTTTTGAAGAACATTTTGCCATTGCAGCTTTGTAAATAGTGTTATAAAGGAGGAAGAGAAATGCTTCAAATATCAATCCCACTTCCTGAGTCTTGGTTTGCAAATAAATCACAGGTAAGGCCCAAGTATGAACTTTCCATTTCTAATCTAAGTTTCACTGCTGACTGCTGACTTGCCATGTTTCTGAAATTGTCCCTTTACTAGTACAGTTTGGTTCTATACATATTTTAAATAATAAAATGCACTAACTTTTCCTTTTTTCTTCTGATCTACTGTTTACTGAAAGCCCCAGCCCCATCACAGAGCTATTCAGCTTTTACTGAAAGTTGCAAATCTCAAAGTCCAAAAGTGATCATACTCTCCAATAACATATATTATGTTGCTTCCTTATTTCTTTCCCAATTTTTTTAAAGGAGTATTGTTTATATACCTCAGGGTAACATCTGGTGTTTGAATGTTGAATGACTATAGCTTATGCTATGCATCACTCAAGGTAGTTTGGATCTCAGCTACCCCTTACTACCTGTGTGAGCTTGGGTAAGCTATGTCTCATCTCTAAGGCTGAAAAGTGGAATTGTGTGAGAAGTAACCATATTATGTAAATTAACTTTTTTATTGTAATACTTCTAAAAGTCATTTAAAATTATATCAAATTCACCTGGAAGTATCTTCAAATTAATATATTTTGTGTGTGTTCAAAATTATACTTTAGTTCAAAGAATACAATAAAGAATTTTAAGCAATAATGAAAAATTGCCTGGCACAGTGGCTCATGCTTGTAATTCTAGTTACTCAGGCAGCTAAGACAATAGAATTGCTTGAGGCCAGGAGTTCAAGACAAGCTTGAGTAACATAGTGAGACTCCATCTGTATTTTTTAGAGCCTACTGAATATTTATATAATAATTTATTGTAATCCTAAAACTATCTTATTATGTATGAGGTGAAAGAGATATGATGGAGGAGTTCTTTCCAGAAGTAAATAAACAGGAGGAGGCAAAGCAAGACGGCCAACTACTAGCATCCAGTGATCATCCACCCTGCAGGAACACCAAATTGAACAACTCTCCACACAAGAAAGAACATTGATAAGAACCAAACATGAAGTGAGCAATCATAGTATCTGGTTTTAACATCATAGCAAAGAAAGAAGCACTGAAGAGAGTGTAGGAAAGATAGTCTTGAATGGATGACACAACCTGTCCCCTATACCCCTGGAGGCGGCCATGTGGTACAGAAAGAGAATTTGTGTGTATGCAGGATAGATAGAGCAGAGTGATTGTGGAACTTTGTGTTGGAACTCAGTGCTGCCCTGTCAAATGGAAAGCAACATGAGAGAGAATTCAGCCAGCGCCCCCAGAGGTAGAATTTAGACTAGCCCCAGCCAGAAGGGAGTCACCCAACCCCATGGTGAGAACCTGAGTTCTGGTTAGCACCACCACTGCAGGGTAAAGTGTTCTAGGGTCATAAATAAACTTGAAAGGCAGAGTCTATGCCACAACAACTGCAATTCCTGAGCAAGATTTTTGTCGTGCTGGGCTTGAACCAGTGGATTTTGAGTGCACATGACCTAGTGAGGTACCAGCTGGAGAAGCCTAGGGAGTTCTTGTGTCTCCCATGCCCCTTACCCCAGACAGCACAGCTCACAGCTCAGAAGGAGAGGGGAAAAAAGAGAACTTTGTTTTGCAAGTAGGATACCAATTCAGCCATAGTATAATAGGGCACCAGGCAGAGTCCTGGGGCCCCTGTTCCAGGCCCCAGCTCCCAGTTGACATTTCTAGGCACACAATGGGCCAGAATGGAACATGCTGCCTTGAATGGAATAACCCAGTCATGGCAAGATTCATCACCTACTAACTAAGAGGCCTTGGGCCATGAATAAGAATTAATGGTACCCAGGAAGTTTTCACTGTGGGCCTTGGGTGAGACCCAGGGTTGTGCTGGCTTTAAATGTTATCCACTCCATTCCCAGCTCTGGTGGACATGAGAAGATACTCCTGCTTTTAAAAGGAGATGAAAGAGTAAAGGTGACTTTGTCTTGTACCTTAGGTACCAGCTCGACCACAGAGGGGTAAAGCACCAAGTAGCCTCCTGAAGTCCCCAGTTCTAGACATTAGCTTTTGCTAATGTCTCTGCCTGGGGCCAGAGAGAAGCCTGTTGTCCTGAAGGGAGAGAGCCAGGCCTGGCAACATTCAACCCAGCTGGCTGAAGAGTCCTTGGGCCTTGAGTGAACATCGGCAATAGCCAAGCAGTAATTGCCACAGGTCTGGAGCAGTGGTGACCACAAGAGAAGACTTCCTTTGCAGGAAGAAAGGAGAGGGAAGAGTGGAAAGAACGTTGGTTCACAGCTTGGGTAACAACTCGGCCACAGTAGAAGAGAGCACCAAATACATTCCAGAGTTTTCTGACTTCAGCCCTGACTCCCAGAGGGCAATCATAGACTAACCTTAGGCTAAGGGGAAGCTCATTGCCCTGAAGCGTAGGATACAAGTCTGACTAGATTCACCACCTGCTGACTGGAGAGCCCTTGGGCTTTGAATAAACACCAGCAGAAACCAGGCAGCGGTCACCTTGAGCCTTGGGTAAGACCCGGTGCTGTGCAGGCTTCAAGTCCGTCACACCCCTCTCAGCTCCAGGCAGCTCTCCATGAAGAGGGACATCCTGTTTATTTGGGGGAAAGTAAAAGAAAGGAACAAAAGTCTCTGCTTAGTAATCTAAGAAATTCTCCCAGATCTTACCCAAGATCACCAAGATAGTACCCTTATGAGCCTACAAGAGTCACAGAAATCCAACTGACACAATGAAGAATGCATCACAGTTTCTCAAAAGCAGAACTGATTAAGCATAGGAAAAAAAAGTAGTGAACATGAAGGCAGGCTATTTGAAAATAAACTGCCAAAGGAAACTTAAAAAAAGAAAAATTATATACAAAAAAATGAAGCAGCCTACAAGATCTAGAAAATAGTCTCAAAAGGGCAAATTTACACATTATTGGCCATAAAGAGGAGGGCATGAGAGAGATCTGGGGAAAGTTTATTCAGAGGGAATACAACAGAAAATGTTCCAAACCTAGAGAAAGATATCAATATTCAAGTACAGGAGGGTTATAGAACACAAAGCAGATTTAACCCAAAGAAGATTTCCTCAAGGCATTTAACAATTAAACTCCCAAGTGTCAAGGATAAAAGAAGCAAGAGAAAAGAAATAACCTACAAAGGAGCTCCAAAATGTCTTGCACCAGACTTCCCAGTGGAAAATTTACAGGCTAAGAGAGAGTGACATGACATATTTAACGTGTTGAGGGAAATAAGTTTTTATCCTAGAATAGTATATCCAGTGAAAATATCCTTCAAACATGAAGGAGAAATAAAAATTTTACCAGACAAACAAAAGTTGAGGGATTTCAACAACAACAAACCTGTCCTTCATGAAATTCTAAAGGGAGTTCTTCAATCTGAAAGAAAAGGATGTTAACAAGCAATAAGAAATAATCTAAAGGTATAAAACTCACTAGTAATAGTAAGTACAAAGATAAACATAGACTATTATAACATTGAAATTGTGGTGTGAAAGCTACTCATATCTTGAGTAGAAATACTAAAAGATGAACCTTTCAAAAATAATAACTACAACAATTTTTAAAGACATAGGCATATAAGGAGATATAAATAGAAACAACAAAAAGTTTAGAAGTGAAAGATGCAAAGTATAGAGATTTTATTAGTTCTCTCTTTCCTTATTTGTTAATTTGTTTGATTTTGCAATCAGTGTTATCATCAGTTTAAAATAATTGGTTATAAGATGTTACAGGCAAGCCCCATGGTAACCTCAAATCAAAAAACTTATAATGGATACACAAAAAAATGTAAAAGAAAGAAATTAAAGCATACCACCAGAGAAAACTACCTTCACAAAAAGGAGGACAGGAAGAAAGGAAAGAAGGAAGAAAAGATTACAAAACAACCAGAAAACTGATAACAAAATGGCAAAATGGCAAAAGTAAGTCTTTACTTATCCATTATAACATTGAATATAAATGGACTAAACACTCCAAACAAAAGATATAGAATGTCTGAATGAATAAAAAACAAGACCTAATGATCTGTTACCTATAATAAACGCACTTCACCTATAAAGACACACATAGATTGAGAATAAAGAAATGGAAAAAGATATTTCATGCCAATGCAAACTAAAAATTAGCAGAAGTAGATACACTTATATCAGACAAAATAGCTTTCAAGGCAAAAAAATACAAAAAGAAACAAGGAAGGTAATTAAATAATGATAAAGGGGTCAACTCAGCAAGAGGATATAACAATTATAAGTATATATGCACTCAAAACTAGAGCACACAGATATATAAAACAAATATTACTAGAGCCAAAGAGAGGGATAGACCCTAATATACTAATAGCTTGAGACTTCAACCCCTTACTTTCAGCATTAGACATCATCCAAACAGAAAATCAGCAAAGAAACATCAGACTTAATCTGTACTACAAACCAAATGAACCTATCAGATATTTACAGAACATTTCATCCCATAGCTGTAGGATATACATTCTTCTCATCAGAACATGGGTCATTATCAAGGGTAGATTGTATGTTAGCTACAAAAAGGTCTCAAGAAATTTTTAAAAATGAAATTATATCAAGTATTTTTTCTAACTGAAAGGAAAGAAAATTAGAAATTAATAAGAAGAGAAACTTTTGAAACTGTACAAACATAGGGAAATTAAACAATATGCTACCAATTGACACGTGAGTCAATGAAGCAATTAAGAATAAAGTTTAAAAATTTTTGAAACAAATGACTATAGAAACACAACATACCAAATCCTATGGAATACAGTGAAAGCAGTACTAAGAAGAAAGTTTATAACAATAAGCACCTATATCAAAAAAGTAGAAAAACTTCAAATAAACAACCTAATAATGCATCTGAAAGAATTAGAAATGCAAGAGAAAATCAAACACAAAATAAGCAGAAGAAGATCAGAACAGAAGTAAATAAAATTGAAACAAAGAAATTAAAATATCAGAAGTTGGTTTTTTGAAAAGATAAACAAAACCAAGAAAGTTGTAACAAGACTATAGAAAAAGAGAGAAGACTGAAATAAATAAACCTACAATGGATACACAAAAAATGAAAAAGAAAGAAATTAAAACATATCACCAGAAAAACTACCTTCACAAAAAAGAAGACAGGAAAGAGGGAAGGAAGAAAAGATTACAAAACAACCAGAAAACTAATAACAAAATGGCAAAAGTAAGTCTTGACTTCTTCATAACAACATTGAATGTAAATGGACTAAACTCTTCAGTCAAAAGAAACAAAAAAGGAGATATTACAACCGATACCACAGAAATTCAAAGGATCACTAGTGGTTAGTAAGAGCATCTGTATGTCAATAAACTGGAAAACCTGGAAGTGGATAAATTTCTAAACACATAAAACCTGCCAAGAAGGAACCATAAAGAAATCCAAAATCTGAAAAGAACAATAACAAATAAAGAGCTTGAAAAAGTAACAAAAAGTCTACTGGCAAAGAAAAGTCAGGTATCCAATCGCTTCATTGCTGAATTTTACCAAACATTTAAAGAAGAAATAATACCAATCCTAGTTAAATTATTCTGAAAAATAGAGTAGGAGGGAATAATTCCAAATTCATTCTATGAAGCAAGTATTACACTGATAACAAAACCACACCAAGACACATAGTAAAAAGAAAACTACAGGCCAATGACCCTAATAAATATTGATGCAAAACATATTAACAAACCAAATTCAGTAACACATTTAAAAAGTTCATTCAGCTTGATCAAGTGGGATTTACCTCTGGGGTGCAAGGATGTTTCCTCATATGTAAATCAATCAATGTGATGTATCATATCAACAGAATGAAGGATAAAAACGTATGATTATTTCATTTGATACAGAAAATGCACTTGATAATATTCAATATCCCTTCAAGATAAAAACCCTAAAAAAAATCTGGGTGTTTAAGAAACATACCCCAACACAATGAAAGCCATATATGATGGATAAAGAGCTAGTATCATACTAAATAGGGGAAAACTAAAGGTCTTTCCTCTAAGATCAGGAACACAACAAGGCTGTCCATTTTCATCATTATAAAACAGTGCTGGAACTCCTACCCACAGCAATCAGACAAGAGAAAGAAATAATGGGCATCCAAGTTGGTAAGGAAGAAGTCAAATTACCGGTATTTGAAGATGATGTGAGCTTTTACTTGGAAAAACCTAAACATTCCACCAAAAAAAATTATTAGAACTGAAAAAAAATTTCAGTAAAGTTGCAGGATACAAAATCAACATACAAGTCAGTAGTATTTCTATATTCCAACAGCAAACAATCTGAAATAAAATCCGGAAAGTAATCCAATTTATATTAGGTACAAATAATGTTAGATACCTAGGAATAAGCTGAACCAAAGAAGTAAAAGAGCTCTACAATGAAAACTTTAAAATATTTATAAAAGAAATAGAAGAGGATATAAAAAATGGAAAGATATTTTATGTTCATGGATTGGAAGAATCAATATTGTCAAAATGTTCATACTATCTAAAGGAATCTACAGATTCAATGCAATCCCTATCCAAAAGCAATGACATTCTTCACAGAAATAGAAAAAGTGATCCTAAAATATATATGGAACAACAAAAGATCCAGAATAACCTAAGCCATCCTGAGCAAGTATAACAAAACTGGAGGAATCACATTACCTGACTTCAAAATATGCTACAGAGCTATAGTAACTTGAGAAATAATTTTTAATGGTACTGGCATAAAAACACTTAGAACAATGAAACAGAATAGCACCCAGAGACAAAACCACACACCTACAGTAAATTCATTTTCAACAAATGTACCAAGAACATACAATAAGGAAATGACACTCTTTTCAATAAATGGTCCTGGGAAAATTGGGTAGATGAGTGAAACTAGACCTCTATCTCTTGCTAAATACAAAAATCAAATCAAAATTGAGTAAAGACCTAAATCTAAAACTTCAGTCTATGCAACTACCACAAGAAAACATTGGGAAACTCTCCAGGGCATTGGTATCGGCAAAGATTTCTTGAGTAATATACCTGCCAGGCATAGGCAAACAAAGCAAAAATGGACAAATGGTAACAAATCAAGTTAAAAAAGCTTCTGCACACAGCAAAGGAAACAATCAACAAAGTGAAGAGACAACCCTTAGAATGGGAGGAAATATTTGCAAAGTATTCATCTGATGAAGGATAAATAACCAGAATACATGAGGAGGTCAAACAACTCATTAGGAAGAAATACAATAATCCAATTTAAAAATGGCCAAAATATTTGAATAGACATTTCTCAAAAGAAGATAAACAAATGGCAAACAGGTGTATAAAAAGGTGCTCTACACCACTGATCATCAGAGAAATGCAAATCAAAACTACAATGTGATATCACTTTACCCAGTAAAAATGGCTTCTATCTAAAAGACAGGCAATAGTGAACACTGTCGAGGATGTGAGGAAAAGGGAACCCTCATTCACTATTGGTAAGAATGTAAATTAGTACAATCACTAAAGAAAACAGTTTGGAGCTTCCTCAAAAAACTAAACATAGAGCTACCATATGATCCAGCAATTCCATTACTGGGTTTTTATAAAAGAAAATGAAATCAGTATGTTGAAGTGATATCTGCACCCTCATGTTTATTGTAGCACTATTCACAATAGCCAAGGTTTGGAATCAACCTAAGCATCCATCAATAGACTAATAGATAAAGAAAATGTGGTACATATACATAATGGGGTACTATCAGACATAAAAAAGAATGAGATCCTGTCATTTGCAACAGCATGGATTGAACTGGGGGTGTTAAAGGAAATAAGTCAGGCACAGATAAGTCAGGCACAGAAGGGGAAACTTCACATGTTCTCACTCATTTGTGGGATCTAAAAATTAAAACAATTGAATTCATGAAGATACAGTAGAATGATGGTTACCAGAGACTGAGAAGGGTAGTGGGTGGTGGGGAAATAGAGATGGTTAATCATAGAAAAATATAGTTAGAATGAATAAGATCGTGTTTTGATAACACAACAGAGTGACTACAGTCAACAATTTATTGCACATTTTAAAGTAACTAAAAGATTATTATTGAAATGTTTATAACACAAAGAAATGATAAATGCTTGAGATGATGCATACCCCATTTACCTTGAAGTGATCATTATGTATTTTTTGCCTGTATCAAAATATCTCATACACTCAGTAAACATTTTCACCCACTATGTACCCCAAAAATTAATTATTAAAAAAATAAAAGAAATAAATGAACAACTACAGAGCTTTCAGGTGAATATATTGAATTCAATGAATTCAATGGCTATTTAAATTTAATCTTATTTAATCGCTCAGAATCACTGTTTAATAAAATTAAATTTAAAAACAATTGTCTAAATCTTACCATGTTTTACTCTTCATTTGTCCACATCTCACTGATAAAATAAATCCGATCAAAAGTGCCTATAATTAGAAGATTTCTTGAAAGTATTCATTTAAAAAGAAAAAGAAAAACCTTACAAGTGAAAACAAGGAACAGTGGAAAAAAAGGAAAACAGTCATAACCCAATCCCTTTGTTCTAAGCAGGCAGTCACCGCACAGGGTCAACATAGATTCAGCAGGCATTCAGGCACCTGAGACTCAGAACAGGTGTATCACTACCTGTCACTCATTTCTTGCTGAGCCTGATAGTTTTTATTTAATTGATTCAACAATTATTTATTTTAGACTTACTATGTGACAAGTGTTTTATATAATGGTGTTACAGTGCTGACCTCAAAACATCTAGCAGCAAGCGATGCAAATGAGAATTCTGATGCCAATATTATTTTTTGTTTGTTTGTTTTAGTGAGCTCTCTCTCTCTCTTTTTTTCTTTGTAGAAATTTTTGGCATGTTCTCTTATCCTTGACATTCAAATTGTTTATTACAGTACATTTAATTGTAAGGGGTGTATACATGTGTGGGGGGTGTGTGTGTGTATTGTTTATTCTTCCTGCTAGTTCTTCAGTGAATCCTTTCAAGTTATGGAAATTTGTCTTTTATGATTTTATCGATTATTCCTCATCTCTATTTTTCTGTTTCCTATTATCATAATCTCTATTAGCTGGATAACATCCCTCCTGCATTGATCTTCTATATCAAGTATCAGCAATTTTTTTCGTTAAGAATGGGAAAGTAAATATTTTAGGCTTGAGGAGGTGTCGTGTAAAGTTTCTAGCTCTTCTCTTCGTCTCTCTCCCTTTCACTCCCTCTCCTCCTCCTTCACTTCATTTTTCTCTTTCTCCTATTCCTTCTCTTCTTCTTCTTCTGACAATTCTCTAAAAATGGAAGAAAAAAAATTTAAGCCATAAAAAATGAAGCAGAGGTCATAATTCTCTGACTCCTCTTTATCTTAGTTTTTGTTACATTTTTCATTAGTTAATTTTGTTGAAATATTCAAAATACTTTTTTCTTTTGTCGTGTATATAGCTAATTAGGCACAAATTTGGGCAATTCATTTAATTTCTCTATGTATCAGTTGTCTCATCTGTAACCGAAGGTAATAATGGTTGTAAAGTTAAATGAAATACTCTATATAATCCTCAACATGGCATGGCACATTTAATAGATACTTAGGGAATATTACTTTTTGTTTTCATGGATGCAATATATCCTCTCAAGCTCTCTAAGGACACTAAAAATAATTTTTAAACTTATTTCTTATATCTAAATTAAATTTCATTCTTCTAGAATTAATCACTGTATGTTTTAATATTAGAACTTCTCTTTATGTTGCTCAACTACCCTAAATATTTGGTAAGTTTGGTTGTTAATTTATTTTTGAGTGAAGATCAAAGCAGATTGACATGAGTAGATTTCATGGACTTTCTGGATTAACTTGCATTTTTCTTTCATTAGCAAGCTCCTCTCCTGAATAATGTGGCTGATTGCCAGATCTCTGCATCTAGGCTTGTCAAGTTAGCTAGTAGTGTTTATTTTGTATGTGTGAGTGGGGAGAGTGAAAATTTTAGTAGAGATCAGATTTGTAATACCAGTCCTCACTCTCGGAGCCTTAAACCATCCCAAGTGGATGTTTAATTTCTTGGAAAATATTTTCCTGACTTCTTCAAGAAGGCAACTACACTGCACCTGGATGATATGGTGAAAAGAGGGAAGCCTTATTCATGCTACTCTTCAACAGACACTGTTTCAATCAAATGCTCCACCCCAGATCTTGGCTCTGTACCTGCAAAATCAGAGCCCAGAAGCTTCCTGATATTTTATCCTTAGGAAGATTTACAACTTGTTTGCCACTTCTTTTCTGTGTATGTTCTGCGCCCCAGTCAGGCTTAGGAATCCATATAATTTCATTGCCTTGCATATTCTAGCAATTTATGAAAATCTAAGGTGTACTGTTGGTCATCTCCCACCTTTATCTCAGTCCATCAGTGCTAGTCCTTTTATAAATATTTTATTATGCATGCTTTTTTACTCTCTAAAAAGCTTTGTGGAGGTAAAAGAGTTAAATATATCGATTCAGTCCAATAGCCTATATTAGGTTTAAAATAATAATTTATAATGCTTAAATTTTCACCTCTTATGTGAAGCAATAAGGCCACCATGCAACATCAATCCAAAATTATGTTGACAGAAAATCTTTGAGATTGCTGAATGAAAAACACAGTTCATTACATGGTAAGTTTTCTGTTTGTATGGATCTCTTCAAATAAATGATTCTGCTCAAATTAGTAAATAATCGTTTTGGTATAAGTGTTAGTTCTTAGCTTCGTTCTATCGATCATCTTATTTCATGGCACAGCAGAGTAGTTGACAGTTTATACTTTGGAGTCATACAGACCTGGGTTCAAATCTTTCCTCTGCTATTTACTAACTTTGTGAACTAGAAAAATATTATTTAACTTTTTAAGACATATTTTTGGTCACCTGTATACAGTTCATTTATTTATTTCACAAATACCTATTAAATGCCTATGACTTTACTAGATTTCTATGAAGATTTATAAAAGAATAAAAGTCAAGTTGGTACTCAGCCCTTGATAAACATTTCCTGTTACTGTTATTGTTTTCAACTATCTTTATTTCAGAACAAAAAATAACGGAATATGAGACAATTTTGTGCTGTCAATCATTCTTCACTATGTGGTGCATTGCTGCTGAAAAGCAAACTATTACTGTTTAAAATAATTTCAGTTCTGACATTCATATTGGTCAGAAAACATATTGGTATTACAGCAATATCAACTAAGAATAAATGTGGACACCATGCAGGAAAATTGTGCATGAACTCTTCCATGTCCTTTAAAAATCCTTTCAGGGCAAATATTTAAATTGAATCCTTAAAAATGCATGAAATGATTTAATCCCCAAAAAATCTTCTATTGTGTCTCTCAAGGCCACTTTCCTGAAATTAACACACAACAGCCATGCATAGCTTTCTACATTAACCAAAACGGAAGGGCAGGATTATGTAATTGGGCTTTGTGTTTTTATCTTGGGACTCTGTGTTCTGTGAGCTGGAACTCCAGGTTCATCTGCCTTATGGTCTCATGCTGCCTTTTTCCTGCTGGTCTCCTGACTGACATGCTGCGTGTGCGCCTTCACAGAGTGGGCTCTGCTCCTTCTTTTCCAGATGAATACTAACAATATTCACTTGGCAATAAGGAATAAAGTTGTATTTCCAATGCAAACAAAACATTTGCCTAAAGAGCTGGGGAAAACATAGAATTTTTTTTTAATAATACTGGCCCACCTTTTATAATGAATTTGCTCACTGTGGTGCCCTCTGCAATTAAATCATTTAATTTTAATTTTAATTATTTTATTTTATTTTTCCATAACTTGTTGGGATACAGGTGATATTTGGTTATATGAGCAAGTTCTTTAGTGGAGATTTGTGAGAGCCTGGTTCACCCATCACCTGAACAGTATTTGCTGCACCATACACTGCACCATATTTGCTGTCTTTTATCCCTACTCCCCTCCCACTCTTCCCCCCAAGTCCCCAAATGACCTCTCACATTCCAAAATTTACTGACTAAGAGAGGGAATCCTATGGCCCTTTGCCCACCAGTACTTCAGGAATTCCCTCTTTAAATGCCCACAAGGTAGCATGACACAGAGATCAGCCCCACCAAAATTACCTGGGATGTTACTAGGACTGCAAAAACAAACCACCACAGACTGCAGCTTAAACAACAGAAATTTATTTACTCCAAGTTCTGGAGGTTCGAAGACTCAGATCAGGATGTCAGCAAGGTTGACCTCATGTAGCTTTAATTACTTCTCTAAAGGGCCTATCCTCAAACACAGTTACATTCTGAATATAAATGTCAGAACTTTGAAAAAATTTTAAACATTTACAGTTTGCTTTTCAGCAGCAATACACCACATAGTGAAGAAAGACTGACAGCACAACATTGTCTCATGTTCAATTATGTTTTTGTTCTAAAATAGAGAGTTGAAAGCAATGACAATAATAGGAAATATTTATCAAGGGCTAAGTACCAACTAATCATTTGACTTTCATTCTTTTATTAATCTTCATAGAAATCTAGTAAAGTCATGGGCATTTAATAGATATTTGTGAAATAAATAAATAACTTGTATACAGGTGACCAAAAATATGTCTTAAAAAGTTAAATAATTTTTTTTCATGCTCACAAAGTTAGTAAATGGCAGAGGAAAGGTTTGAACTCAGGTCTGTATGACTCCAAATTATAAACTGTTAACTATTCTGTTGTCGTATGAAACAAGATGGCCAACAGAATGAAGCCAAGAATTAACACTTACATTGAAAAAATTATTTACTAAGTTGAGCAGAATCATTTATTCTGAAATATCCATACAAACAGAATACTATGTAATGAAGACAAGAATTTGAAGTGTGAGGGGACACAATTCAACCCATAACATCTAGTAACTGGTTCCACAATGTTAAAAGTGTGATCCTCATATAACAGTGAACTGTGTGCAATATTCTTTCTCAAAAACTGTCTAAGACAGGCCTCCCAGATAGCAGCTGATTCTCTAGCACTGCTCTCTGTTTACCACTAGTGACAAACTACCACAATGTAAAAGGTAAGTCTTGGCCAGTGACTGTGGCTTTAGGCCACATAACTGTTTTGCATGCATAGATGGTATGTGGGGAAATTGGTTTCCCAAGGAAATCATAGAATGCACCAATGCTCTACAGTTTAGAAGTGTTTCATGATGCAGATATTTATTTTAAAAAACCTTCTGCAAGATAACTCTGTAGCCTGGGTGGGTCCATCCTAGCTCTTGGAACAGGTAGAGGGCAGGTGGGAGTGTTAGGAAGTGTTGGCTGGAAGAAGTCTGGGAGGATTCCTGAGACAGCATCTGGATTCACCGGAGGAAACGGGAGATAAAAAAATCTATTTATTCACAATTTTAAAAAATACTAACTGACTAGAATAGGTTGATTACAAAGCAGTATAATATATAACAGTAGCTAGGTGCTGTGGCTCACACCTGTAATCCCAGCACTTTCCAAGGCCAAGGCAGGTGGATCACCTGAGGTCAGGAGTTTGGAGACCAGCCTGGCCAATAGGGTGAAACCCTGTCTCTACTAAAAATACAAAAATTAGCCGGGTGTGGTGGTGGGCACCTGTAATCCCAGCTACTTGGGAGGCCAAGGCAAGAGAATCACTTGGACTTGGAGGCAGATATAGATAGATAGATAGATAGATAGATAGATAGATAGATAGATAGATAGATAGAGGCAGAATGTTAGACTGGGAGATGGGAGTGGTTGTGGAGTTAAACTCTCTCTCATTCCATGATCTCCTCAAAACTAATTTTGTCATAAATAAAGAGGTCTAGTAACCTCTTTATTTCTATTCTATTCCAACTGTAATCATCATATCACTTTTATTATCAGCATATGTCTAATGCCTTTGTAACTCTTTTCTATAACATTACAAATCAGCTTTCATTTCCTAGTTCTGACATTTAAAGAGACAATCTATTTCAAATAAGCCTTTATTCATACACTAGATCTTTCTATGCCTATTATTCATCTGAAAATAAGAGATGATTATTTTAACAATATCATAAAATCTTATCTGGACAAAATGAGATAATGCAAGTGAAAAGCTAAGCACTTTGCCATATACTTAGCATTCAATAAACGCTAACTTTTATCATTTTAAATAATTGGGGTTGGTATTGCTACATATATAATTCAGGGTATTTTTTTCTCAATTCGCAGGCATATGGCAGAGAACTCAGTAAGGCAACCCAGATGAACTGGGAAAAATGTGGCTCAGGGAAGGAAGGAAGGAACCAGTTAGGTGCTAGCTCTCTATCCCCCTGAATAGGGCTGAACAGGTGCTGGGAAACATTTAGAATCTGTACACGCAAACAGTTCAGTGGACTGGAGCCTATAATTTAGGTTTATCTTATAAATTGTGGTAGTTTGTCACTATAGGTAGACAGAGAACAGTGTTAGAGAATTGGCTGTCATCTTGGAGGCCTGTGCCTAGAGTCTCAGACACTGGGATGAGCAAGCCACCTGGCCTTGGAAAGGAACTTGCAAGAGCAAATCAAGGGTTAGTCACTGGCTAACCCTTCCTAGCGACAGACAATTCCCTCCTCGCCACTAATGCTCATAATCAATTCCAAATTCTACATTACAAAATACTTTTGTAGAGATAAAAATACTTCCCTTTTGAGTTTAACAATGAGAACACATGGACACAGGGAGGGGAACATCACACACCAGGGCCTGTCAGCGGGTGGAGGGCACGGGGAGGGGGAGCATTAGGACAAATACCTAATGCATGCGGGGCTTAAAACAGAAGATGGGTTGATGGGTGCAGCAAACCACGATGGCACATGTATACCTATGTGACAAACCTGCACGTTCTGCACAAGTATCTTAGAACTTAAAGTATAATAATAATAATATAAACTTCCCTTTTATTATGTGGTGAGGCTAAATAAAAGTCTGTTTCTGGCAACTGGAGTGTGTGGCACTGAGGACTCAGTCACTCCAGTATTCAAGCAATAACCTTGCATAATCAGCCCTGGGCCAATCAGAAAGAGGATCCAGAAGACTGATTTATATTAAACATCATGTTTGATTTTATAGAAAATTCCTGGCTTTGTAAGGACATTTCAAGGATAGTGTGAAGTTAAGCCTACTGAGGATGAGAGGAATGAATGCCCTAACAATGAGTTGCTTTAAATGTGGCAGGTGTAGACTGACACCGGCCAACTCTTTCTAGCTACAGATACTTCCCTACTCTTCACTAATATTTATAATCAATTCCAAATTCAACATTACAAAAATGTTAAAAAGTAGCATTTTCTTCTAATAAGAGATTATCCCAGAAATATTTAATCTTTATTCTAAAATCTGAGACTATTTAAACTCTGTATAGGGTAGAGGGAAGAACACTGAATATTTGAGCTCTGCTCTTGGCCCTACCATTGATCAGTTGTATTATACTAAGAAAATTAGTGATCTGGGCAAGATGGTTCACGTCTGTAATTCCAGCACTTTGGGATGCTGAGGCATGAGGATCACTTGAGTACAGGAGTTCAAGACCAGCCTGGGCAATATAGTGGAGACCCTGTCACTACAAAAAAATAAGAAAAGAAATTAGCCAAGTATGGTGGCACATGCCTGTCCTGCCAAGTACTTTAAGAGGCTGAGGTGGGAGGATTGCTTGAGCCCAGGAAGTCAAGGCTGCCATGAGCTGTGATCATGCCACTGCACTAAGTGTGGGCAACAGTGAGACCCTGTCTCAAAAAAAGAAAGAAAAGTAATGTGGAAGAGAGAGAGAGAGGAGAAGAAAGAAGAAGAAGGAGAAGGGGAAGCGGAAGGGGAAGAAGAAGAAGAAGAAGAAGAAGAAGAAGAAGAAGAAGAAGAAGAAGAAGAAGAAGAAGAAGAAGAAGAAGAAGAAGGAGGAGGAGGAGGAGGAGGAGGAGGAGGAGGAGGAGGAGGAGGAGGAGGAGGAGGAGGAGGAGGAGGAGGAGGAGGAGGAGGAGGAGGAGGAAGAGGAAGGGAGGGAGGTAGGGAAGGAAGGAAGGAAAAAAGGAAGGAAGGAAGGAAGGAAGGAAGGAAGGAAGGAAGGAAGGAAGGAAGGAAGGAAATAAATAACTAAAAATAACTAATGCACACCTCTGGGGCCTAGTTGTATGATTTGAAAATGAAATTGGACCTCATTTCCTTCTCGATTTATTTGGCCATGTCGCTTATATGAATTATATTTTTCATTTTGTGGGAGTGACAACTGAAGAAGCCCCCCTTTTCTAGAATTCACACTAAGGCTTCGAAGCGTTAGTGAGATTCATTCACCACAAAGGCTGCTCATTCATTCACCAAATATTTCTTCATTGTGCCTGTACTGTTCTTGGCTGTGAGGGTACAACAGTACACAAGATAGATGAAGTCACTATTTCCATGGGCATTATAAAAATAACATAACAAATAAATGAATATGTATGTATCTTAATTTTAGGTGGAGATGAGTTCTAAAGAGAAATGAAGCAAAGTAAGGAGTGTAAATGGGCATAAGGTTGGGTGGGTGGAGTGACTTGGATAAGGTGGTCAGGGAAGGCTGCTCTGAAGAGTTAACCTTCAAGCAAAACCTGAATGCACAGAGAATGAAGGTCTGTGGAAAGAGCAGTCCTCAGACAGGGGAAATAATAGAACATTCCTTGAGACAGGAACATGCTTGGCATGTTTTTTAAATGCAAGAAAGCTGGTATGACTAGAGAAGAGTGACCAAGGGGAAAATTGTAGGACACCTGAGGTGTGATAAGTAACCAAAGCCAGATCATGCAGGGCCACTGTAGACCATGAGATGCCACTGGGGGAGTTTGGGTAAGATAGTAATATAATCTGGTTTGCATTTTAAAATTATTATTCCTGCTGCTAGCTAAAAAGACATGGGAAAGAGGTGAAGTCAGGGAGGAAGAAACATGGAGACTAATTAGGGGTCTAGAAGCAGTATTCTAACCTGGATAGCCTGAATTAGTGCAGTAGCATAGTATATAATGATAAACAAGTGAATATGTGATATGGTCTTTTGGAGTTGGATTCCTAATGAATTAGGTGGGGATACAAGAGAGAAATTGAGAACCTCTGGGTAAATAATCTATAAGGCATATTCCAGAAATAGAAATCTAAGAGCCCTTAACATGAACAATCTGCACCTTAGTTGACTGCTTATGGTAAAGAGGGATTTTATTAGAATCAGCCCATTTTGTAAACTACTGTGTTCTTGGGCCATTGCACAGGTCACTTAACACTTGTGGTCATTAATTTTTACATTGCCAAAGTGAGAGAAATAAGACAATTCCACCTTTCTCATGCAGCAGCACCATGGTGGTATGCATTGGTCTTTTGTCACCCTGGCTCTAGCCAATTATGAGATGTGTGACCTTGAACAGCTTATATTATTTCTACTAAATTGGGGGATGCTCAAAAAGATAAAAATACTTCCCTTTTATGGTTGTGGTGAGATTAAATAAAATCTCTCATTCAGTAACTATTTCCTGCTCATTGCCTACCTACATGGATCAGCACATTGGTGTCAAGGTGGTGAGGATGAGGAAGGCACAGCTATGCTCTTCATAACTTTTTTTTTTTTTTTTGAGACAGAGTCTCGCTCTGTGGCCCAGGCTGGAGTGCAGTGGCGTGATGTCCGCTCAATGCAAGCTCCGCCCCCCGGGTTCATGCCATTCTCCTGCTTCAGCCTCCTGAGTAGCTGGGACTACAGGGGCCCACCACCACGCCCAGCTAATTTTTTTGTATTTTTAGTAGAGATGGGGTTTCACCGTGTTCGCCAAGATGGTCTCGATCTCCTGACCTCGTGATCCTCCCACCTCGGCCTCCCAAAGTGCTGGGATTACAGGCGTGAGCCACCACGCCCGGCCCATAACATTCTATCTTATGCTTTAGAATGCCATGTATAGGGGCTGACCTACTAAGGGACTTATTGGGAGTTGGTTTTCTTTCTTCCAAATCCAAAATTTGCTTGCTTGTATGAGAGCATAGGACTCATAATTTAAGACAACATAGCGTGTTTTCAGAGCTGCCTTCTGGAATCAATTTCCTAATGCAAATGAATGGCTCTAGTAATAATATAATTTCAGGCAAGTTAATATGTAGTAAAAAAGATCCTTTTAGAAAAGCAGCCATTTTTCTCTCTCTCAGGTTAAACACATTTTCCTGCATATTCACTCTTAAGAAGTATTCTTTTTTATTAGAATACAGGTATAAGTGCTGATGCAAGTTTATGATTATAGAGTACTTGAATAAGTTCCAATGCCTTATCTATCTTACTTTGTTAGAGAAATAGTCCTGCTCAGAGAATTTTTAATTCATTGACAGTTTTTTTAGTCACCTTTAAATTTGTCATTTGACATAGTAGGAAGTGAATTGGAAGTACATACCCAATTCACCTGGCAATAGGCACTGCAGTATTTTTAATAGCATTTCATATATATGTCATATCCAATTAGTAATTTCACCATGCTACCTCAACAATTAGTGAATTAATCCAGGAAGTACCTATAAAAATCATACCAGGTAATAGTTTCCTAAGCCATTTACAGTTAGTAATATGCTGTCAAGTTTAGATCTCAAGTGTAATTCAAAGTAGAGTCCATAGTCTTCAGATTTGCTCAGTGACATTGTGAACCAGTAACATACACGTGCAAGGCTCTAATTTTTTATTCTCTTTTGTCTAACTCATAATCTTTCCATTTCTCTGTGTGTCTCCACTGCCTCTCTACATGACTAGAATCATGAGTTGTGTTAGCATTGAACTGTATCTCCTAATCAACTCAGCTTCTGCCTATTTGTCTTTTCTAGTCAGCATATGATGAGTTTGGCCGAACTTCCAAAGATAGAATATGCCATTAATATTGATTTTTTAACATCTATAATAGGGTATTGTGTTGGCATTCCTTCACTGAAATTCTAAGTATGTGGATTAATCATAAAATCATATTTTTCAGAAATATTGGAAGCATAATATTCATTTGTTTTCATATATCAAAACTACGTTTGTGCTGTGTCCTCCTATTTGATTTTTCTCTTTTTCCTCTTGTAATATGATAAATTGCAAGAGGCAATTCCTGGTTGTTGCTTATGAAAATTTCAAGACAAAATCTAGATATGCTTTTTCTAGGGCATTGTTTCAAGACAGTTGCATAGTTAGATATGTTCCTGCCACCAAGACATAAATTAAGCTATTCATTAACCAACCAATATTGTTAAATGTCTACTATAAGAAGGCCTTCAGGGAATACAAAGAGATGCTAATATTTTGTTCTCAAAGAACTCATAATTTAGTTGAGAAGAAAATGCTCAAATGAAAAATCAGTTAATAAGAGTGAGTTAAATTGGAATGTGATGTGAGTTCAAATGTTATTAGATATTATAAAACTGTCCAATGGATGGTGCAGATAATATTTCTGTTATCCATTTATACTTCATAGTATTTTAGCTAGGCATTGGAGGATAGAATTAAAATTTCGAGTATTTTGTAGCCCACTCTTTTCCTTCAATAGCAGACTACCATAAAACTTGATTTCCTCCTGGGGCCATCTCATCTCAATTTGCCTTTAACTGACCATTCCAGGCTACCTAATACCTGAACAGAACACAGACAACTCCTGTACTGACATCAGTATCCATACCCAGGATAAGCTGCTGTGTTGATTTCTTGACCTACTTTTCCTCTTGAGACTTCCAATTAAAAGATGGCTATGTACCAACAATGTTGGTGGGTACTTTAGGGGATATAAAAATGAAGATGTCATGGTTGTCATTTATATTCTCATGTCTTGTGGGATAAACACATAGGTATAAACAACCCAAACCAAGTAGAGTATGATGAGAGCCTTAATAAAGGTAGAAATAAAGCTGTTGTGAACTGACTTTAACCCAATCTAATAAATATGGCCCAATGTAATAATATAAAAGATCTACCAATGTAAACATTCAGACCCTTTGAGAAAGTTCCTTCAGATTTCTCCTTCCTCATCCTGCTCCTCTGTAAAATGGCATCTGACTGTGTGGTAGAGGAAGTAATGTTTAAATGACTTTGGAGATTTAATACAAAAAGGAGAACTCATAGTGCGAGGATCTTCGGGAACCACACAAGTTATGATATTTGAGGTGTTTGTCTTGTCTAAAAACTGAATCAGCAATTGATAGACTGCAATTGGTTCTCCCTGACTCTTTGGATTGAGACTGAGGGTGGTTAGAGATGACACACTAGTACCTACCGTACTGGTCATACCTATGCCCTCAGGGCAGATAGAATCTTTTGGGGTTCCTGTACACTATGTAATAGTTGATAGCCAGGGCCTCTGTTCCAGACCCACGTGTTTGGATCCCTCCTACCAATGAGTCTATACCATTTTAGAAGTGGATCCTTTCAGACCTCCCTACAAGCTTACAGCCCCTTGCTAGTATCCCAAGAGAAGCATGACACAAGTCCAATGTTCTGAGCTACTCCATCTCTCAGTGTGTATTTCCCCAAAATTGATCAATTACCAAGTAGCAGTGCTTTTGAAGTTCATGCCTGAAAAGGCACACTTAAATCTTTTTCTTCTTCTATCATATATTCTTACTACCCTTAAAGAGAAAACCTGGTAACTGTCATAGGTAGAAGGGATATCTTCTCTAGAACTACAGAAAAAATTCTATAATCTAGGTCTTTAGGCTTGGTTCATATTACTTCAGAGAAATTTGCAAAGTTTGTTTGTTGTCCAAATCTAATAATAAAGCGTGGTGTTTTGGTGTACAATCTTATTTTGGTTGTTGGATGTTTAATATTAGCTATATATATTTTTACTACTTGATTATTCTAATAAATATGTGCCTGTCCCTACTTTTTTTTTTTTTTTGAGATCGAGTTTCACTCTTATTGCCCAGGATAGAGTGCAATGAAATGATCTCGACTCACCGCAACGTCTGCCTCCCAGGTTCAAGTGATTCTCCTGACCCAGCCTCCCGAGTACCTGGGATTACAGGCATGAACCATCACGCTGGGCTAATTTTTGTAGTTTTAGTAGACACGGGGTTTCTCCATGTTGGTCAGGCTGGTCTCAAACTCCTGACCTCAGGTGATCTGCTCACCTTGGCCTCCCAAAGTGCTGGAGTTATAATCATGAGCCACCACACCTGGCTGGCTGTCCCTACTCTTTCATGCAGGTTACAGGTACAGTCATATATATACAGAAATATAAACAAAAAAACAGCAACATTTTTTTAAAACGATTTCTCCATTTGACTCTGCTATAAGGGATTGTATCAGAACCTGTAGGATATGTGTGTGTCTGTATATGTATGTGTGTCTTTGTGTGTGTGTATCTCCAGTATTGTCACAGTATACATCAAGAGAGAGATTTGGCAGGCTGGAAATTCTAGGGCAGAAGGTGATTCTGCAATCTACCAGTGGAATTTCTTTTTTCCTTGGGAAAACCTCAATTTTGCTCCTAAAATCAGCCTTTCAACTAATTGGATGATCTCATTTACTTAACGTCAACTAACTATAGATATTAATCACTTCACAAAATAACTGCACAACAGCCCCTTACATTAGCATTTGAGTAGCTAGGTGCTATAGCTTAGCCTAGTTGAAAAATAATAATCACAGAGCCTACATTAAATTGGTGATAACTGGAAGGGAATAAAGGGATCAATTATGAACAAACAAATAACTAGATAAAACAGGCAAAGGTAAAAAAGCGCTGAAGAATAATGTGAAAGGTTTACTTTGGTAACTGCGAAAGTGGTATACATGTAAAAAAACAATAAGTAGCTTATTTGGAGAAGACATTAACTAATTCAGTTTTAGATGCTAATGAATGTGAGTTAAATAACCAAATTATTGGAGGTATTTTGCCCAATAAATGTATCTTAATTGAACTGCTGTAGGGATGGACATACAACCTCCACTGCCCAGCTCTGGACACAGCTGATTGGGCTGGTAGTGTATATCTGACCAAATCTGAAGACTAAATTTAACCAGTCAAGTTCTTATCACACTTAAATAACCACACACACAAGCTAGTCAAATGGTCAGGGGTCCTACAACTATAGAGACTTGGAGTCCTGGAAGTGGCAGCCTTGAAAATGCAACTGTATGTTGTATAGTCCAGCCCAGAGAGAAGAGAATCTTGGCTTAGTTGAGACAGGCTGGATAACTGTAGCCTTAAAGGTGGAGAACATAATTTTAATTCCTATCCTTCTTCATATAGCTTGGCTGTGTCCCCACTCAAATCTCACCTTGAAGTGTAATAATCCCCACATGTCAAGGGTGGGGCCAGGTGGAAATAATTGAATCATGAGGGCAGTTTCCCCATACTATTCTCAAGGTAGTGAATAAGTATCACAAGATCTGATGATTTTACAGGTGGGAGTTCCCCTGCACAAGTTCTCTTTTTCCTGCCACCACATAAGAAGTGTCTTTGCCTTCTGCCATGATTGTGAGGCCTTCTCAGCCATGCTGAACCGTGAGTTCACTAAACCTCTTTCCTTTATAAATTACCCAGTCTCTAGTATGTCTTTATTAGCAGCATGAGAATGAACTAAAACTGTAAATTGGTACCAAATACTGGGGCACTGCTGTAAAGATACCCAAAAATGTGGAAGCGACTTCAGAACTAGGTAACAGGCCAAGGTTGGAACAGTTTGGAAGGCTCAGAAGAATACAGGGAGATGTGGGAAAGTTTAGAACTTCCTAGAGGCTTTTTGAATGGCTTTGACAAAATGCAGCTCATTACAGATAGAGATAAGGAACTTGTTCAGAACTGGAATAAAAGTGACTCTTGCTATGTTTTGGCAAAGAGACTGGCTGCATTTTGCTCCTGACCTAGAGACTTGTGGAAATTGGAACTTCAGAGGGATGATTTAGGGTATCTGGTGGAAGAAATTTCTAAGCAGCAAAGTGTTCAAGGGTTGACTTCGATGCTGTTAAAGACATTCAGTCTTATGTATTCACAAAGATATGGTTTGGAATTGGAACTTAAGTTTAAAAAGGAAGCAGAACATAAAAGATATGAAAATTTAGCCAGGCGTGGTGGCTCATTCCTGTAATCCCAGCATTTTGGGAGGCCAAGGCAGGCAAATCACAAAGTCAGGAGATTGAGACCATGGTGAAACCCCCATCACTACTAAAAAATACAAAAAATTAGCCAGGCGCAGTGGCAGGCGCCTGTAGTCCCAGCTACTCAGGAGGCTGAGGCAGGAGAATGGTATGAACCCAGGAGGCGGAGCTTGCAGTGAGCTGAGATTGCACCACTGCACTCCAGCCTGGGTGACAGAGAAAGACTCCATCTCAAAAAAAAAAAAAAAGAAAAAGAAAAGAAAATTTGCAGCCTTATGATAAGGTAGAAAAGAAAAACACATTTTCTCAAGAGAAAATCAAGCCAACTGTGGAAATTTGCATAAGTAACAAGGAGCCAAATATTTATTGCCAAGACAATAGAGAAAATATCTTCAGGGCATGTCAGAAGTCTTCATGGAAGCTCCTCCCATCACAGGCCTGGAGGCCTAGGAGGAAAAAATTGTTTCCTGGGCCAGGTCGAGGGCCTTGGTACTTTGTGCAATCTCGAGACTTGGTGCCCTGTGTCCTAGCCATGGCTAAAAAGGGCCAAGGTACAGTTCAGGCCATGGCTTCAGAGGGAGCAAGCCCCAAGCTTTGGCAGCTTCCACTTGGTGTTGAACCTGCAGGTGCACAGAAGTCAAGAATTGAGGTTTGGGAATCTCCACCTAGATTTCAGAAGATGTATGGAAATGCCTGGATGTCCAGGCAGAGGTCTGTGGCAGGGGTGGAGCCCTCATGGAGAACCTCTGCTAGGGCAATATGAAAGGGAAATCTGGGGTGGGAGCCCCACACAGAGTCCTGGAGCACTGCCTAGTGGAGCTGTGAGACAATGACCACTGTCCTTCAGATCCCAGAATGGTAGAACCACTGACAGTTTGCACTGTGTGCCTGGAAAAGACAGACAATTCAGCCTGTGAAAGCAGGTGGGAGGGAGACTGTATCCTGTAAAGCCACAGGGCAGAGCTGCCCAAGACCACGGGAATCCACCTATTGATCAGCATGACCCGGATGTGAGACATTGAGTCAAAGGAGATCATTTTGAAGCTTTAAGATTTGACTGCCCTGCTGGATTTCAGACTTGTATGAGGCCTGTAGACCTTTTGTTTTGTCCAATTTCTCCCATTTGGAATTGGTGTATTTATCCAATGCTTGTACCCCTTATTGTATCTAGGAAGTATATTAACTTGCTGTTGATTTTACAGGCTCATAGGCGGAAGGGACTTTCCTTGTCTTAGATGAGACTTTGGATTGTGGGCTTTCGAATTAATGCTGAAATGAGTTAAGACTTTGGGGGACTGTGGCAAAGGCATGACTGGACTTGAAATGTGAAGACATGAGATTTGGGAGAAGACAGGGCTGGAATGATATGGTTTGGCTGTCTTCCTACCCAAATCTCACCTTGAATTGTAATAATCCCCAGGTGTCAAAGGTGGGGCCTGGTGGAGATAGTTGAGTCACGGGGGCAGTCTTTCTCACACTGTTCTTGTGATAGTGAATAAGTCTCACAAGATTTGATGGTTTCACAAATAGGAGTTCTCCTGTGCAAGCTCTCTTTTGCCTACCACCAAGTAAGATGTGCCTTTGCTGCTTCTTTGTCTTCCACCATGATTGTGAGACCTCTTCAGCCATGCTGAACTGAGTCCATTAAACCTCTTTCCTTAATAAATTACCCAGTCTCAGGTATGTCTTTATTAGCAGTGTGAGAATGAACTAATACATTTCTAGACACTGATTTCATGATACTCGACTTTATTACATTTACTTTCTTTAAGCTTTATTATTATAAATATTCCCATTTTCTAAATGTATTTAACTTACATTGAATAAGTTTCAGTTCTTGGATTCAGGAATAATACCAAGTAGCAGGAGGAAATTGACTTGGAAAATCAGTACTATCTATTTTCAATCATTTTGCTAACTCAATATTTACTTAGTGTGTTTGCTGGTGGTAAAAAGGAGAAACAAAGAATTTTAAAATTGGGACCAAAATGAGTCTGAATGTAGTTTAATTGAAAAAATAATGGACTCCAAAAACAGCTGCACTTGCTACAGCATGGTACTTGAAGGATCAAAACAAAATGTTTGTAAAGAAATACCTTCTGATAGCTTGACTGCAATAATTAATTATTCAGCCACATCCAGAGTTATAATCTGTTGTCTCTACCATGTTTTCACTGCCCAATGTACAAATCTTGTCTAAAATTTCTATCCTGTTCAGCTTAAATTCCTTGGCCCATCATAAGCAACACTTTTTCACATAAGTCTCTAATGTCCTTGCCATTTTTGGCTTTGCCATTCTCCGCTGTTAAAATCCCAACCACAGTTAACCCCAACTCTCTGCCTATTCCATACTTCCCTTCACTCAAAACATCACTGGCAAATTATGCCCAATCATACTATCTGGCCAAAATGGAAATTTATGACCACTAACCTTAAATGGGCTCTTCATGCTACCCAACAATCACACTATGTTTCTTCAGTTCAGTCACGTCTACTTGTCTGGACAATGTTTTTATACTTTCACCTCTACCATTAAAACTCCAACACTTCCTTCCTCTTCATCTATTCTCATTCTTACAAGGATGCTTATGCTTCCCACTCCACTGAGAATAGAGAGCCAACCAAGTGCCTGAATCCAGTACCATATCTTCCTGCCTACCTGTTAGATTATAAAACTTCCCCAAGAATCCTCACTTGCTATGTTCTACTAGTTGATTCCTAATAGCAACAGCTAGGAATTTAGGAAGGCAGAATGGGAAGTGAGCACTAATGGGTGCAGGGTTCTTTGAGAGTAAAAAAACCTTCTAAAATTACATTACAGTGATTGTACATGCCTGTAATTATACTAAAATCTAACACATTTTACAATTCAAAACGGTAAATTTTATGGTATGTAGCATATCTCAATGAAGGTGTTTCATAAATATATATATATATATATATATGAAAATCTTGTGGTTTGCAAAAATACCTTTTACCGCACACATACACATACAGAGAGACACAGACACACACACACATGTATAGTCATTACAAATTGTTAAATTGTTTTTTTTCAAAATGAAAAGATTTATCTTCATCAAAGCCACTATGCTTACTACCTTAGCAATGGGATCATTACTGTCTCAAACCTCATTCCATATGACCATGCAAAAAACCCGCACATGCACTGAATTTAAATTAAAAGTAGGAATTATTTTTTAAAAGGCTAAAAATAAGAGTAAGCCAAAAAAGTCACTATTGCAAAACACACAAGCTACAGATTACATAAAATATTTATAATACATGTTTGACAAAAGACATACATACATGTCAAGAACCAAAACTCATTATTCAAAATTAAATAACCCAATTAAGCAATCAGAAAAAAATTTAGATTTTTTAAATTATTTTTAATTATTTAGTTGAGACAGGGTCTCACTTTGTCGCCCAAGCTGGAGGGCAGTGGCATTATCATAGCTCACTGCAGTCTCGACCTCCCAGGCTCAACCAATCCTCCCAGCCCAACCCCAGAGTAGTTGGGACTACAGGTGTGTGCCCTCCTAACATTTTTTTTCCAGTGAATTGTTTGAACTTTTTGAGAGATGGGCTCTCACTATGTTGTTGAGGCTGGTCTTGAACTCCTGGACTCAAGCAATCTTCCTGCCTCAGCCTCCCAATGTTCTGGGATTACAGGCATGAGCCACCATACCCAGACTGATTTGGATATTTTATTAATAAAGGCATACAAATTAATAGTAAGTAAATAAAACTGTGTTCAAACTATTTGTCATCAGACGAAATGAATAAGCTATTTGAAACCACTGCATACCAACTAACATCATTAAAGTTAAAAAATAATGATGATAACTGAAAACATGAATATAGGTGAGGATGTGAAGCAAGCAGAACTGTGGCTCGTTGACAGCAGAAATAATAAATTGTACCAATTTGGAAACCTGTTTGGCAGTTTCTTATAAAGTTCCACATCACTTTTCTATGACCCATCAATTCTGTTTCCATTTATTTATTAAAAAGAAATAAAAACATATATTCACAAAAAGACTAGTACAAGAATGTTCATAGTAGATTTATATACATTAGCTCTAACTGGAAATATCCCAAGTGTCTATCAACAGAAGAATGATTTAAAATTTTTTGTTATATATATATATATGTATATGTATATATGCCAAATACCAAATATATATGTGTGTGTATATACATGTATTTTTTTTTTGAGATGGAGTCCTGCTCTGTTGCCCAGGCTGGAGTGCAGTGGCATGATCTCGGCTCACTGCAACCTCCACCTCCTGGGTTCAAGCGATTCTCCTGCCTCAGCCTCCTGAGAAGCTGGGACTACAGGCACGTGCCACTACCCCTGGTTAATTTTTCTATTTATAGTAGAGATGGGGTTTCACCCTGTTGGCCAACTGATCTCAGACTCCTGACCTCAGGTGATTCACCCACCTCAGCCCCCCAAAGTGCTGGGATTACAGGCATGAGCCACCGCACCTGGCCGTTTTGGTATATTTGTAAATGCAATACTACTCAGCAATTAAAATTGACAACTGATATATACAACAAAAGAAATGAATTTCAAAAATATTACATAGAACAAAAGAAGCATATGCAAACGAGTACGTCCACGTGATTTGCTTTACATGAATTTCAACAAAGGACAAAACAAATCTGTGGCAATAAAAGTCAAAACACCAGATGCCTCTTGGTGTGGGGACATTGACTGGAAAGAGGTATGAGAAGTTTCTGGGATGACAAAAAATTCTAAATCTTGATTAAGGTGTTAGTTACATGAGTTTACATATTTGTTAAAATATATTAAACTATGGAAGAAGATCTGTTTATTTCTTTCCGTGTAAATTATACCTTATAAAAATAAAAACAAGTTAACATCCTCAGTTGAGTTAGTTATCAGGTGGAAGTCAAGGCTGGAAAGATGGAAATGCATATTGTTCAATATTTTACAGTATTGTATATATTTTGTGAAATTATTTTCTTTGAAAATAGGGATAATCACAGAAGAAAAAGGCTAAATAGCAGAATATTAGTGATGTATGCTGTTCATGAAGTCATGCTTATAGCAAGGTGTTACAAGAAAGAGATGAACTCGGAAGCATTTGTTATTTTGAGAGCACAGTGAATTCATATCTGGAGAATTCAAAAACCTGGGTCTTGCAGGGTTAGGAAAGCCAACTGCTTTTAAATCCCAAACTCAAAAAGGCCCACTAAGATCTTACAGTTGAATAAGGACTTATCCCTGAGCAGAAAGGGGTTGAAGAGCAAGGAGACACATTGACAGAGTTAAAATCCCTGAGCCTCAAGATGGCTGTTGTTAATTTCAGAGGGAGAAAGAAAAAGACAAGGAGGCAAGATCGTAATAAATAAATTATGCTAGATATTTACCGTTAGCAAAGAATTTTAGTATAGTTACAAATATGTGGTTCTGACTGAGTTGCTTAGATTGATTTGTGCAAGAAGTGTGAAGCAAAATAAACCACATCCTGGCCTAAAAATGCTCTCAATCTTCCACTTGCAGAATGTGGCTATAGAATGTCAGGAGGAGGACATTCTCCAAGGAGGACATATTCCCTAATGTTCATTTCAAATGAGGCAATGGACCTCAGGAGAAAAAAAATTGGAGAAAATATTTGTTCCCTGATAGAAGAGTCAGGGTCTACTCAAGTAAGTTTCTCTACTATCAGGTTAGAGAATTTTACGAAGCCAAATTCATAGGATTTTCTTATTGCTATGGACTCTGCAACACATCCTTTTCCCAGTAAGACTTCCAGTGAAGTTTGCAAGTCTCCCATAATTGATCACTGGAGAGTAGATCATCATCTTTTGTCTATTAGTTGTCAGACTAGGATGTCATACCTGATGAAAAGAACTGTACACCACCAACAAATCTCTCCTGTACCTCAAGCTACACACCTTACCTAGATAGGGGAGTAATGTGTACTCCTCAGGGACAGGAAATCGAGGGATTTGTAGGCTATATCAAGTTTAATCCTTACCTTATAAGCAGTGGTCAGCCACTGAAAGGTTTTAGCTTACATGGCATGTGATCTGATGCATGCATCAAGAATGCCTTTCTAGTTTCCGTGTGTTGATTAGATTGGAAGTGGATCAGAATAAATAATGGGCAGTAAGTTAGGTTTTATAGCAATCAAGTTGAGAGATGGTGATAGCTGGTACTAGACTTGTGACAAAGGAGATTTAGCATAGTGGAACAACATGAGAAATATTTAAAAGGTAATGCTAATTGAACATGGTTTGCATTGTAAATAATGAGAGAGGATGGCAAGGGGGGTGGAATTTTTACATACAATATTTAGTTGGAGGATGGCGTAATTTGCTAAGTAAACGGCTAGAAAATAATCAGGCATAGAAGAATGGCTTGAAATTGGACCTATTGGATACCATGTGTTTGAAGTCTCTTGGAAAAATCTGGTGTATTGAATTCATTACAGATGTCTATGTCAGACATTTCACTTACCAATAATTAGTATAATAATAATGACTGAGGTTTGGGAATTTAATTAGATAGCCTGAGGAGAGACTATGAAAATAAAAACAAGAGGAAACAATGCAGGAGTTGACAGACAAAATAGCCAGTATAGAGATGAATGTAAACTACCTGATAGAGCTGAAAAACACACTACAAGAATTTCATGGCCGGACATGGTGGCTCACGCTTTTAATCCCAGCACTTTGGAAGGCCGAGGTGGGCAGATCACAAGGTCAGGAGATCGAGACCATCCTGGCTAACATGGTGAAACCCCGTCTCTACTAAAAATACAAAAAAAATTAGCCAGGCGTGGTGGCAGGCGCCTGTAGTCCCAGCTACTCGGGAGGCTGAGGCAGGAGAATGGTGTGAACCCAGGAGGCAGAGCTTGCAGTGAGCCAAGAGTGTGCCACTGCACTTCAGCCTGGGCGACAGAGCGAGATTCTATCAAAAAACAACAAGAACAGCAACAACAAACAATTGAATTCTTGGACACAGAGAGTAGAAGGATGGTTACCAGGGGCTGGGAAGTGTAGTGGCAGGCTCAGGAGGAGGTGGGGATGGTTAATAGGTATGAAAAATAGAAACAGCCAGGTGCCGTGGCTCATGCCGGTAATCCCAACACTTTGGAAGGCCGAGGCGGGCAGATCACCTGAAGTCAGGAGCTCGAGATCAGCCTGGCCAACATGCCGAAACAGCATCTCTGCTAAAAATACAAAAGTTAGCCAGGAGTGGTGGTGCTCTTTTGTAGTCCCAGCTACTAGGGAGGCTGAGTCTGGAGAATCCCTTGAACCCAGGAGGTAGAGGTTGCAGTGAGACCACCATTGCGCTCCAGCCTGGGCAACAGAGCGAGACTCCATCTCAAAAAAAAAAAAAAAAAAATAGAAAGAATGAATAAGACCTACTATTTGATAGCACAATAGGGTAACTATAGTCATTAATAACTTAATTGTACATTTTTAAATAACAAAAGTGTGTAATTGCATTGCTTGTAACTCAAAGGATAAAGGCTTGGAAGATGGATACCCTATTCCCTACGATCCACTTATTTCACATTGCATGCCTGTATCAAAACATCTCATGTACTCCATAAATATATACGCTTACTATGTAACCGCAAAAATTTTAAAAATGTACAAAAAATTTAAAACCTGAATTAAAGAGCATTGTAGATAATTGTATTTTTCAAAAAATAAGTAAAATATCTGGTATATAACAGTTTAAAAAAAAAAAAAAAAAAAAACTCCTGCATTATCAACTCTGTGACCTTAGAACTACCTTGTTACATTTTCAAAGATTAACTCTCCTTAAAAAAAAAATGTACAAATTATTACAAGCCAGAATTGTTGCAAATCTTTTAAAATATATTTCACACTCATCGTTTGTAATTACCATAGATTAAAAGGATGCTTGAAAATTTCACTGAAGAAAAGGTTATTTTTATGAGGTGAGAGAGATAAATAAAAAGCCTCATGACTTTGTTACTGTATAATAAGACAATGTAATATTCAGCTGACTTTTTTTCAGTAGTTATCAATGTCATTTTTCTGTCATATTATTTCAAGATAAGAGAAAAATAGCTACTCTTGGCCACAGCTACTCTGAAGTATTTCATTAATGTGGCTCATATTATTTTTGTTTACTCATTCTCTTTTTGTCCCCTCTTGAAGAAGAGTAATTAAAATGTTGGCTGGGAAGGAACTTAACAGACACTAAATAACCCCAAAGAGAAAAATGTTTCTATGTTTACCTTTTAATGCCTTTTATTCCATTGCCATGTTAGAAAGTAAACTCTTTTATGGTGGAAAATATCCTTAATTTTATTATCAAAGTTTAATGTCTAAAGAGGTCTTCTGTTTCACAAAGTCTTCTACATCAGTTGATATCTAATAAAGGCTGTTGATTAAAACTAGGAAAGAACATTTAAAAGTACAGTCTGCTAGACGTTTGGTCACTTTATTTTCTATTAAATATTTATGCTACATCTACATAGCTTTAATGTATGAAATTTAATTTTGCAGAATTTCCCTGAGGTGGCCTGTGGTGTGGAGGTAAGGGAGAATGTCAGGCTAGAAATAGACTTAAGATAATGTAGTGCTATCTCTCCATCACCAGAGAGCAATACATTTAAAATTTAAAAGTGCTGTGTTACCATCAGAGCAGGGTCCAAGAAAGAAGAGCTAGTGGCTGCAAGCCTTCAGAAACCTGTGAAATCAAAAGGCATTGTTCAGTTTTATCAAGCAAACAGCTACAGTCATCACTTTGTGAACAACTTGAGAAAAAGATGTAAGACTGTTGTTGCTTGCCTCTTCATAAAGAATTACTCGTTGTGCAAAGCAGAAATTTCAAGCATGTCTATGTGCTTAGCTCAGAATTGTGTTGTATTAGCTTCACTTTGAAACGTCTAAAGATTTCCAATTTCATTCTGCTACTCACCACTTCTCTCCTTCTCAGATTGGCTGCTAAGAGCATGCATTCCTTTTTTTTTTTTTTTTTTTAACAGGAAGAAAACCGTTCTTCTATGTGAATTTCATCTTGCCAGAGAATAAATTGTCATGAAATGAATGGTGTTTAGGATACTTTGGGGGTGCCAAATTACTCATTTTATATACTTTAATGGACACATGTGTTCACAAACATTTGTTTAATCAATTATCTCACCAGAGTTCTTCACCAAAATAAAAAAATATTTAACTTACATTCTTATAGAAAAGAAAGTCAATGGAAAGGTTAAAGTAGTTCTAGTTTATATTTGGTCTGAAAAAATATATTTTATGTTTCTTTATTCAATTTAGATGTGCTAAGTTTTGCCTTTCAGATTTTTAATATGGAGACTGGAGAACTTTAATCTTACCCTTTTTTTAGATTTTGATAACCTTTAGCTTTTTTTTTCCTCCTTTCAAATTTTAAATTCTTTTTAAAAGTGCATTTAGTTGTCTAATTTAAGCAGCCTTTTTGTGGTTTGGTTTATGTGGAATTATAAATATAGCTGGTCAAGAGCAATAAGACTATTCATACTTTTCCTCTTCAGTGACAGTGTATGAAGGGAGGAGATTTGTCTTGTAAGCCTGAAGCCAATCTTTCACTTTGTTCTGAATTCACTGCTCCGTGTTACCATGGGGAGACTCCAGCACTCATCAAGGCTGGCTGAACCCTGCTGGCTGCATGGAGCTTTCACAGTGACTTGGGCACTGGGGACAAGCTGGCTCATTTACTAACATCTGACTTCTTGGCCCGAAGTACAAAATCTCATAAGCAGCGCTTACAAAAGGCTCGATTTTTCAGGATGTCAAGTTTTCTGACAACCTTTTTTTTTTGGAAAAGACATACTGTTTTTCCTTTAGTCCAACTAACTATTGCATTGACAACATTTCTTTTTGGAAAGAATAGCTGTGGAATTCAATTGAAAAAAATTAATAGGAGAAATAAAAACTCTAAATGATCCAAATCCAAGAGGTATAGCTAAAGCAGCAAATCACTTAAATGAATTCAACAACATTTAGTTCCCAAATTCAATTTTCTACAGTAAACCTTGTACAATCTATAGGTGCTTAGTGAATTGGATTCCATTCCCACTAAAGCCATTCTTCAAACAAACAAACAAACAAACAAAAATTCAATATATACAGTTTTATACTCTAACTTCAGTTTGACAAGAGGGCTTTGTGTTAGCAGAAGGATCTTGCAGCTCGAATATATGAATAATTTTCCTAAAATGTACACAAGACTACAATATCAATAAGATATCATTAAATGATTAAATGGCTTTCAGATTATGTTGCTCCAAACAAGTAAGGTTTTTACTTTCTTAATAAAGGGGTGAAGAATCTGAGAAGTGGGTTGAAACAAAGGTAACGTATTGGTTATATCAAAACCTTTTCTAAAGTAATTGTCATTTCAAAGCTTCTAGGTGTACACAGCAGGCCAGAAGTCAAGGGTACATGAGATCAGCACTAAATCAGCAACAAATAGATCTAGATATGGCCACAGCAGAATAGAGGTGCAGAACCAGAGTTAAACATTAGACATCAAAGAGAGAACAGAAAGTCTAGTGAGTAGGATGGCAGGAGAGTCCTGGGTAACTAACTAAATCAGTGATAAGAAAGGTAAATGGGGTGACAGAAGGTGAGGCCCTTAAGAAGGAAAGCCAGACAGTACAAGTCCATTTTAATAGACACTGCTCTCTCTCTGTCAGAGCTACCATCTAAACACTGAGTTTTGAACATGAAGACAAATAGTTGAGATTTTGAGACCTAACTAAACATTCTTTTGAATTAATTATCCTGAAGAACTCAGTAGTAAGCAAGTGAATTTCTTTCTTTCTTTCTTTCTTTTTCTTTCTTTCTTTCTTTCTTTCTTTCTTTCTTTCTTTCTTTCTTTCTTTCTTTCTTTCTTTTCTTTCTTTCTCTTTCTCTCTCTCTCTCTTTCTTTCTCTTTCCTTTTTTTTTTTTTTTTTTGAGATGGAGTCTTGCGCTGTTGCCCAGGCTGGAGTGCAGTGGCGCTCTCTTGGCCCACTGCAAGCCCCGCCTCCGGGGTTCATGCCATTCTCCTGCCTCAGCCTCCCGCGTGGCTAGGACTACAGGTGCCCGCTACCACGCCCGGCTACTTTTTTGTATTTTTAGTAGAGACGAGGTTTCACGACGTTAGCCAGGATGGTCTCGATCTCCTGACCTCGTGATCCGCCCGCCTCGGCCTCCCAAAATGCAGGGATTACAGGCAGGAGCCACCGCGCCCGGTCAGGCAAGTTAATTTCTATGCCCAGTCTCCCTCTCTCTCTCTCTCTACATATATATATATATATATATATATATATGTACGTATATGTATATTACCAAATGATGATGCTTTAAAAAATAATTTAGGTATTTATTTTCTGCATTCCACTACTAGAATGAAAAATAGTAGTATCCTCTTCTATCATGTTCATAAGTCTATCTCCAGCTGGTGGCATCATTAAGACTGACCTGTATCAATTGCTGTACAAGTATTTGGTGATTGGATTCATTATTAGCTATCTTTCTTTTGGAGTTTTGCTTCAGTCTTGAAATTATAAATTATGTTTCCTAACATTACAGTTTCAGTTTCTGTTTTACTACATATGAAAACTGAACATCTCTACTATAGATAGATTAGCACTGTTCAGCAGCAACAGTGATTACTGCCAAATACCATTTCTCTGTTGGAAACACATCCAGAATTCTAGGAGCTTATAAAGTTGAAAAAGTGACATATGGTATAATTGCATTAAAGAGGAAAGAAGTGTAAATTCACAATGTATATTTACAAAAATAAGCAAACAATATTTTGAAAAGAAATATTTCTATCATAAAGCACCATTAATACATGCTATTAATAATATTTATTAGTTGGTAACATAATTCCCCCAAAATTCTATGAATCATGAAGACTGATGTCTTTAGTTTATATAATCTTTGGAATTGCTAGAGGATTATATCTTTTGACAGTTTCATTGTGTAATGAGAAAACAATAGATATTACAAACCTTGCCTTTATTGTTGGTTCTATAATAGCATGGGGTAGAGTAGTGAACTCCTTTTATAGGTATCCTAAGACAGTTACTGCTACCCATGCCAGGTAAAATTCCCAAACCTACAAAATGTAAATTAACCTAGTCTACTTGTTTGTTGTCAAGGAGTTAGATTATTTGATACAACACATGGCAACAGAAATCAATGTCTCTTGAACAAGGCTGAATGGATCTGTTCACTTAATGGGGGTGGAGAGTGGACAGTCCCCATTGATAGCTGTACTATCTAACCAAGGAAAATTTGGAGGGAACCCAACTACTCCCCATAAAACATTGCGCTGTTTACTTTTGGCATTGTAGGAGGTCAATAAATAACTTCTCTATTTTCTTGACAAGTACAGAAATCACGCAAATGGAGATCAAAGTGCCAGCTTGATAACAGGTCAGGCTGTTTAGGAAGCGTGGTTAGATCTATGGCAACAGTGGGCCTGTTAATGGTGTACTCAGAATTAAATTTATCCATCTTGTCACCAACTATGCTGAAAATTCTAGGGCTTCTCCAAAAAGGCTGTGCCTCTAACACTTGTGACATAGAGAGGCAAAGAAAATCCAATGGGAATGGGCAAGACTAATCAATTCCTTTTATCATATTCACCAATCACATATGATTTTATCTAATAGTCTGGGCACCAAAAGGGGACAGGGAAGAAGCCAGGATTACCCTAGAAAGTCCTTCCCCATGGGACACTAAAGAGTGGGAGGAAGAGTTATCCCCCAACGTCATTATTCCTTCCACCTCCCTTGCTAGTTTTCTTTCCCGAATGGGTATAGAAGAATTCTATTTTATCTCCTTTGCTTTTTTCTTACTCTTCTTATATTCCCTTCTCTCTCATTCATGTTCTACTACATTTACAATATAAATCTCATTATTAATTAACTATTCAAAGATAAATCTGTTCTGTAAGAAAAGATGCTAAGGTACTTAAGAGAGAAGGAAATCCCCATGAAATATGCCTCAATTGAAACAAAATTAGGAGAAAGCAAAATCACCTATAGTTTACTGAAAGCAAAGGGATACCATTACATGTTAATGTGAACTGAATTGTCATGGAGGGTAGAAGTCTAAGAAGAGCCACAGAGAGATTACTTGAAAACAAAAGCTGCATAAACACTGAGAGAAAGATCCTGCCCCCAACTACCTGTCTTGGGTACAACAGCCAAAAATATAAAAAAATATATATCAAAAATAATGAGGGTTTTTCATGTTAACCATAATGGAATATTTCAGAAAATGTAGTGCTTCACTATTAAGGCAGAGCACCTGCAACTAGTGCAAAACTTCAGACACAGAAAAGCTGTAGCTTTGTAACATTTTATTACCAAAAGTTGCAAATAATAAGAAATAATTTAAGTAGCCTTAAGACAACAAAGAAATCTTAAAATGTCAAAAAAAATGTATCCTACTTTAAAATAGCATCTCATCCCTTACATGTTTCTGATTAAAGATGAATTTATGTAGTCATTAAAATATATGTTCCCTTATCTGCTGTTTTTGTGAAAAATAAATGTGATTACTAACCATGTAACATGCATGCCTTTGAGGACGCAGCCATCAGACAACGAACAAACTCTGTGCTACTGCAGTTATGCTGCATGATAATATAAAGTTGTATACTGACAGAAGGAGCCTTGAAGATTTTTCACCCCGAATAAAAAAAAAATGAATCATTTCTAGTGTTTTGATATGAGCAAAAATATAAAATCTCACTTTAATACTGAAGGCATGAAGAGCAGATGAACAAACCTGGTCAAGAGTAG
The DNA here is from genome assembly GCF_028878055.3 of Symphalangus syndactylus. Classification (NCBI taxonomy): domain Eukaryota; kingdom Metazoa; phylum Chordata; class Mammalia; order Primates; family Hylobatidae; genus Symphalangus; species Symphalangus syndactylus. The sequence continues at coordinate 122,302,330 of NC_072425.2, forward strand.
CTGGGTAGACGCTCAGGCTGGAGATGCAGGAGCTAAGGGTTAAGGGATGCTGCAGGTGAAGAATAGCCAGGGGTCTTGATCTCAGGGCCTTGAAATGGAGCTTACGCAATTTCACTTCTGCCTAAGTGGGTGAAATGGAAGATAGAGAATGTAGGAATTTAGCATGGGAAGGAAAAAACAGGTCAAGGCAGGCAGGTTTCAGTAGATATAAAATTCCCAAGCAATTCGAAATCCCAAGTGTGGCTGACTCTAGATCTAGATTATTTTTACTTTGAATATTTTAATACATTTTGTCAAGCACAGGAGCCCATGACTCATAAGTAGCTATGGGAAATGGTTATAATCAATGGAAAAGTCAGAAATCTCAGAGAAACTCTCTACCCAAGCCCTTTATCTTAAAACTACCAACATATGGACACAAGTGTGACCTACAGTTCCTGTTTTGTTTTATTTTGTTTTTCCAGAACATAGAAGGAATATTCAATTTTGATGCATGCACTCCTTTTCTCAAAGTGTTCCACTGCCTTTGTGGCCTCTGAATCTTTTACCTTTGTTCAATTTTCCAGTGTTTAGATCTGAAAACAGAATTAAATTTCTACAGATTTAGTCTTTCATGCTGTATTAGGCCTCCTGTAACAAAGTACCATACACTGAATTGCTGAAACAACAGAAATTTATTTTCTCACAATTCGGGAGACTAGAAGTCTGAGATTAAGGTCAGCAGGGTTGGTTCCTCCTGAGGGTGTGAGTGAGAATCTCTTTGAGGCCTCTTTCCTGGATACTGTGGTTTGCGGGCAATCTTTGTTAATCCTTGACTTGTAGAAACATTACCCCAATATCTGTCTTCATGTTTATGTGATGTTCTTCCTGTGTATCTGTCTGTGTCCAGACATCCCCTTTTTATAAGGATACAAATTCAAATGGATTAGGGGTCTACCTCACTCCAGAATGAACTGATCCTAACCAAATACCTCTGCAATGATCCTATTTCCAAATAAGGTCACATTCTGAAGTTCTGAGAATTAGGAATTCAACATATAAATCTGGGGAAACACAATTCATCCCATAACAATACTTCTGATCACATGGTTTGCACACAAATCCTGTGCATGAATCTTATTTTAGACCCACCCATTCAAAGAGCTGATTGTAAAATAGAATGGAGGACATTGATTAACCTGGATTAAAACAGTAAATGTGACCATGATTTTGTTACAACCACTTAAAGTTTCATTTCATGAAAAATTGTACTTTATTTCAGTTTTATAATACCACTATGTCCATCTTCGTGCTGCCTTCTGACTCTTACTCTTTTTTTTTTTGGCTTTATAATTAGCATTCTCACAACAGTGATCTCTACAAGATTGCCTTTATATGACTTTAAAATCTCCAAATTGAAAGTCCTATTCTCAATGTCCTATTCTTAGTGTCCTCTGACTCTGCAAGGATTCTGTTTAATGCCTTCTTTAGACTATCTCTGCTTCAGGATTCTAAGACAGTCAATCTCCTGCCTTTTTCCTTATTTCTCTGACCACATGTTTTCAATTGTTTTGTCTGTTTCTCCATATCACTTGTCCTTACATAAATATTTGTTGAATAACTGAATGGATGAATAAATGGGTTGATGTATGGATAGGTGGATGGATGAATAAATTTTGGACTTGAAACCAATAGGAAAACAGTGCAAAGTTTTAACAACAGCAACAACAAAAAAACAGACTTGTCTATTTTTCCAATATTTCCCCACTACCTTTTTCTCACTCTGGTTTTTCTCATACTTCTTCAAAATATTATTATTTCAAAAATTATATTTGATCACAAACTTTATGGATATTCATTATTAAATAAGCAATAAAAACACATTACCCCAGAATAAAAGTGTTTCAATTCTCCTCCCTATTTTCATACTGGTACGCTAAGATCAACATTAAGTGTTTTTTTAGCCTAAGTTTTCCTATTTCTCTGATTTTGCTATTGCCTTTTTTTTATTTCTCTGATTTTGCTATTGCTATTCTACCTAGAATCTTGTTTTGCAAATAGTTTACCTTTTCTTTAATAAAATTACCTTTAAATTTATTGTCAATTATTTTCCAGAAAAAAAACAGTTTATTACCTGATATCTCTGTTTCCTGGGGGTGAAAAAAAAAGTCATTTATTTTACTCTGGGACTTTCTTAGATTTCGGTAATTCTTACTACTTCTCTGTGATAGAAAATTAGTGGTTGTTCACTTCATGCTGATAGTTATATTAAACTTTACTTATAAAATTTATAGAATTCGGTAACTTAAAAAAAGCTCTATTTTTGATCTTTCCAGATCTTGGTGTTTTTAAGCAAAGGAGAATTAACATATGTCAGGCCCCATGAGCTATAAAAATTGTTTATGTGAGGAAAATAAAAATGTTCAGATGACAAACTTATACAAATTCATATTGGAGATCCAGCATCTTTTACTTTTAAGTATGTCCTTCAGAGAATAATCTGGAAAATTAAATAGAGGAAAACATATTCTTTATAAATTTCTGTTCTTCTTTTCAAGATGATTGTTTTCATTATGTCACTGTCACTGTTGCTGGTTACACTAAAAATATTGGAAACCCTTGTAGATGAAGTGCATTGTTACTTGTCCTTGGAGAAGACTTGAAACATCTTGAAAGAAGCACTTAATAACATCAAAACTTAAAGTTCTTTCATTTAAGTTGTTTTTAAAAATTATTCTAGGTTCCATTAATGTGAAGTGGGCTCTGAGTACAGGATATCAGCAACTTCATACAGCCTTCAGAAAGCAAATAGTAATTGAGTTTTACATTAATTTTTAGTATTGTAGGATTTGCCATAATCAGAAAGTACATAGATAATTTTAAATAAACTTTTAAAAAATTTTAGAACAGTTTTGAATTTCTGCAAAATTGTACAGCTTTCATATGCCCACACCCACTTCCCCCTATGAATAACACCTTACATATGCTACAGTCATTATAGTTAATGAAAGAGTTTAATACAGTATTAACTAAAGGCCATAAGTTATTCAGATTTCCTTTGTTTTTACCTAAATCCTTTTTCTGTTCCAGAAGACTACATTTTACTTTGTTGTCATATCCCTCTGGGGTTGTCTTGGCTGTGGCTTTCCCTCAGACTTATCTTGTCTTTAAGGACCTAGACAGTTTTAAGGAGTACTGAACAAGTATTCTGTATAATGTCTTTGCATTGTGTCTCTCAATCTGCTATTTCTTTTATAATTAGACTGGGGTTATGGGTTTCAGAAAGGAAGATAATAGAGGTAAAGGGTTGTTTTCATTACATCATATCAGGAGTACATACTATCAACATGACTTACCACTGTTGATGTTGACCTCGCTGAAGTCAACTAACTGAAATAGTGTTTTCCAGGTTTCTCCACTATAAAGTTACTTCTGCACCAATGCTGCCCCATGCTCTTTGGAAGAAAGATGCTATGCACAGGCTGCACTTAAAAAGCAGGAGTTATTCTCCATCTTTTTGAAGACAGAGTATCTACATAGTAATTTGGAAATTTTTTGCATGGGAGATTTAACTACCCTTCTCTGTTTGTTTATTTATTTATATAAGTACAAATTCATGGATATTCATTTTGTAGTTCAAATTATAATCCATTTTTTAAATAAATTATAATCTAATGATACCTTATTCATTATGGTACATTACAGCTCAAGATGTTCCAGCTTAGGCCACTGACCTGAGGACTTACATTGGCTCCTGAGTCCCTTTGACATACCCTCCTCCTTATGGGATATTATTCTGGGTTTTTTTTTTTTCTGTTTTTATTATCACTTCGTTACTCTCTGGCATGCTCCAGAATAATCTTGAATATTTCCAGCCCTAGTTCTAGAATGAGCCATTTTTCCAGGAAGCCGGGTTTCTTTCACTGGGGAATGATATTAGAAACGAAGATTTGGCACTAGGTGTGCTCACTGCTATTGGAGTGTTGTTGCTTCTAGGCCCTCTCAGCTAACAAAAAACGGGATGGTACGTGGGCACAATAATCCATTAATACACACACGCACACACACATAAATTTCTATATGTAAATTTCTTTATCTTTTGTATCTAAATTAAACTAAACATGGGTTCATACTGACATCTTCCACTCCAGTCTAGTATCATATGGATCATTTAACCTCTTCGTAATGCTTTTGTGTAAACTTCCAACCCAACAGTGTAAAATTGAGCTCTTACCATCTTCCAACCATTTACTTAGTTGTTTAATTCTAGTGTACATATATAGCAGTCTCAGAATTTTTAACCTGCACCCCATAGGAAATAGGTTTATCAACTAGAGTATAATGTTTATGTATAATTTCTCTGCCTTTAGTCTTAAAAAGTCCTGGTATTTCCAAAGTTATTGAGGTCAGCAACTTTTCATCCCATCTCCCACAGTGATGTTGTTTCATACATTTGTAGTATAGTTAGATTCTCTTGTAGACTCTGTATTCCATCCTGGCATCCCTAGCCTTCAAATGAATTTTATAAATTTATATATGTTTAGGATTACTCTTTTTCTTATAAGGTTCTGTGGGTATATGTTTTGGCTGTGCCCGCACCAAAATTGGATCTTGAATTGTAGTTCCCATAAACCCCATGTGTGGTGGGAGGGACTGTGGGGGAGGTAACTGAATCCTAGGGGCAGTTTCCCCCATGCTACTTGTGATAGTAAGTTCTCAAGACCTGATGGTTTTATAAGGGGCTTTCCCTTTTGCTCCACTATCATTCTTTTCCTTTCTGCTGCCATATGAAGAAGGACATATTTGCTTCCCCTTCTGCCATGATTGTAAGTTTTTTGGGGCCTCCCTAGCCATGTGGAGATGTGAGTCAATTAAACCTCTTTCCTTTATAAACTACCCAGTGTCGGGCAGTTCTTTATAGCAGCATAAGAATGGACTAATAGAGTAACTTGTCTTGGTACTAAAATCTGTATCAGGGTCCTTAGAGGAACAGAACTAATAGGGTATATGTATATATGAAAGGATGTTTAATGAGAATGGAGCCACATGATCACAAGATAAAGTCCCATGATAGGCTATCTTCGAGTTGAGGAACAAAGAAGCTAGTGGTGGATCAGTCCGAGTTCCAAAACCTCAAAAGTAGGGAAGCCAACAGTGCAGCTTCAGTCTGGGGCCAAAGTCCTGAGAGCCCCTGGCAAACCACTGGTGTAAGTCTAAGAGTCCAAAAGCTGAAGAACTTGGGAGCCCAATGTTCAAGGGAAGGAAGCATCCAGCATCCAGCACGGGAGAAAGATGAAGGCTAGAAGTCTCAGTAAGTCTGCTCTTCCATCTTCTCCTGACTGCTTTATTCTAGCGGCACTGACAGCTGATTAGATGGTGCCCACCCAGATTGAGGGTCTGTTTCTCTCTCCCATTCCAGTGACTCAAATGTTAATCTCCTTTGGCAACACCCTCACAGACACACCCAGGAACAATATTTTGCATCCTTCAATCCAATCAAGTGGACACTCAATATTAATCATCACAGTGGGTTTTTCAAATGCATAATGTCACATCTGTCATTATAGTATGATACAGAAGATTTTGATCACTGTAAAAAAAATTCTCTTGTATTTTAACTGTTTAATTATCTCAATTACTTCCCAAGTTCCTGGCAGCCACAGATCTTTTCACTATCTCTATAGTTTTGCCTTTTTAAGAAGGTGATAAAATTGGAATCACACATTATATGGTCTTTAGACTGGCTTTTTTCACTTATCAATATGCCTTTTTCTTTCATGACTTTCATGTTTTGATATCAGTAAATCAAGTTTGCTGAAGTTTTTATCACGCATGAGTGTTGTATTTTGTGAAATGCTTTTTCAATCCATACATGTTTTGAGCAATAATTTTAAGTCTTCTGTTTTTGCACTATAAAGTTTATATTATTTCAAAATTAAATTATATTGGTTTTGATGATATTTCACATTTATTGACCTCTTATTATGTGCCAAAATGTTCTCTCCAGTTTATATTACATTTAATAGCCTAATATTTTGTGGGTATTCCACTGTACAGTTTGTCCCTTCACCTATGGAGGACAAATTGGTTGCTTCCAGCTATTGGCAATTATGAATAAAACTGCTATAAATATTCATGTGCAGGTTTTTGTGTGAACATATATTTTCAAATTAGTTGGGCAAATCCCAAGGAACGTGATTGCTGGGGTCTATGATAAGACTATACTTAGCTTTGTAAGAAACTAGCAATCTGTTTTCAAAGTGACTGTACCATTTTGCATTCCCATCAGCAATGAATGAGAATTCCTGTTGTTCCATATCCTTGCCACCAATTTGTATTGTTCATTTTTGGGGTTTTATCTACATTAATGGGCATATAGTGGTATCTCATTGTTGTTTTAACTTGCAATTACCCAATAACAAATTAATACTGAGTATATTTTTGTAAGGTTTTGTTTTTGACACTGCTCTGACTTCTTTGGTGAGATATGTGTTCAAATATTTTCCCCATTTTTTACTTGTATTCTTTGTTTTCTTATGGATGAGTTTTAAACAATTTTTTCTATCTTTTCAATATAAAATCTATATCAGATATGTGCTTTGCAAATATTTTCTCCCAGTGTGTAGCTTATATTTTTATTCTTTTAACAGTTTTCCGCACAGAAGTTTTTAATTTTAATAAAGTCTACCTTATCAGTTTTTCTCGTGGATTGTGCTTTTGGCTTTGTACAAACTTGTCACCAAACACAAGGCTAAATGGGTATTCCACTATATTTTCTTCTAGAAGTTTTATTGTTTAACATCTTATATTTAGGTCTATTGTTAGATCTGTGTTCCATTTTGAGTTAAGTTTTGTGAAATGTGTAAGGTCTGAGTGTAAGTTCATTTTTTTAATATGGACAAATTATTGTTTCATTAATTGTTTATACTACATTTAATATTTCCAACATATCTGTATTTCCCCTTTTATTGATAAAATATCAACAAAATATAAAGATTGCCCTTTATCCATTCAATTGTAGTTTCTTCTTTGGCAAGAATCAGTTACCTATTTTGTACGTATCCATTTTGGGGCTCTTTGTTCCACTATCATACTGTCTTTATTATTGTAACTTGACAGTGATTCTTGAAAGCAGATAAGCGACACATCCTACTTTATCTTCAGTATTTTATTGGCTATGCTATGACTTTGCCTTCCTATATAAATTTAGAATCAGTATTTTGATACCTATAAAATGGTTTGCTGGGGTTTTCATAAAAGTTGCACTGAAACTATGGATCAAATTAAGAAGAATTGCGATTTTAATGATAGGGATTTTTCCAATCCATGAACACAGAATCTCTCTCCATTTATTTCAATCTTCTTTAATTTCTTTCATCAGTATTCTATACTTTTTTGTATATAATCTGTTCATATTTCGCTCAATTTATACATTATTATATCATCTTTGGTGCTATTTAATTTTTTTAATTTCAAATTTCTGTTGTTTGGTGCTGATATATAGGAAATCAGTTGACTTCAATGTGTTGTTAACTTTGTGGCCTGCTACTTTGCTATACTCGCCAGTTTCTAGATTTTTTCTGTCAATTCTTTGGGATTTTTTTTTTACATAGACAGTCATATCATTTACAACTAAAGAGTTGTATTTCTTCCTTACAATGTGTATACTTTAAATGTGTGTACCTCTTATTTTCCTTTTTGTATTATTGACTATCTAGGACTTTTAATATGATGTTAAACATAATGGCATGAGAGAGGACATCCTTGTCTTATTGATAATTTTATTGAGAAAGTGTCCATTATCTCATCATAAAGTATGATGCTATTTGTAGGATTTTGTCTATGTTCTTTATCAAATTGCAGAAGTTTCCATCTGTTTCAAGTTTGCTAAAGTTTTTATTATGCGTTGAGTATCGGATTTTGTGAAATGCTTTTTAAATCCATATATATAGAGAGAGCAATAATTTTAAGTCATATTTTTCCACTATAAGGCTTATGTCATTTCAAAATCAAATTAGATTGGCTTTGATGATATTTCACATCCATTGACCTCTTACTATGTGCCAAAGTGTTCAATGTAGTTTATACTACATTTAATATTTCCAACATATCTGTATTTCCCATTTTATTGATAAAATATGAGACCCACAAAAGTTAAATAAATTCTCTTTTTCCCCTTTTACATTTTCTATATCTATATTCATTTTATATTCTAGTTCATCATACCCCATGGCTTAATATGGCTAATGACTCCCAAATTTGTATTTGTAACTTCAGTCTGTTCTCTCAGATTCAGTCTCATATGTAACGTCAATAATCTACTCAACATTTCTACTTGACAGCCCCCAAAGTACCTTCAACTGAACAAGTGCAAAAGGGAACTTCAGATGCCCTTCTTTGTTATTCATCCAGTTTCGCTCTTTTCCCAGTCTTTTTAAAAGGTGCTACTATTGTTCAGAAATTTGCACAGAATCAAAGGATTTTCATTAATTTTTATCTTTTGCTTGTGTTCTACACCCAATCCATCTGAAAGTATGTCCACCTCTGCCTTCAGAATATGTCCCAAGTGTGATCATTTCTCATTATCTCAATAGCTTTTTTTTAGAACAAGCTGTAATCATCTCTTGCCTTGACTACTGTGATAGAATATTACCTTTTCTCTCAGATTTCAAATTTGCTTTATAAAGTCTATTCTCTGCACACCAAATAGAGTGACCTTCCTCAAGTATGAATCAGAACACATCATTTAAAACAACCCATTGGTTTCACATCAACTTAGAAATCAACATTGTGGCATGACCTACTGTCGCCTGCATACTTCTTCAGTTCTTCTACACATGTCAGACTATTCTGATTCTGAGTATTTACATGTCCTGGCTTCTTTGTGTGGACTGCTCTTCTCCAAAATTTTTGGTATGACTTGTCCTTGTACTTCATATAGGTGTGTGCTGAAATGTCATTCTTCAGGAAGGTTTCCCATGATTATATTATACACAAACACTGGTACTGACTTTGATTGCATTTTTCAATTTTTCATAGTGCTTTCACTACCTGAAGTATCACATATGTTAGTATTTTGATGCTATATGTTGTGCATTTCAGGACTTATAATAATAAACCCTGAGAAGGCAGGAGCATTGTCTGTCTTGTACACTATGGTATCTCTAGTACCCTACAGCAGGTGTTTAGCAAATATTTGTTGAATAAAAAAAATTGCTGCCTATAAATGGTAGAACTTGGATATAAAACCAGATCATCCTGACCCTGAAGTACTAATGTATTTCATCTGTGGAAAGAAGTTTGCTGAAATTCTATCAGTTTCAAGTTGTTGTAATTATAAACAAAATCATCTATAAACAAGTTAGAACTGCATTATATTCCTCCCCACCTAGTATCCTTGCATCCAATTTCTTAGAAAGCACATTTTTTCCCTATATCAAGCGTCTTTTTCTCTCCCAATTTTACTTTTTCTTTGATAACCTTAAGACTCTCCAAAAGCTATCTTTTCCTCACTGTTCTTCTACTTATTCTAATTATCGTTAAACGTGCCTTAATTTTACCAATATTCTAAAAAGAAAGGCTCCCTAGTGCCTTAGTCGCTTCTGTGCTTCTATGAAAGAATAGCTGAGACTGGGTAACTTATAAAGAATAAAAATGTATTAGCTCACAGTTCTGGAGACTGGGAAGTACAACATCAAGGGTCCAGTGTCTGGTTAGGGCCTTTTTGCTACATCACCTCATGACAGAAGGTGAAAGAGCAAGAGAGAGCAAGAGGGGACTGGCCTTGACCTTTTATAATGTCATCAATCACATCTGTGAGCTCTCACCCACAGCAGCTCTCATATGTTGAAGTCTTGTGCTTGCAGCACAAGATTCTGGGGTCTCTGGGGCAGCCTCACTCCATTGGATTCAGATGATGGATTAATATTTAGTTAGGGAAGTGACAACTATGTTTAAGGGATGATAATAGTAGATCAGTTAATCCTGAATAATATGGATATATACCAAATATTTACTTTCTTTAGGGTGCTCACCATTTATTGTTGTGTTTTTATAATTGTAAATCAAATTGCCCTGCACTTTCCTCATCAAACAGTGGGTGCCACTGTTATTCATAACCAGTTAGTGGCTCTAACTAAACCAAGTGGACTGTAGCTTGTACCTAAGATAGGCTTTTAACACTTAAAAGAAGTTATTTAAGGAAAGTAGCAATAAGTCCATGTTTATTCCAGCAACAAAACCTTGGCAAATAGTTCTTGTTAGAGAGATTGGAACCATAAGAAGAATCCTGAATGCATATTAGTGTCTAGCTGTTATAATTCAATAGCTAGAAAGAAATATTGTTTTATTATTTTATGAATCAATCATTATATTTAGAAGATTGAAAAGCAGTGAATCATATAGATAAAAGATTAAATAAGCAAACGTGGACAACTGAAGTAAAAAAAAAGTGGGCCCGATAGACCTGGAAATATTACGTAACAGAATTTGATGAACTGATTCAGTGTTTCAGAAGTGGGGAGAGATCATAGATAACACTGAATTAATGTATTTTTTTCATTTTCAATTTTTTTCTTTCCTCTATCTACATAGCATTGTTAATCACATATCTTAAACATTCTAGCATAAAAATATTCAAAGACTAATAATATGAGAGAGAATAGTATAATGAGTTATTTGAATATCTTAAACCTGACAAAAATAAGTGAATCTTGATCTCTACCTCACACTACACTCAAAAACCAAATCCACATGAATATTATATCTAAAAATGTTTCCAGAAGATAACATAAGAAAACATCTTCTTGACTTATAATGTAGGTAAAAGTGTCTTAAATGAATATAAAAGCCACTAACAGAATAACAGTTAAATAAAAGACTATTTAAATTCAGAATTTCTGTTCATTAAAAAATGTCATTAAAAGACTACAAAGGCAAGCAATGAAGCAGACAATAATATTTGCAGAATAAATTTATAAAGTTACAGCGGTTGTAACTAAAGGTAATTGTACACATAGCCTGTGACTCAGTAATTCTAATTTAAAGCTACAGCTAAAAGAAATATATATATATACACATAGAATATTTACATAAGCGCTATTTGTAATAGTTAAAAATTGGAAACAACCAAAATATTATTTAATATATTCAATGTAGAATAGACAAATTATATTTTGCTATACTCATACAATGAAGTAGCATACAACAAAGAACTGAAAAATTATTGTTCTTTACAAAATCATAGACACATATAAAAAAACTAAGAAACCAAACACAAAAGAGTACATACCAAATTACTTCACTTATCTATAGAACAAAAACAAGTGAAAATACACTCTAGTGAAAGAAGTCAGAACATCGATCACATAAGGTGGCAAAATGACTGGAAGGGATGGTGGATGTTTCTGAATGATTTGCAATATGATCCCTTTTGGTCAGTTGGTGGTTATCTGAGTATGCTTAGTTATTATTTTACACTTTTCTGCCTGGTACATGGTTGAATAAGATAAATATTTACTTACAGAGAAGATGGCAGTGGTTCCATAGTTGAGTGTGTGTTTTTAATTTCTGTGAATCCTCACATATAGATAGAGAAAATAGAAAACAAAAAACAAAAGCAGACTCCCTCAACATTTAAAAGAAAACCAGGTGAGAAGGCATCTCATACTATGAATGTCAAAATATAAATGGGAGGTGACAAATAACCAACATCCATAAGACCTGTGTGATGTCAACTCTTTCTGGAAGAAAGTAGAAGAAAGTGACAGAGTGTCTTTTTGTTCATTTACCAATTTTCATAACAATAGTTGATATATTATGGATATGTTTTTGCTCATCTTTCTGAGATTTTCATCCATAAAATGTCTCCACAATTCACAATTTAGCAAAAATGTTTAAAATCTGAGAAAGAATCAACGACATAATTTACTGCAAATGTAATAATCCTTGCTCTTTTTATTCAGGGGTTGATGTCTAGACAACAAATGTCTTAGTTTTATTAGATGTATTCTTAGAAAAAATGCTCATAGTAGGACTGATTGGATGCGTTTGCTTTCAGATATTAATTAGCATTTGTTGAGGGGAAACCAAAACACAGGGAATTTGCATGGACATTCTCAAGGCCCTTCCTCAAGGCACTTCCAAATTCTACTCATGCTTTGTTCCAAAGCCAATGCCATACTTTTGAAGTTTTGCCATGGCAGTACCTGACTTATAGATACCAATGATTTTCTATTTCATTTTGCTATTGTTGCATGAAAAAAAAACTCAAAATTTATTATCTTAGAGAAGTAATTTTTTCTGTGTCCCTTGATTGAAATTCATACAAGACAGCAAGGTTAGCTTTTCTCTGCTCTAAAATATCTGGGAGCTAAGCTGGAAGACTCAGTAACTGGAAGCAATTCAACAATTGAAAACCTGGGTTATGTGAAGGTGAGGTGGATCATAGAAAGGCATCTGCATTGTGATTTTATGACCTAGCCTTGGAATTACTCAGCATGACTCCGGTGCATTCCATTAGTTACAAGAGAATCACTAACATCAGCCCAGATTCAGGAGAGGAGACATCGATCTCCATGTCTCAATTGGGAGGAGTAATAAATAATTTGTACACATTTATAAAACCTCCACAATAATTTTAATAGGTTTTTTTGGAGTGAAAATACAAATACCTTCACTCCATCCTATTAACTAGAGCTCTTTCTGTTTTTCTCTCTTCTCTTCAAACAGTTCATTTTCAATTACAAAAATAATAAATACTCAGAGATTTGAGAACATATAGAAAAATATGGAAAAGAAAATCACTGATTCTTATAAACTTGAGTGCTCAAAGGTAGGTGTAAATTGTTTTCTTTTTTAAAAAAAATCATAAAACAGTTGTCTTTCAGTATCCAAGGGGGTGGAGGCAGGTTTTGGTTGCAGAATCCCCTGCAGATACCAAAATCCATGGATACTTAGATCCCTTCTATAAAATGGTATTGTATTTGTATATAAACTACACACATTCTCCCGTATAAATCAAATCATCTTCAAGTTACTTATAATACCTAACACAATGTGATATGTAAATAGTTGTTATACTGTACTGTTTAGGGGAAAATGATGGGGAAAAAAAGTCTGCATATGTTCAGTACGAACAACCATCCATTTATTTTTTCCCAAGTATTTTCAATTCACTGTTGGTTGAATCCATGGATGTGGAATCCATTGTTGTACAACCAACAAATACAAGGGGCCAACTGTACTTTATAGCTATCATTATCCTTTAGAAATTTCATTTTGCTTTTGACATTTAATATTACTCTACTAGCTTTGTAAATACCACAGCAAAGTTTCCAGGTGCAACACTGAGGTGGTGCTTAAAGGACCTTCTATTTATTGAATAATCCAGAAATTTAGGTTATTTGCATTTCTGATGCATAAATAATGCTGTTTTCCCAAATGTATTTTACTAACTCAAAATTTCGGTTCAATTTTTTTTTCTGTTATGTAAAATTGTGTTTTAGGTAGTTACTTTATTGATATGTTGATCACTTTGACTAATTTTAAACTAGAAAACCTTCCCATATCAAAGGGTTTAATAAATATTTATATTTTCTTTATTTTTCAATTGTTTGTTTTTTTTTGCTGTGGAGTCTCGCTTTGTTGCCCTGGATGGAGTGTAGTGCCACAATCTCGGCTCACTGAAACCTCCATCTCCAGGGTTCAAGCAATTCTCCTGCCTCAGCCTCCTGTGTAGCTGGGATTACAGGCATGCACCACCACGCCTGGCTATTTTTTTGTATTTTTGTGGAGATGGGATTTCACCATGTTGGTCAAACTGGTCTCGAACTCCTGACCTCAGGTGATCTTCTCGTCTTGGTCTCCCAAAGTGCTGGGATTATAGGTGTAAGCCACTGCACCCAGTCATCAACTTTTAATCCAACCAAAATTTTAGTAAAGTCTGAGGTAAGACACTCAATATTCATTGATTTTTAAATTTACCTAGAAATATACTTTGTTCTGAATATCCCCAATATAAAATACCACATTTAAATATTTGACATTTTTATTTTTTCTGAGAAAGAGAAATAATAACTATTTCTTCAGTCAGGAGGACTTTGGTTTATTGCCAGAAAGTATTTCTGTCATTTATTTTATCTTTTATTTTAAAAAGAAAGCCATAAATCATCTTGGCAGTCAATCATTAGTCTGACATCAAAAAGGAATCCAAAGAGGGTTTTCTATTGTTGTTTCAGTTAACAGACTGCTGCTTAATAAGTTTTGATCCCAAAGTAATGAGATTGCATGAACAATTATAAATGTAGGTACTGGGATGCCTAAAAGGAAACCATTAGTTTATTTCCAAGCTACTAGAAATTATTCAAACTCCTATATCTATTAAGGAATATAGTAAACTTAATTATTTTCTTGCAAGGAGGTGAGAAGGGAGCAGAAGTGTACCTCTTAGGGCTTGGACCGGGTTAAAAAAAAAGTATGAAAAATCTAAAAATAAAGTGAACACCCAAATACCTTGTTCCATGTACATCTGGGCTCTGCAAATGGATTTTTATTATTTCAAGATATCTCTTCCCCTTAAGAATTTTATCAGCTAGGTTAATTTAAAAGAGATGGCTTTTCATGAAGATGAGAAGTACATGTTTAACCCAAAAGCACATGTTTCAATAAACCTTTGTTTTTATTTTTACATTTTCTTTATATCTAAATCATGGGAAATGGTATTTGAAGAATTGGTTCTATAGGGATGCTAGGTGAAGTCCTGCCAGTTTGTGCATGGGGAAAGATATGTTTTAGAAACAAATAATTATGCATATATTAAAACTTTTTTGATGGAATGTTCTTTAGTAAGTGTAACTAAAGCATGAATAACTGCAAGATTATGTTTCAGTGTTGGCCATTGTTATCTGAAAGGATAAGCAATTACTTCTTTTTCTAAAGCACCCAGACTGACATAGCTGAGATATTATTTGAGATATATAATATAGAGCCACAGTTCTGACCCTATAAGCTCCAGAAAAATGTATTTCAAAAGGGTAGTTCTTCCTCTTGAGAGGGAACATTTTATTTTTCTATTAACAAAGGAAAAGTGATTTTGAGACGATTTTTAAAAATCTATTGATAGATATTAAAACAGAAGAAACTAAGGCTAAATGTGCAAATCTATCTGATATTCTAAACCTGTAAAAATAACAAGCCCCAGAGTACTGTTAATTTTAAGGCATAGTATACGTTTGTAACGGGGTCTATAGTTAGTCATGTAAGTAAAGTCAAGTCCTGGGTGTGAAATTCATTTCGTTCTATGAGATCATTGTTGGAAATCCTGTATCAGAAAAAATTACACTAAATTGCATTCATACATATGCCCACAAAATTGATTGCATTCCGTCAGACCCCCCCCAATATTTGCAGAGATTGTGACAATAATACAAATAAAGCCCTCATACCATATGTCAAAATACGTAAAATTTATAAATGAATTCTTCCAATTGCTGAAACATCTGAAAAACTCATTAAATAAACTATGTTCTAACCTCCTCCCCGATAAACATAACTGTTTAATGATCTGCCACATGTTGGGACACGGAGAATCAGCCACACCAGCCCCTAGGCCCTGGATCTGCATATCCCCACCCTTCTTTTCCTACCCTGGCTCTATCCTTCATCACAAGGGACCTCGAATACACATGTGTGGATATTCTAAAACACATCAGTTTCATCAGTTTTCCTTAAGCGCCACCCTTTGGCCCCTCTGTAAGCTTGTTGAGTACAGCGGCCATGCTGTCTACCTTCAGGAGGACAAGCCAGAAGTGTCTTAAACATGTTCTAGGCTGGGCGCGGTGGCTCATGCCTGTAATCCCAGCACTTTGGGAGGCCAAGGCGGGCGGATCACGAGGTCAGGAGATCAAGACCATCTTGGCTAACACAGTGAAACCCCGTCTCTACTAAAAATACAAAAAAATTAGCTGGGCGAGGTGGCGAGTGCCTGTAGTCCCAGCTACTCGGGAGGCTGAGACAGGAGAATGGCGTGAACCCCGGGGGGCGGAGCCTGCAGTGAGCCGCGATCGCGCCACTGCACTCCAGCCTGAGCTACGGGGAGACTCTGTTTAAAAAAAAAAAAAAAAAAAAAAAAAATGTTCTACAAGCTTCCTTGTTATAATTAGTTTTCCTTAAATTCTTTTAAAAATATATTTGAATAATTTCCCCATAGATATACACACCACAATGATTACTGGCAGTTATCTACCTAAGCATTGCATTGAGGGTTGCAATTTTTATTTATAAGCCTTTCTTATGTGTTAATTAATAATTAGACCATTTATTCGAGGGTTAAGAGAGCTAAGAAGTGACAACTTAGAAGTTTTAGTTTTATTGAAACACAATTATATTGTTTTATTTATTTTACATAAACCAAATTTATTTTACAACAAAACCAAATTGTTTTGTTATGAAACAATTTATTATTAAATGTAAACAACTCACCCTTTTCTTCACGCATTGAAATTACCTGCAGTTTAGAGTGCTTTTCCCCTGTCCGTAACTAGGATAGCATTTCAGTACTTTAATTTGACAGCTCAGAGAATTGTGTCGGGCCATTACCAGGGAGCTATCTTCTTTGTTATTACTGTGCTCGACTGACACATATTAGCTTTCAGGACTGATTAATCCTTTCTGCCTTTCCCTCACTTCGGAGCCAGGGCTAATGTTCTGCCCAAATTCTAAGTCCCAGAACAGAAAGCATGTCTGACCCAGCTTGAGCAAATACACAGTCCTAATAAATCAGATAGGGCCAGGGATGCAGGTTTACAAAGAAGTATAGATAAAGAGGTGGATGGACGAATGGATGGATGGATAGATGGACGGAAGGATGGGATGGATGGACAGATGGATAGACCCAGGGAAGAATAGATAGATGGAAGAATGAGTCTGTAAGGGTCTCTTTCTTGTTGGCAATAGTATTTCTTAGGAAAAAGAGTAGTTGTGTCACTAGAGTAGATAGATAGGCAAAGATGTTGAAGCAAGTAATTATCTATGATTCTGTTCCCTAGTATTCTCTTTCAGGACTGATTTTCTACTTTGTACTGACTGTGAACTGTGTGCAAAAAAATCTTTAAAACTTTTGCATTTTTAGTTAATTCTATTTAAATAAATATTTGCTGATCATTTGTTACGTGCTTAGCACTACGTAATTAAAATATTTAACAAAAAAACATTAAATTTAAACATTTTAATTTTACTGAAAGAATTATCTATAACCAAATATAGATCCTGTAGAAGATATTATACAACCATAAAAATTCTTACAATATTTTATTGAGCAAAAAAAAAAAAACAAGGAAAACATTTCATCAAAACAAAGTAAAATAATAAAAACAGCCTGGTCATAGGATAATTGTTAAATATAAATTAACTCCATCCTTCAGAGAACTATTTGCCATAGGTGCTATCATTATTATTATTGTTCTCTCCTTTTTACAGATGAGGAAGCTGAGACAAAGAGCTTATTAAAAAACTAGTCTCCAAACAGAAAATTAAGGAGATATTTTAACTCAGGCAATTTTTCATCATAGTTCATCTCAAGAACAATTTACAAAATTCATTCCAGTATACATAAAATAAAATTTAAAATACAGCACCTAAAGGTTGAGACAATTAGTTAGACAAAAAATGAAAAAAGAATTCGAAGCATTTCTTACTCTAAAGGCAAAAAGGAATCTCAGATGAATTAAAAAGTTAAATACATGAAAATCAATTCATAAAATGTTTATGTATTTACATATGTATTTATATATTTATATATATATTTCATCAATTTATATATATTTACTAGTCTATATTTCTCATATATAAAAATACATGAAAATAAGACCATAAGTATACATATATAAACATGAAAATAAAACCATAAGCAGATGTAATGAACGATGAATGTAACAGATGCAATTTTTATACATATATATATATAATGATCAAATTAGTGAAGAAGGGAAAGTCTAAGTTTACAAGCAATGGAAAATATTTTTAAAAAATAACGATTAACATATTTCACTGTTTTAAACAACTAAAATTATTTGCTATTTATTATACAAATTATGCTAAAATGAGTAAAAACGAATTAAGAATATATTTGCAGTAACTGGAGAAAATCAAAAAGTACTATCACATAAAGAATTTTTAAAGGTTCAATTCATTGGCTCAAAGGATTAATATTTTTATAAAAGAAGGAAGAGAGAAAGTATACAAACTACTAGGAGAAATGCAAAGATTCAAATATGTAAATGAACAATGGGAATACATTCATAAATAAATTTGAAAGTGTAGAAAGTATTTGTTCTCTTTGGTAATACCAGCATTATAAATTTAAAATATTAATATATTATTTTGAACATTTTCATTAGCAAATACTTTTGGGTAGACATTAAAATGGTACTAACAACAAAATAAAAATTCTACTCTCATACATTGATGATAGGAGTAAAAATTTAATATTACATATTAGTTGTCTTAATATCTATAGACTGATATAGAATTTTTCATTTGTGAGAACAGTCTCTGATTCTGAAAAACTGAAAATAATTTAGATTTTCAATCTTTAGTGAAATGTTAGGAATCTACATTCTACAAATTCAGAAGAATATTAGACATTTCATTCTCTCTATATATAATATACAGAATGTCTTTATGTAATGTAGAGAATGTATTATAATATCAAGTGAAAAATACAGGACATAATAATATATGTTTAGAAAAAAATTTGTTTTTTATAATATGTCAATCATTATTGATCTATATAGATATATATGTAAATAGATGTCGTGTGTGTGTTAGTGTATGTGCAGAGAGAAAGACTAAAATGAAATTTACCAAAACACCCAATAATTTGGGTGAGTGAACATTTTTTTCTATTTTTCCAAAATACCTTTATGAAGCATGAATTACTTTTAAAGTAGTTTAAAAATGAATCATTAATTATTTTTTAAAGGAAGAAAAAAGTCCATAACACAACAGCAAAAGCATATGAATAAAGTAATATAATTAATTATCAAAAATTCATCTTAATAAAAAATCAGAATTAAAAATATGTGTCTTTATTTTCTATAACAGTTTGCTACTCATATGAAATATTTCATGGAGACCAATAGAACTATGGGTATTGGGAAAAGGCCAGCATAAAGCTGTGATGCTTCTCATCATTTAGAAATGTGTGGCACAATCTTGGCTCACTTCAACCTCCACCTCCTGGGTTCAAGCAATTCTCCTGCCTCAGCCACATGAGTAGCTGGGATTACAGGCATATATGACCACGCCCGACTAATTTTTTTTTTGTATTTTTGTGGAGATGGGGTTTCACCATGTTGGCCAAGCTGGTCTCGAACTCCTGACCTCAGGTGATCCACCTGCCTCAGCCTCTCAAAGTGCTGGGATTACAGGCTTGGGCCACTGAGCCTGGCCTCCAGGAAGTTTTAAAATAATATTTTTCTGTCTTTCAAAGACTTTAGTGAACCTCCTTTTCCTTGTCTTTGCCCATTTCAATCAAAATCATCTCCTTGTTCTCATTAATTTTATTAAATTATTTTATTGACAAATAGCCTCATCCATCACCTCCATAACCATGAATTTCAGTATCATAAGCTATAGCCAAGACTAACATACCTTTCTGATTGAACTCATGAAAGTCTGCTTTGCCACACTAATACCCTGTAAGTTGAACTTTTCTTTTCTTTTTTTATCATGTTATGTGGTCCTTTTCATTTCTTAGGTATAAATATGTTAAATAGTTTAAGGTCCAAGAAAACACTCATGACTGAAATTATTTTATACCATATAAACTACTATAAATATATCTTAATGATATTTTTAATTTCTTTAGTGGCATTGTAATTGGCAATGCATTAGGTGCTAAAACACAAATTTTTTTAAAAAGTTTCCATTCTCATGTTGGTATCACTGACTTTTTTTTTTTTTTAGGATGGAGTCTCACTCTGTTTCCCAGGCTGGAGTCCAGTGGCCCGATCTCGGCAACATCTGCCTCCCAGCTTCTAGTGATTCTCCCACCTCAGCTTCCAGAAAAGCTGGGATTATGGGTGCCACACCTAGCTAAACTTTATATTTTTAGTAGAGACTATTTATTTTATTTTAGTAGAGACTGGGTATCAACCATGTTGGACAGGCTGGTCTCAAACTACTGACCTCATGATCCGCCCATCTTGGCCTCCCAAAGTGCTGGGATTACAGGTGTGAGCCACCATGCCCGGCCAATAATTCTTAAGTTTTAAATATATTGTCCCAAATAATAAACTAATACTCTAGAATTTGCCACATTTTTTCAGCCAAAGCTATATTGATTTGACTCTACTTCCATTGGCTTTAAAATATGATGAATAAAACTGATCTTAGTCATACTATATGTTAAGGGCAAAATTACACACTACTTTTATTTAATGTAGAGGTCTGAGCTCCTTGTAAACATCAGTATTAACTGAGATATAAAACTTAGGAGGAAAAAAAGGAAGAGAGAGGAGTGTTGAGAATATCGATTTCCATTTGAACTCATCAAGCTTGAAGTTCATGTTGGCTAAGTAAAAATGACAAGTACATAGTGAAATGAGTCTGGAGCTCAGAAACTGATTTAGACTGGATATATAAGCTGAAAGATAATGGTTAGACCCAGGATAGGGATGAGAGTGCATAACATTTCCAAAGACCTGAAGATGAATCTTTGAAGAATGCCACATCATAGAAGGATGACAGAGAACTATCAGTGAAGAAAAAGGAGTGATCTTTCAAGTGGATGGGGCACCAAAGGTTAGATGTCACATCGGCCAAAGAAAGTGAGAATTTACTGGAGAATGTCTCATAGTGTGTCAAGTATCAGAGGAGTCAATACAGGAATTGGAAATTTTCCATTGCGTTTAATATTAGGACATCATCAACAACATTCATTCTAATAATTAAAATCAATGACAGAGGGGAAAAAAGACTACAATGGATTGAGGAATGAATGGAGGATTGTAAAAAAATAGAGCTGACAAAGACCCAGATACATCATTGAAGAATAATATGGTGCTATGTAGAAAGAAACACTGATTGGAGGGAGGGTTTTCCCCTCCCTTATCAGTAGTATTAATAGAAACTAGAAATAGGGCCCTTTCTATGTTCCCTGATAAAGAAGCCACCAGAATAAAGAGAAAGTGGATAATTGATGGTGCAAGGCTCCAGAGCCTCCTGCACTAGAGCGTATATGTTTAGTGAAAGTTTTTACTTTCCTAGAGGCTGGCATCAGATAAATACCTAAGATTATACTGTAATACCAAATAGGCACACAATTACACAGTGCTTGTTCCCTGCTTATTCAAAAAGAAACATTATTACACTTAAGAACACATCTAAAGTTTTGACAACAAAAAAAACTTTTGCTGTTAGAATGTGTAGAACAAACTTTGTCTGTTAGAATATATTGCAAAATATTTAATGGACAGAAATAATTTACAGGTAAGCATTACTTTAGTAAAATAAGCCTAAGCGATACTAGAAAATGTTCAAAATAAAATCTCTCCCTCGTATCTGAAATTCTTCACCAGACTGCTGCAAGCTATGTTATTTCTTCCATCTTTTATTTTAAATGTAGTGAGTTTAATTATCATCTTTCTAGTTATTATTCCCTTGCTTCTTAGCCTTCTGTAACTGATTACTAATGTCTACAATAATTCCCCACTGGCTAAAGCAGTTCTCTTTTATTTCTCATGCTGATACCTATGCTTAAACCTTTAGTGTTAACAAAAAAATACAATAAACAGATTTAATTCACTCAACAACTCGATGAGCTAGTGTGGTATATTGAATTATTACTTCCATTAATTTCTCTCCTTCCAATAGGCAAAGCACAGTGTATCACCAACCTCAGATTTGCAGTTTGACTATATGACTTACATGCAACAATGGAGATAGTGTACAGGTGTCAGTTGCCAATTGTGAGCAGAAGCTTTCAGAAGCAGTGCCCCAGAACTTTGCTTGCCCTCATGAGAACAGCATGCCCAACAGGGACCCCGCCTTCTGTCCATGTTCCGGAATGAGACAGTACATGGCACAGAGCCGAGCCCTGCCAGTCTCAGATGAGCCCAGCCCTGTCACTGCCAGCCCACAGACCTACAATAGCAGGTCCTCTTTGCCACACCCAAAGCTATCTAATGTCGATATATATTTAAACAGGAAAAAAAAAAAATGTCTTTCAGACTTTAAAAGAATTAGTGGACCGGTCGGGCGAGGGGGCTCACCCCTGTAATCCCAGCACTTTGGGAGGCAGAGAAGGGCAGATCACAAGGTCAAGAGATCCAGACCATCCTGGCTAACACGGTAAAACCCTGTCTCTAGTAAAAATACAAAAAATTAGCTGGGCGTGATTGCGGGCGCCTGTAGTCCCAGCTACCCTGGAGGCTGAGGCAGGAGAATGGCGTGAACCCGGGAAGGGGAGTTTGCAGTGAGCCCAGATCCCGCCACCGCACTGCAGCCTGGGAAACAGAGTGAAACTCCGTCTCAGGAAAAAAAAAAAAAAAAAAGAATTAGTGGACCACCATTGACTAACTGTGTAACCCAACTCAGAACTTCTGAATGTTAGACAAATTCTTTTTACAGAACAACACATTGAGTTCTTAACTAAAGAAGGGTAACTTCTTGAAGAAGTTATTCATATTTATACAAGGCAGGCATTTGCCCTTGAAAAGCTTTCTGTCTCCTCAGATCCACCAAGAATAGAAAATCTTTCTAGGCCAGACGCAGTGGCTCACGCCTGCAGTCCCAGCACTACGGGAGGCCGAGGCGGGCGGATCACAAGTTCAGGAGATCCAGACCATCCTGGCTAACACGAGGAAACCCCGTCTCTAATAAAAATACAAAAAAAATTAACCGGGCGTGCTAGCGGACGCGCTAGCGGGTGCCTGTAGTCCCAGCTACTCTGGAGGCTGAGGCAGGAGAATGGCGTGAACCCGGGAGGCGGAGTTTGCAGTGGGCCGAGATCCCGCCACCGCACTCCAGCCTGGGCTACAGAGAGAGACTCTGTCTCAGAAAAAAACAACAAAAAAAGAATTAGTGGACCACCATTTACTAACTGTGTAACTCAAACTCAGACCTTCTGAATGTTAGACAAATTCTTTTTACAAAACATCACAGTGAGTTCTTAACTAAAGAAGGGTAACTTCTTGAAGAAGTTATTCATATTTATACAAGGCAGGCATTTGCCCTTGAAAAGCTTTCTATCTCCTCAGATCCACCAGGAATAGAAAATCTTTCTCGGGCGGGCACAGTGGCTCACGCCTGTAATCCCAGCACTTTGGGAGGCCGAGGCCAGCGGATCACGAGGTCAGAAGATCCAGACCATCCTAGCTAACACGATGAAACCCCGTCTCTACTAAAAATACAAAAAAAATTAGCCGGGCGTCCTTGCGGGCGCCTGTAGTCTCAGCTACTCTGGAGGCTGAGGCAGGAGAATGGCGTGAACCCGGGAGGTGGAGTTTGCAGTGAGCCGAGATCCCGCCACGGCACTCCAGCCTGGGCCACAGAGAGAGACTCTGTCTCAGAAAAAAACAAACAAAAAAAGAATTAGTGGACCACCATTTACTAACTGTGTAATCCAAACTCAGACCTTCTGAATGTTACACAAATTCTTTTTACATAACATCACAGTGAGTTCTTAACTAAAGAAGGGTAACTTCTTGAAGAAGTTATTCATATTTATACAAGGCAGGCATTTGCCCTTGAAAAGCTTTCTGTCTCCTCAGATCCACCAGGAATAGAAAATCTTTCTCGGGCGGGCACAGTGGCTACGCCTGTAATCCCAGCACTTTGGGAGGCCGAGGCCAGCGGATCACGAGGTCAGAAGATCCAAACCATCCTGGCTAATACGATGAAACCCCGTCTCTACTAAAAATACAAAAAATACTAGCCGGGCGTGCTTGCGGGCGCCTGCAGTCCCAGCTACCCTGGAGGCTGAGGCAGGAGAATGGCGTGAACCCGGGAGACGGAGTTTGCAGTGAGCCGAGATCCCGCCACCGCACTGCAGCCTGGGAGACAGAGTGAAACTCCCTCTCAGGGGGAAAAAAAAAGAATTAGTGGACCACCATTTACTAACTGTGTAACCCAATTCAGACCTTCTGAATGTTAGACAAATTCTTTTTACATAACATCACAGTGACTTCTTAACTAAAGAAGGGTAACTTCTTGAAGAAGTTATTCATATTTATACAAGGCAGGCATTTGCCCTTGAAAAGCTTTCTGTCTCCTCAGATCCACCAGGAATAGAAAATCTTTCTCGGCCGGGCACAGTGGCTACGCCTGTAATCCCAGCACTTTGGGAGGCCGAGGCAGGCGGATCACGAGGTCAGAAGATCCAAACCATCCTGGCTAATACGATGAAACCCCGTCTCTACTAAAAATACAAAAAATACTAGCCGGGCGTGCTTGCGAGTGCCTGTAGTCCCAGCTACCCTGGAGGCTGAGGCAGGAGAATGGCGTGAACCCAGGAGGCAGAGTTTGCAGTGAGCCCAGATCCCGCCACCGCACTCCAGCCTGGGCTACAGAGAGAGATTCTGTCTCAGAAAAAAACAACAAAAAAAGAATTAGTGGACCACCATTTACTAACTGTGTAACTCAAACTCAGACCTTCTGAATGTTAGACAAATTCTTTTTACAAAACGTCACAGTGAGTTCTTAACTAAAGAACGGTAACTTCTTGAAGAAGTTATTCATATTTATATAAGGCAGGCATTTGCCCTTGAAAAGCTTTCTATCTCCTCAGATCCACCAGGAATAGAAAATCTTTCTGTGCCGAGCACAGTGGCTCACGCCTGTAATCCCAGCACTTTGGGAGGCCGAGGCCGGCAGATCACGAGGTCAGAAGATCCAGACCATCCTAGCTAACACAATGAAACCCCGTCTCTACTAAAAATACAAAAAAAAAATAGACGGGCGTCCTTGCGGGAGCCTGTAGTCTCAGTTACTCTGGAGGCTGAGGCAGGAGAATGGCGTGAACCCGGGAGTTGGAGTTTGCAGTGAGCCGAGATCCCGCCACGGCACTCCAGCCTGGGCCACAGAGAGAGACTCTGTCTCAGAAAAAAACAAACAAAAAAAGAATTAGTGGACCACCATTTACTAACTGTGTAACCCTAACTCAGATCTTCTGAATGCTACACAAATTCTTTTTACATAACATCACAGTGAGTTCTTAACTAAAGAAGGGTAACTTCTTGAAGAAGTTATTCATATTTATACAAGGCAGGCATTTGCCCTTGAAAAGCTTTCTGTCTCCTCAGATCCACCAGGAATAGAAAATCTTTCTCCGCCCGGCACAGTGGCTACGCCTGTAATCCCAGCACTTTGGGAGGCCGAGGCCGGCGGATCACGAGGTCAGAAGATCCAGACCATCCTAGCTAACACGATGAAACCCCGTCTCTACTAAAAATACAAAAAAAAAAAAAATAGACGGGCGTCCTTGCGGGCGCCTGTAGTCCCAGCTACCCTGGAGGCTGAGGCAGGAGAATGGCGTGAACCCGGGAGGTGGAGTTTGCAGTGAGCCGAGATCCCGCCACCGCACTGCAGCCTGGGAGACAGAGTGAAACTCCGTCTCAGGAAAAAAAAAAAAAAAAAAAGAATTAGTGGACCACCATTTACTAACTGTGTAACCCAACTCAGACCTTCTGAATGTTAGACAAATTCTTTTTACATAACATCACAATGAGTTCTTAACTAAAGAAGGGTAACTTCTTGAAGAAGTTATTCATATTTATACAAGGCAGGCATTTGCCCTTGAAAAGCTTTCTGTCTCCTCAGATCCACCAGGAATAGAAAATCTTTCTCGGCCAGGCGCAGTGGCTCACGCCTGTAGTCCCTGCACTTTGGGAGGCCGAGGCGGGCAGATCACAAGTTCAGGAGATCCAGACCATCCTGGCTAACACGATGAAACCCCGTCTCTACTAAAAATACAAAAAAAAAAATTAGCCGGGCGTGCTAGCGGGCGTCCTTGAGGGCGCCTGTAGTCCCAGCTACTCTGGAGGCTGAGGCAGGAGAACGGCGTGAACCTGGGAGGTGGAGTTTGCAGAGAGCCGAGATCCCGCCACGGCACTCCAGCCTGGGCCACAGAGAGAGACTCTGTCTCAGAAAAAAAACAAACAAAAAAAAGAATTAGTGGATCACCATTTACTAACTGTGTAACCCAAACTCAGACCTTCTGAATGTTAGACAAATTCTTTTTACATAACATCACAGTGACTTCTTAACTAAAGAAGGGTAACTTCTTGAAGAAGTTATTCATATTTATACAAGGCAGGCATTTGCCCTTGAAAAGCTTTCTGTCTCCTCAGATCCACCAGGAATAGAAAATCTTTCTCAGCCGGGCACAGTGGCTCACGCCTGTAATCCCAGCACTTTGGGAGGCCGAGGCCGGCGGATCACGAGATCAGAAGATCCATACCATCCTGGCTAACACGATGAAACTCCGTCTCTATTAAAAATACAAAAAATACTAGCCGGGCTTGCTTGCGGGCGCCTGTAGTCCCAGTTACCCTGGAGGCTGAGGCAGGAGAATGGCGTGAACCCGGGAGGTGGAGTTTGCAGTGAGCGGAGATCCCGCCACCACACTCCAGCCTGGGAGACAGAGAGAGAGAGACTCTGTCTCAGAAAAAAACAACAAAAAAAGAATTAGTGGACCACCATTTACTAACTGTGTAACCCAACTCAGACCTTCTGAATGTTAGACAAATTCTTTTTACATAACATCACAGTGAGTTCTTAACTAAAGAAGGGTAACTTCTTGAAGAAGTTATTCATATTTATACAAGGCAGGCATTTGCCCTTGAAAAGCTTTCTGTCTCCTCAGATCCACCAGGAACGGAAAATCTTTCTCGGCCAGGCACAGTGGCTCACGCGTGTAGTCCGAGCACTTTGGGAGGCCGAGATGGGCGGATCACAAGTTCAGGAGATCCAGACCATCCTGGCTAACACGAGGAAACCCCGTCTCTAATAAAAATACAAAAAAAAATTAGCCGGGCGTGCTAGCGGGCGCGCTAGGGGGCGCCTGTAGTCCCAGCTACTCTGGAGGCTGAGGCAGGAGAATGGCGTGAACCTGGGAGGTGGAGTTTGCAGTGAGCCGAGATCCCGCCACCGCACTCCAGCCTGGGCGACAGAGAGAGACTCTGTCTCAGAAAAAAACAACATAAAAAGAATTAGTGGACCACCATTTACTAACTGTGTAACCCAAACTCAGACCTTCTGAATGTTACACAAATTCTTTTTACATAACATCACAGTGAGTTCTTAACTAAAGAACGGTAACTTCTTGAAGAAGTTATTCATATTTATACAAGGCAGGCATTTGCCCTTGAAAAGCTTTCTGTCTCCTCAGATCCACCAGGAATAGAAAATCTTTCTCAGCCGGGCACAGTGGCTCACGCCTGTAATCCCAGCCCTTTGGGAGGCCGAGGCCGGCGGATCACGAGGTCAGAAGATCCAGATCATCCTGGCTAACACGATGAAACCCCGTCTCTACTAAAAATACAAAAAATATTAGCCGGGCGTGCTTGCAGGCGCCTGTAGTCCCAGCTACCCTGGAGGCTGAGGCAGGAGAATGCCGTGAACCCAGGAGGCCGACTTTGCAGTGAGCCGAGATCCCGCCACCGCACTGCAGCCTGGGAGACAGAGTGAAACTCCGTCTCAGGGGAAAACAAAAAAGAATTAGTGGACCACCATTTACTAACTGTGTAACCCAACTCAGACCTTCTGAATGTTAGACAAATTCTTTTTACATAACATCACAGTGACTTCTTAACTAAAGAAGGGTAACTTCTTGAAGAAGTTATTCATATTTATACAAGGCAGGCATTTGCCCTTGAAAAGCTTTCTGTCTCCTCAGATCCACCAGGAATAGAAAATCTTTCTCGGCCAGGCGCAGTGGCTCACGCCTGTAGTCCCAGCACTTCGGGAGGCCGAGGCGGGCGGATCACAAGTTCAGGAGATCCAGACCATCCTGGCTAATACGATGAAACCCCGTCTCTACTAAAAATACAAAAAAAAATTAGCCAGGCGTGCTAGCGGGCACCTGTAGTCCCAGCTACTCTGGAGGCTGAGGCAGGAGAACGGCGTGAACCTGGGAGGTGGAATTTGCAGTGAGCCTAGATCCCGCCACCGCACTCCAGCCTGGGCCACAGAGAGAGACTCTGTCTCAGAAAAAAACAAACAAAAAAAAAGAATTAGTGGACCACCATTTACTAACTGTGTAACCCAAACTCAGACCTTCTGAATGTTACACAAATTCTTTTTACATAACATCACAGTGAGTTCTTAACTAAAGAAGGGTAACTTCTTGAAGAAGTTATTCATATTTATACAAGGCAGGCATTTGCCCTTGAAAAGCTTTCTGTCTCCTCAGATCCATCAGGAATAGAAAATCTTTCTCGGCCCAGCCCAGTGGCTCACGCCTGTAATCCCAGCTCTTTGGGAGGCTGAGGCCGGCGGATCACGAGGTCAGAAGATCCAGACCATCCTGGCTAACACGATGAAACCCCGTCTCTACTAAAAATACAAAAAAAATTAGCCGGGCGTGCTTGCGGGCGCCTGTAGTCCCAGCTACTCTGGAGGCTGAGGCAGGAGAATGGCGTGAACCTGGGAGGCGGGGCTTGCAGTGAGCCAAGATCCCGCCACTGCACTCCAGCCTGGGCGACAGAGAGACTCTGTCTCAAAAGAAAAAAGAAGAAAATATTTCTCCATTTACTATTCTGCAAATATATTTACCTCTTGTGGTATGTAGTATAAATGCTGTACTTTCTCCATGTCTTTGTTTCATGTATATGAAATACCTCTTATTTCTTCATATCAGTTGTTTTCTAGCTGGGAGATTTTTTTCAATATAATTAATATGATCATAGCAGTAGTTATTAAAAAGTCACCACTTTTGGATTTCATAGTGTCAATATGTCTACAGCCAGATATATGGTTCTTCTTAAATTGAGCTTGCAAAATACCTTTCTAACATAAAACCCAAAGTCTTGTTATGTACTAGAAGATCTGGAGTTTTGGACCATTATATCATATTGTCCAAGAAAATGTCCACAAAATAAAAAGGCAAGAAAATATAACATCTACAGGCTCAAAAATACCAGGCCAACTGAGACACCAAAATGACCTAGGATCATAAGATGATTATCACTGTTACATAATCATTCAGTCTTTGATTTTTTTACTTAGTCATTCATTTAATCCATCAAACATGTGCATTAGTTAGTTTGAGCTGCCATAACAAAATGCCATAAACTTGGTGGCTTCAACAAAAGCAATTTATTTTCTGACAGTTCTTGAGGCTGCAAATCCAAGATCAGGGTGCCAGCATGATTGGATTCTGTTAAAGGCTCTCTTCCTGTCTTGCAGACAGCCACTTTCTCACTGTGTGTTTTCGCATGGCAGAGAGAGAGCAAGAGGGAGAGGGAGAGGTAGAGCCAGAGGGAGAGGGAGAGGGAGAGGGAGAGGGAGAGGGAGAGGGAGAGGGAGAGGGAGAGGGAGGTGGGAGAGGGGGAGAGGGGAAGAGAGAGAAGGTGGGGGGGGAGAGAGAGAGCACAATCTCTCTGATATCTCTTCTTATAAGGTCACTAATCCCATCATGAGGACTCCACCCTCATGACCTCATCTAAACCTAATTGTCTCCCAAAGGGCCCATCTCCTAAGACTATCATATTGCAGGTTAGGGCTTCAATATATGAAGGGGGGGCACACAATTCACTTCATAACAAACATGTATTGATCATCTATGTGCAGGATACTTTTCTAGGCACTGGAGTGCATTGGTAGAACAGAATATCATGTTCCCTGCTCTCATGGAGCTGTTAGCCTAGTGGAGGGAATCTAGAAAGTAAAATAATACAGCTCCAAAGTAGTACTCTAGGGAAAACGTAGAGATTATGGGAACACATAAAAGAGGTATCTTTCCCAGATACCCAGAGTCAGGGAAGACTACCTTGATAAAGTGTCATGAAGCTGAAACTGACAGAGTATAGGTTTGCCAGGTCAAGGGGGAAGGAGCAAGGGCTGGATACAGGAAGAAAAATGGCACATGTTAATCCTTGAGTCAAGACAGAACTAAGTGCAATCAAGGATGCAAAATGTGGAGTAACTGATGAGCACTTTTTCTTTTAATTACACATTTTGATAGGACAGGCAGGTGAGAGATGTTGGAGAGGTTAGTGAGGACCAGATCATTTAAGACTTTGTAAGCCCTGATTTACATACGAAGATCAAACTCAAAACATTTTTTTTTTTGGAGACGAAGTCTCACTCTGTTGCCCAGGCTGGAGTGCAGTGGCGCAATCTCAGCTCACTGCAAGCTCCGCCTCCTGGGTTCACGCCATTCTCCTGCCTCAGCCTCCCAAGTAGCTGGGACTACAGGTGCCTGCCACCACGCCCGGCTAATTTTTTGTATTTTTAGTAGAGACGGGGTTTCACCATGTTGGCCAGGATGGCCTCAATCTCCTGACCTCGTGATCCGCCTTGCCTCGGCCTCCCAAAGTGCTGGGATTACAGGCATGAGCCACCACGCCCAGCCTCAAAACATTTTTAATGTCCTGGAGAAGATTTTGTAAAACCCATCCTATGGAGTGCCAAGGAAAATTTATTCTCTATGAAGGTAATGGAGAATGCAAATATATATATATACTTTTACAAAGTGTATAAAGATAACTCATTTTGAAATTTTGCATTGATATGATAGCATCATAATTTTCTCTTTAATTAGTAATCATATTTAAATTCAACATTGTGTGACAGCAGCACATGTACGTGACTATGTATGTAATCGAAGAGACAAAAATAACAACAAAATTCTCTAGTATCTCTATCAGCTACTAGTATCTCTAGTGCCACAATCAGACTGTTCTTCATTTACTAGGTCATTTTAAACATGTACTGAAAATTTACTATGAACCTGGTTCTATGAAGCTGTAATCGTCCTGTGAATAAAACAACCATCCCTGCCCTCATGGAGCTTACATTATAGGAGGAGAAGGCAGAGCAACAGTAAACATAATAAATAAATAAACTATATAGTATGTTAGAAAATGATGAGTGCTTTGGAGAATAGAAATGGAAGTACCTGGATTCAAAGTAGGTGAAGGTAGCTTTATACAGAAAATAAAATTTGAGCAAAACTTGGAGGGAATTTGACATGCAAATATCTGAAGAACATACGGCAGAAGAAAGAATATTCCAGGTATAGGAACCAATGCAAAGGTCTTAAGCAGAGAACATGCCTGATGTCATCCAAGTACTTGAAGAAGGTTGATGTGGCTAGACTGCAATGAACGAGAAGCAAAGAATAATAGAAGATGAAGTCTAAATGTAGAGAGGGAGTCATCTCAAGGAGGGCTCTGTAGGCTACTGAAGGCTTTGGCTTTCACCATGAATGAATGCAAAGCTATTGGAGGGTCTTCAAGTAGAGGAGCAGCATGATCTGATTTACAGTTAAAATTAGTCACTTTAGTTACTGTGGTAGGTAGAGTAATGATCCCTCCAACATGTCTACTTCCTAATCCCTGGAATCTAAATATATTACCTTACATGGCAAAAGGGAATTTACAGAAGTGATTAAGGTTAAGGGCCTTGAGATGGATTATCAAAGTGAACTCATTCTGATCACTTGAGTGAGGAAGGTGGAAAGTGGAAGAGGGAGACCCAAGACTGAGTCAGAGAGATGTAACATAGGAAAGATCCTCTGTGCCATTGCTGGCTATGAAGATGGTGGCAAAGGAATGTGGTGGCCTCTAGAAGCAGGGAATAATACTTAGTTTACAGCTAGTGAAACAACAGGGACCTTGGTTTTAGAGCCACAAAGAACTGAATTGTCAACAATTGGAATGAACAGGAAACCAATGCTCCCCTAGTGTCTCCAGGAAATAACACAGACTGCCACACTTTAATTTTAGTCCAGCAAGACCCGTTTCAGACTTCTGATTTGTAGAACTATACAATCATAAATGTGTGCTGTTGTAAGCCACTCAGTCTGTGGTGATTTGTAACAGCAGCAACAGAAAACTATTAATAATACAGTTACTGTGCAGCGACAATGTTATGGAAAGTGAGGAGGAAGAGGGAAACAAAAAGAAGAGTTGGGAAGCTATTGCAGTGATCAGGTGAGGGATGAGCGTTTGGATAAACATAGTAGCCATGAATACAAAAAAGGACCCAATTCTAGCTATCTTCTGAAGGCAGGGTCAACACAATTCTTGGCAGACTGGACGTAGAGCATAAGGACATGTCAAAGATGGGCCTGAGATTTTTGACCTGAGTAATTGAAAGGATAGTATTTCCAGATGGGAAAGACTATGGGAGGAACAGGGTTGTGAAGGAATTCAAGAGAGCAATTTGGAGTGAATACTCTAGAGTAAGGAGATGAATATGCAGTATGGGTTCAAGAGAGAGTTCTGAGATGGTAATATCGATTTGAATGTCAGTGGTATGTAAATTGTTGTTAAGTCTGAGATTGGATGAACTCATGGAACAAGTGTTGATAGGTCTCTCTTTGGATAAACATTATTCTATGAAAATATTTAATTTAAATATATGTATATATAGTAAAGTAGTCAATAATATGCTTCCAGAAATTTTCCTTCCAGATCACTTCCTTTCATGTAGGAGAAACACATGATCCATGAGAGCATGTGGAGATTTGGAAGGAGGATGTTTAGGATACATGGAAAAGACACTGAAAGTATCCAGACTGAAGAAACTCAACAAACAAAAATAAACTGTGCTTACTGGGCAATTCTGTCTGAATTCTTCCCTAATTGATTGAGCAAAAAATAAATAAAAATTAAATTTCTGACAGCATTCCATATTAGAAGCTGAAGTATGCTCAACACATATGTACCTCGGTCATTGCTTAATTTGCCTTTGGAAAAATAGCTCCATCACTTAAACAAACCTCTTAGTTTCTTCAAATGCTACAATCCCTTGAGAAAGACACTGGTAGCAGGTAAACCTGCAATAGGAGAGCCACTCTGAAACAGGAATGAACAGACTTAGATGTCTGTTTTCACCCCACCACAAAAATGCCCAACCAGAAAGCTTAGCAAGTGCCACAGACAATTGTGCTAAGTGCTCTGTCTGCGTCATTTCATTTAATTCCTCCCAACAATACCTCGAGGTGGCTTTGTAATCACAGGTGAGAAAATTAAATTTTGGAATAATTAAGAAACTTGTCCAGTGTCATTCTTAGAGCTAGAGAATGTCAGATTCAGAATCCAAATGCAAGTCAGATAGTTCTAAAGCATACTCTCTTATGTCTGATATGTTGCAACTAGACAGTCACAGGTCCTTCCACTTTAAATTCTAATATATTCATTGAATCTGTGCAGTTTTTCCTGATTACTGGAGTAAATAGTACTTACTCTATGCCCTTTTTATTTTTATTTTTTAGTTAACATCACACATATCCTACTTTTCTTGTTCCTAGTTCTGTTTTCCTCTATGAGCTGCCAGAATAATCCTCTCTGTGGCTCCCTTTTCCTTGCAAGATTAAAAGCATAGTCCTTAATATGCTATTAAAATTCTTTGTTTTATATCTCCAGCCTCACATATCATAAGCCCTTCCTACCTTGCACCTTGTATTCCAGCCACACCAACTGAAATGCACATCCCAGAATATGGCCTAAGCATGTGACTACTCTGCCATGAATACTACCCTCTCCACTCCAACACACATATACATCACCCTTGAATAATTCCTATTCAGGATTAAAACAGTGCAATAATATTCCCCTCATAATGCCTTCCCTCTACAAATAACACACATTTACTGAGCTACTCTATGCCACACACTATTCTAAGCACCCTGAAAACTTTGACAGAATATGTCTGTTCTCAAGAAACTACAGTGTATCTTGGATACAACCACATAAACAAAATTTATATATAATTTTCAAAATAATACTGCAGGCTGGAACATTTTAAGAATACACTCAATAATCCTCTCTGCTCTCAAGCCTTTCTTATCATACCATATTAAAATTTTCTGCTAATGTATCTAACATGATATTTATTGTTACAAATTACAAGAGTCTTTTCTAATACTCTGTTAAGATCACATTAGAAAACTATTTTTAAATATAAATGTACGCATTTATTTATTACTTAAATTGTATTTCCTTTTATGAAAGAATATTCTTAAACTATATGAACAAAATAACAGAGCAAATATAAAAATAAATACAAGAATATAATGGATATAACTATAGTCAGAAAGATATTTATTAAATTTGAAAACTTAGTCTCTATAAAACCAAATGTTATTATGGGCCAATATATGTAAGTTAGATTCTTGGCTAGTGTTTAAATCACTCTCAAGTATTAATTCAGATCTATTCAGTGTAATTAACTCTTTCACATCAAAGTGGCCTATAAATGGCAGCAAATGAAAATGTAGGAAAGCAGTAAACCTTTCCAGTTTATAAATTGCTAAATCTTTCACAGTTGTATTTTTGTAGGAAAATAAACTCTAAAGATTAGTCATTAAAATTCTTTAGCTGTAGCTACTTTATTATATCAAATTGGCAATGTGTTTTGCTTATATTTGGACATATATCTTTTATGGGAGATATAATTATTAGTATGTTATTTATTTTCACATTTCTATAGTCATAAATTGTATGCTATATATATGCATATTCTAAATTTTCACACATCTATAACTTATGTCAGTATTCTCCATGTATCACATTTTATATGCATTTCATATGTATAAATTTAATATTAGAAAAAGCTATAGCTCAGAAAAATTTGAAAACTTTTCCAAGACTTCAGAGCTAACAACTTAGCAGATCTAGGATCCTGTCCTCAGGTTTATATGTTACCAAATGATTCTTTGGTCCTAATAAGAAGCATGAAAAGTTAAAAGAATTTACCAAGAATTAACAATTTACTTAATGTTGTAACCATAATCAGAAACCTAGTTTCTTAAAATAGTTGATATTCTATCCTATTTTTAATACTAATATGTTGAGAAAAAGTTAACCCACTTGTCAGTATTCTGTTTTCTACTATATAGCTCATAAAGCTATCATAGAACCGCCTCTCATAATGAAAAATTAAGATGCTGGAGAAAATATGACACTGGAAAAATAATAATACAGATTCAGATAATACAAAGTTAAGGTAAATCCCAAGTGCCAGAATAAAGCAGAAATAAGAGCCATCCCAGTAAGCATGGACTAATGTCAAGGTTGGTATCAGACCTGAAGATCAAGTAATAGAGCCTGATCTATTAATAGCCACACAGGAAATAGTACATGTGACTTTGGGCTTGGTCAAGTACAGAATCAGAACTGCATCAAGCTAGGGCCTCAAGAGGTGGTGGAGCCATGAAAAGAGCCAAGAGCATTTTTAAAAGTAACTTTTCTGGGGCTTCTGGTGCAGAAAAATCAATCTTCTGTGAGAAATTATAACTCCAAGCAAACCCATGTATACCAATGTATATCAGACTCCCAAGGTAAGGAATTTGACCTAAAAATTAGTCTAGGACCAATGAACCACCGCAAAGCCCTAGCAGAAAAAAATTCAAATTATTGTGTTAGGCCACTTCGACAGGGATTTTATCCATAAAATCCCTGAATAATAAAAATCAACTATCCCCAAAGAGGAACTTTCTATAAACATTCTTAAACAATGTGGAAACCAGTATGAGAGAAAGGCATACAATACAACCAACAAGAGAATTGTGATATCGAGAAGCAAAAACAACAGAGTTATCTGGAAGAAACTATGGAAAAAATATGTGAAAAAT
The DNA here is from genome assembly GCF_028878055.3 of Symphalangus syndactylus. Lineage (NCBI taxonomy): Eukaryota > Metazoa > Chordata > Mammalia > Primates > Hylobatidae > Symphalangus > Symphalangus syndactylus. Next base: position 122,338,112 of record NC_072425.2, read on the forward strand.
GTTGTCAGAGATGGAAGGGAAAACACGATAAGTAAAAATCAACACTAGGGCCGGGCGAGGTGGCTCACGCTTGTAACCTCAGCACTTTGGGAGGCCAAGGCAGGTGGATCACTTGAGGTCAGGAGTTAAAGACCAGCCTGGCCAACATGATGAAATCTTGTCTCTACTAAAAATACACACATAAAAAAAATTAGCTGGGCATGGTGGTGAGCACCTGTAGTCCCAGCTACTTGGGAGGCTGGAGCAGGCAATCACTTGAACCCAGGAGGTGGAGGTTGCAGTGAGCTGAGATCACACCACTGCACTCCAGCCTGGGCAACAGAGCAAGACTCTGACTCAAAAGAAAAAAAAAATCAACCCTAGACGAAAAAAGTTTATCTAATTTGAATAAGTTACAAATAGAACCACTTAAATATTAAAATAAATGCAACAATTTAAAGCAGATTCTCGATTAATGAATTGAACAGCTGATAGGTAACAACCTAAACGAAACCTGGATAGTTATAAGACACATCTCATGAAAGTGCCTAAAAGGTAGAGAAACGAGATTTAAAAGATCCATCAGATGAAAGAATGAGAGGTTCTAACGTGTGTAATGAGAGTTTCAGTGAGATAAAGAGTACAGGGAAAGAAATACTTGGAAAGACATTGGTGGTCGTCAGATTCTATACCTGGAATGGCTTCTGATTACAGCAATATGGATTAGCATAACTTGGATTAATGAGTACCACTGAAGAAAGCTAACACAGCAGGACAAAACACATTAAAAAATTACCTCAAAGGCAGAGTACTAGTAAAATAGTAAATTAGGTCAAGGGAGAAGTTCTGAAATTCTGAGAATAAATCCTGCATTTAGAAATTCTTTCTCCTTGGGGTATTTGGCACAGACTAAGCAGAACTTTTGACATGCTCTCAGGGAACGATGGCTGCAGTCTAGATACTGGCAGGGACAGAGCACAAACCACTTCTCTTATGAAGGACAGCACACTGGAGATGGCGGACGCTAAATATAAGCCAGATATTTCCCAGCTATGAGAAAATAAGTTTCTGACTGTCCCAGAAATTCTCATTCTGATTTTAGCTTAAGGTGGTTCTAGATTGCCAGTACCATAAAGTGCCAATATAAGAGAAATAAAATCCTTTCTGGAAAAGGAAAGCTTTATCCTAGTATGCAAACTGTTACTACAAACACTTTTTCAATATAATTTCCAATCCAGTTTTAAAGATAAAGACTGAAGGATGTAAGGGAATTGGCATAGAAACCAGCAGAAATGATACATATAAAGAAGAGACCTTCTCCATGTTGTTCAGGCTGGTCACGAACTCCTGGGCTCAAGTGATCCTCCTATCTTGGCATCCCAAAGTGTTGGGATTACAGGTGTGAGCCACCATGCCCGGGCTACCTGTATTGTTTCATTTTTTAAAAATGATGTATCTGAAGTAAATGTAACAGACCAGCTTGTGAATACATGGATATTTTATGATACTACTCTCTATACATTTCTATACTTTAGCATTTTATAATTTTTTAAAGAAGCATTTGATGTTTCAGAAAAAAGTATAAATATATTCAAAAGGTGGAAAAAGTATTATCCGTCTTATGTTTATCTGTATCTAAGGTCATAGTACATGCAGAAATTTTTACTTTGGATAATTTGTTAGTATTTCAATTTCACGGATTATCTTTTTGAAACAGCTAAAAGATAATTATATCATCAAAATAACTGAAAACATAGAAACAGCTTCTCTATAGCACTGTTTTACTTCCATAAATATGGTTGAATAATTCTTGATTCAAAATTCTTTTTATAAAATTACATTAAATGTACTATGGCATCTCTATAAGGTTTATACAATGAAAAAATATTGCATGCTTTGTATTCCTTCATAACAAAAATTGAACTGCAATTTAAATATGAATTTCAATTTAGAGCATTAGTAATTAACTGATTTTATTCTGTTTTGTAATTCTTTCATTCATTAATCACTGTGAGAGCTGAAGAACATTACAACCCTGTAGGAAATAAAAAGACAAGGATGTCACTTAAGGTTAGTCATAGAGCATGGCTTGCATTTTAATCTAGCATTGGTTTTATGGAGATTTAAAACTTTTCAATCAAAAATACTTCTAAATGTCACCAGCTTTAGGGGAAGCATTTAGTCATTTCATAAATTACTTTTCTGGTCTTTACTGCTATGCTTTATTTACCACAATCTAAAATCAATACTATGGACACAGGGTATGGTTTTTTGTCAGACGTGCATAGTCCTGAGGGACCTGGTTTAAAAAGGATGACATAGGTATCATTTTCTTTCTTCTAGCATTTCCCTAACAGATATGCAACATTTAACGGTCAAATGCTTATGGCATGTCTTGCTTCAAGTTGGAGAAATCCTATTTTTCCCCATCCTGTGCAACGTACTCATATGTAGTCACAAGACTGTTGGTGACTAAGACACCCAAAACTAGCAGCTATATTTGCTTCTTAGCACTGTAACTGTCCCAGCCCTGGTATTTGATTTAAGCCATTATAAAGATTACAATTTGGGAAAGAAGCAATAAAATGATATAAATTCTAATAAAAGTTAAAATTTCAATTTTTAAATATAATTGAAATTATGGAAATGAAATCTTCTTTGATGAATGAGATCATCCACAATCTCTACATCTTTTATCCATAAATTGAAGTGACAGGACAAGAACAGGAATAAGTTCATTTGGAGGGCTTATTTTGTTGTGTGTGGACAATTCAATGGTCAGCTTCTGTCTTCACTTTCCTCTGTCTGTGGTTACATTATGTTACACAGGCTGAGGTGTTGGAGAAGGGGGCGTTATACCTTCAGGTCATTTACACTCACAGGTATCTGTGGAAATGTTTGTCCTCCGATCTGGGCTTAGACATTCACAGATTGTAGCTGCAATGTCCCTCAATTCCTTAAGTGTCCTTAAGACTTGGGAGAACCTTCATATATTTTTCCCTCACCCTAGAGTTCTGAGACCAGTTCTGGTGCTTATTCTCTTTCTCTGGACAATGAACATATCTGTGATACCATTTGTTGTCCTCATCCGCTAGATGCCCCATACAGACAGTCCCTATATCCAGAAAATAGACCAAAAACTCCCATATATTAATATAATCTATATAATTGTATATAATATAAAATAGACAAAAGCTCCATAAGTTATTAATATGATGTATAATTATATATAAATATTAATATAATGTATAATTATATATAAATATTAATATAATATAGAATTATATATAAATATTTATATTTATATATAATTATACATGTAATCATTAATATAATTTATAGCAGTTTTTGGTCTATTTTCTGGAAATAGGGACTGTCTATATGGGGCAATCAAGCAGGAAAAAATGTAAATCAGGAAAAAATTGAACAAATGTCTTGAAAATGTACTTCAAAAGAGAATATTCAAATGAAGCATGTGAAAATACGTTCAATATTTAGTTATCAGAAAAATGCAAGTTAAAATCACAATGAGACACCATTACATATTTAGTGCTATTTCTTTAAAAAATGAAAAAGTTATTACATATGTAAAGCATCTAGCCTTTTATTTTTTGTTGTTGCTGTTAAACATTAGCTCTTTTTTTTTTTTTTTTTTACTTTTATTTTGGGCTTCAGGGCACATGTGCAGATTTGTTATATGGGTAAATTGCATGTTGTGGGGATGTGGTGTACAGATGATTTTGTAACCCCGGTAATAAACATAGTACCCAATAGGTAGCAATAAGCATATTACCCAACAGGTATTAATAAGCATATTACCCAATAGGTAGTTTTTTGATCCTCACTCTCCTCCCAATCTCCACCCTCTTGTTGGCCCTGGTGTCTATGTTCCCTTCTTTTTGTCCACATGTACTAGATAATTAGCTTCCACTTATAAGTGAGAACATGCAGTATTTGGTTTTCTGTTCCTGTGTTAGTTCACTTATGATAATGGCCTCCAAGTCTCTCCATGTTGCTGCAAAGGATATGATCTCATTATTTTTTATGGCTGTGTAGTATTCAATGGTGCATATGTTTCTTTATGCAGTCTAGCACTGATGGGCAGTTAGGCTGATTCCATGTCTTCACTATTGTGAACAGTACTGCTAGCCGGGCGCGGTGGCTCACGCTTGTAATCCCAGCACTTTGGGAGGCCGAGGCAGGCGGATCACGAGGTCAGGAGATCGAGACCACAGTGAAACCCTGTCTCTACTAAAAATACAAAAAATTAGCCGGGTGTGGTGGCGGGCGCCTGTAGTCCCAGCTACTCGGGAGGCTGAGGCAGGAGAATGGCGTGAACCTGGGAGGCGGAGCTTGCAGTGAGCCGAGACTGTGCCACTGCACTCTAGCCTGGGCGACAGAGTGAGACTCCATCTCAAAAAAAAAAAAAAAACAGTGCTGCAATGAACATATGTGTGCAAGTGTTTTTACGGTAGAATGATTTATATTCCGTTGGATATATATCCAGTAGTGAGATTGCCAAATTGAGTGGTAATTGTGTCTTAAGTTCTTTCAGAAATCTCCAAACTGCTTTCCACAATGGCTGAACTAATTTATACTCCCACCAGTAGTGTTATGTTTTCTTTTCTCTGCAACCTCGCCAGCATCTGTTTTTTTTTTTTTTACTTTTTAATAATAGCCATTCCGACTAGTGTGAGATGGTATCTCGTGGATTTTATTTGCATTTATTTCTGTAATGATTAGTGATGTTGACCATTTTTTCCTATGATTGTTAGCCACTTAAATGTCTTTTTTTGAAAAGTGTCTGTTCATGTCCTTTACCCACTTTGTAAGGGGATTGGTTGTTTTTTGCTTATAAATCTGTTTAAGTTCCTTAAAGATGCTGAACATTAGACCTCTGTAGGATACGTAGTTTGTAAGTATTTTCTCCCATTATGTAGGTTGTCTGTTTACTTGGTCGATATTTTGCTGAACAAAAGCTCTTTAGTTTAATTAGGACTCATTTGTCAATTTTTTGTTGCAATTGCTTTTGACATCTTTGTCATAAAATCTTTGACCAGTCATATGTCCAAAATGGTATTTCCTAGGTTATCTTCCAGGGTTTTTATAGTTTTAGATTTTACATTTCAGTCTTAATCCACCTCGTGTTGATTTTTGTATACTTGTGTAAGGAAGGGAACAAGTTTCAATCTTCTGCAAATGGCTAGCCAGTTATCCCAGCACCATTTATTGAACAGGGAGTTCTTTCCCCATTGCTTGTTTTTGTCAACTTTGTCAAAGATCAGATGGTTGAAGGTATGTGGCATTATTTCTGGGGTCTCTATTCTGCTCCACTGTCTATGTCTCTGTTTCTGTACTAGTACCATACTGTTTTGCTTACTGCAGTCTTATAGCATAGTCTGAAGCCAGGTGATGCTTGTAGCTTTGTTCTTTTTGCTTAGGATTGCATTGGTTATTTGAGCTTTTATCTTATTTTTGTTTCATATAAACTTTAGAATAGATTTTTTTCAAATTATGAAAAGAATGTCATTGTAGTTTGATAGGAATAGCATTGAATCTGTAAATTGCTTTGGGCAGTATGGCCATTTTAATGATATTGAATCTTCCTCTCCATGAGCATGGAATGTTTTTCCATTTGTTTGCATCATCTCTGGTTTCTCTGAGCAGTGTTGTTTTTAATTCTCATTGTAGAAATCTTTCACTTCCTTGATTAGCTGTATTTCTAGGTATTTTATTCTTTTTGTGGCAATTGTGAATGGGATCACATTCTTGATTTGGCTCTCAGCTTGGATGTTGTTGGTGTATAGGAATGCTATGGATTTTTGTTCATTGATTTTGTATCCTGTAACTTTGCTGAAGTTGTTCATCAGATCAAGGAACTTTTGAGCAGAGACTATGGTGTTTTCTACATATAGAATCATGCGGTCTATAAACATAGATAGTTTGACTTTCTCTCTTCCTATTTGACTGCCTTTTATTTCTTTGTCTTGCGTGATCACTCTAGCTAGGACTTCCAGTACTATGTTGATCAAGAATGATGAGAGAGGGCATCCTTGTCTTATTCCAGTTTTCAAGGCTAATGCTTTTCCTCATTCAGTATGATGTTGGCTGTGGGTTCCTCATAGATGGCTCTTGTTATTTTAAAGTGTGTTCCTTCAATGCCTAGTGTGTTGAGGGTTTTTAATATGAAGGAGTGTTTAACTTTATCAAAAGATTTTTCTGCATCCATTGAAATAATCATGTGGTTTTGTTTTTAATTCCCCTTATGTGATGAATCACATTTAATATGCTGAAGCAACCTAGCCTCCCTGAGATAAAGCCTACTTGATCATAGCAAATTAGCTTTTTGATGTGCTGCTGAATTCAATTTGCTAGTATTTTGTTGAGGATTTTTGCATCTGTGTTCATCAAGGACATTGGCAAATATCTGTATGATCTTTGACAAAGGTGACAAAACAAGCAATGAGGAAAGGAATCCCTATTCAATCAATGGTACTGGGATAACTGGCAAGCCATATGCAGAAGATTGAAACTGGAACCCTTCCTTATACCACATATTGAGATGGATTAAAGACTTAAATGTAAAACCTAAAACTATAAAAACTCTGGAAGATAACCAAGGCCTCTCTTTTATAGGTGAAAATACAAGTTAGTACTACCACTCTTGAACTTTTGCACAATATGAATTATGTACAAATATATGCATAAACCATAACCCTGTAATTTGTATTTTTTATCTATTCAAGTATCTACCCATCCAAGCACATGTATAAGAATGATAAGGTCTGTATTATCCATAATACCTTAAATTTCCATCATGAGAATAATGGATAAATAACCGTAGTGCATTCATGAAATGAAATACTATGGACTAATGATCTTCAAAGTGTGGTCCCTGGGCCAACAGCATCAGTACTACCTGAGAACTTGTTAGAATTGCAAATTCATGGGCCCACTCCAGATCTACCGGTTTGGAGATTCTGATTTGGAGAGTCTGGGGCGGGGAGGGGGCTCTAGATTTCTCTGTTTAGCAAAACTTCCAGATAATTCTGATGCATACTTAGGTGGACACGCACTGCTTTCTATGCAAAAAAAAAAATGAATATATATATAAAAATCTGCTCTCTGCCATACCATGAATAAATTTGTGGTTAGATTCTAAGAGGAAGTATAAGAGAGATTCTGGTATAATTTTCTATTTGGATGCCAGTTACAAGTTTACTCTGACCAAAATTCATAAACATATTCACATATAATTTACCCATTTTGTATTTGTATGGTAATGAAATAATGTAAAAACATAGTGTACACCAGTCAAACTCAGCTGCTTTGATATTGCATACTCAATAACGGGTGTTTATTGTCTCTCTTAAATTGGATATTATACTATGCATGCAGGATAAAATGAATTTGTTTCAAGAAAAAAGACTACTTACTTTAAGAAAATATATCCAGTCGGCCAGGCGCGGTGGCTCATGCCTGTAATCCCAGCACTTTGGGAGGCCGAGGCGGGTGGATCATGAGGTCAGGAGATCGAGACCATCCTGGCTAACATGGTGAAACCCCGTCTCTACTAAAAATACAAAAAATTAGCCGGGCGAGGTGGCTGGCGCCTGTAGTCCCAGCTACGCAGGAGGCTGAGGAAGGAGAAGGGCGTGAACTCTGCGGGGCGGAGCCTGCAGTGAGCCCAGATTGCGCCACTGCACTCCAGCCTGCGTGAAAGAGCGAGACTCTGTCTCAAAAAAAAAAAAAAAAAAAAGAAAATATATCTATCCAGTCAACCTATTATATTTTGAGTGCATGTTTGTGTATATGCTATGCTTTAATAAAAACTTTACTGAAAAATTAAGTAAATATTTTTCCTTGGCAATCATCCATGTCAATGTTGTTCATCAGATGGTATTGATGTTTTTATTTGTTGATTACTGCCATTTGGTAGGCATTTCACATACCACTTTACTAAATCCTGCTACCAAATAAATGGTATTCCTATTTTGGAGATAAAAAGTGCTGAGGCCTGGGGAAACTGTATAATGTCCTCAGAATAGTAAGTGGAAAAATTCAAGATTGGAAACTCAAGTCTGTCTAACTTCAAGTTCATGATCTTTCTACAGTATCATGTGGTCATCTAACAGAAGCAGAGATTGGTATTTTACCAGTAGGTGCACAACATAATTACTAAATCTACCCAGGATAAGATGGTAGAAGAGGCAAATGAGGTTGATTCTGCTAGGAATGTTATACCTTCTCCAGAAACTACCCCGTATTTATAGGTTATCATGTTTAGAAGGCATCTTCAATGTCATGAATTAAAATTAATTCCCTTTGAAATAAATTACATAGACTAGGAACTCAGTTTTTCACAAACTATCTCTTTTCATTACAATTTTATTTATTAGAATATATTTTCTTGTATTGAGGCCAAACACTGTAAAAATACATCACAAATTAGTACATATACAAAAGAAAGCTTGTGCAAAACATAAATTTGTACAATGTGCTTTATACCAATGGTCCCAATTCTGCCTATTTTAGTCATATACGGAAACATATTTTCATATAACAGAATATTAAATATTTAAAGTAAACCACTATTTTGTTCTTTGAGTCTACTTTCTCCTTGTTTCTTCCAACTGTTTTTAATATTACCTGATTTCTGAGTCACTTCATCATCCTGACCTTTCCCCTCTGACTCGTTCAATTTTTTCATGTGTCCTTCAAAGAATGGTTTTACTTAGGTGTTTTATAAAAAGCAAAGTAGAACAGGAACACTTCATTTATCTTGTTCCAAACCTCAAGTTCCTATCATTACACCACAGAGTTCCAAGAACTAGAAGCAAAGGAATTACCCTTTTTTGTTTAAAATGTGCTTTGGTTTGGATCAGGTCCTTGTAAGAGCTTAGGCTGAGGCAATATTTTAACAATTTTTATTATAAAGTATAAAAATTTATCATCCTTAGTTGCCCAAAGCAGCTGTTATCATAATCAAAGGAATAACCCAAGATAATTTATCATAGAGTCCTATAAACAGAATGCCTGGCAACTAATGTGCATATACTTTGCAGCTGTGTGAACTAGACACATGGTTTTTCCCTGTTTAAGCCTTAACTTCTTTACTAATGGAAATGGATTGTATGAATTAAGTGAAATAACATCAGGAAAGTAATAGAATTCAATACATATTAGATCCATTTCCCCTTTAGTTCCCTAAAAGACACAAAAATGCAGGGTTAGTTTACTCAAATGGCACACCTCAACATCACCATCACACACATAGCCATAATCATCATCACCATTATTACCATCATCAAAATTATTTCTTGCCTGTTCACTGTGTGCCAGACATTTTCTCAGGCCTTTGCATGGTTTATCTCATTTCATTTAATTCTTAAATTAATCTAATGTGGCAGTTATATTTATTAAACCCATTTGACATATGAGAAAACTAAAGCACAGAAGGCTTACTAACATGGCATGCCTTTGTTTACAGCTGATAAATGATGTCATGCAATTCGATCGTACAGGCTCTAAAGATCCACATTCCTAAAAGAAAGCTCTAAATCTAAATCTTCATTATCTATACATTGGAGTATACAAGCTTGCCTCATTCAAAGAGTTATTGAACACTCACTATGGGGAAAGCACATATATATTTAAATAAATATAGATAAGATACAATTTATTCTTCTATGGAGCTCACATCCTAGAGGTGACAGTGATATAGATACAATTAAGGCAAAAAGACAAAGGGAAATTATAATATGCTGTGATATGGTCTGTGTAACAGTGGAAGTTCTTAAAAGTTAATAGTGATAAAGGATCAGGAGGCAAAATCTAAGAAACAGAAACAGCAAATGCAAATACTCAGCATCTAGCAAAATAAATTTATTTTAGGCAACTTTTAATTAGTTTGGTGTAGCAAACTAATTGGAATGAATATGGAATGAAAAAAGGTTCCTCATGTGATGAGGCTGAAAGCTGATTAGGGGTCAAATCTAGACATAATGCTTATGAGTTTTGGAATTTATCCTTCAAATGATGTAGACCTTCTGAAGGATTTTTATCATGGAAATAATGGGAATAGTTTGGGGTGTAATAATATCTTTTAGGCAGTGTGGTGGAAATTGATGAGAAGAGAGAGTGGGATGGACTGGGAAATCTGGTATTAGAGAGATGAGTTTGAAATCTGCGGAGTTGCTATAAATAAAAAAAAAAATAGTTGCTGAAGCACTGAAGGTGGAAAATAGGGGAGACAGGTATAAGACATTAACAAGAATGAAATAATAAGACCATTGTGGTTAACAAATGCATGTGGGTGTCTGGCTGTGGTGATAAGGAGGTGAAAAAATAGAAATAAACAAAGATGAGATAAAATGCATCTACCATGACATGCCCATAATCTTGTTTTCACTTTAAATATAATACCCTGGAGATGTTAGCAGCCCTTTCCTTATTTTCCCCTACCTCTGCTTTTCTTCTGTCAAGATTAAACCCTACTTTCTCAGCCAGAGTTTCAATATTTCTCCTATTTCCAGAATAAAGCAAACTAGAGAAAAGAACTAAAGCCTGGCCAACATGGTGAAATCCCATCTCTCCAAAAATACAAAAATTAGCTGGGCATGATGGCAGGTGCCTGCAATCCCAGCTACTCGAGAGGCTGAGGCGGGAGAATCACTTGAACCTGGGAGGTGGAAGTTGCAGTGAGCTGAGATTAAGCCATTGCACTCCAGCCCGGACAACAGAGCGAGACTCCATCTCAAAAAAAAAAAAAAAAAAAAAAGAACTAAAGAAACTTTAAACTCAGTAAGACTTAGATTCAAGTGACTTTCCCACATACATAGAATGCAAGTAGAATGACACTTTCAAGTCTACTACAGACAAACGGTTTTTCCTAGGTCAACCCCCTACCCCCTATCAGACCAACCAGTGATACCCCAGGTCTCAGGACTCAGCACTGAGTTTCAGGGCTTTTAATCTGCTTCCCTCTAACCTGAAGCAAAGCCATTGCTCACCAATGACTTCTAGGTCACGCTTTTCGTATTTATGCTCTTATTCAGATAATGAAGTCTCTGTGCCTAAAATTAGTGCTTATGTTCACACGTTATGCCATAATTCTTATTGTTTAGCGTTCGTTTGGGATCCTTTTACATATGCTTTTTCTTGTAACTTCCTTAATATTTCACACCTATCCTAAGACAATGACGATTGTGCCAGCTCTTAGGAAATAAGACATGCCAGAAATTCTCATCCCAGGGCAGGGAGCTATTTACCTATTTTTCAAATTTTGCCAAAAAACAATCTTTCCGAAATTCTGAATATCTTCTGATTGCCTTCTCACAAATCATTACACTCCTCTTGGAGCATCTTGATACATTTTGGCTTCCTGATGTTGATCATATACCTGAGAAATTAATTTGGGGTTAGAATACTCCAGGGACACAATTATGTCTATTGTCAGCCAAGCCTAATTTACTTACTCTGTCCTACACTAATCTAGCAATATGCCCCAATCTTGATCTGTTTCATCTTTTTATCACCCAGCAGTCATGCCCTGCTAATACTCACTTTGAGATGTCATAGGCATTATCTATACATTTTATTTTCTCTGGGACAGACGATTAGACATATAGGATGACCCTGAATCATGAAGAGATACACAATGTAATTCTGAACACACATATTGCAGATTAAGCAAATATGCTAAGAGTCAATAATAGCACCCACATGGCTTGCTTTTTTGCATTTATCTTAACGGGGACTAATTTTGTAAACAGCTGTAGAAAAGTGTTTGTTTGTAAAATAGTTTAAATTTCTCTAAATTTGAATTTCATTATCCTGTGATCTTAAAAATAAAATTCAATCTTTCATCTCTTCCAAAACATGTCTATTGATTAATCCAAAAATAGGTTAGAGGGTGGAGCAAGAACATGGAGACAGGGAACTCTCGTACATTGGCTAGTTGGAAGGAATTTAAAATGATACAGCTGTGTTGGAAAACAGTTTGGTAATTCCTCAAAACTTTAACAAGAGTTACCGTAAGGTACAGAAATTCTATTCCTAAAAAAAGTATGTTTACACAAAACTTTGTGTATAAATGTTTGTAGAATTATTTATGACAGCCAAAAAGTGGAAACAACCTAAATGTCTATCAACCAGCGAATGGTAAATAAAATGTGGCATATCCATAAAGTGGGATATTATTCATGCCTAAATAGGAAGAAGTACCAATATGTACTACAACATGGATGAACCTTGAAAACATCACACTAAGTCAAAGATGCCACATATTATATGATTCAAGTTATAGAAAATATTCAGAAGAGGTGTAGTCACAGAGATAGAACACAGATTAATGTTTGCCTAGGGAGGATGGTGAGGGAAAAGATGAGTGACTGCTAATGGGCACAATGTTTCTTTTGGGGTTGATAAAAATGTTCTGGAATAAAATAGTGGTTATGTTTAACAACCTTGTAAATATACCAAAACCACTGAATTTTATACTTTAAAGTTTAAATTTTATAGTATGTGAATTTTATCTCAAAAGAAAAAACAGAATAGGTCCAGGATGCAATATAATAAATAAAATATTTGGAAATGTCATAAAAAATCACCAGATTAGAGAATGTTAAAATTAGATATAAACTGAGCCTTATAGCCTTAAATCAAAGTGTGCTAGACTTTTATGATATTCTTTTTTCCTTTATGATCATCTTATTTTCTGAAACCTAAAATTAGTTGCAACTTCCTAGAGATTTTCAAGGATTTCTAGACTCTTTCTTCTGACATATAATTTAAAAATTTAAAGACAAATGTGGTTCTATTTGTTCCTACTATACTTCATCTTACTGAATTTAAGCTATTGCTTCAATTCACAAAAGGAAAATTATCTAAATTCTTCAATTCTCAAAGCTGAAAATTTAAGGGATAGGGAGACTGAGGCCTGTGTATATTAACTGAGCTACTTCCCACCAGTATAAAGTTAGTGACTCCACTGAGATTATGTTATAGGAAATTTTCCAGTAACTCATATCGATTTGTTATTCTGTCCTTTAGAGAATAGAGATCTTTCCTATATTTTTCAGTGCTACCATTTGATAAGCGTATGTCTTAATCCGTTTTTATTGTTGTTTATAACAGAATACCTGAAACTGAATAATTTATTTTAAAAAGAAATTTATTTCATACAGTTATGGAGACTGAGAAGTCCAAGGTCAAGAAGCTGCCTCTGATGGGAGCCTTCTTGCTGAAGGGGACTCTACAGTGTTCAGAGGCTACACAGAATATCATGTGCTGTGGGAGCTAATGTGCCAGCTCAGGTCTCTTTTTCTCTTTTTATAAAGCCTTCAGCTCCACTCCCATAATAACGCTTTAACCTATTAACTGTTTAATCCATTAATCTACCAGTGGATTAATCCATTCATGAGGGCAAACTCTGACAATCCAATCACTTCTTAAAGGCCCCACGTTTCAATACAGCCACCTTTCCATATCTTTCCACATTTAGGGATTAAGTTTCAACATGAATTTTGAAGGAAACATTCAAACCATAGCAACATGTATTACATATATTATACTCTTATTCTAGTTGTTGATTAAATATGATGATTAAGCTGAATATACCTGAGTGGGGCTGAGATACATGCTCTGATCCCTGTCCATGCCTCTGATCTCCTCCCCTGACACTCTCCCTCTTAATTACTTTTCTCCAGCCATACACTGGACTTCTTGTTTATCTTCTAAGACCTAAGCATTTTCTGCCTTAGAGACTTTATATTTAATATTCCCTCCTTCTGGGAAATGCTTTGCATAGAACTGCACATGGTGTGTTACATCACATCATTCATATACCTACTCAGAGAACTTTGCTGACCATACTAACTCTCAATTACTTGCCATCCCAAACCCAACTCCCTTCCTTTCCATTCTCTTATAATATTTTTCTTCAGAGATCTCATTATTACCTAAAGATTCTTTTTTTTTACTTTTTTTTTCTATATTGCCTTTGTCTCTCACTAGAACTTAAGTGTCACTAAGAGAAGCTGAAGGACTTTGTCTCTTTACCTCTATATCTCCAGCACTTAGAATAGTGCCTGACCCCTTTTAGCCCTGACACGAGTGTTGAATAAAAGAATTAGTCACTTTTATTTTATAAATAGAAGGTTAAAGCCTGAGATTATTATTATAATGAGTTAAAGCCATTATTTCTGTCCAGTAATGATTATTTTGTGTTTACATTTTGTTAGTTGTTTCCACCCTGCAGGGACAAGAAGAAAGGAAAGTAGGATATGAGATCCATGAGGTTTCTGATGGTTGAACTTCAAATTTACTAACATCAGCATTGGTTACTAAGAGCCACTGTGGAATCTCTATCTGTGTAGGTGTTCATGCAAAAATCAGAAGTGTATGTGTATGTTTCTTTGTTGCTGGTTAGAAGATATTTTCAAAATCCTGCGATGTGCTATTAATCTGGTATATGTATTTTGACCCTTTCCAATAAATTAATGTGACTGTGGCAATGAAGCTATTAAACACTAAAATACTGCTTGATAAGTTCAAGTATGAGTAATCCAAAATATACCTTATTAAAGCACTATATTATTCTCAGAGTTTTCCATAATGCATAGATGTCAAAATGCTAATTAGAGCTACTGTTTTCTCATTGTTTACTTGTCACAGCTAAGGTAATTTCACTGTTTATATGAGAGCAGCAGGCTGTACAATCTTTCTGTCAATTGTTTTTATAATTAGTGACAAATTTTTTTTTTGGTTGGAATTAATTTATTCCCAAGTCTGTTCCAACTGGACATGTTTATGTAAATATACTGGCATCAATTATGTATCAAAAAGAGATTGCTTTGCCCCTGCAGTCTTTGCCCTGAAATATTCCTTCAACAACTGAAGTCCTGAACTAAACCTCAGTATTAACCATACATTGTGACTTGAATTGATTGAGGAATATCAGGAATTCCTCTTCCAAGAAAATTATCACAACAATTCACTGATATTGACAATTCTTAAAAATAATGCTTTCCAGGTGATCTTTTAAAAATGCAACATTTGCTAAAATAGCTTATAGTTTGGTACAAATTAACAGCCCATAGATTATTTTTCTGAAATGAGAGATTCAGATTGTATGAATCACTGGATACCTGTAGGAAAGACTGTCACCGTGAATTTAGAAATGGAAATCACAATACTGCTGTATCAGTTTGCTAGGACTAATACAACAAAGTATCACAAACTCATGGCTTAACCAACAGAAATTTATTTTTTCACAGTGCTAGAGGTTAGAAATCCAAAATCATGGTGGTGGCAGTGTTAGTTTGTCCTGCAGACTTTAGGAAAAGGATGAATTCCAGGCATCTCTCTTTGGCTTGTAGATGGCTGTCTTCTCTGAGTCTCGTCACATCATTTTCTCTCTCCGTGTGTCTGTCTCCAAGTTTCCCCTTTTTATAGATACCAGATATCAGTCATATTGGATTAGGGGCCTATCATGCTGCCATATGACTTATCTCAACTAACTATATCTGCAACAACCTATCTCCAAATAAAGTCACTGTCTCTATTCACATTAAGTGGAATTTTACATATAAAAATGAATTCCTTGATTTTCATGGTTATTGTGAAATAACCATGAATGCATAATATTTTGAGTAACTGATAAAACTTGAATTCTAGTAGGCATATTGGCAAGCCAAAAGACATTAGAAGGGTGTTATGTGCTGAGAAATGCATGCCAAGTCAAGTGACTGTTCAGCATATAACAATGCTGTGTCCTGCTGCCAAACAAGCATCTAACATATGTGCTGACCGAGATTGCTGCCTGGTACGATGTTGCTAGAAAGATACGGTGTCAGAGCCTAGTGTGAGAGTGTGTTTTGCTTTTCAAACACATGCTGTGGAAATGAGAATTATTGAACTTTAAGAGCCAATTGTTGGGTGAAATAATTGCTGAGAAACCAGAACTGTTGAAAGAATAGCAGTTCATTAAGGCAAACATCTCAGAGGCCAAGAAAGCATCTATGCAGTGGGGGAGAACTTACGTAGCCAGATAGTAATATCTGTATGTGAGATTCGTTTTATGTCTTTCAAATAAATGGGAACCCCAGTGTTCCATGAGGAAGACATAGCTATTAACCATCACCCACTGGGCCTGACTCAAGGGGGCCAGCTCCTTCCGTAGGCTGATTATTTTTCTGGCTGGGTCGAAAACAGTGTATATGAATTACCAGGATTCTTCATCTTTACATTTGCATTAGCCCTGGAAAATAAGTAGCACCCTAAAAATGAAAAATACTTTCGATGTAAAATCCTTCACGGATTCTGATTGGCCCTCCATGATTTCTCTGTTGTCTACCTCACCCATTTTAGCTTGTCCCCATCTTTCTCTTCACTGGGCTCTATTTATTACTTCAAATTTCCCATGGTCTTTGCATTCTCCAGTCTTCACATAGCCTAGTCTCCTTGCCTAGAATGCTCTTCCTCCCCAATTTTTATTAAATTAACTTCTTTTCATTATTTAGACCTGAGTCTACTTAGCAGCTCCTTCAGAAAGCCTTCTCTAAACTTCAAACTAGGTAAATGATTCGTGTCACATGTTCCCATAGTTTCACTATAGTCCTACAGTTATTTGTTGATCTGGAATCTTTTGTCCAACTCTCTTAGCTATATGAGAACATAGAATGTACCTGTCGTGTTTAACACCATGTGTCAAGCAGCCAGCCCACTGTCTATTGAGATTATAGTGATTACGCTATCAAATAACTTTGCATTAAAAAAATCCCTGAAATACATCATTATTTATGTAAAATTAATGAAATCAAATCCCCACTTTAAAGGTATTGCAGCTAAAACTCTCTAAAGAGTAAATGTAAAAGTACTTAGAGAAACTACCTTATAATAATGGCCCATTGATTTATAAATACCTTTTGTATATAAATTATAAGTATTATTAGAATACAAACATCTTTTTTCTATTCAAGGGAAATGACATTGCATTTTTCCCCTTTATAGCCCCAGAACATAGTTCAATCTTTTTCATAGACTAAAAATTACGATAAATTAAGTGAAATAAAAATTATTTGAAAACACTAATCGCTTTATTAAGTAGACAAACGTGAACTTAAAAATAGATTGAATAGGCCAGATTCAGTGGCTCATACCTATAATCCCAACAATTTGGGAGGCCATGACGGGGGTGGATTGCTTGAGCCCAAGAATTTGAGACCAGACTGAGCAACATGATGAGACTACGTCTCCACCAAAATAATTAAGAAAAAAAAATTAGCAGGACATGGTGGTGCACACCTGTG
Source organism: Symphalangus syndactylus (assembly GCF_028878055.3). Classification (NCBI taxonomy): domain Eukaryota; kingdom Metazoa; phylum Chordata; class Mammalia; order Primates; family Hylobatidae; genus Symphalangus; species Symphalangus syndactylus. Next base: position 122,355,403 of record NC_072425.2, read on the forward strand.
GTCCCAGCTACATTGGGTTGATCACTTGAGCCTGAGAGGTTGAGCTGTGATTGCAACACTGCACTCCACCCTGGGTGACAGGTTGTCTCCAAAAAAAAAAAGGTTGAATAAATTTAATAATTATATTAATTTAAAGAGTTATCAGAAAACACAAAGCTATCAATATACCTCTTTTCTCCCCATTACCAATCAATGATACCTACACTAAAACTAGTTTAAGATTTTGGGTTCTGTTAAATAATTTTAAATAGAGAAAAATATATCAATAATGGTAATAAATATAAACTTACCAGTTAAACAATAGAGATTCTTAGATTTAAAAAATAAAAACTAACAATATTAACAAAATACAAACCTTCAATATAAACACATGGAAAAACTAAAAAGAAAATTATAGAGGAAAATGATACTATCCAGAAATACTAATCAAACACTGACTTGCATGGGAATATTAATATTACATATTTCAATTTTTAAATAAAATCTATATTGGAAAGAAAGTCATTAGATTATAATAACACTTAACTTACTGTAAAACTAAAACAATTCTAAATATCTCCAAATAATAAAATGGCTTCATATGATATAAAGCAAACATTAATAAAAATTAAATTGGAAAATTGACACATCTACCATTGGAATGACAGACTTCAATAAACCTCTCTCTTAAATATTGATAAGTACAATACAGAAAATTAGGAAAGTTATAGAAAATTTGGGGCAATATAATTAAGCTTAATATAAATGGACATAAATAAAACTTTGTGTCAGTTAGAGAATGTCTGTTCTCTCAAACACACTGGAGCAGTTTCAAGATTAATCATGGATTAGGTCTCAAATTCTGGGACGCAAGGACGACTCTAGAGTCCATCCTGTGAAACAAGGACCAGCCCAGTCTCAGCCATTAGGAGGCTCAGCCTGGCTTACTTGCGTAAAAATTCCCAAGTTTCTCCTTTTTGCTCTATGTGTGTTCTTACAAGTTATATTTTTCAGAAAATAAAAATTTTCAGGCTGGTCTGGCTGTGTCTGTTTCTTGGAACTAAAAGAGCTTCGTTAAAATTGAATCTGGTATTGCCCAGAACAGAAGAGTTATGGCACTGAGATTCTGAGAATGAGTGTTGATTATGAAGAAGGCTGTGTGACTCCCAGAAGGCCAGGCGCTGGGCTACTTCATATTCACTGCCATAGATAAATGTAAGAAAAGTGGTATGGAGGAGAGTGAGTGGTAGATAATTCCTTGATTTAGGAAGCCTGCCTTCCTAGCCACTCTCCCCTTCAGGCGCTTTGTTTCAGCCACATTGGTGGTCTTTCGATTCCTTGAGCATGGTTTTTACCAGCTTTCAAACTTTGAAACAAAGTTTCACATTTGAAATTGTTCACAGAATGTTCTTACTCCTTCCTCCAGCCAACTTCCTCCCTGAGGCCCCAGCTCAGATGTTACTTTCTGTGAAAAAAACTCCTAGAGAGTTCTACCTAAATGTTTCCCCACTTACTCATTCTTTATTTCGTTCATAGTATCTATCACTGATGCATTTATATGATCTTTGTCAACATATATTTTATACATAGTTTATATTTGTTTATTCCACTAGATAATAAATGTTTTGAAATTAGAAACCATGTGATTTGTTCACCAGTACATATTCAGTACTTAAAATAGTGCATGGTACAATTTAAGGGTAAAGAGAATTTTCCCTCCTACTCTGATGATTGAAGCCTGCTGAAATAAGCTGACGATGGATGGCTTAATAGAAGAAAAGGCATACAAATGCATTAATGTGCGTAAGCAGAAGAGCAATACAGAATATGAGACTCAAAGAAGGCCCAGATGAATGAAACTTAAGTAGAACCCTCTTCATGGGGGGAGGGAGATTGGAGAATGTAAGCCGTTTTTAAGAAGTATTAAATGATTTTTAAAAGAGATGAATGGGCCCAAAGAGCAGACAATAGTTTTTAAATTATTCTCTTTGGACTGAATGGGACCTGCAAGTTATAGGAAAGCTGAGGGGTGGAACTGCACTGTGAACAAAGGTCTTATTATGAAGATAAACTCTCCCAGATAATTTCTTGGGGGTGGTCTTAGAATAGATGAAAAGTCTACCTGGATGTGGTGAGGACTTTTAGTTTTTTGTCTTCTCTGGAGGTTAATATTTCCTGGTTATTTAATGAGATTCTTAGGGGTGGATGGGAGTTTTATTTCAAAAGTGCTCAGCATTGTGGTATTATCTTATGAGCCCCAATAATATAATAGATGTAGAGAAGTAAAGGCTGATTGACAGCTCTCAATCCATTAGTAACTGAAGACGTTAAAAGGATTAACTAAAAGGATTAAGTAAATTGATCCAGGTTCTAGTCTGACTCTCATCCCTGTAAGCTACGACCATGAACACGCTGTTTAACTTCTCCAAGTCGTAGCCTCTGTATCTCTAAATTATGGCTGGGAGTGGTTGGGGATATCTTCTTCATAGTAATCAAATAAAAAGAAAAATTCTCAATACATTTCAAATATCTAGTACACAAGATAAAATATGAATGTAATTTCAGCGCACTCCACATATCCCCACCTCTGCCCCTCCTGCCATAAGAAATAGGATACAGAGTTATTTCATGATCAATTCCAGTTAGAAAAGTATAGGAATGCCAACTTTGGTTAAATATAAGGGAGGTAGGTCTAATATTTATTGCTATCTACCAGGAGATAAGACTACTTCAAGAGAAGCATAGATTATATCCCTCCTAGCATCTGGCCATGTTTAGAAAATGGATTACTACAAAAAGGAAATTCTTTCTTTGTAAAGCAGATGATACTGGACAACCACAAAGGTGATTTCCAATTTGAAGATTGTATTAGTCTAATCTTTCCTAATAAGAGCTGTATTTTTATCCTTTTTATCATATTTTTGTCCTTCTTCTGGTTTTATTGTTTTGAGCTTTGATTCTTTGACGTATTGAGCTTTATAACTAAATGCACTACACTTGAGCCTTAAAGTAAACTAGAAATATGCTTTAATTGGATTTACTACAGGCCAGAGTTTGCTATAATAAGGCAATTGTATCTTGGATTCCAGGCAATAACATTTAGATTCTGAATTGCCAAAAGGACCTTGGCTTAATGTACTTTATCTTGTAAGGCGGTATTCCAGCATGAGTTGTCACCTCCGTTGACATCAGGATCTCAGAGACATCCATTGCTAATAAGCACATTAATTAGTAATTATGTAATATCATAATTAGCCAGCATATCAATTAAATCCTTAATAATGAATAGTGTACTATATGAGATCATGAACAATTTTATAAGTAATATAATTTCTCAACATGAATTTCAACGTATAATTTTGGGGTGGAATAAGGGTTTGCACTGATAAGAGTATCATGTCACCACACACAAGAAAAATGTGTGAATTTACATCTATCACTGTGATATTTGATATTTTGTGGTATTTAAAGTTAAATTCTTGACTCTATTGCATGAAAAGAGTTATGAAGGATAAATGGTGAGGATCAAAAATTTCCAAAGTTTGCTTCAGAGAAAATACTGTCACCAGCATCATAATTACACAGGGTCCTTAATAAAAATTTAGGCATTTTCACTCTTCCTAAGAGCTATTGGCTAGAAATATTTAGGACTGCCTAAGAACCTGTCTTTTTACCAATGCCCTAGATGAATTCTGCAAACATCTCTGTTTTGAAACTCATTGTACTAAAATATAGCTGAGGATAATATATGAGAACATAAGCAAATTGACTGCAAAAATGATGACTCAGGTGGGTAGATTTTTAAGGTAAAGAACTAAAATACTTTTATGGATGATTCTCATCTTATAATATTATTTTGAAGGTGCATAATCCTGTGGCAGAAGCAAAACAGTTTTGTCCAGGCAGAAGGCACTGTAGAGGGGAAGAAACTATTACCTGAGGGACTAAATAAAAATTAATCAATATATGGATATTGAAAATACAGATAAGCTGCAAAGTAAAGTTTGCTAATACTGACAACCATTAAGTTCAAATTGGAATTTAGGTTTTTTGGAATATTTAGCATATGGTGATTAAAAATGTAGGTGCAGAGGAAAAGCTTCCCATTCACTCTCTTTTTTTGATTGTTTGTTTGTTTGTTTTTGTTTTTTGAGACAGGGTCTCACCCCATTGCCCAGGCTAGAACGGATTGGCACAGTCATGGATCACTGCAGCCTTGACCTCCTGGGCTCAGGTGATTCTCCCACCTCAGCCTCCTGAGTAGCTGGAAGTATAATAACATATCTTCATGCCTGGCTATTTTTTTCAAACTCCTGTGCTCAAGGAGGCCTCAGCCTCCCAAAGTGCTGGGATTATAGGTGTGAGCCACCAGGTCCAGCCCCATTGACCCTTTCTGAAGGTTCACTGGAATGACTGACAATAGACAGATGAATAGGAGATAAAGTCATATAAATGTATTTACATATATGTGGACATGGAGTCCTGCAAATATGAGACTCAAACCAAGTCCAGATGGTTGAGGCTTAAATCCCCTCTTCCATCTTAGAGTGAAATGGGGGTCTGTCAGTAATTTTAGGGGTAGTAAATAATTTTCAGATAAAATGAATAAGTCCAAAGAACAATGGCCAGAAACAAAGTTCTTCTGCACTCTGGGGCAGGTGGTGGGAAGGTGAGGGGTAGACTTCACTGTGAAGAAAGTTTGTGTTTTTATGCAAATAAAGACTCCCAGATAATCAGAATTGCCCTCAGAATAATAGATGAAAAGTCTGTTTGCAGTTGGTGACAGCTTTTAGTTTATTTTCTGTAGTAGTTCATCCTTCCTACTTATTTCATGAGATTCCTATGATAGGGGTCTCTAGGCAATTGCATTTATTTTACAAATAAGGTATTTTCGTCAGATAAAAAAAAAAAATCCAGGCTGGGCACGGTAGCTCATGCCTGTAATCTAGCACTTTGGAAGGCCGAGAAGAGAGGATCACTTGTGCCTCGGAGTTTGAGACCATCCTGGGCAACATAGTGAGACCCTGTCTCTAAAAAAAAAAAAAAGCCAGTCATGGTGGCATGCACCTGTAGTTCCAGGTACTCAAGAGGCTGATGCAGGAGGATCGCTTGAGCCTGGTAGGTCAAGACTGCAATGAGCTGTGATTACGCCATTGTAACCCAGCCTCAGTGGCAGAGGGAAGACCTTGTCTCAAAAAAAAATTATATAAATTATATATGTGTATGCGTGTGTGTATATATATATATATCCAGAGAGCATTCCTTCTTGCTCTTGGGTGGGAAGGAAACAGTAAAAGTTTAGAAAGTTTTTGTTTCTGAGGCAACATTTGTGGCCTTCTGATTTATTTTAATTCAAAGCATTCAGCGTGCCAACACTCTCAGGTGTTGTTCTCTGCACCCTAAAACTGCATTAACAAAATTATAGGACCATGGAATTGAAAGGGACCTCCAAATTCACCAAGTTCAACTCTTTATTGTTATTGAATCAGCATTACAAATCCTTGCAATATTGAGGTCTGTTTGTTCAGCAATTGAAAAGTTGCCCAACTTAGTTAAATGTCCAAACTCAAGTTTGTTTTACACAAAGATAAGTAGTAAGGAAAGAAGAAAAGAAAGAAGGAAATAAAGAAAAATGGCCGGTCTAATTTTTGGAGGTTGTTACACATCTATAAAATTCTTTCTTTGCTTTTTAAATGTATATAGAAAATGATAAATTTTATGGAAAACTGAGAGTCACATCTGGCAAGCTATTTTTGATTTACTGAGCTAGGAATAGCTGCAAAAACACTTCCTCTTACAGACTTGCATAATCAATCATTTGTTGCTTTCCCTTGCACATCAGCATTAGTTTTACATTACTAAGCTTTTCTTTCATCTTCCAGCATTAAAAGAGGTCACAAAGCAATTTAGTTCAATTTTAAATTTAATAAAATTAACAATATATTTATTGAGTGATAGTTCTTTGCTTGCCCTTTTCTAGATATAGTGGCAAAGACAAAGTCTTTAACCATCCAAGCTTCTACAGGTTTCTAATTTTATGAAAATTCTATTCTCCCCTCAAAAAAGCAAGAAAAGGAAGAGCACCAAAAATAGACATTCTAGAATTTGGGCTGAAAGAAGATGCTTATAAGGATTCAGAATTGGGAGCAAGTACTCAATAATAGTAGAAAGAGCTAGAGAAGGCTTTATGACAGATGAACACGTGAGCTGACTTAAAATTTCATAAGCTTTGAATAATTCTTCACCATTTCTCAGGCAAAGATTTGAAGGTTGGCATGAACATGATTGTGTAGAGGTCAGTGAAGGGGTAGATTATACCTCACGGAAGCCTTTGAATACCAAGTCATTATATGCTATAGCTGCTCAGCAAGAATGTAAGCCCTTTGATCATAAAGCCTAGAAAGATAAAAATTGTATAATGAAAAGATTACGAATTTTGCAGTCAGAACAATTGCATTCTCAATCTTGTCTTTGCAATAACCAGTGATACTATCTAAAAATTTACTTGTGTTCTCTGAGATTGGATTTCTTAATTTTTAACATTGGGAGTTATCAACCCTTTCTCAGAGGGCTACAGGAAAGATTTAAAGAGACTAATACTGTGTCCAACAAATAATAAGCAGTCAAAATATGAAATTTCTTGATGCCATGTATAACTTCTTCACATAATAAGAGCTTAATTTGTGTGGTGTGGCTGACAGGATGATGATACTATGGGTATGTGACATCATTATATTTTTTCAAGCATGTTAGGTACATAAAACATGAGAATGAATTAGACTGCACAAAGGGAATATGTAGACAGAAAAATATATTAAGGATAGAAACACAGGAGCAAACATAATTGCAGAGTGAAAAGAGGTAGAGAATCCTACCAAGACAGAGAACACTTGGCTAGTGTATACCACTGATCATGTGTGTGAACAAACAGTAGAGTGTAGGAATATTGATGGCTAGTGAGTGAAAAATGTCAATAAATAGAGTGTTCAATAGAGTGTAATGTGTCAGGGAAACCTGCAATTACTGAAACATTTTTATTGGGTGGAGGCCATTGTTGAGCTTTACAAGAGCAGCTTCACCTGCAAGTTTCAGTAGAGAAATCAGACTGCAGGAGACAGGAACCAGAGCTGAGGAAGTGGAGGCAGTGAATTCCCACTGCTCTTCAAGATATTTTAACTAACAATAGAAGAGAGAGAAAGCAAGGTAATTAGAAAAAAAAAAAGCTGTGTTAAAGTTGGAAGAAAGCCAGGAGGAAACAGAGGGGTAGATCAAAACAGGTCTCCGTGGTGTGGGCTGGGAATAAATGTTTAGAAGGAATGAAGTGAAAAAATGAATGGGGATATTTACAATCTGCAATAAATGAAGCAGTAGGAAGTGCATCTTCACCACCAATCACAGGAAATATGATAGCATTTTCTTAGATTAATCACTCTAAGGGAGGGATGTAGGAAGCAGAATAGGGGGAAAAAGAGTGATGCAGCTTGTTTTCTTTTGCTGGAATAAATATCAGCAAAAATAATGTATTATAAATAGATACTATGAATAAAAACTCTATTAAATATCATTTAGTGCCTGCCTAGTTTCCACAGCAAAAAAAATCAAGAAATAGGGAGAACGGGAAACAGTTAAGCTTTAACTGGGCACACTAAATATAAAAAAAAGTTTTAAACATATATTTTCTTCTCTACTCACCTCAGGCTATAAAACGAACAACCTTGTCATCCAGGGAAGAACTATGATAGTGTTGCTTTGAGAAAAATAAAAGTTCATGTACAATGCCCATCAAGTGATATATTATCTGAAAGAAGTTAGAAAAAGCCATGAAACATATGAGAGAGTATTCTGTCATCTAAGTACTAAACTGTGCACACACAAACACCCCTCAAATAAAATAAGACCAAAGTAAAATAGGCAACATATTTGTAATTTCTATTATATAAAATGTGAAACAAAATTTCTCATTATTCATTTCTGTTAAATATCTAACTTCCTCTTTTTCATGAGCAACTTTGACATTGGACCTCAGAAAAGATTTCACTTTGTCTTATTACAGTCTGTTTTCCCATTTGCTAACTTTTATTCAAATTTATTCACTTCCTGACTTACCATGTTTTGCATTATGTTGATGTTCACTTGGAAATAGTTGTTTTCCTAGATTCTAATGATGTCTATGCCAGCAGCTGCAAGCTCACTGAGAACACAGCGAATGTGTACGCACAGTACAAAATTCTTCCAATTAGGACTGCTGCTTAATTGGCAAGATTGCTGTCAAGTAGCATGACCACTATATTACATTTGAATCTGAATTTCATGTAAATGTAGATATGTAGGAGCTTATTAGAGAATTTGCCTGGAAATTGAATGAGAAAATAGTTCATGTGTTTGGGGGAAACAAATCTAACTCGATTTTAACATTATTATTTCCTTAAACAACTTGAGCAGTATAGTAAACTACTTACATGTGTCAGCTCTGGAGTTAGATATTGATAAGAATTCTAGCTACAACTCTTGGGGATCTTAGACAAAGTTCTTAACCCATCTGAGCTTCAGTTGTTATGTATGTAAAATGGAGATAATTAAAGCCTCTACATTTTATGATTGTTTAAACTTGAATTAAATGATTTATGTCAATCACATAGCATAGTGTCTGTCAGTAAGTTCTCAAGGACTTGTAGCTACTATTTAGTCAAACACATATTAGAGAAAGTGTTCCAGGTTTCTTAATTCAATGCTATACATTATAGACTCAATAAATAGTATTACTGCTTAAATTCCTTTCTGTTAAATTTTATTTCAATAGATTTTGGATGCTGGCTTGAAATAAAAATATTTATTTTAAAATTTACATGCACATATTTTGTGCCTTGCTTCAGAATTCCTCTATTCCCTCAGCAGATGTAACTTGCAGTTTTCTCTCCTCCCTTCCATACTGACTCCTGTTTGGTCTGTAGGGTCAGAAAAGGTATAATACTTTTCTTCACTCATCATAAAGGTCATGGCTGACGCTCCAATAACAGAAGATGGGTTAAGAAGAAAAAGCGGAAGATATTTATTTAATGAAAGTTTTATGTTACGTGGGGGTATTCAGAAATAAAGACCCAAAGACTCAGGAAAAACTGTCTATTTTAATGCTTAAATGTGATGAAAAATGGGCAGCCATGTAAAAATGTGACTGGATTAAAAAAGCATTATTTCATGGTAAGAGACTGAGTGAGGAAACACAGCAAGACCTGTCTGTGTTGATTCTTTCTTGGTCTGTCTCTGTGGCATCCCTTCTTCCTAGATATAGGGCAGTAGGTCTTCTGGACTGAGGATCTTGTGTCCTACCACTAGACAAGGAAGGCCAGAGAATTCCTTTATGGCCAGCTCCTACATGGAAAGGTGGGGGAAGGTTACAGTAATATTTCTAGGATTAAGACTTGCCTTGGGATAGAGGAATTCCAGTTTATATGGTTTGCATTGAGAGAAGAGGAGGAGCAAAAGAAAGAAGAGCAGGAGAAGTTTTGAAGGATACTTTGCTTCTGAGGCCGTTCCAATATCCTTCAGTTCAAAGAACACCCAAGTATCATAATTTCAGGTATGATTTTTTGAGCCCCAACAGGCCCTCTGTGGATGTGATTGGGCTGATGGTGGTCAGGACTTTCAAAAGTAAGAATGTTCACACCCTTTTCTCATACAGTGGAAAATGAGTTTTTCTCATTAATGATGAAGAGCCGTCAGCTGCCACAAAATTGTCATGTTCTGATTCTACTTTACCAGCCTAATCAAGCTGTTAGTGCCTACACTGATACTTTTCCCCTTACCAGAAGTTCAGATTAGCTAATCACCTTGTAAACAATTGTCATACTTTATACCAGTCATCGTCTTTCTCACCTAGCTGTTCAGACTTGGTGAACAGTGGGGACCATGCTATCCCTTGGAATTTATAGTGACTGTGTTACCCCTTGAAATTTCTAGTGACCACAGACTCAATACTTAGACATTTACCATCTTAGCTATCTTCCATATCTGTCCCTAAGCACCCCCTCAGCCCCACTGCCATCACCACTATCACACACTGCTATCACCCTCACCACGGCAAGAGATAAAATGCAGAAATTGCAGTTCCTTAAAATGAAGATCTGCTTATCCATAAATGGTATAAAAATTTACATTGTTTTCGGATACAGATTCTATCTAAGCCACATAGTAAGACCAGACACCACAAGTTAATTCAAAATTTCTCAAGGAGTGTACAAGAAAATTTCTTTCATATCTCATCAGCCTGGGACCATTCCCACCACCAAAACTCTTGCTGAGTTTTAAAGAAATTAGGAAGACTAAAATATCATCTTCTATGTCCACCAAAGAACCTACTTGCTACCTGATTCTAATAAAAAGAGTAAATGTTCATCATGTGACTTAATTCCAAGATCTTTCTGTTTTCCCTAGGTATTTACTGAGCCTATCTTATCTAAAAATAGGAACAGATCTCGATAAAGATAAAAACTGTATATTAATAAAAAGAAAGGAGCTAGCAAGCAGATCCCAAAGATCCAACTGTAACCAACCAGTGGGTTATCTTTGCCTGCTGCCTAGAGAGAACTGATTTATCAAGACAAGGGAATTGCAATAAAGAGTTTAATTGACTCAGAGCCAGCTGTATGGGAGACTGGAGTTCTATTATTACTCAAATCAGCCTCCCTGGATGAGGACTGGGATTTTAAATAATAATTTGGTGAACAGAGGTTTGGGAAGTAGGGACTGTTGATTGGTTGGGTGAGAGATTAAATTATAGAGAATCAAAACTTTCCTCTTCCACTGAGTCAGTTCCTGGGTGGGGGTCACAAGATCAGATGAGTCAGTTTATTGATCTGGGTGGTGCCAGCTGATCCATCAAATGCAGGGTATGAAAACCATCTCAAGCACCAATCTTAGATTTTACAATAGTGATGTTATCCATAGAAGGAATTGGGGAGATTTTAGAATCTTGTGGCCTTGATCTAGCTGCATGGCTCCTAAACTGTAATTTCAAATCTTGTGCCTAATTTGTTAGTCCTGCAAAGGCAATCTGGTCTCCAGGCAAGGAGAGGGTTTGTTTTGGGAAAAGACTGTTATCATCTTTGTTTCAAAGTTAAACTATTAACTAAGTTCCTCCCAACGTTATTTCAGCCTATGCCCAGGAATGGACAATGACAGCTTGAAAGTTAGAAGCAAGATGGCATTGGTTAGGTTAGCTTAGTTTCACAAGTGCCTGTTACATACTCAGGGGATAGGGTTTGCTGAATGGAAGGGCTGTTGAGGGATAATTGCGTTTTTTTTTTTTTTTTTTTTTTGTCAACTAGTGTTTACCAGGCCTCTGTGTACTTAGCTTCAGAAATCTTAGAACATTATTTTCTCTATAAACCTCAATGCCAGAGAAGAATTGAGGGAAAAGATTGGGTGGAAAAGACAAATATTGCACTTGGATTCTAAAAATACTGCAGGTGGTGGCTATGGTTATGAGATTGATATATAGACACAATTATAGATAGATGGCAGACAGATAATAGATAGATGATAGGTAATTTTGTCTGTAACATTTGAAACTTTTTTCCTTTGTGTGTGATTTTAAATGGATTATCTTAATTTTCAAAACATATATTTGCATTTCAGTGTAATTCCTATCATTTTCCCAAGGGAAAAATAACATTAAAGGAAATTTAAAATATTTTACCTTAAAATATACTTTTTGACATATTTTCAGATGGCTACTCAGAGAGGCTACAGACAAGAGTAGCCCTGCAAAGTTGCCTTATATGGAGGAGAGTTGCATCTGTAGAGAAAATATGCATGAATGAAATAAACAGGCTGGGCACAGTGCAATCCTAGCACCTTAGGTGGCTGAGGCGGGCAGATCACAAGGTCCGGAGATCAAGACCATCCTGGCTAACATGGTGAAAACCCGTCTCTACTGAAAATACAAAAAAATTAGTGGGGCGTGGTGGCGGGCACTTGTAGTCCCAGCTACTTGGGAGGCTGAGGCAGGAGAATGGCGTGAACCTGGGAGGCAGAGCTTGCAGTGAGCCGAGATCGCGCCACTGCACTCCAGCCTGGGTGACAGAGCAAGACTCTGTCAAAAAAATAAAATAAAACAAATAAATAAATAAACAGCCAGGCTTTCTCTGAGGCTCTCCCCTCTTGTCCAAATCTAGGAAAGACTAAAAGAGGGTTTGACATCTTTAAAGCTCTGACAGAGAAACGTTTGCCACAGGATAGGGTTTCTTTCTGAAAGCGGCTACCTGTGAAATTTCATCTGCATAAAAAGAGCACCTTTGTTCCATGCTTTTCTTCCTCTTCTCTACTTCTACTAACCTTTTGTCAATTGAAGAATTGCAAGGTTCATAAATTTGGAAAGGAGAGCATTATTTTTCATAAAGCGTTGAAGTCTATAAGGTGGCCACTCTGACAGGCTGGGAGGCGTAGGTAGCCTTTGGCTCTGTTGAAAGCAAGCACCTAAGGAATGGTTGAAGGAAACAGAAATGTATGCTTAGCAGGGTAGGTGGCTGAAGGTATGCATTTAATAAGCCATAGGAGTCATGAATATTTACTAAAGGCGAAACATGTGTATGCACAATGGAGCTTCATGCCCCTTCATGGATGGCATGTTCAAAAAATGGTGGTGTTAGCATGATTTGAGGGTGGAGTCTCTGATATCAAAAGGTGAATAAAGGACATGAAAACCCTTACTGTGCATCCTCCATAGACTGGCCAGAACCACTCCCAGGTTGATGGTCTGTTATTAGGAAGGAATGTTGGTCAGCTGCTATGTCTGGACAACAAAACAGGAGGAGTCCAGTTGTGGCCCAGATGATTGGCTCAAGGCAATGAAAGAATGAGTCATCTGTTACTTGTTTCCAGAGCTGGTTTCTTCTGTTTAATCCTTAAGAAAGAAATTTGGTTAAAGGTTAATAAGGGGCATATTGAGGCATGTCAAACCTCTCATCCCATCATGGCCGGGGACTTAGTTTTTAAAGTTTTTCTGGGGTCCCCTTGAACAAGTGAGGGGTCCATTCGGTTGGCTGGAGAAGCTTAGGTTTTGGTTTTTATTTCTCACTGTCTTGTCTCCATAACCTATTTTGCCATGCTCCAAACCCTATTCTTTACTATAACCTTAAGATGGTGTGAAAGTATCAACAATCGGCCGGGCACGGTGGCTCACGCTTGTAATCCCAGCACTTTGGGAGGCCGAGGCGGGTGGATCACAAGGTCAGGAGATCAACACCATGGTGAAACCCTGTCTCTACTAAAAAAAAAATACAAAAAAAAATTAGCCAGGCGTGGTGGCGGGCGCCTGTAGTCCCAGCTACTCAGAGAGGCTGAGGCAGGAGAATGGCGTGAACCCAGGAGGCAGAGCTTGCAGTAAGCCGAGATCATGCCACTGCACTCCAGCCTGGGCGACAGAGCAAGACTCTGTCTCAAAAAAAAAAAAAAAAAGAAAAAGAAGTGTCAACAATCTGGCCCCATTTTTGGAGTTTTTGTATTTTGTATGACTCCCATGTGCATGTTAATAAATTTGTTTACCTTATGTTCCTTTTAATCTCTCTATTATCAGTTTGTGTTATAAATTCAAGTTATCAAACCTTCAGCAGAAAAACTTGAACTTCCCTACAATACTACTGATAAACAAACTGGAAAAACCATTTAGTCAATATTAAACCTGAATGTTTCAAACCTTCAGCAACATTCTTACAACTATCAGCACATGACATTATGATTCGTGGGTACAAAATTCAATCTTTTAGAGGATATGCCAGAATTCCGTGTGATATTCTAACATGATTCTGAGTTTATTATATGTGTAACTGGCGTTTGGAATAAATGTTATTCTTAAGGGAATTTTGATGATTTTTATTGTTTCTTTTTTTTTTTGAGACGGAGTCTCACTCTTTCGCCCAGGCCAGACTGCAGTAGTGCTATCCCAGCTCACTGCAAATTCCGCCTCCCGGGTTCACGCCATTCTCCTGCTTCAGCCTCCCGAGTAGCTGGGATTACAGGTGCCCACCACCACGCCTGGCTAATTTTTTGAATTTTTAGTAGAGACAGGGTTTCACCATATTAGCCACAATGATCTCAATCTCCTGACCTCATGATCCGCCCACCTCAGCCTCCCAAAGTGCTGGGATTACAGGCGTGAGCCACCGTGCCCAGCTGATTTTTATTGTTTCTTAATTTTATCATATAAAATCTTATTACACCTAATATACATAAAAAATAAACCTCAATTGGCAGGGCATGGTGGCTCACGCCTGTAATCCCAGCACATTGGGAGGCCAAGGCTGGCGGATCATGAGGTCAGGAGATCGAGACCATCCTGGCTAACACGGTGAAACCCTGTCTCTACTAAAAAATACAAAAAAAATTAGCCGGGCGTTGTGGTGGGCACCTGTAGTCCCAGCTACTCGGGAGGCTGAGGCAGGAGAACGGCGTGAACCCAGGAGGCGGAGCTTGCAGTGAGCCAAGATCACGCCACTGCACTCCAGCCTGGGCGACAGAGCAAGACTCCGTCTCCAAAAAAATAATACTAATAAAACATTAAAAAAAAAAAACGCATTTTCTTGGCAGAAAATTAGTTAAGACTTTTTCCCCAAATAAAATTCTTTCTTTTGAGCAAAAACTTCAGAGAACTTCTAAATTTCACCCTGTTAGATAACTACGACAAACCCATGTCTTCCCTTCTTTCTAAAAGTGTCTAGATTTTCTTCTGTTATTTGATTTTTCTTCCACATGATTAACGAGGAAAGGATTCCATTGAGAAAAACAGACAGTGGATCATGATGAGCCTAGGACAGTTACAGAGATTCCACTCTATTTTGCAGTGTAGTAGAGGAAAAACTAATTTTCCCTCTGCCTTTCACAGTTCCTAGGTAGGACTGACACTTGTAGCAATATATAAATTAACAAGAGAGAAACAAACAGAAGCTAAATAAGATGTATGCCTCCTATATAATTGGGAGATACTCAGAGAAATGAGTAAATCTCAAAGAAATAGTTCAGGCTGAAATACAATCTTCAACTGAAACAGAAAGAAAGGTGTGAGGAAGCACACTAATGGAAAAGTGATCAGGAGAAGTAAACAAGAGCAAGGTTTGGTGCCTGCTTCATTGATAGAAGTCTCTAGTGGTTTAGGGTCATCCTTTTCTTCCTGGTACAGAAACCTGAGAAACCCTTGCAATTTTTTTTTAATAGATATACATTTTCCTAATGAGGCAACTTCTACTCTCTTACAGTTTCTCCTATGTCTGCAGTTTCTCAAAATTATCGGCTCAAAATGATCTTTATGCCAAAGTCACATATTTTGGGGTGGCATATTTGGGTTTCCTACAGCCCTGCATTGGGTGGCGTATTTTTAGTCTCCTACAGCAGTAATTGTTTAAGGTTGGGTATGTGATTTGGACCAATGAAACATCAGGACAAATGTAAAGGGAGAGTGCTAAGAAGAATCCCTCATTCCAAATAAAGAGTTAAAAAGACAAGTCTGCCTCGTACTTTGGGTATTATTCTATACAGATGTGACATCTGCAATTGCTGAGAACAACTAAAGTATCACAGTATGTTGTGATACTATGATTTGTAATGGGAAATATGTATTTGATTCTTTTACTCCTTCCTGGCCAAAGCTCCTAAACTCCTCGGAATTTCCTAAATTATGGGGGTGATAAATGTAAGAGGAGTGTCTTTTGTTATTCATAAAATGTTTACCTGAGTTTATGTAAATAAGATGAGTTTTGGAAAGCCCTAGATAAACACAGGATGCAGACTGTTCATCGCCAAGGGAACCAACCATGTGACTAGAGAGTTAGAATTTTCCTTCGGACTCTCCAGCCTCTGGGGAAGGTAGAGGAGCTACAGATTAATCACCAACAACCAATGATAGAGTCAATCATGTCCATGTAATGAAGCCTCCATAATAACATAAAAGGACAGGATTCTGAGAACTTCCAGGTTGGTGATTGTGTGTCCGGAATTGGTGGGTTCTTGGTCTCACTGACTTCAAGAATGAAGCCACAGACCCTCGTGGTGAGTGTTACAGCTCTTAAGGCGGCACATCTGGAGTTGTTCGTTCCTCCCGGTGGGCTTGTGGTCTCGCTGGCTTCAGGAGTGAAGCTGCAGACCTTCGCGGTGAGTGTTACAGCTCATAAAAGCAGTGTGGACCCAAAGAGTGAGCAGTAGCAAGATTTATTGCAAAGAGCCAAAGAACAAAGCTTCCACAGTGTGGAAGCAGACCCAAGCGGGTTGCCGCTGCTGCCTCTGGCAGCCTGGTTTTATTCTCTTATCTGGCCCCACCCACGTCCTGCTGATTGGTAGAGCCGAGTGGTCTGTTCTGACAGGGCGCTGATTGGTGCGTTGACCATCCCTGAGCTAGACATAAAGGTTCTCCACGTCCCCATCAGATCAGTTACATACAGTATCCACACAAAGGTTCCCCAAGGCCCCACCAGAGCAGCTAATACAGTGTCGATTGGTGCACTCACGAACCTCGAGCTAGACACAGGGTGCTGCTGATTGGTGTGTCTGCAAACCTTGAGCTAGATACAGAGTGCCAATTGGTGTATTTACAATCCTTGAGCTAGACATAAAGGTTCTCCAAGGCCCCGCCAGAGCAGCTAGATACAGAGTGTCAATTGGTGCATTCACAGACCCTGAGCTAGACACAGGGTGCTGATTGCTGTATTTACAATCCCTGAGCTAGACATAAAGGTTCTCCACATCTCCACCAGACTCTGGAGCCCAGCTGGCTTCACCCAGTGGATCCTGCACCGGGGCTGCAGGTGGAGCTCCCTGCCAGTCCCGCGCTGTGCGCTCGCACTCCTCAGCCCTTGGGTGGTCTACAGGACTGGGCGCCGTGGAGCAGGGAGTGGCGCTCGTCGGGGAGGCTCGGGCAGGAGCCCATGGAGGGGGTGGGAGGCTCAGGCATGGCAGGCTGCAGGTCCCGAGCCCTGCCCCGTGGGAAGGCAGCTAAGGCCCGGTGAGAAATTGAGCGCAGCGCCGGTGAGCTGGCACTGCTGGGGGACCCAGTACACCCTCCGCAGCTGCTGGCCTGGGTGCTAAGTCCTTCATTGCCCGAGGCTGGCAGGGCCGGCCGGCTGCTCTGAGTGAGGGGCCCGCCAAACCCACGCCCACCCGGAACTCCATTTGGCCCGCAAGCACAGCGCGCAGCCCGGGTTCCCGCTCTCACCTCTCCCTCCACGCCTCCCTGCAAGCTGAGGGAGCCGGCTCCAGCTTTGGCCAGCCCAGAAAGGGGCTCCCACAGTGCAGCGGTGGGCTGAAGGGCTCCTCAAGTGCCACCAAAATGGGAGCCCAGGCAGAGGAGGCGCCGAGAGCGAGCGAGGGCTGTGAGGACTGCCAGCACACTGTCACCTCTCAATTGCACAGAGATGCTGGGCATGGGGTGCACTCAAAGGGAATGGAAGAGCTCAGCCTCTTCCCACATACCTTGCCCTATGCATCTCTTGTGTTTGACTGTTTATGAGTTCTATCCTTCTATAATAAACTGGTAATATAGGAAGTAAATGGTTTTCCTGAGTTCTATGAGCGTTTCTTACAAATGATCAAACGCACGGTGGGGGTTGTGTAAACCCCCAGTTTATAGCTAATTGGTTAGAAATACAGGTGACAACCTGGACTTGTGATTGGCATCTGAAATGCGGAGGTGGGGGTGTCAGTATTGTACAACTGAGCCCTTAACCTGTGAAGTCTAAAATAGCTCTCAGTAAATAGTTTCAGAATTTAATTGAATTGTGTAACACTGCTTATTGTTTAAAGAGAATTGGAGAATTGTTTGGTGTGGGGAAAACTCCCACACATTTGGTGTCAGAAGTGTTGTGTGTGTAGAGAATAAAATAGTTTGTTTTTCCTATACACATCACATAGAGGATGATTGACCCCTGATATGCTAGAAGGGGAACCTGCCTGACCGCTACCCATTTCCTCACAAGATAATGCATTTCTGCATTGCTTAAATCAATTTCAGATGGGCTTTTATCATATCTTAAAAATCCAGTTCTTTGACCTTTATAATTCAATGGAAAGGGGATCCAAATTGCAGACACTCAGGAGATTACATTTAGGTTAGCTGCAGCAGAAAACAAATTGGATGATGGGAGTGAATATTAGCTATAATTAGGAACTAAGAGCACTCTTGGCAAATTTACTAAAGCTAACATTTCTTTTTTTTTTTTTTTGAGACGGAGTCTTGCTCTGTGGCCCAGGCTGGAGTGCAGTGGTGCAATCTCGGCTCACTGCAAGCTCCACCTCCCAGGTTCACGCCATTCTCCTGCCTCAGCCTCCCAAGTAGCTGGGACTACAGGCGCCCGCCACTACGCCCGGCTAAATTTTTGTATTTTTAGTAGAGACGGGGTTTCACCGTGTTAGCCAGGGTGGTCTCGATCTCCTGACCTCGTGATCCGCCCGCCTCGGCCTCCCAAAGTGCTGGGATTACAGGCGTGAGCCACTGCGCCCAGCCTAAAGCTAACATTTCTAAGTGTTTGTCATTTTGGTTTTAAGTTAAAAGTTGAGAAGCTTCAGGAATAGCTATATTTTTGTATGGAAATGATAATAAATTATTCATTTATTTCTATTCATTGTAAGGTTCATTTTACCCCAATTCTAGCAGAATAGATTACATCAAAGATAAAATAAGATTTTTTTATCCTTAAATGAAAGATTTGTCATTCAGATAGGATTTAGACAATCAGCTCTAAGCATTTACGAACTTATAGGCTAGTTGGGGGAGATACCAACATTTAACATAGTAATTAACAAAATGCCATCAGGTAATAATGATGCAAAGATGTGTCAATGACTTCAATGCTATTGTAACCACCCAGCAGGTTCATCTTGTCTGCTGCTCAGATAAAGCCAATTGATCAAGTCAAGGGAATTGTAATACAGAGAGTATCTAATCCATATAGGGACGGCTAAACAGGAGACCAGAGTTATTCCTATTTAAATCACCGTCCCCGAAAATTCAGAGGCTAGAGTTTTTTAAAGATAACTAGTTGGTGGACAGCAGGCTAGGGAATGGAGTGTGCTGATTGGTCAGGTCTGGGATGAAATCATAGAGGGCTGAAGCGAGGCTTGCTGTCTTGCTTCTTGCTGTTTCTGGGTAGGATCGCAGAACTAGTTGAGCCAGATTATCAGAATATAGGGTCTTAAAAATATCCCAAACACTAATTTTAGGTTTGCAATAGTAATATTACCTATAGGAGCAATTGAGGAGGTTGGGAATCTTGAGGCATCTAGCTGTGTGACTCCTAAACCATCATTTCTAATCTAGTTGCTAATTTGTTAGTTTTACAAAGGTGGTCTTGTTCCCATGCCAGGAAAGAGTTTGTTTCAGGAAAGGTGGTTATCTTGTTTGTTTCAAAGTTAAACTGTAAAGTAAACTCCTCGTAGAGTTAGCTTGGCCTATGCCCAGGAATGAACATGGACAGTTTGGAGATGAAAGGCTAGATGGAGCTGGTTTGGTCAGATCTCTTTCACTGTCAACATTTTCTCACTGTTATAATTTTTGCAAAGGCAGTTTCACTATGGGAACACAGGGGTTTCAATGAGAGATGCAGATGTCTCTGAAATTATCCTGTAGGGGGTGGATATTAGATTACAGTGAAAATACGATTATGTTATAATAAATGATATGAAGGTGAAAAATTCAGAACACTGTGATGCAAAATATCACATGCTGAGGGAATGCTCCTTGCCAGTTTCTGCAAATAAAATCAATATTCTACCGGTTGATAGACTGGGAATCATGTCTCTCTTTTTAAAGTTTTCTGCAGTATGTCTACTGAGTTATGTCAGTTATTCTGCCGTGTTCTTTCGTGCCTTCATCTTTTTTCCCACTGTGCTACAGAAAGCTTCCTAGTGAGACTTGCCACTTTCAGTCTGCATGGATTTCTGTTCTACCTCTGGTCACCCTCAATACAATATTTTCAAAATACTGATTTTTAACATATTTCTTTCCTTCCCGAAACTTTCTGTGAATCTCTACTACCTGAAGAGAAGGATGGGAGGAAAAACATTATTATATTATAAGATCTTACAGTCTGGTAGGAAAGTACAAAAAATTCCACAAACATAAATACTATTAGGGTTCAAAAACAATGCCCCAAAATGAAGTCCTCCAAAGCAGCCTTAGAAGTAAAAGTTTTCTCTCACCTTCTCCTGTCCTCCCATCTCTCAGTCCCATTGACCCCCAAAGCTGGCCCCCAAAACTAGAATCCCTCTTCCCTAGAGAGAGTCATAGAAACCAGCACCTCTTTTCCCAAAAGCCAACATAAAATCTAAAAATATAACTTTTCCCCTGCCTTTCTGTGTAAAAACTGGCCATAAAGAAATTATCTGACTTACCTGTTTGACTGCAGGTCATAAAACCCTCAGTCCAGAGAGGGTTCTTCCCCATATATGAAAGTAATGCATGCTCAGAGAAGCTGAGAAGAATCTAAACAGACTCAATTTATTAGTCTATTAACATTAAATCATACTCTTTTTGTCCAGTCATACTTCAACACAACTGTCCATAGTTTGTTGAATATAATTATAAAAGTGGGCAATTTTCCCTGTATCTTTGGGTCTTCATCCTGAAGTCTTTCATGTATACACATTAAATAAATTTGTGTGCCTTTTATCTTATTAATCTGTCTTTTGCAATTTCATTTTCAGAGAATCTTCAGAGGGCCAAGGGGAAAGTTCTCCCTTGGTTTCTACAGTACAATAAATTATTAAAGAATCTTTCCTTTTGGGATTGTTTTTGAGACAGGCTCTTACTCTGTCGCCCAGGCTCCCACCTCAGCCTCCCGAGTAGCTGGGACTAAAAGTAAAAGCTACCACACCTGGATATTTTTTGTATAAATGGGGTTTCCTCATGTTGCCTACTCTGTTGTCGAACTCCTGGACTAAAGCAATCCTCCCACCTCGGTCTCTGAAAGTGCTGGGATTACAGCCATGAGCCACCACACCTGGCCTTTTTAAAGGATCTCTGATAGAAGTTTATTTCTAGTAGAGACTAGCTTTGTGACTGACCAATACAAACTCTTCATCTAGACAGTGCTACCCATTAGCCCTCTTCACTCAAAAAACTTTGTATTTTTTAATCACATCTTTTAAGCAGGACAGTCTTCCTGTATGGAAAATTTACTCTATCCAATGTATTTATTAACCTAAAATATTCTTCAAAGACTATTTAGAGTTTAGCTTTCTTCTAATTTCATAGCCTCTTATAACATTCTTAAAATGGATTCAACATGGCACTTTATCTCCATTCCCTGTGCTAAAGAGAATTGTACTTTATATAGAACAGTTTATTGGTCCGGTGTGGTGGCTCACGCCTATAATCCCAGCACTTTGCGAGGCCAAGGCAGGCAGATCACGAGGTCAGAAGATGGAGACCATCCTGGCTAACACAGTGAAACTCCGTCTCTACTAAAAATACAAAAACAAAATTAGCCAGGCATGGTGGCGGGCGCCTGTAGTCCCAGCTACTCGGGAGGCTGAGGCAGGAGAATGGTGTGAACCCAGGAGGCAGAGCTTGCAGTGAGCCAAGATCGCGCCACTGCACTCCAGCCTGGGTGACAAAGCGAGACTGCGTCTCAAAAAAAAAAAAAAAAAAAGAACAGTTTGTTGTATTTGTAAGTGTTTGAATTATCAGCATAGACTTTCTTAAATGGAAGTAAAATTTACTTCTATCAGTTTAAGTTAAATCTAATAAATATACATTAAATAAAATGATTGTTTCTTGCAATAAACAATCATCTAAATATCTCAAAACTTTATGACACATCTATATTTTCTCTCTTCTAGGCCAGCTATCAATAATGGATTTATTTGTTTCTTAAATGGCATTCATTTAGAAACTTCACTATTTTATTTTTCTTACTACAGGATTTTATTATGGAATTGTTAATACTTCTCCTAAAATAAAAATAGTGCCAGGACTTCTGCTTTGGCTATGGAAGGTGAGCTTGTATTGGCAGATTGTTTCTAAAGAGGACAACTAGAAAAACTGAATAAAATATTTTCTGTATCACTGTTGGAAGATTGTTGTGATCTACAAAGGCAAAAGGACATACTGAAAAGTATCACAAAGAGAAAGGTATATAAACAGGTGAGCCAAAATTTCATCAAGGAAATTGTCACTGCTGAGTCTTAGCCAAGAAGCCTAAAGCTGAGGAGAAAATAAAGTAGGAGGGTTTCTAAGAAACCAAGAAGTTGTGCAGAGCATTAGGCAGTTGCATGTTGCTGAGGAGAAAAAGTGCAGTTCAAACTAGCCAAGGTTAGGAAAACCCCAATCTTTCCATTGGAACCCAAGAAGGTCTATAAACAGCAGAAAACACAATATTTAAAAAGACCAACTCTCACAAAAACTGAAATGAATAACCTCAATAGAAGTATGCATTAATGTAATCTGGCCCTTCCTTGATTGACTTTCAAAAAATAAAGTAAAATAAAAATACAAATCCTCTTTAAATAAATATAACATCAACGGGACTAAAATAACAGTAATATAACTCCATATTTTCATACCAAATGGCTGGAATTTAATTTAAAAAATTACGAAGCCTACTAGAAGACCAAATGACTGAAAATATTTGAGAGAAAGGCTATAAAATATAAATTAACATGAAGAGTGTATTAAGCAATTCTTGCATTGCTGTCAAGAAATTCCAGAGACTGGGTAATTTATAAGAAAAGAGGTTTAAGTGGCTCATGGTTTTGCAGGCTGCACCAGAAGCATAGTACCAGCATCTGCTTCTGGGGAGGCCTCAGGAAGCTTACAATCATGGAGAAAGGCTAAAGGGGACCAGGCATTTCCCATGGCAGAGCAGAGGCAAGAGAGATGGCGGTGGGCCGGGGTGCCACACTTTACAACAACCAGATCTCCCAAGAACGAACTCACTCATCACCAAGGGGATGGACTAAGCCATTCATGAGAAATAAACCCCCATAATCCAAACACCTCCCACCAGGCCTCAACTCTAACATTGGAAATTATATTTCAACATAAGATTTGGAGAGAACTCATATCCAAACAATATCACAGGGGAATGAAAGATATTTCTGTATCTAGGAACAGATATTTAACTAATTGTGATAAATTCATTCAAGGAAATGCATAACAAAATAAAGAATTTAAACTCAGAAATGGAATCTACATATACTCAGTTCAAAATTATAGAACTATAAAATTCAATAACTGAAATTGATGTTTCTGTAGATAGTTTTAACAGAACAACGAACACAGAAGATGAAGCAATTAAGTTGGCAAATAAAACAACAGAAAATATCTAGACTTAAGGCTAGAGGTTGGGGGAAGATAGATAATATAGAAAAGAGTGTAAAAAATATGAGATTTAGGGAAAGTCTGACATAGATTCAATTGAAGTCCCACAAGCAAAGGGCAGGAGAATGAAATTGAAGTATCATTTTCAAGTGTTATTAAGATTCTACAAATTCGAAGAAGAATAAATACAAAGAAAATCACACCTATACACACCTTCAACCTTCTGAAAACCAAAGAGAAAGAGAAAATCTGAAAAGTATCTCGAAAAAATGGACATGTAATCTTCAAAGGAGAAACAATAAGAATGAAACTTATTTCTCAATGAAATGATAGAATCCAGAAGATGACTGAATGGCATCATTAAAAAACTGAAAACAACAACAATATAAACCCTTATCAATCTAGACTTGCCTGCCCAGTGAACATACCCAAAACAGAAATTAAAAAGTAAAGGTTTCTTTATTCACATTTTAAAAACTGGGAAAGTTTACCACAAATAGACCGAAACTACAAAAATAAGGTAATACTCTGGGCAGAAGAAAAATAATCCCAAATGCAAGGATAGAAGCACACAAAGAAATATAATACAAAAGAAATGGTAACGTGGGTAAATTTAAATGACAAATGACTATAAAGACAATGTTCTATATAGAAAATTTAAGTACAAAGTAAAAATGACACAAAACGCATAAGGTGCCGGGCACGGTGGCTCAAGCCTGTAATCCTAGCACTTTGGGAGGCCGAGGCGGGTGGATCACGAGGTCAGGAGATCGAGACCATCCTGGCTAACACGGTGAAACCCCGTCTCTACTAAATATACAAAAAAAATTAGCACGGCGTTGTGGCGGGCGCCTGTAGTCCCAGCTACTTGGGAGGCTGAAGCAGGAGAATGGCATGAACCCAGGGGGCGGAGCTTGCAGTGAGCGAGCGGAGATCCCGCCATTGCACTCCAGCCTGGGGGACAGAGCGAGACTCCGTCTCAAAAAAAAAAAAAAAAAAAAACGCATAAGGTGAAATGGCACTAAAATATTGTAACATTACTGAATTGTCTGAGAAAAAGTAAAATTACTGAATTACATTAGTCTAAAATCTATTATAATTGCAAGAAGGGCTGCTAAATGAAAGCCAGAATATATTTGAAATTAGCAAATGAATGTGGAAATGGCATGCAACAAAATATTTAATTAGTCACAATATGATAATAAGTAAAAAATAAAAAGAAATTAGAGTGAAGAACACTTCTAGAATGGTGAAGTGAAGACTTCTGTTAAACTTGTCCTCTGTAAAAGCAAGGAAAACATTTGGCAAATTTTGCTAGAAATAACACTTTCAGAGCCATAGAAATTAAGTAAAGGCTAGTTGCCCTCTGAAGATCATTCATTCAAAAGCAAAACTAAACCAAAGAAAAAACTCTGCTAAACCTGAGTGAAAAGAGCAGGATTGGTAGTATTTTATTTTATTTCTTTTTCTTTTTGAGGCAGTGTCTCCATCTGTCACCCTAGTTGTAGTGTAGTGGTGTGACCATGGTTCACTGCAACCTCAACCTCCCAGACTCAAGCAATCCCACCAACTGAGCCTCTCAAGTAGCTGGGAGCACAGGCACATGCCCCCATGCCTAGCTCTTTTTGTTGTTGCTGTTGTTGGGATGGGGTCTCACTATGTCGCCTGGGCTGGTCTCAAGCTCCTGGGTTCAAGTGACCCTTTCACCTCGGCCTCTCAAAATGCTGGGATTACAGGAATGAGCCACCCTGCCTGGCCTTGGTAATATTATTAATTTGATGTACTCCTATCTTCCTCTCCCAGGCCTGTGGTAACTTGGAAAGACAGTAGTCTAACAATCGCAGTAGTTGTGAACAACTGCAGCCTTGCAGCTAAAGGAAGGAATAGTCTGCATGAGGAGGTCTTCAAAAAGTCCCATCCCAGAGCATTGTCAGTATTTCATACCGATTTCTGGTCCCTGAGAGAGGCCCATTCACAGGGTGTTGTTTTTATCTGGCCTGACTCAGTTTGTTCCACCAAAAAAAAAAAAAGCCCTATCACCAGGCATGTATAGAAAAAAATCAGCAGCAATTATGTAATATTGCAGCTGACTGAGACTATGATACCAGTCGGAGCAATAAGAAAGCCCCTAAAAGGAAGATTTGGGGAATGTGGTAACCATGGGGGCTTTGCAAAATTCTGACATATTTCTGGGGACTTAGAAGATTGTGCACATGTGCAGGGCTTTGTGCAGGCTCGGAAAAATCCAAAATGCACTCCAGCCTCTCTCCATTGTCTGACCTGGAAACCCCATGCAAGCGAGAGAAAAGGCCAAGGCAGAGTTTTAAACTGAGTGTTAATACTGTGTTCTCAAACCATTTCAAGCCGACTGACAAAGGACAGAAGGAAGACTTGCTGGTTCAAGACATTCAAGAAATCTCTGACCAATCATTAGTTGACCACTAAGCTAAACGAACATAATTAATTCTAATATTACAGAATTAGCCCAGAAAATTCACTAAATAAACAGAAAACAAAATGAGGAGACAATCTCATTTCTAATTTCAAGAGTCGCCACATTAACTTATCCAAAATTTCCAGGTTTTAGCAAAATTATAAGGCACGTGAAAAGGAAAGTATAGTCCCTAATAGGGGAACAAAAGAGTCAATAAAAACAGTTCCTGAGGGAAGTCAGCTCCTATACATATTGGACAAATATTTTAAGTCTGTTATTACGAATACAGTCAAAGAACAAAAATAATCTATATATGAAGAATTAAAGTAATTGTATGTCTACATGAAAAGAATAAAGTTGGACTTCAACCTCAAACCATATACAAGAATCAACTCAAAATGGATAATACATCTAAGTGTAGTCATTAAAATTACAAAACTCTTAGAAGAACATAGGATTTCACCTTAATGACCTTATGTTAGTTAATGGTTTCCTAGTCACAATTTAAAAACTCAGGAAAAAATAGATAAATGTAAGTTTATCAAATTTAAAACATTTTGCCGCCAGGTGTGGTGGCTCACGCCTGTAATCCCAGCACTTTGGGAGGCTGAGGTGGGCGGATCACGAGGTCAGGAGTTCAAGACCATCCTGGCTAATATGGTGAAACACTGTCTCTACTAAAAATACAAAAAAAACCCCAAAAAAACAAAAAAAACAAATTAGCCAGGCCTGGTGGTGGGCGCCTGTAGTCCCAGCTACTTGGGAGGCTGAGGCAGGAGAATGGCATGAACCTGAGAGGTGGAGCTTGCAGTGAGCCAAGACCATGCCGCTGCACTCCAGCATGGGCAACAGAGCAAGACTCTGTCTAAAAAAAAAAAAAAAAAAAAAAAAAAAAAAAAAAAAAAATTTGCTGCTAATAATAGCAACAAAAAATTCAAAAGACAACCCACAGAATGGGAGAAAATATTTGCAAGTATATATCTTATAAGTGGCTTTTATCTAGAATATATAAAAACTGTCTTAATAATAAAATAAAAATTCAATTTTTTAATGGGCACAGTGTCGGAATATATATTTCTTCAAATATAAACGACCAATAAACACAAGAAATATTGTACAGATTGTTAGTCATTAGGAAATGCAAATCAACATGGTTTTATATTATACACACTAGGATGGCTATAATTTAAAAAACAATGACAATCATTGGTGCAAATGTGGCAAAATTGAAATGTTTGTATGTATGTTGCTGGTGCGAAGTTAAAATAGTGCAGACACTTTGAAAACAGTTTGGTAGTTCTTCAACATACTAAATATAGAGTTATCATATGTTTGGGCAATTCCACTGCTGGATAAATACCCGAAAGAAATAAAAACATACATTCATACAAAATTTATACATGAGTGTTTACAGCATCATTGTAAATAGCTAAAAGTAGAAAGGACCCAAATATCCATTAACTGATGAAAAGATAAATAAAATATTATATAGCTATGCAATGGAGTATTATTCAGTTATATAATTAAATGAAGAACTTCTTGTATATGCTACAACATGGATGAAACTTGAAAGACATACTACTGGAAAGAAGGCCGTCACAAAAGACCACGTTATTGTTTGATTCCATTTAAAGACAATCTAATAGGCAATAACGACAAAAAAATAGATTAGCGGTTGTCTAGGTTTGGGTAAGCAGAGAGGTAAGATGACTGCTAATGGGTACAGGCTTCTTTTTGGGGTAATAAAAAATGTTCTACAATTAGATTGTGCTGATAATTACACAACTCTGAGACCATCCTACTTAATTTTACATGCTAAATAGGTGAACCTTATAGCAATGTTATTAAATTATCTTTCAATAAAACTGTTCAAACCAAAAGAGGAATGTCAATGAGTAGAACAAATTTAACACCAATAATAAGAAGGCATATTTAAATCAGAATATATTAAAAATTATATTAACTATGAATTAACTAAATAACCCACTTAATACTCAAATATTGTCAAACTGAAAAATGAAGATGAGAAATAACTTTTAATATAAGAATAGAAAAACACTGAAATTTAAAAGTAGAAAAAGATATAACTTGCAAACAAATTTGAAGAAAGTCACAGCAGGTATACTAATATCAATATAAACATAATTTAAGACAAGAAGTATGACTTGGCTAAAGAGGAACACTGTATTAAAGTTTCAATGTAAAGAAGGATATAGCATTTCTGATTGTGCACAATATTGTAGCCTCAAAATATATGAAGCAAAAATTGAAGTACTGAAAGGAGATGTAGCTAAGTTACAACCACTGTTAGAGATTTTAACATGAAGTTCACATCACAAGTAGATTAAAAAATCAGGAAAAATATGGAAGACTTTAATAACATGATTGAGCAATGTAATATAATTGACATGTGTAAAATACACATATATCAACTCCAGAAAGCAGTTTTTGTCAAGTGCACATGGAAGATTTATAAAAAAATGTATGCTGCCAGCTGGGCGTGGTGGCTCATGCCTGTAATCCCAGCATTTTGGGAGGCCGAGGCGGGCAGATCACCTGAGGTCAGCAGTTCAAGACCAGCCTGGCCAAAATGGCAAAACTCCATCTCTACTAAAAATTAGCCAGGCATGGTGGCAGGCGCCTGTAATCCCAGCTACTCAGGAGGCTGAGGCAGGAGAATCGCTTGAGTCCAGGAGGCAGAGGTTGCAGTGAGCCAAGATAGAACCATTGTACTCCAGCCTGGGTGACAAGAGCAAGATTCCATCTCAAAAAAAAAAAAAGTATGCCTCCCTTAAAATGTTTCAATAAAAGAAGTAATGAAAGTATATGTTTTCCAACCACAAAACATTTATGTTAAAAATTAATAACAGAGAAAAATTTTAAATCTGTTTAAAAGATTAGCAATAACTTCTAAATAGCTATGACTCAAATCAAAACCACAATGAAATATAGAAAATGTTTTTTATTCACTGATGTGAAAATGCATCACTAAAACTTGTAGAATACAGTTAAAACTCTTCACAGATAAATATTTTTTAATCTCAAAATATAAAAAAATTATTTTTTGAGATTAATTTTTAACTTGAGATTAATTTTTAATCTCAAACTTTAAAAAACACCTAAGAGTCAGTGATGTAAATATTTACCTTAAGAAGTTAGGGAAAAAGCAGCAAATTTTATGCAAAGTCACTAATGACACGTAAATCAAATATAAAATTGATAATCAAAAAAGCCACAATTTGATTCTTCAAAAGGGTTGATTAAAATGGTAAGCTTCTAACAATATTAATATGTTAAAAAATAAGAAAGAACATATTGTATATCAAAAATGCAAAAGGGAACATCAGTATAGATCCCACAGATTTTTTTTTTTTCTTTTAGAGCCTGAGTCTTGCTCTGTCACCCAGGCTGGAGTGCAGCCGTGTGGCCATATCTCACTGCAGCCTCAAAATCCTAGGTTCAAGAGCTCTTTCTGCCTCACCCTCCTGAATAGCTGGGACTACAGGCATTCACCAGCATGCCCAGCTAATTTTTTTTTATGTTTTATAGAGATAGAGTCACGCTTTGTTGCCCAGGCAAGTCTCGAACTCCTGGCCTGAAGCAGTATTCCCACTTCAGCATTCCAAAGTGCTGGGATTACAAGTGTGAGCCACCATGCACAGTCAGAATTTGAAATGTTTATAAGAGGATACTATTTAAAACTTCATCTTGAAAATTGGAAAATTTAAATGAAATCAGAAAATTTGGTAGATAATACAGTTTACCAATATTAACAGGAAGCACTAAAAAAACTGAAGTCTTAATTTTATTAAAGATGGAAATCTGCAATCTAAACTTTCTCAGAAAGAAAACTTTAAATCCAGATGGCATTAATCATTCATTCTTTTCAACATTTACAGGAAGAATATTATCCAAACTCTGGGGAATAAAAAGATAAAATAACCCCCATATCATTTTATGAGCAATGCATACTTGATCAAAATCTGACAAGAACAGTACGAGGAAGGAAAATTACCAGGCAATCTCTCACAAACAGATATAATCATCCTGAACAAAGGAATAGCAATCCATATTCAGCAAAGTATAAAATGAATAATATTTCATATCCAAAAAATGTATATTCTAGAAACACAATCCATTAGAAAAATGCATCAATGCAAATCACCACATTCATTGAATGAAGTAGAAAGATATGATTATTTCAATATATGCAGAAAGGCATTTAATAAAATACAATACCAATTTATGATTTTGGCAAAGTAGAAATAGAAGTAAAATTTTCATTCTCAAAATGAACATACAGCAAAAACTGCAGTAATTATTATACTTTTAATAATAAAATATGAAAAATTTCAATCAGTGGTCAAGAAATATCACTGTTTATACTCAATATTGTACTGGAGGTCCTGGCCAATGTACTTAGAGGAAAAATGCAGAAATGTGAGCTTAAGAAAAGGAGAAATAAAGTTATCAGTATTTATAATTTTATTATAAACTTAGAAAATTCAACATAATCTACAAATAAACTAAAATGAATAAGTACATTGAGCAAATAAATTTATTGCATACAAGGGCAATATTTAAAAAGTCAATTTTATTTATATATAGCAGCTATCTATAATGTATATTTTAAATATATGTATATTTAAATGATAACAACTGTGGCACTAGAAATAATAAATATCCAAGAAAAAATATAACAAAAGGTAAACAATAAAATACAAATATATTTTTTTAAAAATCAGTGAACTACCTCCAGTCTACCATGTTTGTTGATTGGAACAAATAGCATTATAAAAATAGTCTCCCAAATGTATCTAAATTCAATGCAGTCATAATCAAAATCTAGTAGACATTTGTGTGTGTGCTTATGTTACGTGTGAAAATTGACAGGCTAATCTTAAAATTGTAAAGGTGCATGCTTTATAGCTTATTCAAAGAATAGCTTAAAAATACTTAAAGAAGAAAAAAATGCAGGATGCACAATACTGAATATCAGCACTCATTATAAAACTACAATTAAAATAGTATTAATGTTCAAGGCTAGACAAATAAAACATTGGAACAGAATATTGTCCAGAAACAAACATATATAGCAATGCATACATAGAGATACTACATATATGATAAAGATGTCACTCTAGAGCAGTGGTTAAAAGTCAGTCTTTTCAATAAACAGTAATGGGTCAATTTGCTCTCAATATTGAAAGAAAAAATAAATCTTTACCAATACTTCACAGAAACCAGAAAAGTCAATTCTAGGTGAATTCCAGACCTAAATGTAATAGATAGTTTAATCATGTCTATAGGAGATAACATGGAAAAACAAATTTATTTTTTCAAGATAGACACATATTTCTTAAGCAGAATGTAGAAAGCACTACCATAAACAAAAATTGATAAATTAGGCAACATTAAATTTAAGAACTTACTTACATTCTTCAAAGACAATTATATTGATTATATCTTGATTCAAATATATTTATTATATTGATTCAAAAACAATTATGAGCTAGGGGCAGTGGCTCACACCTGTAATCCCAGTGCTGTGGAGACTGAGATGAGATGATGCCTTAAGGCCAGGAATTTGAGAACAGTCTGGGTAACATAGAACCCATCTCTACAAAATATTAAAAAGTTAGCCGGGCATGGTGGCACATGCGTTTAGTTTCAGCTACTCATGAGGATGAGGCAGGAGGATCCCTTGAACCCAGGAGGTCAAGACTGGCTGCAGCGAGCTATAATCATGTCACTGCACTCTAGCCTGGGTGAGAGTGAGACCATATCAAAAAATAAATGAATAAGAGAAATAAAAGCCACAGATTGTGCAAAGAAATACCATACATATAACAAACTAGGAACACTTGTCAAAATCCATGCAAATAAACAGAAGACAACAATTTATAAAAAGAAATTTCCAAATAGCCAAAGAATAGGGAATGCATACATCTGCTGGTTTTCCTAGGACAGTTCTGATTCATGCCTACTGACATTGCTTCCAATTAGTAACTCTTGTCATTCTCAAGGATTTTTAAAATTATTATAATAATACAAATGAATATAATTAACATGTTTTATTTTTAAAAATTTACTCTTGAAATCTTAACTCAGGCCACTTATAAGAGTTAACCATTATACTGTGACTAATATCTCCCTTATATTGGATGCTGACCTCATTATATTCAGACTAAAATTTATTTGATTTTAAGTAGCCATTTACTGTCTCAGACTTTGTAGTCACCCTGTCATTTTCTTCACCTAAACTGCTACCTAATGACATTTTCTGCCTTTAATTCTATGTTGGGCAGGTTTTCTTTTTAGGCTCAAGTGTAATATACCCATGTTAATTATGATTTGATTAGTTTTATTATTTAGGCATTATTTTAACCTCATAAGATATATTAATATTTTAATTTTTGTTCATAGTCAAAAATTGTTCATCATTGGTTTCCTTTGCATTTGTAGTTTTATGAATATATTAGCTACCCACCTCACAACTGAACAATCTAGAAATTTCATACACATGCTATTAAAATGCTGAATGAAATTAGGTGATCAATATATGTTTGCAAATTTATTGATAAATTTAAATATTTATAACTATATGGCTTGAAATACATGCATATAATTCTATGAAATGAGCTGATATATAAATGCTCTATAAATCATGAGCCAAGTATAATTTCTTTTGACTATTGCAAGTGATTGGCAGTAGAGTATAAAGTGTTTAGATTTAGAGCCAGACTGAGGAGGTTTGAATCCCACCTTGGCCACTTCCTCACTGCAGCACATCGGAGAAGTTACTTAGCCTCTCTGTGCTAAGTTAATTTATCTGTAAGAAGGAGATAACTCAAAATATTATTTTGAAGATTAAAGATCTAATACCTAAAAATCACTCAGAATACAGTTGTGCAATTATGCAATATGATAGTTCTACTTTACACATAGCAAATGCTCAATAAATGTTCCAAGGACAGTGGTCCAAGCTGGTCTGGAAATTCAGTGAGGTAGGCTCCTTACATCATATTTCTTTGTCACTCCTGAGGGCTTTGTTTTTGTCTACAAAGCCAAAGTGGGTCACAGACATGGCCATCCTCCAGATGGCTGGAAGACAGAAGTGCATGGAGAAGTGCACATTCAATGCCTTAAGACTCATAATTGGGCTTGTAATCCCAGCACTTTGGGAGGCCGAGGCGGGTGGATCACGAGGTCAGGAGATCGAGACCACAGTGAAACCCCGTCTCTACTAAAAATACAAAAAATTAGCTGGGCGTGGTGGCGGGCGCCTGTAGTCCCAGCTACTCGGAGAGGCTGAGGCAGGAGAATGGCGTGAACCCGGGAGGCGGAGCTTGCAGTGAGCCGAGATCGCGCCACTGCACTCCAGCCTGGGCGATAGAGCAAGACTCTACCTCAAAAAAAAAAAAAGACTCATAATTGGAAGGGTGCTTACCATTTCCACTCATATTCCACTGGCAACAATGCAGTTATGTCATTAAACCTAGCTCTAGAGGAGCCTGGTGAAGGGAGTCTATTATTCTCTTACTCTGCAAGAATGGGAGAAGTAGATTTGGGTGGGGTAGAAGCCGCCAGGATCATATTTGGTATTGGCGATATGAGGTTGTTGCCCCTGAGTGGTTACAATGGGTAACACTGATTTAAGAAAATGTCTCTCTAAATGAGTGTTTCCCAGATAACCAAAATTAAGAAATTCTTTATATCAATAACAGTAATGTAGGAAAGATGCAGCCAGAGCTCAAATGCAGTTTTAATCAATCTATACATATTAGGATGCTGAAACTTTTTTTTTTTTTTTTTTTTTTTGAAACAGAGTCTCACTCTGTCACTCAGGCTGGAGTGCAGTGGCCCGACCTCGGCTCACTGCAACCTCCACCTCCCAGATTGAAGTGATTCTCCTGCCTCAGCCTCCCCAGTAGCTGGTACTACAGGCGCATGCCACCACGCCCAGCTAATTTTTTATATTTTTAATAGAGACGGGATTTCACCGTATTTCGATCTCCTGACCTCGTGATCCGCCCACCTCAGCCTCCAAAAGTGCTGGGATTACAGGCGTGAGCCACCACATCCCGCTGAAACGTTTTTTTAAAAAATACTGCCATATAGAAAAATTGTCTTTACAGATACTCAAGTAACAATTTAAGCAAAATTCTCTCAAATTGATGTAGACATGTAACCTTTCTCCAAATTTATTAAAAGCGCCAGAACGGAGACTTTGTAGACTATACTTTGGGAATTACTTTTCTAGTTACTGCATAATTTCCAAATCTTTTGTATTTGCTGCATTCGAGGATTATACCCACGACAGGAGGGAACTCACTGAAGTCAACCCCTGCAGGTTCTAGAGCCTGTTGTGGAATGATTGCGCCTGATTACGTTTCATACCTAATCAGCGAAAGAGCATATTTATGTCTGATATGTTGTCAGAGAAAGCCGTTTTCAGCAATTTTTAAGCCTGCAGTAAGCCACTGGTAAACCCCCTCCTTTATAGCATAGAGTGGCTGTTATCATGACAGTATTTTGATGAACCCAGGATCACAGGGCAGTTGAAGGAACTATGATACATCCTAGTTTCTTCGGCCACTGTCTCTCCTCCAGATCTTTCTCTAATCTGTGCTGATTGTGCTTCCATGAGTAAAATTCTAACAGCAGACAATTGCAGCAATAAACTACATTTCCTTCCAGCCTATGTGCTCTTAATGAAAACTCGCTTTTTACTTATTTATTTTTTGAATTTTTTTTCTTTTTTTGAGACAAAGTCTCATTCTGTCACGCAGGCTGGAGTACAATGGTGCAATCTCAGCTCACTGCAATCTCTTCCTCCTGGGTTCAAGCGATTCTCCTGCCTCAGCCTCCTGATTAGCTGGGATTACAGGTGTGCACCACCACACTCAGCTAATTTTTGTATGTTTAGTAGAGATGGGTTTCATCATGCTGGCCCAGGCTAGTCACAGACTACTGGCCTCAAGTGATCTGCCAGCCTCGGCCTTCCAAAGTGCTGGAATTACAGGCATGAGCCACTGCACCTGGCCTATGATAGCATCTTAATAGATGAGAAAAGCTTGAAAGTTAACTATTAATGCATGGCAGTGTTATGATATTTCATATGAAAGTATGAAACAATGTAGAACTATTATTTTTGTCTATCCTATAGAGATACAGTGTACTATTTTTTCCTTAGGGAACATCTTAGTATCTACAGTTGAGGTAATTAATTGAAGTTAAACAGTATCTAATCTAAGTTGTATTGGTCATTAAAATTAAGTTTGTTTTATTATTATTCAAAATGAATAATGAAATAAGGACATGAATAGAAACACGCAGCCCTGGGAGAGTAGAGTTAACTGGAGGCTGAGACAGGGTATTTCCCATTTCCAACTTGCTAAAGTTAAATCAGGAATCCAAATATGTACAGTGACCTCAAAAATGTCAGTAACAATGTGATAACTGTGTGTGGGAGAGAAATTTGATACAAGGGTTCTTTTCCTGCAATGTTAAAATTAATTTAAGCATAGCTATTGGAAATTGGTCTTTGTAGTAAAGAAATAAAACTGCCAAGGAAGTTCCCAGAGAAGAGATTAAAAGCAAGTCCAGCTCTAAGGAGGCAGCACAGAGGCCTAGTAATAACCTACTAGAAAAGAATCAACCCACAAATAGCAGCATTTGCTTTATCTGAAACAGTAACTGCTTCTTTCATAAGTGACACACTTTCCTGAGCAGAACAACTTTCGAGTATAAATTTATGTATGTTTATATAAACATACAATGTTATACCCCAAAGGCAAACTTTTGTGATCAAGCACGTCTGCATTCTCATTGTAAATTTTCCAGTGGGAATAAGTAAGAACTTTCACCTTCTTTGTCCTAAATGTAAGACTTATTCATGCTTTATTGAAATTCATTAAGTGAAAAAAATGAAAGTTTGAAAACCAAAACATAGAACTAATTCATTTGACAAAGCAAGTAGTTGATCTTGAACAAAGGGGTACAATGAGCAGATTTAGGTCAGATTTAGAGCATCTAGGTTTCGGAGATAAAATTACAAAAAATTTAGCTTAAAGACTTTAACTGGCTTTTATTTGTGATTCTAGAATCACACAACGCTTTATTCTTATAAAATAAAATGAGTGCTCCAGTGAATTGAGTGAGTAGAGGAGTTTGGCTTTATAGGCAGAAAGGGGCCACAGAAAGTATAAACAGAACAAAAGTGGATTGGGTGTTTTAAAATTACTTTCACTGTAAACGTTAAAGCCCGGGGATTTCCTTATCACGTCAGCTAAAACTGGCCTGTTTGGGGATTTGGATATTATCTTTTTATCTCTCCTAATTTCTTGGAAAGTCAGATAAAAAACAGTTTTGGCTTGGTGATATAAAACTTCAGCATGAGTAACTCCATTTTGGTTTGGTCTGTTGGGCCTAGTGCAGGAGCTCATTCTAAAGCAATAACCTCCCGTAAATTCTACTTAACACAAGTAAAAAGGTTGTTTTCAATTGCTTTAGGCATCTCTAGATACCTAGACTTCAGATTTTCTGGAGAAGCACTAGAAGCAAATCAATTCATTTCTTTTGGTTCTTTATAGCTTCAGGATCTTCATCACCAGAGGGGCAATTTGGGTGATCAGAATGATTTTTTTTTTTTTTTACAATACTACCTTCCACTGAAGTTTTAAGGATTGGAGGTTACACCATGGTGGACCAAAGAACTCTGAGTAGAGAAAATATGTCAGAGTTAACTTTATCTTCCTTTGTTCCTCACTGCTTTTTTTGAGTGGCATCACTTTTGCTGAACCTAGGGGAGAATTTGTGAGGAGAACACATACATAAAGGGAAAATAATCACTAGAATGACTTAGTTTGTATTCTACTAGGACACAAATGTCCTAAATCAGATTTCAGAGATATCTATGTGTGTTTTGAAAATACATATTAATCAATCTTTTTGTTGTTTACTTTTGAAGTGATGTCTACAAAACTAACCAAATAAATAAACGATTTCCTAAAAGGCAAATATGTCAATAAAATTAAGTAAACTAATTGTCATACTTAAAAATAATGACTAATGCTGCACCCAAAGGTTTTCTCTGAATCTAAAAAGATTGTTGTAGGAAAGTTTATGGGAAAAAAATAAAAAATGAGGTTTATTGCTTTGTTAATTGATAAATATGCAAATTGTACATTAAATATCAAAATGTTGGCATATGGTTTTTTAACAAAAGAAGTTAAATACATTCACTTAAAGGGTATTTACAATCAAATAGTGATTATCTTACAGTCCTAAAGCATATCAATTCTGGAATGCTCAGATCACAAAATGAAATGCTAGTTAAGACACAAAAATCACAGCTATATAAAGTAAAACAATGCATATGCATAAAGTGCTTGACCTATAAAAACAAAAAGTCTGTAACTCAGGAGAAAAGCTGAGTCACTGATATCTTGCATAATCTGTTTTAGGACCCAACACTGTACATAATGCTGCAGCAATAAAATGCATAATTTCTATATCAATCACTGCATAATCAAAAGAATATACACGAAACTTCTCCACTGCTGTTTATTTGGAATAATCACCCTAGTCATTGAGGCAGTACTCCCAGGGACACACATAAACCTACTTTTCTCAACCTGCAAGCATTATTTCATCCTAGTTTTAAACAATTAAGAAACTATGAAATAATGTGAGAAAGCAAAGGCTTGGAACGAAGGGCCTGCCTGTGAGCTGTGTGATCTTGGACAGTAATATTGCCTTCTAAAG
Source organism: Symphalangus syndactylus (assembly GCF_028878055.3). NCBI lineage: Eukaryota > Metazoa > Chordata > Mammalia > Primates > Hylobatidae > Symphalangus > Symphalangus syndactylus. Next base: position 122,392,884 of record NC_072425.2, read on the forward strand.
CCAAATTCCCCGACCTATAAAAATGGAATAATAATATCTACCTCACTGAATAATGATAATGAGGAGGGTTAGATGGGATAATATTTAGGGCTTACATTTTAATTTTTAAAAGATCAGGTAATTCCAGTAATTATTACAATTGTAGTTAAAACAACATAAACTTCCTTCAAACCCAGAAGTACTATGTAAGGTGTCAGGAATCTCAATTAAGAGTGTTCTTTGGTGATGAGCATGATGGCACCAAGCCTGTTGTATCAAATTGCACTTAAGTTATAAAGAGAAATTGTTTGGGCCATTCATATTTATTCTTGAGACTTTCTAAGGCCATCACCTGTTTGGGTAGAAATAGATAAAGATCAGATCAAAATCTGATTTTTAAATGTGCATGTTGCAACACCAGTTCAATGTACCATCCCACCAGGTGTTTTGTAGTAAGTTAAGAGCACTAGTTGGGAATGAATGAGACCTTGAGACTTCAGATAGAGATATTTGTGCAGACACAGATGAGGCTAAAATCATTGCACTCCATAAATTTTCTTGAACCTACTTTTTCATCAGAAGTAACTCCTCCCTATCCTGAAGGAATTTAGCTTCTCTTACATAAAAACATGACAATGAATTCACTTAGGGCATTTTCCTTATACGAGGATATTGATTCTCTTCAGGATTCATCCTTAATAAGACTGGCATTCAGTATAGCCGAGACAGAAAAGCATGAGCTATATTCCATAAATAAATATAGATATAAAAATTTATTGCAATGCTTAAAATATATACATATGCATATATATACACACACATATATACCTATCTACACATGCATATATATACACACATATATACATATATACACATGCATATATATATATAAAATATATTGCAATGCTTAAAATATATACACATGCATATATACGCACACACATATATACATATCTACACATGCATATATACACACATATATACATATCTACACATGCATATATACACACATATATACATATATACACATGCATATATATACACACATATGTCACAAAAACACACTCATATAATTTATAATATTATGAATAACTAAATAGAATCCAGAATAATACAAACTTCCACATTTCTTTCTTCCATGCTGAAAGTCATGTACTACTCAGTCCAGTATCTTATGAAGTTTCAATGCATTTAATGATAAGTGTTTAGAAACCTTTTTTGAAGCTTATTACTTAATAGTGAAAGACACAATCAGAGAAATGCATATTCTTTCTGCTTCAATAAAAATGACTGAAAATATACACTGAAAACAATAAGTCAGGCTTCCTGTCTCAGCCAGTAATGTCAGGAAGCTTGTATAAAACATTACTGAAGATATGAGAAAACAGTATTAGAAAAAAACATGCAATGTGGCAATATAATGGACGTGCAGGCATTTATAAAATCTCTTTGCTTATTCTGTTTACTAGATTCTGATTCAACAACGAAATAGAATAAGAACAAATTGTTTGTGTTCACAGGCCTTCCAAGCATATCAGATCAAATGACACATACTGAGTAGTACTTATTTATCCAGAAAAAAAACATACAAAAACCAGAGAAATCACAGATACAGAGTTCTCTATCCAAGTTGGGTGTCAGATTTTGGAAGAAGGGCCCTAGTCTTTCGACTAAGTAACTTATGAAATCTACGGCTGCAGAAGTACTGGGGCCTCCTCTAGAAATGATTAGGCAGTGGGTTTCATCATCCATCTGTTGTTGGGTAATAAGGCAGACCAGTGAGACCACTGACCTTATCTGCCACTTCATTATACTTAGTTGAGTGTACATCAGTCCCTCTAATGGTATAATCAGAGACTGGATTCCAAGTCTTGTTGATGAAGTTGTATAGTATGGTAAACCAGTATTCAGAAGCCCTGATTCACCATCTCATCATTCTATTTACACTGGATATCTATCTTAAGCAATGGTTGTCGTCAGTTTTAATAGAGAAAATTTCAGCTCACAAATGGTCCTGCTAAACAGGAAGCTAAGTCCTTCTCTGTCAGACTATTATTCAGGGTATTAATCACAAACAAGTTATTTTCAGCTCTCAGAGCTACAAAAGGAAAGATTTATGGAGAAAACATTGATCCAACTCTAAATTTCTTCCTTAATTTGAATAAAAATATTTTATAGTGAAAATTTAATTTTCTCCATCGATAGACCACCTTCTTTGACTGGAATAAAAAGTAATCAAGGGAAGAAATTTAGCACGTACGGGCACTTTTAATTTCAACGTCTGCTGCAATCAACTGAAAATGAGTGATTCAGTTATTCCATTGTCTATAAAGATATTCTAACTTATTTTTAATACAATTAAGCATATAGGAGAATATTAACAAATCTTTTAAATGAGATGAATACTGATTATAATTTGTTTTCTGTCACATAAAGATTTGCTGATTATCTTGTGGCAAATGCTTACAGGAAGTGCTTACATATTTGTCTTATTTAAAAGGAAAAATGTTCAAAACTTTACAGTTTTTTATGATAATCAGTGGTGGCAATTAGTACACCATTCGGTAGTTTCAGAAAACTAAGCAAGTAATTATGTAAATATTATTTTAAAATATATATGAACACATTACTTTTTGAAAGAAATGTTGAAAATAGAAGATCTTGAAAACATTTCTATTTGCGTAATTTTGTTGCTGAAAAAATATATCAGCCTATAAAAATTCTTAAATGTGCATTTCAAACAAATGTTTTAAAATTACCTCACACAATACAATAATTCCAAATGTATCAAAGACCTAAATATAACAGCCAAAATAATAAAAATTTCCAGGAGGAAATAATTGTCACTTTAGGTTCAGCAATAATTTCTTAGTATAACACCAAAAGCATAATCCTTTAAAGCATAGAATGATTAATTGCACATTCTTTATGATTAAAAACTTTGCTCTGAAAGACACCACTAAGAAAATAAAAATGAAATGCAAGTTACAGAGTGGGAGAAGACATTTGCAAATCACATATTTTTACAATGCTTGTATCCAGAATACAACTCAATAATAAGAACAACCCAATTTCCCAATTTTAATAATTGACAAAAGATCTGGATAGATATTTTACCAAAAATATATACAAATAATTAATAAGCACATGAAAAGATGCTTAATATTTTAGTCATATGGGAAATACAAACTAAAACCACAAAATGAATCAATACTGAATGACTATAATAAAAATTCTGAATGACTGTATTAAAATTCTGATAATATCAAGTGTTAGCAAGTATATCCAGAAACTGATAAGTAACTGATAAGTAACTGGTAAGTGTAAACAGAATATTATGTAATGATTAAATGATAACTAACACAAATACATAGCCATCCTAAATGAGCATGCAATAAATAACAAAGCTTCAAAATACACTAAAAAACTGACAGAAACAAAATGAGAAATCAAAAAATCTACAATAAATATTGGAGATTTTAAGACCATAATCTTAGTAATTTTGAAAAATCAATGAGTATGTAGAAAATCTAATCAACACTCTGGAAAAATTTGCTCTTACGGACAACTGCAGAACAGTATACCCAATACTTCAGCATACACATTATTTTCACATGAAGCATTCATCAAAATAGACTATATGCTGGGCATAAAATTTTAAATTATTAACAAGATATCTTGAAAGACCAAAAACAATTGAAAATTAAACAATGCACCTCTAAATAATCCACGAGTCAAATAAAAAATCACAAAGAAGATGAGAAAATATTATATATTAAATGACAATTAAAAACTCAATGTATTATAATTTGTAAGCCCCATCTAAAGCAGTGCTTATGCAGAAATTTATGATTTTAAATAATTATACCAAAAAGCAAAAGAGACTGAAAGTCAATTATTTCCGTTTTCATATTGAGAAATTAGAAAGAGTAAAATAAACCCAAAGAAAGTGGGATCAAGGATATAAAAAGGATAAGACTTAGGGGTCTTTCCAATTTTATTTCACTGTGGTCCTAGAGAGTATTTGATATAGTTTTGATTTTCTTAAATTTATTGAGACTTGTTTTGTGGCCTATCATATGGTCTATCTTGGAGAATGTTCATGTGCTAATGAATAGAATATATATTCTGCATTTGTTGGGTAGAATGTTCTGTAAATATCTATTAAGTTCACTTGTTCCAAGATATAGTTTAAAATCCATTGTTTGCTGACTCTCTGTCTTGATGAACTGTCTAGAGTTGTCAATGCAGTATTGAAGTCCCCCCCTATTATTGTGTTGCCATCTATGTCAGTTCTTCGTCTAGTAGTAATTGTTTTATAAATATGGGGGCTGTAGTGCTAGGTGCATATATATTTAGGATTGTGACATTTTCCTGTTGGATTAGTTATTTTATCATTATATAATGTCCCTCTTTATCTTTTTTAACTGTTGTTGCTTTAAAGTCTGTTTTGTCTAATAGCTACTCCTGCTTGTTTTTGGTGTCCATTTGCATAAAATATCTTTTTCCACCCCTTTACGTTAAGTTCATTTCAGTCTTTTTTTTTTTTTTTTTTTGAGACAGGATTTCACTCTGTTGTCCAGGCTGGAGTGCAGGAGTGCAGTGGCGTGATCTCTACTCACTGAAACCTCCCTCTCCTGGGTTCAAAAGAATCTCCTGCCTCAGCCTCCTGAGTAACTGGGACTACAGGAATGCATCACTATGCCCAGCTAATGTTCACATTTTTAGTGGAGACAGGGTTTCACTATGTTGGCCAGGCTGGTCTCAAACTCCTGACTTCAAATGATCCACCAGCCTCAGCCTCCCAAAGTGCTGGGTTACAGGCGTGAACCACAGTGCCCAGCCTATGTAAGTCTTTATGTGTTAGGTGAGTCCCTTGAAAACGGCAGATACTTGGTTGGTGAATTCTTATCCATTCTGCCACTCTTTATCTTTTAAGTGGGGCATTTAGGCCATCTACATGCAATGTTAGTTTCAATATATGAGGCACTATTCTATTCGTCATGCTGGTCATTGCCTGAATACCTTGTATTTTTTTATTCATTGTGTTATTGTTTTACAGGCCCTGTGAGGTTTATGTCTTAAGGTTTAAGACATATGTCTTTTTTCCCCTTTCTCTGATGCCTCCTTGAGTAACTTAATAATCAACCTTCTTAGTTCTTTCTCTGGCAATTCAGAGATTTATTTTTTATTTGGATCCATTGTTGGTAAGTTAGGTTATTCCCTCAAATACATTCTTCAAACATTTAGATTTCTCTTCTTCCTCAGGAGGTTTGGTTGTTTAACATGATCCCAAACTTCTTGGAGGCTTTGTTCATTGTTTTTCTTCTTTTTTCTTGTCTTTGTCAGGTTGGGTTAATTCGAAAGCCTTGTGATCGAACTCCGAGGTTTTTTCTTCTATTTGTTCAATTCTATTGTAACTTTCCAGTGTATTTTGCATTTCTCTAAGTGTGTCTTTCATTTCCAAAAGTTGTGATTATTTTTTATTTATGCTGCCTATTTCTCTGGAATTTTTTTGTCCATATATTGTATTTTTTTTTAATTCCTTTAAGTTGGTTTTCACCTTTCTGTGATGCCTCCTTGAGTGCCTTAATAATCAGCCTTCTGAGCTCTTTTTCTGGCAATTTGGAGATTTCTTCTTGGTTTGGATTCACTGCTGGTGAACTAATATTGTCTTTGGGATTGTTAGGAAACCTTGCTTTGTCATATTACTAGAATTGTTTTTCTGGTTCTGTCTCATTTGCATAGACTATGTCGGAGGAAAGATCTGGGACTCAAGGGTTGCTTTCAGATTCTTTTGTCCCACAGGGTTATCCCCTGATGTGGTGCTCTTCCCCTTCCCCTAGGGATGGGGCTTCCTGAGAAGCTGGACTGCAGTGATTGTTATTGCTCTTCTGGGTCTAGCCACCTAGTGGAGCTATGGGGCTCCAGGCTGGTACTGGGGAATGTCTGCAAAGAGTCCTGTGATGTCATCCATCTTTAGACCTCTCAGCTTTGGATACCAGCACCTGCTCCAGTGGAGGTAGTGGGGGAATGAAGTGGACTCTTTGAGGGTCCTTGGTTGTAGTATTTTTTAGAGCACTGGTTTTCTTGAATACTGGTTTTGCTAGCAGTGAAGTTGTCACATGGACAGACTCAGGACCTCTGGTTAGCCAGGATGTTACAGATGGTGGAATTAGCTTTTTTTTTTTTTTTTTTTACTTTCTTGAGTTGTTCTTCTATGAGTTGCTGTAATGGCTTGAGTTAGTTGGCCTCCAACCACAAAGTGGCACTTTCAAGAGAGCATGAGCTGTGGTAATATACAGGGGACACAAGCTTGCCCTGCAGTTGCCTGGATAAGTATTTGGGTGCCTCAGGCAATGAGCAGGAACATAGAGCTCCCGAGAGATTATGTCGTTTGTCTTCAGCTACCAGGGTTGGCAGAGAAAGGCTACCAGATGGGGGCAGGTTGGACGTGTCTGAGCTCAGACTCTCTTTGAGCAGGGCTTGCTGCAGCCGCTGTAGGAGATGGGGATGTGGTTCTTAGGCCAATGGAGTTATATTCCCAGGGAGATTATGGCTGCCTCTGCTGCATCACACAGGTTGCGAGGGAAATGGGGGAAAGCCAGCAGTGACAGGCCTCACTCACTCCCACACAACCAGCAAGGTCAATCTCATCCCACCATGCCCCACCAGTAGCACTGAGTTAATATCCAGGCAGCTGGTGGGCAGAGCTGATATCTTGCCCCAGACTACAAGCCTCCCCACTGAGAAAGCAAGCAGGGCTTTCATGCCTGCCCCTGTGGCCACTTTTGTGCTTGTATCTGCACTTCCCGTTCACCACCCCCACCTCCCCTCTGCCGGATTCTGCCCAGGAAAATTCACACTCTGTCAAAATTATTACAAAGTTCAGCTGGAAGTTTTCTTTCCCTGTGGCCCTTCCCCAGTTCCAGCGGCAGCTGTCCTCAAGGAACCCTGTGAGATAAAGTCCGAAATGGCTTCCCTGGGTACTGGGATTACCTACAGGGCTCTTCCTGCTGCTTCTCCTACTTTTATGTTTTGCTTGGCTCCCTAAGTCTGTTTCAGCTCTAGGAAAGGTTAAATCCTTCGCCCGAGATTTGGATTTTCAGGTTCCCCAGTGAGGATGTTTGTTCAGAGGTGGAATTTCCCACTCTCACACTTTGGGCACTCAGTTTTTCAGCTATCTCACGGAGTTTGCAGTGGAAAGCAACTTCTTTCAAAGTGCCTGTAAATTCTTTGGGTTTTCTTGGTATGTTCCTGGGGTGGTTCTTGGAGCAAAACTTCACAAAGTGAGTCTCCACATGCTGTTCTGTCCGTCTGAGTGGGAGCTGCAGGTTAGTCCTGCCTCCTATTCACCATTTTTTTGCAATTTTAAATTTTTGTTATTTTAAATATATTACTTTTGTTATAAATGGTGAAATAATAATACAATCTTTAAAAACATTCTTATGTGGAAACAGGGATTAATACAATCATTAATAGAACAATTGCATTTTTGTTTGGTCATATTATAAGGCTCTGGACTCATTATTTGGAAGATATGATATAGAAGAAATTGTAAATGTATTTGAAATACTATAGAGAATAATCAAAAGTAGCTTTTAAATATCCATGTGATCATATATAATTTTAAAAAATTATATGTGTATGGTTCTTCTTAAAAGCTAGCATTTATATTGTTTGTAAAACATTTGATATCATCCTTCTAAGGGAAATTCTAGGTAGCTAAATAAAAATGGGAAAATTATTTCCCTTCGTATGTATGTTTTACCCAGTCCTGAAAACTTAAAAAGTATTACATAGTAATATTTTTTCTTTCTCAAGGACAAAATAAAATTATAATAAATATACGTTCGTACTTGAAATTGTACTTTACACGAGTAATTAGCAGATCTTAAGGATACATATTTATCTCTCAGAAAATTATCTGATGTTATTTCAACATTGAATTAATTTTATATTTTATTTTGTATGTAAAAAAAACACACAAAGAGATAAATCTCCCATACAGAAGAGTTTGAAATATTTTATGTAGATACCCTGCCCTCAAGAAGGTGGAAATTAACTTCCCAGTCCTTAAATGTGGGCTATACATAGAGACTTCCTTCTAAAGAGTATGGTATGGGAAGGCAAAGTTGGGTGGAAAATGACTCCACAGTAGAAAAAGCTGACAAACACTCCCTCAGCCAGGTGATTAAGGTCAAAATCAACAGTGACAAATCATGTTGAATGTATATACCTTTGATATGATGTGATAAAAATGGTACTTTTCCTATATGACGTACCTCCCCAAAACTCATATTCCTTGTTTAACTGTGAAAGTAAAATCAGACAAATGCCACCTCTGAGAGTATTCTGAAAATATCTGACCAGTACTCCTAAATATTGTTAAGGTCGTCAAAAACAAGGGAAATTCAGAAATTGTCACAGCTAAGGCGAACTCTAAAGAGATATAAATGCTAAAGGCAGTGTGGTATCCTGGATAAGATTCTAAAACAGAAAAAGAACATTAGGGAAAAGCTAAAGAAATCTTAACAAATTATGGACCTAGGTTAATAATAATGCATCAGTATCATTAATGGTAACAAATGTAATATACGAATGAAAGATATTAATACAGTTATGTGCCACATAATGAGGCTTTGGTCAATGATGAACTGTATGTATGATGGTGGCCCCATAAGATTTTAATGGAGCTGAAAAATTCCTACAGCCTAGTGACTTCGTAGTAGCTGTGGTAATGTTGTAAAGCAATCCATTACTCACGTGTTTGTGTTGATGGTGTAAAAAAGTCACACATTTGTGGTGATGGTGTAAACTGCATTGCCAGTCATATAAAAATATAGTACATACAATTGTGTGCAGCATATAATAATTGACAATAATAATACACCACTGTTACTGGTTTATTTATATACTATACTGTTAATCATTATTTTAGAGTGTAATCCTTTTATGTATTAAAAAAGTTAACTGTAAAACAGCCTGAGGCAACTCCCTCAGGAGGTATTTCAGGAAAAGCGTTGTTATCATAGAAGATGACAGCTCCATGCATGTTATTGTCCCTAAAGACCTTCCAGTGGGAAAAAAATGTAGAGGTAAAAGACAGCAATATTGATGATCCTTACCCTATGTAGACGTAGGCAAATATTGTGTCTGCTTGTGTCTTAGTTTTTAACAAGTAAGTATTAACAGTAAAGATAAATAAATAAAACTTGTAAAACTTTTTAGAATAAGGACGTAAAGAAAGAAGACATTTTTGTTCAGCTATACAATGTGTTTGTGTTTTGAGCTGTGTTATTACAAGAGTCAAAAAGTATAAAAAATGCAAAAGTTTATAAAGTAAAAAAGTTATAGTAAGCTAAGGTTAATTTACTATTGAGAAAGGAAAATTTCTTTTTATGCATTTACTGAAGTGTACAATGTTTATAAAGTCTAGTGTAGTGTGCTTTCATGTCCTAGGCCTTCACATTCAGTCACCACTCACTCATTGACAACCAGAGCAACTTTCAGTCCTGCACGCTTCATTCATGATAAGTGTTCTATATAGATGTACTATTTTTTATCTTTTTTTTTTTTTTTTTTTTGGAGAAAGAAGGGAAAACGGGTTTGTGGTAGCTATCTAACAGGGTGAACTTTAGAAGTTCTCTGAAGTTTTTGCTCAAAAGAAAGAATTTTATTTGGGGAATAAGTCTTAACTAGTTCTGTGCCGAGAAAATGCGTTTCTTTATGTTTTATTATTATTATTATTATTTTGAGACAGAGTCTTGCTCTATTGCCCAGGCTGGAGTGCAGTGGCGCGATCTCGGCTCACTGCAAGCTCCGCCTCCCAGGTTCATGCCATTCTCCTGCCTCAGCCTCTGGAGTAGCTGGGACTACAGGTGCCCGCCCCCACGCCTGTTTAATTTTTTGTAATTTTAGTAGAGACGAGGTTTCACCATGTTGCCCAGGATGGTCTCCATCTCCTGATATCGTGATCTGCCTGCCTCAGCCTCCCAAAGTGCTGGGATTACAGGCGTGAGACACTGCACCCAGCCTATTTTTTATCTTTTATGGGGTGTTTTACTGTACCTTTTCTTGTCTAGATCTGTTTACCATTATGTTACAATTGCCTACAGTATCCAGTACAGTAACATGCTGTACAGGTTTGTATGCTACACGATATAGCCTAGGTGTGTAGTAGGCTATGCCATATAGATTTGTGTATGTACACTCTGTGATGTTCGCATGACAATAAAATCGTCTAAGGACACATTTCTCAGAATGCATCCCCATCGTTAAGAAACATGACTGTAATAGGGGAAGCTGCCTGTGGACACATGGCAGCTTTTTCTGTACTACCTGTATAATTTTTCTATAAATTCAAAGCTGTTCTAAAAAATAAAGGTTATTAAAATATGTCCTACAATAACCAAACAAATACCACATATTTATTTTTGAAAACTTGAATATCAATAAAATACAGTAAAAAATGTCATCTATAATCTCGCCATCCAGAGATAATTACTGTTAATGGCCCCATGTGTTTCTTTTACCTTATTTTACATATAAATAATTTATATTTATTTATTATATATACAGCATATTTATTATATATACATGGCATAATATTTTGCCGTGTATATGTACCACATTTTCTTTATACATTCTTCTGTTGTTGGACCCTTAGGTTGTTTTTATATCTTTCCTACATGAATAGTGCTGTAATAAACACAGGGGTGTACATGTCTCTTTGATAAACTGATTTCCTTTCCTTTGAATAAATAATGCCCAGTAGTGGGATTGTTGGATTACATGGTGGTTCTATTTGTAGATTTTTGAGGAACTTGCATCTGTTCTCAATAGTAGCTGTACTAGTTTACTTTTCACCAACAATGTATAAGAGTTTCCTTTTCTCCACATCCTCACCAGCATTAGTAATTATTTTGTGTTTTTGAAAATAGCTATCTTAACTGGTGAGAGATGATAACTCATTAGGGTTTTGATTTGCATTTCCTGATAATTAGTGATGTCAAACATTTTTGCATATATATATATATATATATATATATATATATATATATGTTGGCCATTTGTATGTCTTAAGAAATATCTGCTCAGATCATTTGCTCATTTTTAAATAGGATTATTTGGGAATTTGGTGTTGAGATGTTTGAGTCCCTTGTATATTCTGAATATTAATCCTCTGTCAGATGAGTAGTTTTCAAATATTTTCCTCTCATTCTGTAGGTTGTCCTTTTACTCCATTGATTCTTTCCTTTTCTGTGCAGAAGCTTTTTCGTTTAGTATAATCCTACTAGTTTATTTTTGCTTTTGTTGCCTGTGCTTTTGAGGTCTTCTTCAAAAAACCATTTCCCAATGTCCTGAAACATTTCCCATAAATTTCCTTCCAGTAGTTTTATAGTTCCAGGTCTTACATTTTGGTCTTTGATCCATTTTTAGTTGATTTTTGCATAAGGGGAGGATTGGGGGGCTAGTTTCATTCTTCTGCATATGTTTATTCAGCTTCCCAAGCACAATTTATTGAAGAGACTATCCCACCATGTCTTTAGTGGAAGCTTATTTTCATCTGGATATAAAATATCTTTTTATGTTGTTCCCCCTCCGATTTTTAGAGCAATATTCATCGCAGAATGTTGGAAAAGTCATAAACATGTAAAGACTCAGAAAAAAACAAGCAAACACCCATAACCTCATTGCATCGAGGAACTGGTTTTTGCACTTTGGCATCTTTGTTTCTCATCTCCTTTTTCTTGTTCACTTTATTTTTATTTGTGATCTATCTAACTTGTCTTCTTTTAAAAAACTCAACGTTATATGATAAACATTTTCCCATCATTAAAGATCTTCATAAACATCACTTCAAAGCCTTCATAATATTTACTTGAATTGACATAATTTCCCTATTGAGCATTTATGTGATCTTTTCCAAAATTTTTGTCACAAATGAAACAGAAAATCATTTCCATGTATAAATTATATTGACTTTCTGATTATTTAGTTACTAGAAAAGAGAATGAGGATCACAAAAAGGGGAATAACCAATTGAATAATTCAGAAAGTTTTACTGGTTACGTGCTCTCTAGTGACATATTTATCTTATCTTAAAGTCGCTGGTCTTGAATACTCAATTAAAATATGTGCTCATCATATGAGTATGAAAACAACTTTGTGAGTTTGATTTGCATTTCTTTTATTACTGGTGAAGTGAAGCATTTTTAAATTTGTATTTGTGTATACTCTTTTATTAACTATGCATATGTGCCATTGGGGCAATATGTTTTTATTGTCTATATAGGTTCTCTATATATTTCAATTCCTTCCTTAGAGTTGCAAATATTTACCCTATATAAATATAAAATATTTACCCTGTATAAAAAAAGAGGGTTTCTTTGTGTATAATTAATTGAGCTTATCTGTATTATGCTGATAATGTGGAAAATGTTGATCTCCCATAACTCATATGGTGATAGTTCCTGAACCTATTTTCAAACTGAAATAGTACTGTCAGGAAATGGATTATAGTTTGCTAAGAACTGATTACAGTAGACTCCTAATAAATATTTTGATTGACTTATTGAAACAACCAAATGATTCTTTTTTTGATTTTATAAAATCATATGTTTTATTACAATCTGACATTGTCACACTCCCTAATGTATTTGCCATTACAAAGGTGCCAGAACCATTATAGTTTATATTTCAACTAAAAACATAGATTTGTTAATTATATTTCTCAGTAAATTGAATTAAACTAATACCTCTAAAGTAACACATGAATAATAGGAACAAGGCATTAGAATGACATAAATATATTTTGGTTTACTATTTCTGGATGACAATTTTAGCACCTAGCCTATTTATATAAAGAATATAGACTTTCTTCCAATCCTATATGTAAATAAATATTTAGGTAAAGTATGCCAGATAAAATAAATGTTTATACAAGAACATTTAAATTTATTATTTTAGTATTGGTTCAGTGCCTTCTTGTAGTCCCTGCTAGTGAGATCATCTCTCATGTTTTATTTGGTATATTTCAAATCTTATACCCTTAAATATCTAAAATCTTTAACATCACTGGTCTCATTTAACATGTTTCCTTAGGAGAAAAATTTGAACTAGGAAAATAAGACTTCTAAACATTAATCTGTCTACGTCAAATTATACAATATTTAATTCATTTAACCATTTTGTTTTACAATATCTGAAAATGAAATACTAATCAAGAAGGTTGCCACTATCAACTTTGTGAGTAGGGAGATTGGAAGAAAGAACTTTAAATTTCATGACAATTGCATTTAAATCTTTTTATAGAATTTTGAAGAAAGTCTTTTTTTGAAATAATTTAGTAATCTTAATAAAGTGGCCTTAACATAAATGGAGCCTGTGAATTTGGATCAAATATTCAGTCTGTTTATTTTCTTTTATTTAATTCAGCAATTAAAAATGCAACTCAATTCATTTGCAAATAAGTTTTTGAATGATATATGCATATATATATATGCATGGCACTGTAGTGAATCCTATGTAGGTATAAAATTTTAGATGTGGGTATAATATTCCTTTACTTGAGCCACTCAGCCTGTAGTATTTTGCTATGGCAGCCCAAGCCAACTCACACAATATTCTATGTCTGACTCACCTAACATAGTCAAAGTATGCCTGGATTTTTTATAAACAATTACATCATATAGTTATTTTTAGCAAATTACTATCACATAAAATCTTCAAACAAGTACCACACATATTACTACTAAGTTGTGTCTGCTCTATTTTGGATAGATATTTATTAGTCTATTTTATATGGAGAACTTTGTGGTTACCGATTTATCATGCTGCATTTTGCTATTTCTCCTAGCTTCATGTTATTCACAAGCTAATGAGCATTTATTTGCTTCTTCATCCAAGTCACTGGCGAACATATTCAATAAACTTGAGAACAGAGCTTTCTGGCATACCAGTAAAAACTTCTCATTGGGTAGGACATCAATTGATTGGCCAATTTTTTAATGATAAGTATCAGGATGATTCTCGTGGTCTATAGGCCTTAGCAAGTCTTCTCTTGTTTGCCAGTTTTATAGTGTTTTATCGGTATATGTCATGACAGAGAGATGCTGCTGCTGCTACCAGTGGTGATTACTATCACTATTCCTAAAACTCCCTTCCAAAATTTCTCTGTCTTATATTATCTAAAGAATAAGGTCATAATTTGTTAACCTTTACATATCCAGTATCCAGAAATCCATATCATAAATAACTACTCATTCTTTGTTCCTTAGATGAAAATATGTGTTGGCCCTCCCTGATAATGTGGCAATAGCAATCAAGTTGGAAGAGAAACTGTTTATTAATCATGGACATACAGTGGTGGTAGTTGTGCCAGTGCCAATTGTTTGATAAGTGTTTTAAGTTACATGTTTTATCTACCAGTTTGGCTAATATTCTAATAAGTATTCTACTTTACCTGCTACCATTTATTGCAAAATCAATAAATTCATTAACATTTAATTTGTATCAGTTTTTATTTTATGCCACATATTCAAAAATGATTAAGATGGCTTACGAGAACACCGATGATGCAGAAGGACATAATGTACATTTAGAATAAATTTTTTAAAACAAAGCAAAGAAGAAAGTTTTTGCAAAACTGATGGAGCCAGGAATGAAGTCTGTACACGAAGTGCATGCCCTTAAGTCTTAGATACATGTTGGAGTCTGGCTACAATTTGCCTTAAATGTTGGAGCAATCAACAGAAAGAGGAAAATGTGATTCAAAATGCAATTCCTAACACTGAGGTTCCCCAATACCCAAAGCTAAATTATTTAACTCTTTTTAAATGGATTTAGATGAATGGGCTTTTAAAGAAGCCCATTTTGCACTTTAGCTGATTTAGCTGAATGGGCTTTTGTAGAAGCCCTTTTACACTTTAGCAAGTTCAAAAGGCATGAGTCCAAAGGAACTGTGTTGACTTTGTGGAAGTAAGTCACCACAGTTCCTTCCAGTTCGTGCCTTTTGCACTTGCTGCCCCATCTACTTAATGTTTTTCCATTATCAGGCATTATACATTTAGTGGTTTCCAGAAACATTCCATGTAAGCAGATATCAGAACATCCATCCACAAATGTGTATTCATCTGTATCTATACTGTATAATATATACATATAGCATAAAACAGAAATGTGTATTCATCTGTATCTATATTATATAATATATACATATAGCATAAAACAGAAAAATAAGTACCTAATTTACAGGAGAATATTTAAAAATCTGCAAATGAATCATATTGACCAGACTGTCTAAATAATGCTAACTTCTCAAGAGTATTAATTTAACCACACTAACAACTCAAAACTGTTTTTCTTTTTCCTTAGAAAAGACAAAATGAGTATTCTCCATTTACTATTTTTTACTTAGCTCCATAAAAATGCCCCGGTCATGTTTCACACACATAAAATATTGAGCATTTGAAATAATAGTGTAACCTCAAGAAATATTAAAGATCCAAAAACTGATCTGGGACTTGAAGAAAATAAATCTGACATTCTATAAAAGTAGAATTTATTTAGCAATGACTTTTGTTTTTCCTACTGTTTATTCTATAGTGCTATAATTTAAACTTCCCATTTCACTGCTTCTTCTTACCTTTATACAGACACTTTAAATCATCTAAATCATCTAAAGACACTTTAAGGGGCCAGGTGCGGTGGCTCATGCCTATAAGCCCAGCACTTTGGGAGGCCTAGGCAGGCGGATCACTTGAGGTCAAGAGTTCGAGGCCAGCCTGGCGAACATGGTGAAACCCCATCTCTGTGAAAAAAAATACAAAAATTGGTCGGGTGTGGTGGCACGTGCCTGTAATCCCAGCTACTCAGAAGGCTGAGGCAGGAGAATCGCTTGAATCTGGAAGGCAGAAGTTGCAGTGAGCCCAGATTGCTCCACTGCACTCCAGCCTGGGCAACAGAGACTTCATCTCAAAATAAATAAATAAATAAAGACACTCTGAGGAAGACAGACTACAAGCTCTTAGAACTTCCTTTCAAATGATCCCATAATGCCCAGAACAAATTCTGTTTTTAGTTACCATGTTTAAAGGACTTACAGAATACAAAGGTATTAATAACACATTGTGTTTGATAGAGAAAATTGTGTTAATCATTCTAAAATTGTATTTCTTAAATTACTTTATAAAAATATAGTTACAAATAAGCTATTTGTAATTTTATCAATTAAAGTAAATGCATCACATTGTGACAAAATATAGAATTTTAAAAACATTAATAGTATGGGTGAAATGTCAATTGATGAAACTTTTTTTTTAAGAATGGAAAAAGAAAGACACTTCTTAAAATCAAGATCATGTGTTAACACAGTGATTTCTTCCTGGGTTTAACAAAGAGTTTAATTTATTATATTTTATTCAAGAAGATTTTTTAAATATTGTGGCTCAGATGGATTTATACAAAACTGTATCAAGCAATATTAAGCAAGACCAATTAAATTTGCACTAGAAAACTATTAAAAGCATAAATGTAAGAATTTGTAAGGTGTATTTGTTATTTGAAAGAAATGGAGGAAATGTAAGAAAAGAAAATAATAGTTATCAGTGCTTAAAAAAAGCATTTTTATGTAATCTGAAGGCCACATAACCGGCAATTACTTGGTTGTGATGACAATTGTGGTTATTGATACTGACATGTCAATTTTCTACATGTGATCAAGAGTCAGTCTTGATCAAAATCAGAATATAAGCAGTCGTCTAACAGTAGACATTGGATTTGCATTTGGAAGTAATGGATAAATTTAGTAAGAACAATAGTTACACACATACACACACACACACTCACACACACTCAGATGTTCTTCCACCATCTCTATAAGCTTCCTCCAGAGTTAGAGCTCTCCTAACAATTAATATTCGTATATCTTAATATTTATTGTATTGTTTCTATGTAATTTCATTTGATAATCTCACTGATTTTTGTTTTTAGACATTAACTGAAGAAAAAAATGCAGAATAACCAGAGAAGTATATGATAGGTATGTGAATCTGGGGTCAGGTGTACAGTGCAGGCTTTTTCTGCTATTTTTTCTAGCTGCTAGTTTACCCCTTTAAATTTCTTTCTTTAGGATTCTTTTCTTGTTCAGTGGGTATAACCAATAACAACCTAAAAGGAACTTCACAGATATTCAAAATACTGACAGCAGAATGTTTTAAAATGACAATAGTTACAAATATATAGAAAATCTGAAAAAGAATATGCAAGAATGACTACTATTGCTCTGGAAGGATGGTAAGGTATGAGTGACTCTTTTCCATTTCCAGAATAAAATATTATTGCATTACAGTTTCAGCATGCACAAACGAAACAACTATGCTAATCTAAATCATTGCTTGGGTATTCATAAGGATTTCCACCGATTTAATGAATTTAGTTTAGACATCGCTGACATTAAGAAATCAGAAAAAGTAGCGAGCACTTAGCAGCAGAAGTTGGTGACTTAAAAGTCTGTAAGTAGGGATTAACAGATCTCATTTTAAGTGGAATAGATAACAAATCTGGGATAAAATGGAGAGGTTTTCAGTGCTTAGCATTTACTAACACCCCATCATTTTTATGCTTGACACCTAGACTTCTTTATTCTATGCCTTAGATTTATCTATTTCTTAATTGTTCTCTGCTCCACAGGGTCTCCAGTGAATCCTCAAATAATTGAAAGCATTTATCTCCCCAGTGGTTGGGCTTTGGTCACTGTTGGACTGAAACAGCTCAGTAAACCGATCATCGTGTTCATGTAAAGGTGTCAGATTTTAAGATGAAATGGCACAGCATCCACAAGGCAGCCCTTTCAACTAGTTAATTACTTTAAATCATTTTTATATTGCCGTATTTTGTACGCTAGTGCTAGTTGTGATAGCATGAGCATTACAATCTAACATGGATCTGATATCATGTCATATAGTAATTCTACCTCTGCAGAAACAGAAACCATCACTTTAACCCTTTAAATCGCATCATGCAACTAAAATAGATGGACTATTTTGAAAGGTACCATTGCCAATAGATGGCCGTGGTAGAAAATTTTAAAGGAAATGGATAAAATTAAATACTGGCAATCAGAATCATAACTTTGTCATGGCCTATGTACATTAAGTTTAAATACTGTACAACATGTAGAAGTAGAGAATTAGAAAAATACAGAAAAACGATCGTATTTTCATGTGCAATTCTATTTTCAAAGATAGTGTCTTTGAAATACTAGAGTCCTCTCCTCTAGTTGGAGGTATCAAAACTTGAAAATATTTGTTTAGTTTATTTTCTCTATGAAATAACAAGAGTTGTAATATTGAAATATATTGTAAAGTACAAGTGGATTTGCTAATAATAGTAGGGCACCTAAGTTAGGTAGAATTATTTTACCAGTTTTAACTTTTGAAGGAAATAATGAATTTAGCTAAATTTTCTTACTGATCCTTTAACATACACAATTATTAAGGCGAAGGTAATAAGAAGTCTACATTACAGAAATATCTACTACATTATAAAAACTGGAAACAGAAAATCTACATAAGGAAGATACAATGTCAGTAAATGGAGACAGAAACCAAAATAGGAGATAAACAGAAACATTTTAATTGTTTTATCATAAAATATCTATTACTATATAATCAATAAAAAATTATCTGTATAATCTAAAAGTTTTTAAAAATTACCCACGATAATCAGAAAGATCAAGGTACAATCCAAAATTTCATCAAATTCAATGAATTGCAAATCATTTAAAATATCACTCATATTTTATTTATTTTTACACATAAAATTTCCTTATTAAAAATTACAAACATGATATACTTTTACCTATAAGTATAATAGAATAATTTGTGAATAATTTATACAACATAAAAGTTTTTAAAATCACCTAAAATTAGACTACTTCTGATAAAATAATAAATGTTTTGGTAAATATCCTATCATAAATCTCATTATGAGTTACATAAAAACATAAAACTTAAGTACATATTATATATGCTCTTCTTTGTTCTATCATGGATATTTATATTATGCTTTTTTCTCCCACTCTTCTTTCCTCCCAGCCTCCCCTTTTTTACCCTTCCAACTTCCTACTCCAAGATAACTGTAAATAGCCTTGCTCCCATCATCTATACCACTCCTCAAATATGCATTTAATCACACACACATGTATGCTTATATATGTTCATAAGCAATATACATACACACATATAGACAATATCTACATGTGTGTACATATATACATACATGTGTATTCACATATTTAAGGCATTTTCATCATTTGTATTATAGAAATGATATCATAATATATTTGTCTCTGAATTTTGTTTTTCTCACTTTTGAAACAGACTAAAAACCCTTACACATTTTTTTCTATTAATTCATGATACTCCACGGGATGCATATGCCACAATTTATCCGTTTATTTTCTTTACATTTCTCCTATCTCTCTTTCTTTCCTTCCTTCTTTCTCCTTCCTTCCTTCCTTCCTTCCTTCCTTCCTTCCTTCCTTCCTTCCTTCCTTCTTTCCTTCCTTCCTTCCTTCCACTCATTCTGCTTCCTTCTTAATACTAACAACACCACAGCCAATATATTTCTGTATATAATCTGATGTATTGATACATTTTTTCCTTTGGGATACTTCCATAGGACTTAGATTGCTTCATATTATATGTAAACTTTTAAGATTAGTAGATATGGCCAGATTGATCTTGAAAATGTTTGTAATATTACTTAATTAAACAACTAATACATAAGAGTGCTGAATCTCCATTAGTACAAAGTGTTAGTACTGTTTAATTTTTTTCAAATTGCTAACTGTAAATGTTACATTGTAAAGTCATATCTCATCGTTACTTTAATTTTTGTTTGTCCAACTTCTGGACAGTAGAGAGAACCTCACTATATACTTTAGGCCATTTTATTTAATGTTTTCTGAATTTTCTGTCTATACCATTTTCCTTTGGCTTTATTAGAATTATGAATGGTAAAAATATTTTGAACATTATAGATATCAATCTTTTAAATGCACATAATCACTTTCTCAAACCGTTATGAATTCTCACTTTTTATAGTAAGAACACATAAAATACTTTCACAATCAGAAACATTTGACATATGCATAGACATGCCTTTTATATTTTAGCTTTTAGATTTACTGTCTCAAAATTTTTTCTAAATCCTAGGTGATAAAATAGATTATTATATATTTAATTCTGATCTAAAACTCTAATTATAGACAAAGATTGTCAGAATACATAAATAAAACAAGACCCAACTATATGTTGTCCGCAAAAACGCACTTTAAATATAAAAACAGAGCTAGGTTAAGAATAAAGAAGTGGAAAAAGATATGCCATGTTAACAACTGATAAAAGGAAATTGGGGATCAATATATCAATATCAGAAAAAGCAGACTTCAAGATAAAGAAAATTATCAGGGATAAAGACGGGCATTACATAATGATGAAGGAGTCAAATCTCCAAAAGTATTGTATGTGTATGTACCTAACAACAAGCATTAAAATACTTGGTGCAAATATTTATGGGACCACAATGAAAAATAGACAAATTCACCATAATAGTTAGAGCTTTTAATGCTCCCCTCTCAGTAATAGATAGATCCAGCAAGAAGAAAATCAGTAAGAATAAAGACGTGATCAGTACTATCATCAACATGATCTAATGGATATCTATAAAATACTCTATCCAATAACAGCAGAATATACATTCTTTTCAGGTGCACATGGAACATTTACCAATATAGACCACAAATGTACCTTAGTAATGCAAAATATTAATAAGAGGAGAAACTTGGTGTGGAGTTTCTGAAATTTTTTGTACTCTATAATTTCTCTGTAAATCTAAAACTATTTAAAAACAAAAATTACATTAAAAATGCAGATGAGAATTTTAAGTGTATTTAGAACTGTAATATTCTAATAAGTACATTATATATGGAAACTCGTAACAATGAGTTTTAGATCTCTAAAAATACATAAAAAATTAAGATTTCAAGTTTGTTACATATTTACAAAGAAATGCAATTAAGTTACAAAACATATTTTCAATATTAGCATAGATATCTTTTAATTAGCAAAATAGTTTTGAATATATTAAGTGTTGTTTCTAATTATGTAATAAATTTCAATATGTAATGTATGATTTAATTATAAACGAAATAAATACTCAGAAAATATTTTGGTACCTGTTATAGTTTGTTTGATCACTCCAGTTCTCATGTTGAAATATGATCTCCAATATTGGAGGTGGGGCCTAATGGGAGAGTTTGGGTCATGGAGCCGTATTCCTCCTGAATGACTTGGTGCCTTTCTTGTAGTAGTGAGTGAATTCTCTAATAGTTACCACTAGAGCTGGTTGTTTAAAAGAGCCTGACGCCTCCCCTGTATCTCTCTTGCTTCTTCTCTCATCATGTGATCTCTGCATGCACCAGCTCCCCTCTCCTTCTGCCATGAGTGGAAGCAGCCTGAAACCCTCACAAAAAGCAGATGTTAGCACTATGCTTCTTGTACAGCCTGCAGAACCATGAGCCAACTAAACCTCTTTTCTTTATAAATTACCCAGCTGCAGATATTCCTTTATAGCAACACAAAGGGACTAAGCAGTATCGCTATTACGTTGTTAACAGTAACACAAAGGGTCTAAGAGGTACCTCTACTATGTTTCTTAATTATCTTGGTGCTTGTCTTAATAGTAGATTTTAAAGACCAATATCAATGTTTATATATACAGTCAAAGGGAATTTCATGACTATCAAACGCTACGATAAAGAATTATGAAGGGCCTAATATTAACTATTAAAAAGCATTCAACAATAATAAAAAATCTGCACAAAATGCCACTTAACATTTCAAGTTATTGTTTATTGCAATTCATTAACAAACCAGTCAATATACAAACTTATATAATGGCAATATATTTATTTCATGACAGAAGTCAGTGGTCTCCTGTTGACAAATGATTACATCATTGCAACATGTCCTTACCACTATACTGAAGGTAGTATGTAGCTTAAAGTTTACCTGATTTAAATGTGAAGAGCTTTCTGTAAAGTTCACACTCCTTCATGTAGAAATCACAATTTAGTATTACTCTTCCATGAAAATAATATAACATTTAGGAGTATGAGGCAATGTGCCATCTTCTAATACAATGTAAGTCTTCTTTGACTACTTCAGAGTATCTGAATTATTGAAGAATTTCAATCTTTGTATGTTTTTACAAGCCAGTACAAGAATTAATAATTGTTCCATAGACTAGACACATATTATTCCTATACCTAGATTATTAGTATACCTACAGTATAACCAAACCAGTGAAAATAATTAAAATACTTTTTTCTGAATCAGATAAATACATATTATATATTGTGTTCAGGCATTGCTTTACTTTTTGTCATTTATCCTTTATAAACAAAACTGTTGGCTGTTTGAAAATTTAGAAATTGTTTTGCTGTGTAAAATATAAAGAATCTTTCAAGTGTCAAACCCTTATTTCATACTATATATTCATTACATACTTGAGATTATTTAATTTCGATAGACACATACTAATCAGTTTTAAATGGATTCTCACAGAACTGAGTTTTACCCTCATTATGTTTACAGCACTCTATCTTGTACTACAGTTACTTGTGAGTTTTATATCTCTAGGCAGGCGCTTTTATGCACTTTGGTATCTTCCCCCAAAACACAGCATCTTCACATTGTAGGTGTTCAACAATCATACAAACTTTTGTACCTCTCTTCTCTTCTGCTCTCCCTTACCCTCCCCTTCCCTCCTCTCCTCTCCCTTCCGCTCCCCTTCTCTCTTCTTCCCTCTGTCCCTTTTCTTCTGCGAATAAAATAAAAGGCTTATAGGCTGTGGAAGGCTTATAGGTGTGTCATAGAATACTGACCTCAGTTTTGGGGATAAACAAACGGTGACTGGAGCTTCCGGAAACTTTTTGGTCAGTCAAATCTATATTAAAGTAGAATTATCCATGTCTTCTCTAAGGGAGATTCGGATGAACTGGAGTCATTATCTACTGTCTCACAGGCAGTTATCATATTGAAGGATAATTAGCACTCACTGCTCATCTGCAAGGTCCAGAGGACAACCACAAAGGTGATCCACTACATGGCTGGATCCACCACATAGCCAGCTGCAGAACACTGCCCATTACAGAAGAGGGCCGTGAAACTTCTAAGGAATTTTTCTAGATGCCTATGGAGCTTGTAACTCAGCCCAAGGCACTATCAACTGAGGGTCAGAGGACAGGGAAGTTGACTGGGTTTCCTAACAGGTGACTCTTCAATTGATCACCCCTAAATTTTATCTTCAGATACTCTGTCCCTTTGCAATTGATGTGCTTTGCAATAGCTTCATGTTGGCGGTGAGGTGACTCTTCCAACAATGCATGTGAGTTGTGTAAATCAAGAATCATTATTCTTTTAATACTCAACATGAACAACTTTTATTACAGCCAAGATCTGTACCCATTGTTACAAGAAATTTCAATTTAAAGTTGTCAATTAAAAAGACAAATTGTTTAATAACCTCAAATCTGGAAAAGTGGTAAATAATTATATAAATCAGTTGACATTTTTATTACTAACTTCTGTGAACAGAGTTTTTCATAGATGAAAACTAACAAAATTGTGGAGAAGTTAGCAAATAAAAAGTAATGAAGAATTCCATTTAGCCATTCGAAACATAAAACCTGATTTAAAGAAAAATAAAAACAAAAATATGTGCACAGGAATCTCAAATGTCTTCTTAAAAACTGAAACAAAATTATTTTGAAGTTTGATACAAATTCATAACTCGGTATTTTCCTTATACTTTGCAGGTAGTTATTTTTATTTTTATTGTTTAATACATCGAACACTTATATATCTATATCCAAGCCTGATATCGATGTCTTCAAGAACATTTCAATTTTAATTTCAACTCCTCATGCCATAATCTGGAAAAGGTGAAAGGCCCTACTTCAGAAAGACAGGCTCTATCCCAGATGTTCCACGAACTCTGAAGGAGCTTCTCCTCTTACCAGTTAAATGAATATAAACTGAAATGTCTTCAGCAGAGTATGAGGCTAACACCTGGGTGCTATAGAAATGCAGAATACTAAGTAATTGCATTTAGCTGGAGAATCACAGCAAAAGTGAATACAAGAAGAAAAAAATGAGGGGGAATAAACATACAAAAAGAGAAGATAAAAGTTATTTTTCAGATAGAGAGAATGGTATGTTCAAAAATATAGGAGCAAGACATTTTTACTGAGTTTCATGCTCTCATCTCATTTCCTCTCAACTCACTACAACTAGATTTTATCACTCATTGATAAGCTTAAACTGCTTTTAGAACTTCATCAATAGCTTTTTATGATGAATGACCAATTTTCTGACTATGTTACGTGTGATCTCTGTAGCATTTGGCACAGTTATCATTTTCTCTTCTGGATACTCTATTTTCACTTGAAGTCCCTAACACCATTTTCTCCTGGCTGTCTGCTTAGTCTGATTTCTCTTCACAGTGGGCTTCTTTCTTTTGCCCACCTACTCCTCTGGAAAAAGTCCTAGGTCATTTTATTTTCCTATCCAACACCCTTTCCCTGAATTTCCTGTCCCTTCCATCTGGTGAGTGACCACAGGTAGGCTGATCTGTCCCAGATTTACACATATGGTCCACATCCATTAGCTGAGCCTTAGATTCAAATGTTCTATTGCCAATAAGATGTATCAATTATGTATCTATCAAAGTAATGAATGAATCACAAAATTAACTCATTTCTTACCCCCAATATTTTCATTTTATTATGTCTATATTGCATCAAAAACTCATTAGCACATTCACCAAAGCTGGAAACCCAGCAGCCATCTTTTCTCTTGATCTCTAAATCCTAGTCATTTCATGCAGTCCTACCACTGCTATCTCTGAAATCCATCTACTACTATGTGCCACTGCTTTATCAAATTACGAGAAAAATACAGTTTATGAAGTTTTAATATGCAGATTTACATTTTGGGGTAAGACCCCTGGTCCCTTTGTTAGCCTTCCATACGTCCATCCATCATACATGAGTTTTTCATAAAAACAGTGGGATTCACACCATCTAAAAGGGTTAATAATGATGCCTTAAATCATTGCTTTCAGCATTTCTGAACAGTTACATACTACAAGATGCTTTCGAAATGGTAAATTTCATAAACACACATCTTTAAATTCTAGATATTTGCCATTATTTGCAATGAGAAGTGGACTGACTATAAAAACCATATGACAACACAGAGGTTTGTCATTAGTCTAAGGCAAATTACTTGAAAGAATTGCCAAGCTTAAGAAAAAAGACAGTGTTCTACATATGCTGACCAGTTAGGTAAAGTCGTTGTCAGTAAGGTGTTACGTAACAAAATTTTGTATGTGTGTATATATTTTTGAAGCAGATGTGTAGACACAAATACTTTGTCCCTTTAAAGTATAGATGACATTTTAGCCATTGAGAAAATAACTGCTTTTTGGTAAAACAATTCATATTATAAAAAAAGTCATTCTGAAAATGGATACTTGGGAGTTTATCTATCATCATGTGGTTTTGTTGCTGAGAGAAATGTACATGTATCTCCTAGGAAACAAATCCACTTAGTTGAAAAACTCAGGAATGTAGTCTTCAAATAAACAGTTCCTGTATATTTTAAACCTATTACTAAAATAAGACTTTTGATAAGAGTACAAGAGTAATTGAATGAAAATTTCAACACATCAGCTTTTAGTAATTAGTGTATAGGACTGAAAAATCAATGTGGTGACAAGGTAAACACAACACAGTAAACTTGTTCTAGTTGGATTTATATGTTTTTATGGTGTATTTTTCAACTTTGATAGCCATTAAAACCAGTACCAAAACAAACTGAAATTATAATCCCATCTTCAAGTATCTGTAGCACAAAATATTAAAGCAAAATTTCAGAATGAATAGAGTACATTTGATCACATTGCTCTCATAAAAACATCAAAAAATATACAATAATATAAAGCCTAGAATCTTATTAGACTTTATTAAAGATTATGAAAACAACACGAGACTAAGACACTTATCAAGTAAAATTCACTTAAAATATCTGTATTGTCTACTTTTCAATTTTTATATTTGCATGAGCTTATCTCCAAATACATTATGTTTAAGTGCAAATATATATATATAACATATATAGATGTAATTTATAAATACTGCCAAATATATATTGGGACATATGCTCATTTTATTTTACTATTAGAAAGGTGCAGTTAAGAATTTTGGGCTGGGTGCGGTGGCTCATGCCTGTAATCCCAGCACTTTGGGAGGCCGAGACGGGCAGATCACCAGGTCAAGAGTTCAAGACCATGGTGAATCCGGTTTCTACTAAAAATACAAAAAATTAGCCGGGCATGGTGGCGGGCGCCTGTAGTCCCAGCTACTCGGAGAGGCTGAGGCAGGAGAATGGCGTGAACCCGGGAGGCGGAGCTTGCAGTGAGCCGAGATCGTGCCACTGCACTCCAGCCTGGGCGACAGAGCGAGACTCCGTCTCAAAAAAAAAAAAAAAGAAAAGAAAAGAAAAGAATTTTGATACTACTACTATCTATGCCATGTTCAACGTCCTTCATAAGATTGAGGTATACACAGATGCCTTGTGTTTTCTATGCGTATAATCTGTCTCACCCAAGTTCTAGCTTACTCTATGTATCTAGAATGAAAACTTGGCAAATGCCCAGAAAGTCTAGCAGTAGAAAACATACAGCCCCGCTTCAATGACTTTTTATAGCCTGTCTGATACTCAGTTTTTCTGTCCATTTGATATGTTCCTTCTCTGCCCATGTTACCAGGGATTTTACTTATTTGATATGGATTCTACCTCCAAGCAAGACAATCTGCACGCTTTTATACTTGTTCTAGAAGCATTTTAATTTGTTGGGTTTTGGGTTTTGTACATTTTCTTTTCTTTTTTCTTTTGAGATAGAGTCTCGCTCTGTTGCCCAGGCTGGAGTACAATGGCGCCATCTCAGCCTACTGCAACCTCTACCTCCTGGGTTCAAATGATTCTCCTGCCTCAGCCTCCCAAGTAGCTGGAACTACAGGTGCACACCACCATACCTGGCTAATTTTGTATTTTTAGTAGAGACAGTGTTTCACCATGTTGGCCAGGCTGGTCTCAAACTCCTAACTTCAGGGGATCCTCCCACCTCAGCCTCCCAAAGTGCTGAGATTACAAGCATGAGCCACCAATCCCAGCCCTACACATTTTATTTTCTCCAATTGCAAAGCAAACTCCATCCACTTTTCTCCATCAATCCATGAAACTTAATATTTCATTTGAAAGTAATCTCCCTTATTACATACTTAATCTTTATTTTCTTAGGGTAGGCTTCATGTTCACTTTTTCGTGATTTTATTAAAATATATCTCAAGTAATATTTTACATTTGTACAGTACGATCGAATATTTTATTTATGTGCAATATCTATCCCTACCCACAAAATTCCTATGAGGAATCTAGTTATCAATTTCATCTGTAGCTGCACCCCACCCACTATTTCAGAACAGTGAGAGATTAGTAGATATTATCAATCTATTCTTTAATAACAATACATAAAAGCATAACCAATTTGATTTAGTATACATGTGCAACAGATTACAATTTACTGGCTTTAAAAAGTCTGTATTTATCACTTATTGCATGATTTTAAAGGATATATTAAACCATCAACATCAAAATGACCACAATAATGACAACAATAAATTTTAATTTGAATGATATTGTCTGGGATAAAAGTGTGCAAAAGAAAATAAAAATCACCCAGAATTCTACAATCTCTAGAGAACCACGAAAAACGCTTTCTGTAATATGCATGTGGCTTTATATGCAGAATAATATCATAATTCATGTAATTTTATAATATGCTTTCTAACACTGTATTTTTTCTTTCTTCCAGAACAAAAGTATTGAACGAATATTCAGATTTCAATGGTATATTTAGAGACAGTAGTATTCAGTACTTTTATAAATGCCTTATCTATAATCTCTACATTAGACTATGAGGTGTTCTAGGCAGACACACATTGCATGAGAGTTTCTGAAGGGTCAGGAAAGCAGAGAGGTTTGTGAGGAAAACCGTCTTGAAAGTGAGGTCATTATGGCTCCCTGTTATTTTTGTTAAAAATGCTATGCAAAATATATTCAGTCACAGCCAAGGATATTTTCAAGGGAAGGTAGTAGGATAAGGTGTGACTAAATATATACAACTCAATCTCCTTAAGTGCTAGAAAAGAAATGAGGAAAAAGAATCAGAAAAAGTAGTAGGATAAGGTGTGACTAAATATATGTAACTCAATCTCCTCAGGTGCTAGAAAAGAAATGGGGGAAAAGAATCAGAAAACAGGAGAGAGAATGTTCAGTACATAACTTAAACTCAACAAACTGAGATGAATATGATGAATAATAGGAACTTGGAGATGGAGAGGTGACTCTAGTATAAATCAGTTTGAGTTGTTTTAAGAATCAAGATGGTTATATAACTAGAGTGTCCACCTTTATTTTCTTTATGTAATATTTTACCCTTCTCAACAAAGTAAATATTTCCATATGAAATAAATTAATTTCCTTTCTTCCTTCCTTCCTCCCTCCCTGCCTCCCTCCCTCCCTTCCTTTGTTCCTTCGTTTTTCGAGATAGAGTCTTGCTTTGTTGCCCACGCTGGAGTGCTGTGGTATGATCTCTACTCATTACAACCTCTTCCTCCCAGGTTCAAGTGATTCTCCTGCCTCAGCCTCCTGAGTAGCTGGGATTACAGGCACCCACCACCACGCCAGCTAATTTTTGTATTTTTAGCAGTGATGGGGTTTTACCGTTTTGGCCAGGCTATTCTCGAACTCCTGACCTCAAGTGATATGACTGCTTTGGCCTCCCAAAGTGCTGGGATTACAGGTGTGAGCCACCGCACCCAGCCTAAAGAATTAAATACTATTTATCTAACTTTGTTACCATGGCATTGTGTTAATTGTCTCAGTAATTACTGATATTTCTACAAAACTGTAAAAGTACATATTTTTTCCTGCCTAAATGTTGTATAAGCTTCAGCTTAAATCAGAGCCAAAGCAAAGATAACTGGTACAAACCAAACTCTTGGCTTTTCTCATACATATATATGAGAAATGTGTAGTCCAAAAAGCACAGGCTCTATGCCAAAAAGATGTTGTTTTGAATTCTGCTGCACCATTGCTAGCTGAGTGACACTGGGCTGGTTACTTCATCCCTCAGAGCTTTAATTTTCTCATCTCTAAAACAAGGCAAATGCTATCTCAATTGAAGGATTGTTTTAGGAACTAAAAATTACATTATTATATCATAGTAGTTGCTTAATAAAAGACCATTATAATCACTACTGTTATATTGTACAAAGTAAAATTACATTTAAAAATACTGAACATGTATTTTGTGAATGTGTCCCAGTGCAGATGTTTAAATTGGAAAACATAATTTAACATTCACTTTACAAAATCTGAGATATCATTTAAAAGAATTTGATTATCCAAATAACTTTATTAATTTTCCATCAACTGCCTGAATATGAGTCAAGTTAACAAAATGACCTGTGACTCATTAGGATAAATACTGTTAACAAGTAAGCGGGAAAATGTATAGCTCAAAGCTTCATTTTGTGTCATTTGTCAATTTATGTAGCAAAATACATATTAATGTCTGCTCTATGCCAGACTTTTCAGAATCTGGCTTTTTTTTTTTTTTTTGAGACGGAGTCTCGCTCTGTCACCCAGGCTGGAGTGCAGTGGTGCGATCTTGGCTCACAGCAAGCTCCGCCTCCCAGGTTCACGCCATTCTCCTGCCTCAGCCTCCCAAGTAGCTGGGACTACAGGCGCACACCACCACACCCGGCTAATTTTTGTATTTTTAGTAGAGACGAGGTTTCACCACGTTAGCCGGGATAGTCTCTGTCTCCTGACCTCATGATCCACCCGCCTCGGCCTCCCAAAGTGCTGGGATTACAGGCGTGAGCCACCGCGCGGGGTGCCAGAACCTGGCTTTAATCAAACTCCTGAGCCTGATTGGCTACTAATCCCCATCATGATCCCTACCTTTGGCTACTCGTTGTTCAACTAATACACAGTCACCTCTTCCCTTTATCTGGAATGCGCCTCTGTTTCTTAGCTCATGAAAACCTTTCAGCCTTTTATAACCCAGTACAAATATTTTCTTTCCCCGATGCTTTACATGACTATTCCTCTCCTAGAATAGGCATTCAGATGCAGAACCAGCAGTGGGATAGAAGCAGATTCTTGTTTAATATAATATGATTTTTGCCTAGAAAGAGATCACATCAGGTTTCTACCACCAAAGTAGGGTTTACAACATAATTCTTTGTACTCACTTCTACGTGTGTGTTTTTTGCATATATGTCTATGTTCGTGATCCTTTACTTGTTGGGAACAAATACCATGATGAATAAAACACTTTCTGTTCCCTCATGATACTGTGATCCATAGAAAATGTTCTAGAAATATATGGTGAATGGATGAGTGAAAGAGGGAAAGACTGCCAAGTTCTACTCAGTGACCTTTTTCAATTACAGTGACTTGAGAGAAGAATGAGGAACATAAAACAAGAAAAGTAATCTTTTTGGTGTAATGAGGATTCTGTAGTCCTGGAAGAGAGATAATTTATCAGCATTAAAGTCATGCACAATGTCAATCAGTTTCATGGAGAGACCATGTGAGGTAGACAGATGACAAAAGATTAATCAAGCAATTGCTATAGGGAAAGATTAGTGTGCTGATTTCATGCAATGTTGACAGATAGATAAAAAGGTAAAGCAATATATTCTGTTAGGGACTAGGGTATTGTTCCTATTGCTGGAAAGTGACAGCAACAAAATATATGAAAAGTGGAAAGTATCAGCTTAATTGGAGAAAAATATATAGGCACTAAAAAAACTAGGTTTTGCAAAGAAATCATTAAACTAGTAAATATACAAATAAATTTATTAAATTGTTGGTAGTCATTTGAATAATGTACTCACTTCTTTTAGGACAGAATATCACAAAAAGTGCCATATATTTATATTAATGTTTGTGAAATTCGATGTTTCCTAGGAATACAGATAACTAACAATAATAGACATGGATTTTCAGTAATCACCAGTAGCTGAAAACAAAAATATAGTACCAAAAATTCAATTGTTTTTGGAGAACTTAAGTTTAGGTTTAATATCATAGATAAATGTATTTAACTTGATTGTGGGAACTAGGTTTCTTAATGTTGGAGAAGTAAGGTATGGATAAGCAAGAAGGGAGATTAGAATGAATGCTGTAGTACTGAATTTGAGTTGCGAACATCAGTAACAATTCATTTTTAACTTAACACATAGATAGATGGATAGAGAAACAATTATAGTATGTACACCAACAAGGGTTATATATGTATAACCAAGCACTGTCCTATGTGAATCTGGAAGCAATGACAACTCAGTAACAGTTAGCAAGCCCACTGCCAGATCTTGGTTTTTAAATACCAATCTGCAGTGAAAAGAATCAGGACTCCTTATTGAAAAGGCTCATACTAAGGCTAGGGCAAGGAATATAAAAGGTAATGTACAGAGAGCTTCCTATAGTGACAATAAGCCTGGAAATGTTCAGAAAACAAAGGGACGGACACATATCAATAGCTCCCAATGTCCAAAGCTGGACCAACTTGAACAGCACAATAAATAACAAATAGCATAGTATCAGACTATATAACCCAAAGTATAAAATAAACCTAAATTCTCATCAATGATAGACTGGAAAAAAAAATGTGATATATATACACCATGGAATACTATGCAGCCATAAAAAAGAACAAGATCATGTCCGTAGCAGGAACATGGATGGAGTTGGAGACCATGATCCTTAGCAAACTAACACAGGAACAGTAAACCAAGTGATGAGAACACATAGACACCCAGAGAGGAACAACACACACTGGGGCCTTTTGGAGGGTGGAGGGTGTGAGAAGGGAGAGGATCAGGAAAAATAACTAATGAGTAGTAGGCGTAATATCTGGGTGATAAAATGATCTGTACAACAAACCCCCATGACTCAATTTTACCTATATAACAAATCTGCACACATATCCCTGTGCTTAAATGTTAAAAAATAATATAAATACATAAATATACATGTGTCCACACTGATTTAAATTAATGACTAAGTTTTTTTTAAATGGGAGAGAAGAGACAATGCTTCAATGCAAAAATTTCAAGTAATTTATGTAGATACTCTCCCCTCATGCAGAGTAAGATATACTTAGTTACTCACTTCCAAGGAACACAGTATGGAATGAAAACAAACAAACAAACAGTTAATTTAGAGTGGATAAAATGTGCAAAAACACTTTAACCAACTGATGAAGGTTAATGTCACCAGTGACATCAGGGGATATCATGGATTCCATTGTATGATGTGTTGAGAAGAGCATTTCACCTGTATGGTACTCTTTCTGAAAATCCATGACCCCAATCTGATCCTGAGAAAAGTATCATGCAAATCCCAATTAAGAGACATTCTACAAACACCTATCCCGTACTTATCAAGCTGCTGATGTCATATGAAAAACAAAGAAGATGAAACTGTCACAAAACAGAACAAGGAGCTATGACAACTAAATATAATGAGGTGTCCTGAGCTAGATCCTGGCACAGAAAAATACTCTAATGGAAAAACTGATAAAACTGTAAATAAAGTCTGGTGTTTAATTAACAGTGACATACCTGTGTCAGTTTCTTATTTTTGACAAAGGTACCAGAGTAATGTAAGATGATAACATTAAGGAAAACTGAAATTGGGTGAAGGGTACAGGGGAACTCTCCGTAGTTAATTAGAAACACTTATGTAAATAAAAGTTATTCCAAATGAAAGGTTTATTTTAAAAAATATGGGTTGGTTTCCTAGCATTAGATTTCTGATCTAAAGTACAAATCTGGTCATTTTGCCCCCTTGCTTATAACCATTCATTGTTTCTCTGTCTCTATGAGACGAAGACGATGCTTCTGAGTGAGATGGTGCCGCGCCATCTCTTGCTTTGCTTTCCAGCTGCACTTCCACTACTTCCTCTCATATAACCTAAAGTCTAGTTTTACCAAGCTTTTAGCAGTGTCCAGAAAGACATAATTTTTCTCCACTTGATAATCCCTACAAACACATAGCAACTCAGTTCAGTTTTATTTTTCTCTCTGTGGGTTCTCCCTAAATTCCCTCAAAGTCAGAGTTAGACATTCTATTTTGCTCACATGGCACTCTGCACCTCCCTCTGTAAGAGCCTTTATCCCATTTTGGGGGGCAATTCACTATTGACAAGAGTTGCCAGTTATGTGCCAGAACTGTGTTGAAAGTTTACATATATCTTGTCAGAAAAGAAATGTTAAGTAATATATCCAAGACAATACGGCTAAGAAATTGAGGGCCTGTAATCTGAAACCAGTTACTAATTATTAGTCTGAAAGCCTGAGGTCTTTCAGGTAGAACACACTACCTTTCTGAATGCTATGGATTCTTGTAGTTTGCTTTTCAGCTCCCAGACCCCTCATCACTCCTTAAACTCATCAACACAGCAGGTTTTAATGAAGACAGCCCAGTCTCTGAAATCAGACAACTTGAGTCCCGTCCTTAGTTATGGTTTCATCACTTACCAAGAATATAACCTTGAGAAAGAATCTAAATCTTTAGTTGGGTTACCTAACAAATGCAAGGATACCTAAAGTTTTCTGTAGATCAGGTGATATATGTATGGCTTTAGCACAATACCTTGCACATTAGTGAGCGTTCATAAACATTAGGAGTCTTCTAAGAATATCAGGGATTTTGTTTTGTTCAACTTTATATCTCAAACACTTGGAGAATAAATACACATCATAGGTGCTTAATATATAACTATTTGACATATATGTACATCTATATACATGTATATATGTATATAATATATGTATATATGATATATTTCTATGTATCATACAGAGAAAATATATTTGATACATACATTTATAAATATATACGTATATAATACAGATAAAGAGAGTTTAGGTTTAGAAAGTAAAATAGAGGTTTTAACTACTTGGGAAAATAGAAATTAAAAACAACTGGATTACTATTTTGGAAAAATATAGTTGTGTCATCTGTGGTTGTATTAGTCCAGGTGTTACCATAACAGTTAGGTGGGGGAAAAAAACTTGTCCTGCATCTATATCAATGATGCTATTACATCATATGGAAACTGAAATCTTTCAATTTTGAGAAGAATTAAAGTTAATAATTGCCTCTGGATCAGGAAGAGCTTCACTAGTTACCCAAGCAAGTGATGAGTTTAACAGTTTGGTGGATTTCGAAATTTTAATTTAACTTGAATTTTATGTGTCATACTCTATTATCCTTTTGCAAGAGAAAACAGAATGCTATCATTTACAGCCTTGTTTTTTAACACAGAAAAATAAAAAAAGAAAAAATGCTTCAAATTTCACTTGACTTGCAAGACTAAAACTTCACAAACTAAAATGACAAATGTATGATTTGTAAAATACAGTTACAATTAGGTTTTTTTTTTTTCATAACAATCTGTGGTGAAATGTAATGGGAAAGCAGACACTTATTTTAAATATGCAATTTTAAAAATAAAATTCAAAACTTAGGAAATAGAAAAGCACCCAAGTTTTAGCAGGGATTTTAAAATGTCATCTACAAACTACAAATACAGGTAATCAGAGATACCAAATAAAGTATTTTGAAGGAGTTAAGGTAATGTATATTTCAAAAAACCGTTACCAGGCTTTCTGTAATTCCCTTGCAAGAATTCCACTTTAAGCATTGTATTCTCAAATATTATATCAGGCAAACCTAGGCATTTGCTATATTCCTTTTAAAAATTTAATGGCAGACATCACCCTAGGTTCCCTAACGTTTAAGGAGAGCCTCTCCTTCTAATGATTCTCTCACACAGTTTATTGGAACAGGAGATTGTATTTACTAACTAGATCAGGAAATCTCAAACCATACAAAGGAAATGAGAAACCGGTCACTCACGGCTACCACAGTGACCGCTTCTGAGTGTGGCTCAAGCTCAGTCCAGGCTAGGCAGATGAAAGGACAATCTTAAAGGTGACTCTGGAGAGCAAGTGAGACTGTAACCCCAAAACTTTCTAGGATAATTCATTTTCACTTCTACCCAGTCAAAACAACTATTGGCATCATCAATGAAGTGCTTAAGTCTACCTGGAGGTGGCGTGGGGCAGAGTGAGCATTCCAGAGTCCCAGACAAGAGGAGATGTGCACGAAAAACACTATCTTCCTGCCAGACACCTGTGCCCACCGCCCCAAGCACTGCCCCTCTGGTCCTTCATCAGCCTTTGCGCTCTGTCCCTCCTGATCCTGCAACGGGCCACAGCACGGAAGGAAAGAGTCCTCCGGAATGGGTGACTGTATAGAAAGCAATCGAGTCTTTAATCACTATTCCTACTTTACACTTCACACAGTTCTTATTCCTGTCTCTCCTTCATGCCTTTCAAAGAGAACGTTAGAGGCCTCTTTCAATTTTCATTTCTCAGACTTTTCCCCATCCAGTTCAGTACCCAAAACTTCGTCAGTTATTTAAAATAACCTTTTACCCTCTCCTCCCCTTCCCAGGATGTTTCAACTTCTCTGGCTCTCTTCCCCATCCTTACCTCCTCCAATTCTTTCCTCCTGGTCCTGGCCTCTTAAACCCGCCCGGGGCTGCCCTTTGCCTATCTTTTCTCCTCCCATCCCTCGCTGAACCCTTTCACCTCATCCATTCCCTTGTCAGGCTTTCCAGATTCCCGGGCTGTTTGCTGGTGAGAAATCTTTGCTGCAGCGAGGACCGGAGTCCCCCGCGCGCAGCCCAGTGGCAGAAGAGGGCTAGGCTGAGAGGGAAGCCAGGACTGTAGGAGAGGGAGACAGCCCGTCCTCCTCACGAACCTGCAAGGATGCGGCAGGGGCCCGGGGGCATGGGGAGGTACTAACCCCCGGAGCCCCCGATTGGGGCTTGCAGACCTGGCCCGTGGGCCAATTTTCTGCCTAGCGCAGCCGAGAAGCAGAGGTGCCAGGAAAACCAAGAGAGGGGCTCTGGGGGTGCCCATCCCCAGAGTCGGTCCCTCTGCGAACCGAGGAAGAAAAGAGGAGGGAGTCAGCGAGTGGTGAGAAGGGAAAACCTGTCACCAGACTGACTCCGGAGCGTCCGGGAGACTGGGGCGCTCCGGTGAGCACCCAGGGGGTGAAGCCAGCCGAGCGGTGGGCGAGGGGCATGCGGAGGGAGTGCGCGCTCGGGGAGGGGACGCCAGGAGGGCAGCGATGCTCCGGGCTGGTGCAGGCTTACGGGGGGATGTCGGCTGGTGCGAGCTGGGGAGCGCGTGTGGCAGCCGCGGCGCCAGTGTTTGTGTGTATGTGAGAAAGCAAGGGGCGAGCGCGAGTGCGAGTGAGGCAAAGATAGAGCGCATGTCTCATCCTTGCGAGCAGCCACTAGACTCTCCACCACCATCTTTTGCATGTGCAACATTTGCAGCCGGACAGAAAACCTCTCCCAGGGCTATGGAGACTGCGGGAAAAATCTGGCGGCTCGCGATGGATTGCTAAGGGGAAATAGTCATAATCTTAAACCACCCAAACCTCTTTCCTTTTTTCCTTTTTTTTTTTTTTTTTTTTTTGGTTATTTTAATTTTAGCGCCATCGTCTTCAATGCTTCTCTGAACAGCCTTTAGGAAGAGTGCGAGAGAAAGAGAGAGAGCGCGCGCCAGGGAGAGGAGAAAAGAAGATGAGGATTATTTGCAGACAGATTGTCTTGTTATTTTCTGGATTTTGGGGACTCGCCATGGGAGCCTTTCCGAGCAGCGTGCAAATAGGTAAGGTGTGCTCCGATGGGGTGTGCATGTGGCTGGTTGTAGCAGATATCCGAAAGTGAGTTAAATGAGTTGCTGATAAGCAATTCAGGGAAAGCTTCAGCAGTTCCCTTCCCCTCTGTTTCCCTCCTCTTCCTTTCTCTCCTTTGCAAAAAGACTTCCTCTTTAGTACAGGTTCCTTTGCAATACACCCAGGGCAGCCCACCCATCCGTTCTCAGCCCATAGCCCTATTTCCACCTTTACCTATAGTCGCTTAAGTAGTATTGAAATAAGTTGGGGGAAAACCTTCGGGGAATTTGGTTGTATTTTATATGATATTTATTTTCATCCCTTTCTCTAAAGCATAATGCGATGTCGAGTTTGTTTAAAAAAGAAAAAAAAATCCACTTCTTCCCATTCTGGACGCCGCAGCTTTCTTGCTGTTACAGAAAGACACTGTTTGAGGAAAAAGACATTTCCACCCGCACTCCCTGCCTCTTCTTGCTATCAGTTAGCAGATTCCAAAGTTAGATCCCTTTCCTGGAAGCTTCTCCCCTTTTATTTTGTTTTCTTACTGAAGCTTTTGCCCTTATTTCTCTACCTCGACTCTATTTCCAGGGTCACCCTCCATCCTTGGCTTTTCTTGCTATTCTCCTCTACTGTCTTTTAATGGGATGCAGCTATTGAATTTCTTCCAGCTAAGCCCAGCCTCAACACTGCATCATTTCTCGTGGACTGTGCACAAAACGGAGTTAATTAGGCTGAGTCCACGAGCTGCAGGAAAATAAAGTTCATTTCTTCTTTCTGATTTCCCTCTTCCCTGTATGGCACTATATCCCTTCGTTTCCGTATTTTAATGTAAATCTCTTTTCCGCTCATCTGCATGCATCTTAGAGAGAGATGCCCTGAGGTGGCTGATGTAGCAGTGTGCTGGGAATCAGGGGGAGGGCAAGGGAGAGAAAGGAACATTCACTAAATGGTCTCAGAGGTCATTGTGATCATGACACATTGGGACAAGAAAAAGCTGAGCTGCTCTAAAGACTAAATACTAAGCATGTACCTTAGGGACAAAGGGCAGTCTCCCTAGATGTGGCAGGTATAGCTCTTTAATTGTATGTGCTTGTGAATGGCAGTAGATTTGACTGTGCTTGGGGTGGGTATAATGTTTACAAGAGGAAACACTGAGTGTGCTTTTCCTGCTGTTTTTAATAGGTGGTCTCTTCATCCGAAACACAGATCAGGAATATACTGCTTTTCGATTAGCAATTTTTCTTCATAACACCAGCCCCAATGCGTCGGAAGCTCCTTTTAATTTGGTACCTCATGTGGACAACATTGAGACAGCCAACAGTTTTGCTGTAACAAATGCCTGTAAGTAAAACATAAGTTATGAAAAATTAGAAGAGAATTAAAACCAAGCAATGGAGTCCTCTTCCTCTTTGTTATTATTTAATTTTTTTAGAAAGAATTTCAAGATTCCCACAGTTATCTGGTTTCAGGCCAAATCAGAGTTAAAAACAAGACTTCATCTCAGGGATATTTAGCTGGTTTCTTTTCTTTTCCTTAATTTATTTTTCTTTTCTTTCTTCTCCTCCCTCTCCTTGCTTCTTCCTGACTTTCTCTTTTATTCATTACCTGTCTAGATCATTCAAGTTAAATTCTCCTTTAACATTTCAGTGTTATTCCTATCATCCGAATGTCAATTTAGTGAAAATTGTACTAAAGCTGGTTTTTTATTCTGTTCCTTTGGTTTTTCTTATGTGCTTTTCACTTGAGTAAGCATAGGTCTTGCTTTTAAAGAAGAAACATGAAGGCCATGGAAGGCTTGCTAATAGTGAGAAAAAGAGGGGAGTGGTGGTGTGGAGGATATATATTTGTCGGTTGGTTGATGCTGCAGATGATCTGGTGATGTCACTTGAGGCTGCCCTGCCCTTATATTCTGGGGTGTAAATGTCTCTTAGTATCACATAATGCATATATCCTGTGGATATAACTCCATGAATCCTTACCTCGATGCCAAATCACATTAGGCTCCCATCCACCTGAATTCACCAACCAACCCAGCTTTATCTATTATTCCACACAATGAAACTAAACAGGTGACCTCACCTAATGCCATAAGAAAGCAGTTGTACAATTCCTTCCACTCTCACCAGGATACTGTATAACTTAATGTAAAAGAAAAATACAATCAACTGTGCATGTTAGTTTAAAACACATTGAAACATGATCAGTCAATAGCAGTTGTATTGCTTTTTCCTTCTGGAAGGAAGTGCATGTTTCAAATACCTCCTCACATTTATATGCTAATTTACCACTGTTCTAAATTTATAAATTCAGATAATGACTATAGATTATTTAAGAAGTAGGAATAGTTTCTACGTACAATTTCGCATGTTTTCACAGTTAATAAAATGTTCAAGATGAATTGTAAAGTCTTTTTGTCGTATGAAGCTGGGAACATTTTTATTTAAAATTATTTCAGTACAAGAAAGTGTGCTGAACAAAGAAACAAGTGAAATTGAAAACAGAGTTTTAAAATTTGTCTGGAAGACAACTGTTTCATCAACTTAAATTATTTAATTTGTATGTGTTGGCTGTTAATTCATATAGCAGATAACATGATAAAATTTTCTTAATTTTTGGTGTTTCTTTAACTGTCAATTCTTTTTAGAACTTAGTTTCATGAGGAGCTTGAAGCATGTGTCACTTTTGCAAAGTGAATAATTATATTATTTTTCAGGAAGGCTATACGTTCTATGAGTTACTACTTAATTTTTAAAAATCTCTTGACATATTTGGTGATAAAATCAATATTGCATTAAAGCAAAAGGGGGTTATTTTTAATCAAAAGTGCACATTAATTAGAACAAGGTTTGTGGGTAGTCCTTTTTGTAAAATTTCTCAGTTATTAGTTTTATGTTCTAAGTTTTAAAAGGGATGTCAGCATTCTAAGTAGTTCTAAGGAAAGCATTCTTTTTAATACGTAAATATTATTTGTTTATTTAAATATTTTTCTCATGTCTCTCCTAAGATACTGTCAATATAAATCTTACTACCTTTAAAAATAATCTATGATCCAAATACATGTGAAGGTACTTTATCAACAGTAATTATTTTAACTTATTAATTATTATTATTAAATTTTGAAAGATTTCCTTACAAGTGGCAGATATATCTGTTTTATTTTGTTTCATTTTTACAAATTAATATCTTAAATATTCTAAAGTTTGTATTGTGACTTCTAATAATGTAAACTATATGAGGATAATCCTCTTTTCCTCCTTTTTGTTTGTTGACCTCATTTGGGATAACTGTAACTAGTATTATTTTATTTATGTAATAAAAATACATGTGAAATAAAGTGTTACTGCTAAAGTACTTGTACACATGATAAATATTAGCAAGTTGCATACAGAGTTAAAAAGTAGAAAAAATATGAAACGTAGAGTATGCTATTCTTTAGCATATAAGGATTGAGAAAATTGACACGAGTAAACTTTAAGTCTATTTAGAATCCAAGAATAATACAGTATTAGTGATCTAATATTTGTTACAATCACATATAATTGATTTTGCATATGTTTAAAAATTTTTTAAGAAAACAACTTGTAAATAAGGAGAAAACATTTTCTAGCAGAGAAAAGGAAAGTTATTTTGACAAATGAGTATGCTGAAAATCCTTAAGGCAAATCTAAGCAGAATTTGGGAAAAAATCAATAGTCAGAGTGTGGGTCAGGTGATTGGTGTTTGTTGAATGGACTGACCGAGAGCATGCAGACTTGTGATTTTCCAATCTAATTAAAGGTAAAACGTAAGCAGTAAATATAAGGCAACCTCATTTATCAAGCTCTATGCCTTTGAGTACAAAAGGTAAAAATAGGTCTTGAAATTTAATATTCTAGAGAATTAACATGAAACTTATTCCTCACCATGTTACGGACTGGATTTTTAAATTTGTCATGTTAGATTAAATATAAAGACATAATATGTGGCTGGTTAAGTTTATTTTAGTCATGATTTTTCTATAATGGCTCCTTGTAAAACTGGAGGATCTG
The DNA here is from genome assembly GCF_028878055.3 of Symphalangus syndactylus. Taxonomy (NCBI): domain Eukaryota; kingdom Metazoa; phylum Chordata; class Mammalia; order Primates; family Hylobatidae; genus Symphalangus; species Symphalangus syndactylus. The sequence continues at coordinate 122,433,862 of NC_072425.2, forward strand.
GTCTGTCTGTGAATAAGGGCCATTAAACAGTATATGTTTAATTATTTTGTGGAATGTATACTCAAAAAAAAAAAAAAAGACAAAGAATAAAGCGTGTTAGTTATCTAGGGGACAGCTTATTTAATGCTGGTTCATCTGCCTCAAAACTAAATTAGTGCTCTAAGAATACTTTGGTAACATAAACTATTCTGTGTATAGAGTTTACACACTCATAAGTCTAAACCTGATTAACTTAAACTTATAATTTTTGATATAAATCCCACATTCCTGAGGAAGGAACAATTTTGGCTTATAGTTTATTCCAACTATTCTACTGTTGGAAAGTCACACTTTGATGAATATTAAACTAAAATTATATGAAATACAGATAATACAAAATTATGACCTATTACAATAACAAAAAAAGTGAGTGTCATAGCCCTTGTAGTCAAATTTCAAAATGTAATTACAAGTATACATTTTTTTGCAAGGTATCCAAAATATGAAGTATGACAGAAAGGACATTTAAAAAATAAATTTAATATAGGCAACTTTCTTTAATTAAAATGTCATACTGTTGTATCACAGGTAGATAACAAAATAGTTCTTTGCAAACAAAAAATGCTAGTTTAATTGGATATGTCCATCACAAAACATTTGAGATAACCCAAAAGCTGGCTGTTTTCTCATATTTTTTCAATAGTTAATGGATAGAGATATTTTGGTTTGGAGGATGAGATATGTTCAGTTTGACCAAAAGTAATAACAAAAAAACTAAATTAGTCCATCTCCAAATTTTGCAAAAGATAAATATATTTTAGTCATTTTGATTATTAGTTTAATTCAGCTACATTAGAAATCCTGTAAAAGAATCAGCCCTTTAAAAAGGCAGTCCCTGTACAATATAATCCATAAATATTCAGATTCTGAAATGAGTAATTTAAATCTCAGATGGCAATAGGAGGTACTAATAGAACGGATCAAGTACTCATGTATTTTCACCTTGGTGAAATAATAATAGAATTTTATAGACTGTTTAAAACTTTTTAAACTTTGATAGAAAGGACTAATTGATTAATATTTTTCCTGTTTTAAAGAGTGATTTTTTTTATCTTGTTCTCTTTTTCTAGCTAGAATCATTTTATTCAATTGTTTAAAAGATAATGGATTGAAAAGCTGTAAAAATCACAAATAGAATCAATAGTACGCCCTAGTAATGATGAAAAAGTTTCTTTTTTAAGTTAAATATTAATTCTGTGTGGCCGATTTATTTGTGGACTCTAAGTATCCAAAATGAGCAGTACTTTACAAAGTACTTGTAAAAGTATATGTAAAATAGAGTTGTTTAGTTAATTTAAATATATTGAAAATGTGAAACTAAACCTAGTAGGCTCTGCAGGATTTTCCACTTATAAAGTAGGTACTTAATAAAAACTCACTGAATTTAAGTGTGCTAAATAATATAATATTTTTTGTTTAATTCAACTATGTTTAAATATTTTTGCATGTTTTCTCTTCCAGGATCATGAAGCCCTAAAAAGGCATTCTAAGAGTTTACATTGGACTAATATAATAATCTTAAACATGCTAAGGATAAAGTTCTGATGATTTGACTTGCAAAGTTGTTAGTAAAGAAATACTAGAATTAAATACTATTTGACTTTTGCCTACATTTAGGAAAATGAGTGATGTGACTCAAATGTGACTGTCATTAGCTTTTCTTATTTTGAATTAGTAGCAAGCTTTTAAGTTGATTTCAAATAATTCTTTAGTTTTATATTTTTCTCTCTTACCTTAATTTTTCATCCTGAGATTGAGAAAGATATGAGTCATATTCTTATAGTTTTTCTCTTTCTTAAATGATAGGATGATGCATAATTTGTATATATTTTATGTATTTTAGAGTTGTCGTAGGATTAAGCTTTCATAAAGCTGTCAAAAAAAACTAATTTTTTTCAATCTGGAAAGTGTTATTTCTCAAGGAGGAAATATTTTACTTCCTAGCATTGGGAAATATATATATATACATATGATTATATATATAAAATCTTATTACAGTAATATTATTATTCTGGATTTTAAAATGAAGGATAAATAACAATACACCTTACACTTTATGACAACCCATAGATTTTTTAAACTATATATGTGTGTGTATATATATTTATATTTTTTCATATATATATATGATTTTATTTAACCTCAAGCTAATCTTACAGTGAGACAGTGTAAAAAGAAAGTAATTATGTTCTAGTTAAGACAGCTTTGGTACAAAGGAGTTACTTTCCAAAGACTATCTAGTAATAGACTACAAAGCCAGAGCTTGAACTAATTCTTATACCTACTATCGTAGTACTTTTACCAAGGCCATAAGAGTGTGAAAAAGATAACATCTATATTGAGCATGCCTGAATTAAGAAAGAAAAAGGAATTGCCATTTATCTCTTCTCTAATTTAATTGCAACATTTTGAAGAAAACAGGGCAAGACAGTTCTGGGCAACTTATTCATGAATCACATGACAGTGAATGATACAGCAAAGGCTGAAGTCATATTACGTAATGAAGCCATCCGTTCATTCATTAGATGAGATAATGAATTATCCATTTACTCATCAAACATATTTATCAAGAGCAACTCTATTCAAGACATTATGCTAGCAGCTGGCAACACAAAAACTTATAAGAGTAGTTGCTGACTTTAAGGAGCTGATAGCCCAGTGGGAAAGAGAGACAAGTCAGTGATTACAGTAAAGATTACAGTACAATGTAGTAAAGTGCTATGACAGAGAAACATTGCTAGGAGAGAGATGGATACGGAAAAGGGAAGGATAATTACGCCAAACTTGGCATGGCATCCTAAGGATGATATTGCCTGATCTGGGTGTTAAGATCTAGTTGAGTCATTTGAAAAAGAACAAGGAAGGAGAGCATGCCTCGTCAAAGGAGTAGTGCACGAGCAGACACCAAGCTGTGGGACAGCCAAGTTTCTTTGAGCCATTGAACATGTATTAGTCTGGTAATAGCACTGAATGTGAGGAGGGGAGGTGTGCTAAGGGGTGAGACTTTGTGGATCTCAGAGGTTATGTCGCTATGGTCAGGACACTCTTCTGAATACAAAGAGGGACCCATAAATGATTGGAATACAATAATGACATTAGCAGACTTACATTTTATAAAGAACAGGCTAGGTTGCAAGAGGGAGAATGAATTGGAAGAGGACAAAATAGGCGAAAAAGACCAGTTGACTGAGTCTTAAAGTAATACGATTTAGAATGATGGCTACTGAGTTAAAAGTGGAAGCATGGAGGAGAGAGAAAAGCACATAGATCCAATGCAGAATTTTTTATGGAACTTAGTGATTGGTTGGATGTCTATGTGGGAGGGTGCAGGGGAAGTGTGGTAAAAATAAAAGATGTTTTTTCAGCCTTCTGGCTTGGGCAAATGTTTAGATAGTGAGTAAAGAAGCAACGCACAGAAGGAGCAGATCTGAGTGGGGAGAGTGACTTTACAATGGACTTACTGATTTTGAGGTGTTAAAAATACATCCAAAGGGGGATGTGCAATAGAGATTTGGACATGTGTGTCTGGAGCTTTTGGGTTCAGTCTGAGCTGAAGACAGATGATCAGTGAGCCTCGGAGACTTGGAAGTGAATGAGATCACCCAGAGAGAGCAGAAGCAGTGCCAAGAGTGCTGAGAATCAAACCCTAGGAAGAACCAATGTTTGAGGGGAAGAGAGAGGAAACAGTTAAAACAAAGAAGGCTGAGGAGAAGGGGTCACAGAATTCAGAGAAAAATGAGGCAAGAGTAATTTCATAGAAGCCAAAAGATAGGGAAACTGTCCAGTAAACAGTGTTCAACCTTGTTGACAATTGCAGAGTTTAAAGAAAGAATTGCAAGGATAACTGTAATATCTTCAACATAGGTCTTTCCTTTTCTTTTCAGAATGTTCTTTTATATTTGACCAGAAAAAAAAAGCAACCCCATAGAGATTCTAATACTACATATGTTTTTGGATATATTGGCCTAGAATATTCTTCTTTCACTTAGAGATATGGAGAGATAATCTCCTCTGGAGTTTTGAGCCAGATGAGTTTGAACTAGCAGCCTGATAGTGGGCAAGTTACTTAACACTTCTGAGTCTCGATTTCCTAGTCTGTTAACACAGATAAATCACATATATCACATACAAATTTTATGAATATTAGAAAATAATTTGGAAAATATTCCATATATAGTTGGAAATCAGTTATTATATCTGTATTTCATTTTCTGTGTCATATGGAAATTGTACGTCTGAGCCAATTTTAATATTTCAAGTTATTTATATTTTATATTTATATTTTTAAAAGGCATTTTAAATAGATTTTTTGATATTTCATGGAAAATTTTTTGACTTCTCACTGAATTGTTAATTTTAAATCATGTACACAAGTCTAAAGCCATATTTGTCAAAATTATTTTTAAGTCTTAAGAGAGGGTAAATTTATCTAAGATCTTTGGGCCATTCAGAGAGAGGATTGTTTCATTGATAGATTAAAGGAGGTCAATGAATTCTCCTAATTTTATGCAAAATTGTGTGTGCTTGTGCACAGTGTGTGTGTGTTTACAGAGACACAATCAAACTTTTGAACAGCTTCTCAATGAGTTCCAGTCACAAAAAAGGCCCAGTACTTCAGCCCTAAAGGAGCCACACATAAATTAGATGAACAAACAGCTCTTCATTCCCTATCTTCATCATTTTAGAAGCTGAATAGATTTTAGCCTTGAAACCAACCAGGAATTTTTTTTAATGAAATCTGTCTCTACTACCTTCTTCCTTAACATGGAAAATAATCAGTGTGTCTTAGCTGGAAAACCCCTTGCCTTGGTCCTCTGCCTCTTACATTGTCATCTTATAATTTTTATTTATTCTCTTACTATCCAAAGTGTTACATATTCTACATCAGCTCTTTCTATTTTTATCACCATTTACTTTTCCCTACCATCACCACTCCTGGAACACTGTGTTCTTGAAGGTCATCAGTGACTTACAAATTAGTAAATCCAATTGTTATTTCTTATGCCTCGTTGTCTCAGAATAGTTTGCAGGATTTGACATTGCTGACAACCCCTTGTTCTTTGAAACTCATTCCTCCTCTTGTAATAATGATAACTACGATAATGGAGTACTGTGTGCCAGATTTTGTGATCTCAATTTTTACAAAACTCAAAAGTAGGCATTATTATTATCATTTTATAGGTGAAGAACCTGAAGATTTGCATAGCTTAGAAAATTTGTCTAAGACATCAGAGTATTCAGGGCATCTGAATTTAAAGTCAGTTTTCTTAGCCATTACAGGATTTGCCTGCCATTCATACCACAGCATCTTGATCAGTACAGTATTGACAAAATACCCAACATTCAGTGTGACTGTCGCAGGTTAACTCTTAATTCTGATATCAAGATGTTTTTCTTAAAGTTACCTCTGTCACAACTTAAAGTTACCTCTTACCCCAACAAATATGGACATATTTAAGTTAACTCTTAAAGTTACCTCTTACCCCAACAAATATGGACATATTGATTTTTCTATGTGGTTTGTAACCCAGCACAAAAATTTCAGAATCTGAAAAGGTAACACCCCCGTTACTTTATATTGCCAAATTCATGTCACAAACACAACCAAGTGTAAAAACGACTAAATGACTCTTTTAACTCTTATGTAAACAGTATTGGATGCTTCATTAGTTGGCCAGCCTACATATTTTTATAGCAAAATTATTTGATTTCAGGATAACTGCAGATATTCAAAACTATTTTCCAGAATGCTGCACTTAAATATTTACTGAGCTATCAAGTATTTTCTTTCCATTTTTTTGGGGGGGTCATATTTTTGGATTTCAAATAAATATGGTGAAGACTGTCCTAAAGAACACCATGCTACCTCAAAATTGCTCATTTTTAGAGCATCATCAGGTGCCTCCGACTTAAGAAAACTGTTGATATTGTCAATAAAAAGTTTAATGTTGTGTTAGAAATAAAAGATAAAAAATATTTGAGATGTATTCCTTCTTTCAATAAGCCACTCTGTTTTTCCAGAAATAGCAAAAATTATACTATAAGCTGTAATCACTGTTTGCTTATTTTTGTTGCTGATGTTTATTCCAAAGTGAGCAGACTTTAAATATATTATGCCATGTGATTTTCCCATTTTTTTATATTTTTATCTTAAAACTCACACATACTTGTAAAAATTTCAAATACTTCAGAAATCTTAAAAAGTTAGGAAACCCATCTCACGTGCAGAGACACACATAGCCTCAAAATAAAGGGATGGAGGAAGATCTACCAAGCAAATGGAAAACAAAAAAAGGCAGGGGTTGCAATCCTAGTCTCTGATAAGATAGACTTTAAACCAACAAAGATCAAAAGAGACAAAGAAGGCCATTACATAATGGTACAGGGATCAATTCAACAAGAAGAGCTAATTATCCTAAATATATATGCACCCAATACAGGAGCACCCAGATTCATAAAGCAAGTTCTGAGTGACCTACAAAGAGACTTAGATTCCCACACAATAATAATGGGAGATTTTAACACCCCACTGTCAACACTAGACAGATCAACGAGACAGAAAGTTAACAAGAATACCCAGGAATTGAACTCAGCTCTGCACCAAGCAGACCTAATAGACATCTACATAACTCTCCACCCCAAATCAACAGAATATACACTTTTTTCGGCACCACACCACACCTATTCCAAAATTGACCACATAATTGGAAGTAAAGACATTTATGCAGCCAAAAAACACATGAAAAAATGCTCATCATCACTGGCCATCAGAGAAATGCAAATCAAAATCACAATGAGATACCATCTCACACCAGTTAGAATGGTGATCATTAAAAAGTCAGGAAACAACAGGTGCTGGAGAGGATGTGGAGAAATAGGAACACTTTTACACTGTTGGGGGGACTGTAAACTAGTTCAACCATTGTGGAAGTCAGTGTGGCGATTCCTAAGGGATCTAGAACTAGAAATACCATTTGACCCAGCCATCCCATTACTGGGTATATATCCAAAGGACTATAAATCATGCTACTATTAAGACACGTGCACACGTATGTTTACTGCGGCACCACTCACAATAGCAAAGACTTGGAACCAACCCAAATGTCCAACAACGATAGACTGGATTAAGAAAATGTGGCACATATACACCATGGAATACTATGCAGCCAGAAAAAATGATGAGTTCATGTCCATGTAGGAACATGGATGAAACTGGAAACCATCATTCTCAGTAAACTGTCGCAAGGACAAAAAACCAAACACCGCATGTTCTCACTCATAGGTGGGAATTGAACAATGAGAACACATGGACACAGGAAGGGGAACATCACACTCCGGGGACTGTTGTGGGGTGGGAGGAGAGGGGAGAGACAGCATTAGGAGATATACCTACTGCTAAATGACGAGTTAATGGGTGCAGCACACCAACATGGCACATGGATACATATGTAACAAACCTGCACATTGTGCACATGTACCCTAAAACTTAAAGTATAACAATAAAAAAAAAGTTAGAATATTCCTTATTCTCAACACTTGGAGCTAATCAGACTAAACAGCTTGCTACAGATCTTGCCAGACTTTTTTTCTCTGTATAGACCTAGAGAAACAGACAGTACTCTAAACATAAGCTTTTAATATATATCTAGAAATAAAAGTATTTAATAAGATAATATTTTATAGCTATATCTTATTAATGGTTTATTTCTGTTAATCATAAAAGCTATTCTTTTGGTTTTTAAGAACTGCTTCATTTTCTTGTACTGCTGCATAACATGCCATTGTATGAAGTTTCTATGATTAATGTACTCAATGCCCTCGGGATCAACATTTCGATTGTTTCCAGGTCTTTGATATTGCAAACTAAACAACAGTAAAACTTCCTGTACCTGAGTGACTATTCCTGCAAGATCAATTCCTGGAGGTGAAATTGCTATATCAAATAATTTAGATTTATGCTTTTAATAAACATTATCATATCTTTTCAAAATTTATTTAAATTTACAACAACCAGTATGTGAGAATAATTTTTTTCTATGACTTGCCAACAGTGACGATTATCAGTTTTTTGAATCTTTACTTGTCCTGATGGGTGAGGATGATTTCTCATTGCTGCTTTAATTTACATATTTTTGATTAATTGGGAGGCTTAGACAATTTTCTCTTATTTATCAGATCTGTGTACTTCTTTCTCTGTTCTTTTCCTTTGCAAATGTTCTCTTTTTCGGTTGTGAGAGTGTTTTACATACTATGGAAATTAACCCTTTGTCATACACGTTGCGAATTATTTTTCCACTTTCCCTTTGGCTTCCAGATTCATTGATGATGTCTTTGGCCACACAAACATTTAAAATTTTTGTTTAGTCAAACTTGTGACTCATTTTCTTTATGGCTTCAGGGTGTTATGTTAGCATAAAAAAGGCATTCCTAGCCTTACAACTATAAAAATATTATTCTACATTTTTTCTAGCATTTTTATAATTTTTAATTTTATATTTGTAACACTAACTCTTCTGGAATTTATTTTCTTACGTTAGAAACTGATTTTGGTGAGGTTTTTTTGTGTTATTTATTTGCATAAGCTGCTCTTTTAAAAGTGCTTTGAACTGCTACATTTGTGCAAAACTGATGCTTTTTTTTGACTGAATTTGAGCTTGGACAGAAATTCTGCTCTTTATGTTCTGAAGTTCTCCTATTTGTTGTTCTTCACTTATTTACCCCTTTCTGATAGTCTTGCTCCTTCTACTATTTCCTTTTTTTTTTGCTTCTGATTGTCACTCACCACCTGACCAAATCCCCATGCCTCTGCCTCCAAAGTACATCACATTTTCACTTTCTCCATCTCTATTTCACCCTCCATGTCCAAATCAATGGTTTTATTTTAATTTTTTTACTTATATAAATTTATGAGGTAGAAATGCGATTTTGTTACATGTATAAATTGTGTAGTGATGAAGTCAGGGCATTTAGAGTATGCTTCACCTGAATAATGTGCATTGTACTCATTAAGTAATTTATCATCATCCACCCTCCTCTAACCCCTCCATTATTCAGAGTCTACAATGTCTATTAGTCCAAACTCAGTTGTCCGTGAGTACACATTGCTTAGCTCCCACTTATAAATGAGTATATGTAATATTTGATTTTCTGTGTCTGACTTGTTTCACTTAAAATAATGGCCTCTAGTTCCATCTGTGTTGCTGAAAACAAGACAATTTCATTCTTTTTTATGGCCAAGTAGTATTCCATTGTATATATATACTATATTTTCTTTATCCAGTCCTCCACTGATGGATGCTTAGATTGATTCAATGATGTTGCTGTTGTGAATAGCTCTGTGATAAACACACGAGTCCAGGTATCTTTATAATGATTTATTTTCCTGTGTATAGATACCCAGTAATGGGATTGCTGGATCAAAGGGTAGTACTATTTTTAGTTCACAGACTAAAAGTTGTGCTAATTTGCATTCCCAATTGGCACTACTTTAATAATTTCATAATTAATCTCCTGCTTCTGCTTTTTACCTTTCTCCATCTACTTAACATATTTGAGCCGGGGGTATCCTTCTGAATTTATAAATCAGAGACTGTTTCTTTTGTACCTAGAACCATCCAATGACTTTTCACTGTTTTAGAATAAAATTCCAACTCTTTACCATGGTCCTGCATGAACTGACTCTTGCCTACTTCTTTGTCTTGTTCACCATTCTGGGGTCCACTCTGGTCTTCTTTCATCTATGCCCTTGTACCTGCCATTCCCTTTTATTAGACTCCTCCAATACAGTTATTTGCCTAACTAGAGTTTTCTGAACCTTTAAGACTCAGGTTAAATGTCACCATCTCAGAAAACTTTGCTGGCTAACCTCTGTAGCCTAATTTATCCCACATCAAAACACCAATCACTCTATATCACATTGCCAACCTAATGATCATCTTTGTTTCTTTTTATCACAATCTGTAAATATTATTTCCAAATATTTGTTTACCTATTTATCATCCATATTCCCCACTAGAATAAAAACTTTCAGGGCTGTGTCTGACTTTTTAAATGCCCTGTCCTCATAACCTCTCACAATGGTTGGTGCAAAATAGGAATCGGCAAATATCTTTGAATAAATGAAGGAGAAATACGTGGTGAGTTTTCTCTTCATTCATCTTTGGGGCATCCTTCAAATAGCTAACACTTTTCCTGTGTTATATTAGTGAAAAATCAAGTGAAAGATATGAAGACAATGTGATAGTAGATTCAAAATAAATATTACATATTTTGTTTATCATAAGCATTTTTTCTCATTTGTTTCCATTAAATTCAATTTAACATATGAGCTGAATATAGAGAAAATATATCCTAGAAGTTAGGACTGTTAATGCTAATTGACGTACATTGTGCTGGTCAGATTGCACTTTGATAAATTTAAATCTGGTAGAAGATAAATTCTAGGTGCATATAACATTTAGTGTCTGCTGACAAAAGAAGTTGAAAATGCTGATACAAACCACTTTCAAAGTAGGAGAAAGCCCTTTTGGGAAGCCCAGGTGAACTAGCAAGCACACTCAGGAGAATCCCATCTGTTCAGACATTGGCTGCTTCCTCAGCACTTCTTGGAACTAGGAAGCTCTTGGAAAGAGAGGGTTAGAGTCAAATGTATAACGTTATTCCTTTCAGTTCTTGATCATCTACATTGCACCTTCTATGGTAAATCTCACGAGCAATTTGTTAGTTTCCATAACCCTTTATTCCCTCCTTATTTGAAATTAGGTTATCCTGGGTTAATTACTTAATCTTTAACTATGTATACAGTCTTACCTAGGCAAGTTTGAAAGGGAATTCATCACTTTTTGTTCCAAAAATTTAACATCAATACAAAGCGATCCCTTCTTTCCTCCCCAAAAACATGCACATCTCCTGCTTTCTTAATGGGAAGTCTGTTAAGTCAAAATGTTACTTTCTTTTCTCTGACAAATAGGAAGCTCATTTCCAAATTTACTATTTAGTAATAACATTACTCCTCATTTTAAACAATTTTCGTTGGTTTCACATCTTTGATTTTTCTAAAATCATATATGTATATGTATATGTATAATATATGCATACAAGTATTACATATAGAATATATATACCTTTAGACTATGCACATTATTTTTGGAAAGTAGCACAGAGATACTGTGATTATAAATTTAAAAATGTCTGTGTGATATCCCATTCAACACAGATGTTGGTCAGATTTTGCTTAAATAATCAAATTTCCTTTTTGGTAGTCTCTGTATCTTGTATATGCCTTGGAAGATAGAGACAGAGGCAGAGAGACAGAAGGACATGTATAGACAGATAGATAGATAACCTGTCAACACTGTTAGACTGTGAGTTCTGTGACAACGAGGAAGATACCATATTAAAAACTCTATCATGAAGGCTTGTTACAGTGTCTGGAACATTAATGTTCTGTACTCATATGTTTGCAGACTGTTGGAGGAAGTAGGGGAGAAAGAGAAACTGTTTCTTGATTAGATATCTATAACAATAAATTCTTAGCCAGAATTGAATAACACAAAACAAATCTCGTTAATTTTCTTATGACTCACACTCATCACATTTTTAAAAAACAGATATCACACATCCCTTTAGTGATTTCCCAAGCTAAATAACATTTCTTTACATAACACAGTTTCTAAAACCTTTAACATCCAAATTCTGGCATTCTGGATGTCCCCTGGACTTATTGAAAATTTTGTTAAAATATAATAACTTAAATTAACTCCCACAATGCACTCCTGTTATGATCAGTATAGAATTAAACTCCACATTCCTGACACTCATGATTATGGCCTGACCTGATCTGTGTGGATGGGAATATTACTTCCAATTATTTAGGCATTGTACATATAAAGAATAGCCCAAGATTATTTGGGTCTTGCTTATTCAGTTACATCATTATATTGGTTCCTGTTAAGTTTATGCTCACACTCTGCTCTTTTTTCCACACGAATTGCTACAAATTAACCTCTCCATAGAACATTTTTAAAAATTCACAGTTAGAAATATTTTTTATGTTCACTCTTAAATTTTAATTTGTTTGGAAACATCTAGATCGTCCTCAATCTTAATTCAGCTAGCTATAAACTATTTTAAATTCTGTGGGACTCTTTACTATATTATTATCCATATTGCTGATTAAAATGCAGAAAAGGTTGTGATATAAGATAGATGTGGATGATGCCAGGATATGAATCAATACATTTTAGGTCCGTGTGGGGAGTTACATGTGGATTCTTTTAAAAATAATTAATTTGATCAAATTTCTCCATATTGTCCATAACAGTTGCCATTTCACTACACTGGTAAATTTTTTTAAAGTAAAACAAACATAAAGGCCATGAAATGTTGGGGAAATATTTCAATGCAACTACATTGGATAAAGGAAAACACACACATACACACACACATACACCCTGCATTCATATTGAAAAGAAAGGACAAAAGATATATAACAGATAACTCACATTGGAATAAATAAATAAGCCCAGTAAACAAACTATAAAGTATATTTAACCTTAATAGTCAGAGAAAAAAATTGAGATACACAATTTTACATAATAAATTAGCTAATTTTGGTGGTAAAGATGAAGAGAATGTTAAGTCACTCAAGATAGCTGAGACATTTAAAATTGATACAAAGCCTTTGAAAATCAATTTGTAACAATTTATCAAAAGCCATTGAAATTGTGAATCATTTGACCCCATGAATATAGGAGAACCTCTAGAGATGAAAATTCCATTAAAGCATTACCTAGCGATATTTAGTTGGGGAATGGTTAAATTAATTAAGATCCAGCCAAGCTGCTTAAGGAAGTCTGTTGATCATGAGAGTTCTCCATCTGACTTGTGCCAACAGTTCTAGATTCAGGAATTTTTTATGCAGACTATACGCTTTTATTTTTATTTTTATTTTTATTTTTTTGTTTTATTTTCTTACAGAAGGGCCAGGGTCCTGGTAGAAAAATGTTCTAGTCAGATGCAAAAAAAAAAAAAAATGTCCATAAAATGTAATACTGATTTATGGAGCTCATAGAGCTAGTCGAGAAATTTTTTAAAGCGTGAGTTACTTAGAGGAGCATAGATATTCCACACCAGTCCTGGCTGATGTCCAGGTAAAGATAGGTGCATTGTTTGTCTTGTGCAGATATTTGGAAATTCTATAAATGAATGATACAGGAAAACACTGCTGTTCATTTTACCCCAATGTTTTCTATTTCCTTTTCTTCACCTCTCATAAGGTGTTGGGGGGAAATTCAGAAATTATGTGACAATCTGCTTGGTCTTTGAAAGGCGCATGAGATTCTGCTATACTCTAAAGAGAAAGAAAAATATTTCAGGCAGAGAAAACAGCATTACAGGAAAAAGTATAAGGTGTATAGATGACATTGGAGAATGATAACGCATCTGGAGAATAGAGTAGGGGTGGGGGGATGGCAGGTGGTGGAGTGGAGGGGTTGGGAGAGGGACTGGACACACTGAAGAGGCAGGGAGGGGCCTTGTAAACTGCCCTGGAGGGTAGGATAAGGATGTTATGCCATATTCTTCCATAGAAGACAGCAAGAATTATTTTAAGCAGTCTATAACATAATTATATTTGTGTGTTAAAAAGACTTCTAACAGCACGTTTCATCATTCATGTATATAGCAAAATGTGGCTCCTTTCCCATATCAAATACACTAAAAAGCCGTTTCCTAGACAAGGAATGCTATTTTGTTACTTGAGCTGCTGTTTGTAAAACCCATTATTGTATGTAATTCTGCTCACTGTTTTTCAGCAAGAACTGTTAGTTCTAGCAACAAATACTTAGCTTATCATTGCAACCATGTATCTTCCGAACTGCAAACCAAGTCGGTTATAATAAACAGGTTGGAAAACAGCTGGCATTTGGTGGGAGGAAAGTAAACAAAAATTAAGCACCTTTTATAATATGCATAGAGGCAATAAAATCTCCCTACAGATTAATATAGATGCCGATAGAACACTATATAGTCTATTATTGATTAAATATCAAGCATCCCCCACCTTTTTAAAGTTATTCTTGATAGAGGTTAATTATTTAATTTAGTTGGCAGAAATAAGAATCTGTACTACAACTGTGACTTGCCACTCAATCACATATTACAGAGTAATAAAAACTTGTTAAAAAATGAGTTGAACAATTGCAAGATTAAAATAATAATTAGTACAATTACCATCATATATATGTGTGTATATGTACACACACAAACACACACACACACACACACACACACACACAGAGCCTGCCAAAGGGGAAAATATAGTGAGATAGTAACATAAATAATTTGCAAGATATGGTTATTCCTTCTCTTCAAAATAATGAATTATGAACTTTCATGTGCATACCTTTGCCACCATTATTTGCAAATTCATTTCTTAAAAATGAAAATACAGCAAACACATATAGAGTTCAGAATAATTTATAAATCACTATATTTGTTATGCATCATATATCTGACCTTTCACATACATATACAATATATACATGCTGATATAGTTTGGCTGTGTCCCCACCCAAATCTCATCTTGAATTGTATTTCCTATAATCCCCATGTGTCATTGGAGAGACCCGGTTGTTGGAGTTGAATCATGGGGGTATGATAGTAAGTGAGTTCTCATGAGATCTGATGGTTTTTTAAGGGGATTTCTCTCTTTGCTCGGCACTTCTCCTTCCTGTCTTCATGTGAAGAAGGACGTGTTTGCTTCCCCTTCTACCATGATTGTAACTTTCCTGTGTCTCCCCAGCCATGTGAAACTGTAGTCAATTAAACCTCTATCCTTTGTAAATTACTCAGCCTTGGGCAGTTCTTTATAGCAGTGTGAGAACAGAATAATGTACATGCTTTTAGCATTTTATTCTTTATTTCACAAAATTTGCTAATGATTATATGTTATAAAAACAAACTCACTGTGAAAATAAGCCTCATTTTATAGAATTGATAAAATCACAGATTAGAAAACAAGTTTCAATATTTTTATTGAGAGGACATTGTTGCTAAAATAGTATTTTATTTTCAAAACAGCAATGTCTTAACCTCTTTATATTTAGAAAACCCCATCATCTCAGCCCAAAATCTCTTTAAGCTGATAAGGAACTTCAGCAAAGTCTCAGGATACAAAATCAATGTGAAAAAATTATATTGTATCATATTTTAAAGGGCAAGTCTGGGCAAGATGGTGAAACCTCTTCTCCACCAAAAAAAAAAAAAAAAGAAAATTAGCGTGGCTGCCACTGCTATATAGTCCCAGCTACTCAGGAGGCTGAGGCAGCAGGATCCCTTGAGCCCAGGAGTTGAAGGCTGCAGTGAGCTATGATTGCACTCCAGGCTGGGTGACAAAGTAAGACACTGTCTGTAAAAAAATAAACTAAAAATAAGTAAGTAAATAAATAAATAGGGACACTTTCCATTTCCATTTAGTGATAGTAATACTCTAGCTTTTCAAAATTATTAGACTGCAGGCAATGGGCTATTAGGCAGAATAGCTAAATGATGAATATTATTATATGGCTATTAAACTCATGATTTAGAGATTTTTATCATATGGGAAATATGTAAGATATAATGGTGAGGGAAAAAGATAGATTCTTTTTTGATTGCAATTTCAAAAGAACAATAATATATAAAAGAGACTGAAAATACTATATTCAAATGCTGATAGTGATTATTTTTCTTTTGTGTTATAACACAGAATTTCCATTTTTAATGTATACAGTTCTAAATTTTTACATGTTTACAAAGGGCACATATTAACACTTTTCCTGATTCATAATATCTAAATAAAAGAAAATGTGGTGATTTTGTTACAAAATGTTGAATTTGTCTTGCTGTGTCCAAAGAAACAGATAAACTAAGGGGATCTTTTGGCATTTTAGTCATTATCAGCGTTTGTTGTCTAAATATCTTGCCCACTTGGTAATTGCCACGTTTGATCTCTTTGGTTACATACTTCCATTAATTTAAAATGAAAATAAGCTTTAATGAACTAAAATTATCATCATTACATTTGCTTACTATAGCTCATTAAAAAAGCCAAGAAAATTTGTGATTACAAGCATTTGTCATCATCAATTGAAATCTATAACTTACCAACCATATCTTATTTTCAATTCTGTATAAAAGACAGTAGCTGCATGAGTGAGCTGGTGGCTCTTGGCCATCTGGTCACTTTCTTTAGGTAGTTTTTTCCGACCACCCCAGATTGATTTAGGCTCCACTTTGCTATGATCTTAAGGCACCTAGGACTTACCCTACTATGTGATATTATTATTTATTTGCACTCCCCACAATGAATGACTGGAATGCTATTGTATTTGTGAGTAAATTCCTAGTGCTTGACTCATGGCTCAATGCCTGGCTTATAATAGCATTAAATTAACACCCACTAGGCTAGGCGCAGTGGCTCATGCCTGTAATCCCAGCACTTTGGGAGGCCAAGGTGGGTGGATCATGAGGCCAGGAGTTCAAGACCAGCCTGACTGATATGGTGAAACCCCCGTCTCTACTACAAATACAAAAATTAGCCAGGCGTGGTGGGCCTGTAATCCCAGCTACTCAGGAGGCTGAGACAGGAGAATCACTTGAACCTGGGAGGCGGAGGTTACAGTGAGCCGAGATCATGCCACTGCATCCCAGCCTGAGGGACAAGCAAGACTCCTTCTAGAAAAAAAAAAAAAAAAAACACCCTCTAAATATGTGGATACGAAAATGAAGGGATTTAAGAATTGATGGTTATATATTAGTGTTTTAATTCAATTTTTGAGTACCCAAGTAAGGCATTAATGAAAAAAATGATTAGTAATTTTTTTTAAAAAAATTTAAAAATTAATTTAAAAATGGAAAACAGTTTTTAATGGACTTCCTCATCTAAGTAGGTGAACTAGTGAAGGATCATAAAGATCATTACTCATTCAAACACATTGCCTTCAAGATTTAGAATCTAAGAGTCCTATAATGAGAGTCTTCAAGTGAAAAGGACAGTCATACAATCTGTCCTCCATCCTCCCTCGGAGTTCTTACGTCTCATGCGGATTATTTCACTTGAATTATGCTAGGATGCCTGTCCATGAACAGGGACATCACAGCTCTTTATTTAAAATTCTCGTCTAAACCACAAAGATTCTTTCTCACTTCTACTCCCCACCTTGTTTATTACAAAGTATCTAGACTTACTAAAATCCTCTCACTTTTACCCAAAGACAATTTTTCTGTGTCTAAAGTAATATTTCACTCTAAGGACATAGTTCTCTTTGCTCCTAAGTAGCTCACAGTCTAGTGAAGACCACCGAAAATCTCAGTGCAATGTGAAAAAAGCTGTGATTATATTGGGAAGGAGGCAGCCAGCCCCACTTGGGCTAGTGCATATATCTATAATGTACTTTAAAAGATGTTCTCTCTTTTCATGAGCCAGAAGGATAGCTTGGCTATCTCGAACAAAACCGAAATAAGAGAAGAAAGAAAAAGATTGTTCATTACCCAGACTAATTTGATTAATGAAGTAAAATTGGACCAATTTACTTAGATGTCAGAATTTATATGGAGAGAAATGAGCAATTAAATAAAACAAAATCCTTTGGCAGCCCCAGATTAGACTCAACAACTGTGAATCTGAACCACTCATATTGTCTCATAGATAACAAACTACTTATCACTTCTATATTCTACATTCCTTATGCATCTGTGTGTGTTTGCCACCAAGTTATTTGCCCCTGTTAATATGCAGCTTCTTTAGTGTTCAATTGTAACTTTAATTAACTGAATGTTCACTTGGCAACTGTCTTGCTTTCTTTGCTGTGCCACATACTTTATTGAAAAAAAAGTCAGACTTGATATTGGGCCTTACAAAGCTTATAATATGCTGGAAAGACAGAAGCAACTTGTTATGAAATAAGATGATAAGTATGTGTTAAATTAGAAGGTGGTGTGCAGTGTATCATAATTGCCAAAGAAGTACTATTAGGAGGGGCCAGATTTTATAAAAAATAAGACTTAATAAAGTGGAGTTTAATCTTGAATGAATGAGGAGGTCAAGGAGGGGTATAAAAGAGTGTTGAAGATAGCAAATAAAAAACCCTAAGCTACAAAAAGGGATGAGGTGGCACAGGAAAGCATCTCATTGGATATGAATGAATAGTGTTGGAGGGAGGGAAAACAGGTGCGGAGAAGCCTAATTATAAATTCAAGACTTTAGAAGCAAAAAAAATAAAAGTTGGAATTTGATAACAGGGATGGTTTGGACAGGGGATTGTTAATTCAAGGACCATAATTCTGTCATGGGTATGCAGTATCAATTTAGAGAATAAAGAGGATAGACATGAGAAAGTGAAATGGACTGAATTAAAGTCTTACTCCTCTCTCATCTCTTAGCATTTCTTATTGTTTTGGGTTCTCTTCAGTCTAAAGTTTTAGCTGACTCCCCATCTCATCTCCACATAAGAACCTCTACTCCAAATATGTCTGTTTAAACTTCCACTTTCCCAGTTTCAGAGACCATAGCACTGCTTTAATGTCTGTCCCCAATTTTTTCGTTTGTAGAAACACTTCCATTCTTCCAAAATTGGCTTTCTGGTGTAGAAGAGCATGGCCTCTGGAGCAAGGCCTGGATTCAGCACCCAGCTATGCTGTTCATTAGCTATGTGAATTATTGACAAATTAATCATCCTCTTTGAGTTTCAAAGTTATAAATTAACGGGAACGACAACTTGCCTTTATTTCACTAGAAATACCTAAAGCAATGTGCATTAAAATACATCATATACAGTGTTTAGGGGCCAAGCATTGTGGCTGACTATAATCTTAGTGCTTTGGGAAGCTGAGGCAGGCAGACCACTTGAAGCCAAGAGTTCAAGACTAGTCTGGGCAACATAGTGGGACCCCGTTTCTCCAAAATAATAAATAATTAAAAAGAAAGAAAAAATGTTGTAAAAAGTGTTAAAAGTGTTTAGGCATGGACCTCTAAGCATTAATATAACCACAGTAAACACAGAAATAATAATTTGTATCATTCCCCGAGCCTCATGTATACAAAATAAAATGCACACTTCAATGGCTGATGGAGGTGAGAGAAAAGGGGTCTTGAGAATTCTAACTTGGGAAGATGGTGCTGTTCACCAGCAAATACATATGAAATAAAAGGTCCTAAAGCAATGTTATGAGTTTGTTTTGGAGCTGACTGAGTTAGCTGTCAAATGTATCATAGTGTTTTACGTTTTATTTTCTACGTTATCAGAAAGGTAACTTCTATAGGTGCTAATGACTCAATGAATTAGTGCCATTTGAAAAGATGAATTTATTATGCCATTATATGGATTTCTGTTTGAAAATGAACTTAAATTCAAAAGATTCATTTTTTAATGTGCATGTGTTTCACAGCTGACAATGTTGGTATTTCTTAGAAGATTTATACATATTTCTTTTTTTGTTTGTTTTGTTTTGTTTTTTGAGACAGAGTCTCGCTCTGTCGCCCAGGCTGGAGTGCAGTGGCGCAATCTTGGTTCACTGCAAGCTCCGCCTCCCAGGTTCACGTCATTCTCCTGCCTCAGCCTCCGGAGTAGCTGGGACTACAGGCGCCCGCCACCACGCCCGGCTAATTTTTTGTATTTTTTAGTAGAGACGGGGTTTCACTGTGTTAGCCAGGATGGTCTCGATCTCCTGACCTCGTGATGTGCCCGCCTCAGCCACCCAAATTGCTGGGATTACAGGCGTGAGGCACCGCGCCTGGCCTGAAGATTTATACATATTTCTACATATTTATTTTTTGTCAAATTCAAAGAAACTGATTTTAAAATGTCAATTTACAATCTGTTCAGTAGACTATGAGCTTCTTGAGGGCAGGGTCTATATCTATTTTTCCTTTATATCCCCTGAATATAGTTCATAGCACAGTATATTTGTTGTAAACTCTTAGTAAAAATTGTAGTAAACCCTTAGTAAATATTTCTGAATGCAAATGTGCATTATTATTCAAGCTGTGAATCTGCAGATCAAGTGTAATTGCACTGGAGTTTAGAGACTATTAAAGAAAAACAAACTTATCTTCCATGACCATGCTTTTTTATCAGTCTCTAGATGTAACTCATTAGAATAATTGAAGGCAAGTTTAGGAATCTCTAGAACCACAGAAATACAAATTCTACATTCTTAAGACCTGTATTTCAGACTTAGTTAAATAACAATATCAGAATCACAGACCTGGAAGAGACTCTCTGAAATCACATAAATGACAACCGGTTTACTATTTACAAAACTTTTCCGTTAGCCTATCCTAATGGAGCCTCAAAACCTTGCTGAGAAAGAACAAGAAATGACCTGGAAACTGAGACTTTTAGAACTAACCTGGTGCTTAGTGCACTTAAGTAAAAAACAGTTCCTTCCACTTCCCAGATACCACGACATTAGGCAGGTTACTCAACCTTCCTAAGTCTCAGTTTACTGATCTTCAAAACAGAGTCAATAGTAGTAACCTAAAGGGCTGCTGTGAGCTTTTGAAAAATTTGCCCGTGGCCAGGCATGGTGGCTCACACCTGTAATCCCAGCACTTTGGGAGACCGAGGTGGGCGGATCACAAGGTCAGGAGTTCAGGACCAGCCTGGGCAACATGGTGAAACCCCGACTCTACTAAAAATACAAAAATTAGCAGCATGTGGTGGCACGCACCTGTAGTCCCAGCTACTGGGGAGGCTGAGGCAGGAGAATCACTTGAACCTGGGAGGCGGAGGTTGTAGTGAGCCAGGACCGCACCATTGCCATTGCACTCCAGCCTGGGTGACAGAGTGAGTCTCCATCTCCAAAAAAAAAAAAAAGAAGAAAGAAGGAAAGAAGGAGAGAAGGGAAGGAAGGAAGGAAGGAGAAAGGAAGGAAGGAGAGAGAGAGAAAGAAAGAAAGAGAAAGAAAGAAAGAGAGAAAGAAAGAAAGAAAAAGAAAAACTTGCTTGTAAAGTGCTTAACATAGTATCTGCTGCATGAACCAAGCTATTCCTATGAATACTTTACTACTTGCCAAAGGACCCTCAACCAGAAATCAGACTGTAACCCAAGTCTCTGTTTACAAATTATATGATTTTTACTTATTTAACTAAAGCCATGCTTAAGAGTTGGCCATTTTTAAAACTTCAGATTCTAAAAGTTCCAAAATTTCCCAAGTTGCCTGTATTATTTTCTGGGTTTGCTGCATGATTTTGAAAATAAAACATTGTCAGTTATATTCTAGGTTTAGGTGAATGTCAGAAAAGCTTTAGAAAATCCATTCTAAAAAGTACCCATTCTGTAGAGTTTGCCCCAATATTTTATGAAATGATTTCAGGGTATGTAATTTGGGAGTGGTGTTTGAAGACTATGGATACTGTTGTCTATGTAACTATGATGATAACACTTCACATATGTATAGTACTTCACAGTGTTTCAAAAACGAGGCACTAATAAATTCGGTGATACACAGTGTTTCTCGTAAGTGTATTGACAGTTAAAACTACAACTTTTCTTTCCTAAATATTTGCAATAAAATGTAGTAGTCTTATATTTAAATATTCTCCTCTAAAATAATAGTATTAGAGACTTTAAATTATCTTTAATTTTCCTTGGAATACAAAATAGTACTGGGGAAATTAACCTCTCTATAGGAAATTAACTGCCTAAGAGTAAAATAACATGTCAGTATTTGAATTACAAGCATACTAGGAAACTTTAGCTTAAATATATAATTTGTGACTTGGAAGAAAAAAGTCAGGATTAGAAGAAGAAAGTGTAAAGATATGTCTTACTGCTGATAAATGGTAGTTCCATAGTAACTGTCAAGCATAAGAATATATATTATATTTTTCATTGGTTTTCCTTGAGAAGTGGCTAAATAAAATTGAAATAGGAACGTAGAAATTACATTTTTTTTTTTAGGGAAATACTCTGAAGGACATTTTTTAATTTCTGTGGGACTCACAGGGGTGAGTCTTGTCCTGGATTCATGCCATTTCACAAATCATTAGAGGCATGAGAAGAGGCTGCTCCTGCCCGCCTGCCCGGGCTGTGGCCTCAGTCCATGCAGACCTTCCAGCTCTGAGCATCCCAACCAAACGATCCCTTTCAGTGACCCTCATCATCACTGCACTGGAAATTGTGTTAGTGATTAAGGACAGACTTTGGCCTTGAATATGGAGCAATATGAACACATTTTCACTTAGAATTTAAATATCACAGTAAATCCTAACCTCATATATTTTAACTGTTTTCTATAAATCTTGTTCTGAAATAAAAATAAGATACTCAATGTCGTTTAGAAATAGGAACTTATAGAAGATAATCTCTGTAGCACTGATATGGAATGCTGCCAGAAGACCTAGAGAGCTGAATATTTCATATGAACTCAGAGGCAGCATTGCCTCCCAATTCTGTTTCCATGCATGTGTGCAGCAAGAACTCAAAACACTTGCTTTTAGTTATCAAGTATATTTATAATCCATGAGCATGAAACAGATAGATTTGTAATACAAAATAAGGAGCTTCCAATACAAAAAGAATAAAAGACAAGTACCTTCTTGCTTTCCATCAGTTCAGTTCTTATTAGATGATTTTTCAAATTGGATGTCTAATAGTATAACATTTTCATGTTTATTAAAGACAGGTATTGTTCATGAAATGTACATTTTAAGGCAATGGGGAATCAAAATTGCAAAAGTGGGAATAGCATAATATTCTATACTTCTCTCATAACTTCCTATCACTTTCATTTTTATCCCTCAAGAATATCTTGCCATTTTACATTTTGTTCAAGGTCAGACTCTTTTAAAGTTCAGAGTGACTTTTTATTCAAAGTCTCATTTACTTTCCTCACCCTACCTGACACACATACCAAATCAAAACATTGTATGTTTTTATCATTTTCTTTTCTCCATAGACATAATCACCCAAGTGATCTCTACAATTCCAGGCCTAAAATAGAAAGGATTTCCACCACCTCTCCCCTTTTTCCCTTGTGTTCTCAGGTTTTGGAAGTCCATTTTCTAAAGTCTAGCCTCATTTAATGCAGCCATATGGTGATACTTCCTCACTGGTGTGACAAGGTCATTGTTAACATATGCTTTGGAAAAAAAGGATGCTTATTTAATCCACGAGCTCTTTGTAAAGGGAAATCATAAAACGATGGCATGGAGTGACAGTATCCCTCAACAGTGAACCAATTCAAATAAACCACAGAGGCAAAACTGCCCAGGTCTAACTGCACTTGGCTAGAACTGAATCAGTGTAGTGTGTGTAGCTACCATCAAACCATCCCATTTCCCTCAGTCTGATGTGTTTGAATTTTACCACATAATCATTCAATCTGCTGCCTTTTCAGTTGGTTTTAACAGAACAATTACCTCAGCATGTTGCAATACAAAATGATTTTAGTGATATTGTTAATCTAAAATCTCAAGTAGGGGACAGAGAAGAATTTATAAGATTAAAACTCTACCAAATGCTGTTTAACTTAGATATTTTGTGCTCTCCATTATTGTGGAAAAAATAAACAACCATTTAAAAATAGTTTTATGAGTAAAGCTAGATAATTTTAATGATATGAGGTATGAATAGAAGCTTTGTTATCCTTAACACTAGAAGTGGAAATACATAATTATCTTAATACACTTCATGATATTAACAATAGAATTCTACACCTGTCACCTTTAAACAATCTTTTTGCTTACAATAACATTAAATAAAATTTTATTATAATTGCCATTTAAAAAGTATTGCTTTTAAGTTGGATTGAATTTCTCTGAGGAATAGTATCACTAGATTTAGTGCACATTGTGTAAGATGAATTATCTCAGGAAATAGGTTTGCATTTGTTAGCACAATTTTTTGTAAATATTCACTGAGTGCCTACCGTATGCATCATACCATACTAGGCACTGCAGAGAATTCAAAGAAAAGTCAAATAAATACTCTGCCCTCATGAAATTTGTAGTGTTGTAGGAGAAATAAAACATGTAAATAGATAGTTAACATGTAGACTAGAGAGTGGTAAATACCTGCATGTTTTAGGACATATTTTAGGAGAGTGTCTCCTGCATGTTTCAAGGACAGAGAAATTTCCAAGCTGGGAGAATATGACAGTGAATCTTTGAAACCTAAGCAGATTTTTAATAACTCATATTTGAGGGCTATTATAGTATATTTTTACCTTAACAAGTAGGTAAAAGAAAATATAATTTGAACATAAAGATTCTTAAAAGCTAAGCCTAGGTGCAAATGACCATGAAGGAGGATGGCTTATCACCGATGAAGAACTGGTTGCAAGTTAACATAGATAATCTGAGTCTAAATTCTTTTTTAATTCATTCATGTATTTTTAAATTGACAAACAAAAATTGTGTATTTTTAATCATGTACAACATGATGTTTTCTAAATTCTTATAATGGTATATTTTGCTACTAATACGTTATGTACATTTGAACTAATGTCACAGTGTTACCAGGTTGCTTTTTCTGATAGAACTAAAGTAGTTCTTAATGCTGGGATCTGCAAGAATGCGATTATGAAAAACTTCCCAGAAAGAAATCCTGAAGTTGTCAGC
Source organism: Symphalangus syndactylus (assembly GCF_028878055.3). NCBI lineage: Eukaryota > Metazoa > Chordata > Mammalia > Primates > Hylobatidae > Symphalangus > Symphalangus syndactylus. Next base: position 122,458,505 of record NC_072425.2, read on the forward strand.
TGGAACACTAATGGAAACCATGCATGGTGATTGATGTTAAACCAAAGTAGCAGGCAGGTCATGCTGACAGGAACAGTGAAAGATGGAGTAAAAGAGATGGATCAGAAACATTGTGTTCAACTACAGGCTAACAAGGCCTGGAGCATCCACAAACAAAGCCCAAAAGCAGAGTGTCGTTGCAGCTACCCTGAACCTGCTGACAACTGGATTCTCTAGATCATATTGTTTTATTCCATAAGTAATACATACATCACTTTTAAATAAATATGATCAGGGCAAAGTAGTGATGTTTTCAAATACAGATTTTTCTCATCTGGAATCTGCGCCTTAAGAGGTGTGTGTGTGTGTGTGTGTGTTTTCTCCATACTAGTTTCTCCCATAGTAGTGCATATTATTTGCACTCCTTTTTAAATAACATATATGACAATTTAGCATTTTTAATTAAAAATCACTATTCTCCATTTACTCTATTTCAATATCTCTTCATTGATCCTAGTTTTTTACAATTTTGCCTTTATAATACCTCAAATTTACCATCATTCTTTCACTTTATCTGTACTCTTAGGGAATTACTTTATTTCTTTTTCTGTCTTTCCTTGAATGATCAGAGCTCACTCACTGTCTCTTCCTTCCTCTAGCTTTCCCAAGATAACATTTATTCTTTGTTTTCCTTCCTTATCATCCTTTACTTTTTTATTAGTTATGATGTTGCCGAAAAATCCTTTTCTATTACCTAAGCTATTTTCAAATCAGTGTAGTACACGTAGGAGACAATCAGCAAACATTTCCTTAAATACTCAATATTTCAGTAGCATGTCTTCATTTTCTCTTAAAACGATGAACCAACCAAGAAAGGAAATAAACACAAAGCCAAAAATGCATCTTATTTCCCTTTTACTTGGAATGGGAATACTTACTTAATCACATTAACTCCATGGGGAGGAGAGAATATTCATGCTATGTCAGATCTACTTTAGTGTTCCTACTCTTTCCAACTCTGAATTGAGCATTTCTGCATTCATTAAGTTCACTGATTTACTTTTGGGATAAAAGTAGAAAGATAAAGTTGGTGAAGGGACACGTACAAACGCGAAATATATTTTAAAATTCTTTTTAAACAGATGGAATTAATGTTATGACTATAAGTTAGTTTTATGACAATATTTGAATAATAGCTGTAAAAGGGATCTGAGGTCTCTTGCCATATGAAGATCTCAGCATTGCAGTCATATTTCCTATTCATGACTAGAGTCAATTATTTTTTGTATGTCACAGTATTTTTGAAAATAGAAATAATATTAAATGAAAAAATTCAAAGAATTTTTCTAAGAAAAATTCAAGATATCTTACATATTCAATGTAATATTTTACTTCAAAATCATACCCTGTACTTTTTAATTTACAATGATGTTGCCATCATACTTTTCACATTAAAATAAAACCATGATCATTATAAACTAATTAGGAGGTATCTATAAATAATGTTGTTTCTTTTACCAGGAAAATTAAATTACTTTCCTAAAGTGACATGATGCAGTTTCAACACAGCTGAAACTATTGATCTATATCTTTTTAGTTAGTGTCCAATGTTCTTCCATTGTTCCACAGTAACCTACTGATATAAAAGTAGTAAAAAATCATAGACTTTGAATAGAGCAGTAAACACTACACTTTTCACAGCCCCTTTTACAGATTACATCTTAATTTCCTCTGAAATATGAAAATGACAATGAATACGTGTTTCCTATTTTTTTATGCTGCTTATATCTTGGCAGCATTTGTCATACTTGTAATGATTTTTTAAATCAGTAATAAATGATTAATGGGAAAAATAAGTAGATAATATTTTTATTATGAGAGCATCAACATTTATATTAATTAATAACTATATTTGAGCTTTTGAAATACAATCTAGTTCATTTCTGACAAATGATCTGATGCAGATGTTTCCCTAACATTCAGAAAAGGAAAATAAAGGAAGACATTTGCTTACTTAAAAAGCTAGATGTTTCATAAGAATTTCAAACCCCAAAAATGCAAAACAAGAAAATTAATTTAAAAAAACTCATTATTTTTCTTGTATTTTCAGAATTTCTTAGCAACACATTTACACTTTGTGGCTTATTTGGATGTATATTTTTAATTACAAAATTAATGTACCTGGGGGTAGACAATTTGAAAAATGCAGTTATAACAAAACAATTAAAATAATAATTCTACTATCAAATAATAAAAATGCACCTACTAATTTTACTATTTTATAGACACTTAATTATAATATATATTGTTCTATTCCAGATTAACATTTTATTCTAGGCATTTTCCCATTGGATATTATTCAAAAATACTCTTTTAATTACCAAGTAATTATTTTATGAATTTTAGCAATTCTTTTTTAAATGTTTTTATTTTTTCCAGTGTTTGACAATTTTAAGTAACAATTTGACCACATTTCTACTTATTTCTATTTAATGTATTTCTGTTTTAAAGGTTCTTGACATTTACTGTGAAATTGCTTTCCAAATGGACATATGTGTCCACAGGCAGTTTATGATAACATCCTTTTCATCACATTGAATATTGTTATGCATCTTAGAATTAGATAACTAGTCATAGCTAATTATTTTCATTTTGTTTTGGTCTCTTTTTAATATATTTCTCAATATTCCATTTCCTTTGCTGATTGTTTGGTTTTCTATTCCTTTAACGTGTAAAAATAAATTACATTAATTTGATGTTCTGAAGCCTCAAACAGAATATGTTTTATAACATTATTCTTAGCCTAGTTATTATTTTTTATGATAAATAACTATGTTTACAATCATGGAACATTGCTCTATAGCTATGAATGAGCACTTATAATGTTTATGAGAATGTTTATCCAATATTTGTCATAATTTTGAAGAAAGTAAAAGTAAAATAAAATTGAACTTTCATTTATTTTTTACATCTAGAATTTATATTAGCATTTAATGAGTAACTAGTAAGAATGATTACTACCCTCATATGTTAAATAAAATTCTGAAATTATCAGCTATATGAATTTTAATCTGAGCACTACAGATATTAGACCTAAGGGCAGGTCTTAAGTTAAACTTAAATCCTTCCATTGTATTCAATTTTTGCCCTCACTCACCATAGCCACTATATTCTCATCCCACTCTTGTCACTCATGCTCCTTATAGCAGTTACTGTAGCAGAAACTTGGGAATAATTTTTCTGCTTAATGACTTAGCTAAGACTAGAATATAGAGTGTATAAATGGAAACAGACCTGGCAAGTAAGACATCTCTGATTTGGAGGATATATTTATTAGTCTACAAAGAATCCTTGAATACATCAAGATAGAGCATATCTTACAAACATATGGGCAACCATATGACATCATCCTGTGTCACTACTAGTTTTGGTCATGTGAATCCAAAGGGCCCTTTAGTGATGTTACTCACCAATACACTTCCCACTCATATAAAATTAGATACCTCCCCATCCTTAACTACCTTGCAGTAGAAAGAATGCCCTTCAGTCCACATCATGTTACTAGGCCCAAAGCAGTGTTACTAGTAGTCTATTTCTTACAGCATACAAAACTGCTCTGTATCAGTTTGCCAGGGCTGTCATAACAATGTACTGGCTTAAACAACAGAAATAACAAAGTACCACAGACTGTGGATTAAACAACAAAAATTTATTTTACACAGTTCTGGAGGCCGAAAGTCTGAGATCAAGGAGGCAGCAGAGGTGGTTTCTTCTGAGGCCTTTCTCCTTGGCTTGCAGATGCCATTATCTCCCTGTGTCTTAATATGGTCTTCCTTCTCTGCATGTCTGTGTCCTAATTCCTCTTTTTATAAGAACACCAGTCATATTGCATTAGGTCCCACCCTAATGGCCTCATTTTAACTCAATTCTTTTAAAACCCTGTCCCCCAAATACAGTCACATTCTGAGGTACTGGGAGGTTGTAACTTCAATGCAGAAGCTTTAGAGGCACACAATTTATCCCATAACATGTCATCTGCAAGACTTGTCTGTGCTGTTGCATATTTAGAAAAGGAGAGGTGGTCAGCAGGCAAGCTGAGAACACATGCTAAACTGCATCATTCATGGATCTGGACTGAAATCCCTTATTTATGAAACAAGCTTGCATGTACACTTTGAGTCAGTTAAATATTATGGTGAAATTCCATTTATGCAGTGGGTCACACCCAAGATTTCCTGAAAGGTTAGAGGTGACTCTTGCTCCTAAGTTGGGGTCTAAATCTTGGCAGTCATTAAAAAGTATTTCTTAACTAGGCTATACAATCAACATTCTCAATTTCAATGAAGAAAAAAAAAAAGGCTGTCACCAGCACCTCTTCTCACACACTCATCTACCCACCAAAGTTCCAGAAAACACCAGATGTATCTAATTGGTCTAGACCACATGTCCTAGATCCTGAGATTGGGACTTCTGTTGGACTCGTATTAATACCAAATAAGTTTGCTTGATATTGTTGAATCAAATACACATAGCTTAAAATTTTGTCTATGTTTAGTTCTATCGCAAAGCCTTGTCCCCCACATACTATAATTATTCAGGTAAATTTATTTTTGTGAAAGTATAGCATTATATCAGTCCATTCTCACACTGCTAATAAAGACATATCAGAGATTGGGTAATTTATAAAGGAATGGTTTAATTGACTCGCAGTTCAGCATGGCTGGGGAGTCCTCATGAAACTTACAGTCATGGCGAAAGGAAAGCAAACACAACCTTCTTCACATGGCAGCAGCAAGGAGAAGTGCTGAGCAATAGGGGGAAAAGCCTCTTATAAAACCATAAGATCTCATGAGAACTTACTCACTATCATGAGAGTAGCATGGGGAAACCACCCCCATGATTCAACTACCTACTGCTGAGTCCCTCCCATGACACGCGGAGATTATGGGAACTACAATTCAAGATGAGATTTGAATGGGGACACAGCCAAACCAAATCAAACATCTCATATCTTATATTTTATTTCAGCTGTAGATCATAGTTCATTACAGTTTTCTATATTCATCATTCTATCTGTTTTTTGCTTTCTGAGAATATTATGATAACATTCAAGGAAGTGACATCAACGTTAAGATCAAGAAAAGAAGAGCCTATAGGATTCCTTAACATTGTTTTACTTTAGGAAATATTGTCATCTATCAGTTGTCAGCACCTCTAGGTACAATTACTTAACCAGCTTTAAAGTTGACTCTCTCATCTATTTTTACCCCATGTTTCTTTATTATTTACTCAGGGATTTTAAAGACACTCTGCCATATGCTTTGCTCAGGTGCTGATATCCTTGGCTGTCTTTCATTCCTGGTCTCCTACAACAGTAATGATGAGAATTAGCCTCATGAGAGTAGTGTTAAGACTACTCAGTGGTTATAGAAAAGGGGGTAGTGATTCTTCTAACACAGTGTTAGATGCAATATTCCCGCCTCAGGTTTTTTATTTTATTTTTTGGTGTTGTTTTTTGTTTTTGCTTTTTTGAGACACAGTCTTGCTCTGTCACCCAGGCTGGAGTGCAGTGACGTGATCTCGGCTCAGTGCAATCTCTGCCTCCCAGGTTGAAGCGATTCTCCTGCCTAAGCCTCCCCAGTAGCTGGGACTACAGGCACAAGTCACCGTGTCTGGCTAATTTTGGTAGTTTTAGTAGAGATGGAGTTTCACCATGTTGGCCAGGCTGGTCTTGAACATCTGACCTCAGGTGATCTACCCGCCTCGGCCTCCCAGAGTGCTGGGATTACAGGCATAAGCCACCACTCCTGGCCCTTGCCTTGGTTTTAACTGAGTTATCAATATGATTGACATCAGATATCAGAAGAGTGTGAGAAAAAAACAGCATAGAAAGATTTTCAAAGGAAATTATTTACTACCTGATTTTGAAACAACTCATCTAATTTAAGGAGAAAAAAAATGTGTGGTGCGAGAAAGGATTATTGAAAGATTTTTTCGGAGAAAGTGACTACCATGCTATGAGGTCTCATGCCCCTCTTCGCTGTCCCAAAGCCACATCAAGCTCAGTGGTCTATAGTTGTTGAGTCTAACACTTTATCTTTTTAGGCCAGGCACCTGTGGCTCACGCCTGTAATCCCAGCACTTTGGGAGGCCAAGGTGGGGGATTGCTTGAGATCAGGAGTTTGAGACCAGCCTAGCCTACATAGTGAAACCCTGTCTCTACTAAAGATACAAAAAAAAAAAAAAAAATTAGCCTGGTGTGGTGATAGGTGACTGTAGTCCCAGCTATTCAGGAGGTTGAGGTGGGGGGATTGCTTGAACCCGGGAGACGGAGGTTGCATTGAGCTGAGATCGTGCAACTGCACTCCAGCCTGGGTGAAAGAGACAGACTCCATCTCAAAAACTAACTAAATTAATTAATTAAACAATTAAATAATAACATTTTTATCTTTTTAGAAAATCAAAATTGTATTTGAATAGTTGAAAAGGGATGGCTAGGAAATACGGTAAGGGCACATTGGCATAAGATGAACCTTAAAGAAACTTTACTTATGCTGAGAGTTAGGAAATGATAGCCCATACCGTTACATCACAATATATATTTTTAAATAATAGGTATCATTTTACTTAGGTGAAAGAGAATAAATACTAATCTTTAATATATGTGCTCCTGAATTGATAGGAAGGAACAGAGTATAAGAAGCAAGTAATAAGCTTCTAGACGGTCTTACTAATTCCTTCTATTTTGGAAGTGGGAGGCCTGGGAGCTAAGCAGTGGGTGACTGGTAGGAGAAACAAGAAACTTCCAGCTATTGACCTCCACCCCACTCCCAGTCAGACAATTGCAGGTGCCACAGGGCTGAAGAGGCGCAATACGACTATTCTATTTTGGTTTGCAGATGCAGCTTCATAATCAGGAAGGGTGGTGAGAAGGCAAAGCTGAGCCAGAAAAGAGATGAGTCGGGGGAAAGAAGTGAAGGGATTAAACCTTGTAGCTGCAAAAAGACACTTTACACAAGTCGCATTAAAAAGAATTTTGTGACACAACAACTATCTTGCTGGGGTGAGCTACTTGTGCCAACGCTGAAGAATGACAAAATTCAGATATGCTCCTTGGCAGGGGAGTCAACTGATTTGAAAGGAAAGTGAGCAGAAATAACAAACCCAGAATTGCAGCTGTCTATTGCCTCAGGGCCTGCTTATACCCTCCTTCAAGCAGCTGAATAACCAAATAAAGCAACCAGTTCCAAGATTACAGAGAAAATTCCAACAGCATCTGTTTCAACAGGGAGGGGAAATCAAAGACAATTCATCAACACTATTTTGGGGCAATTAATAGGAATGGGTGGAATTGCCCAGATTAAGAAGGGAAGATTATAAAAACAACAAAAGCAACAAAGAATTTTAGGATAACTCTACAAAACTTCCTTTAAAATGACAAGAAGGACACCACTGAATACAATTAGCGTTTTTAAATCGACGAATAAAAGAAAAGGAGGATACAGTGGAAAAAAATAGCACACAATGTAGAGCTGCAGAACCAGAACAAAAGTAATGATAGATAAGATATTACAGCCATGAAAGATAGTGTTGATCGAACATAGAAATAATTTTCTGAAGACAGATAACCTAGAGCAGAAAAAAATTGCAGAAATGAGTACAAGAAAGCTTATCTTGAACAAAAGTTCAATCTCTACATAGAAAGAATTTGTTATATTCCAGTGAGCTGGTTGAAATTGGGGTAAAGAAATATTTCCTACAAGCCATGAAGGAAGAAGAAGGAGATTACCTACAAGGCAAAATAAAAAATCAGTATGGTCTTTGACATTTTCCATTAATATTAGCTAAGAGATGGTACTATGATATTATGTACAGGCATTGAGGGAAACCCATATTAGCTAGGAATGTTTACCAAGCAATGTGCTTACTTAGATGTGAAAGCAATATCAAACATGCAATAATTTGGAACGTAAGTCACCTATCACAGTCTGTGAAAGTAGTACTAGAAAATGTATTTCAATAAACAGAAAGTTTGGTCAAATACAAAACTTGGTAGGAAATTTACGGTATTGAAGATTCAGGGAAATTTACGGTATTGAAGATTCAGAGGAAAATATAATTGTTTACACAGTAATTCAAGATGGGCATGGTGGCTCCACCTGTATTTCCAGCACTTGGGGAGGTCTAGAATGGAGGATTGCTCGAGCCCAGGAGTTCAAGACCAGCCTTGGCAACATAGTGAGACACTGTCTCACTCTGTCTCTACAAATAGTGAAAAATTAGACAACCACCCAATAGCCATGGAAATCCTAAGCAAAAATAACAGAACTGGAGGCATCACACCACCTGATTTCAAACTATACTAAAACTATAGCCCTATACTACAGGGCTACACTAACCAAAACAGCTTGGTACTGGTACAAAACAAATAAACTAATGGAACAGAATAGAGAACTCAGAAATAAGACTGCCCACCTACAATTATCTGATCTTCGACAAAGCTGGCAAATATAAGCAATGAGGAAAGAATTCTCCATTCAATAAATGGTGTTGGGATAACTGGCTAGCCAAATGCACAAGGTTGAAACTGGACCCTTTCCTTACACCATATACAAAAATTAATTCAACATGGATTAAAGACTTAAATGTAAAACCCAAAACTATAAAAACCCTGGAAGACAACCTAGGCAATACCATTCAGAACATAGGCCCCAGTGAAGATTTCATGACGAAGATGTCAAAAGCAATTACAACAAAAGCAACTACTGACAAAAGAGATTTATTAAATGAACAAATTAAATGAAAGAGCTTCTGCACAGAAAAACAAACTATCAGCAGAGTGATCAGACAGCCTATAGAATGGGAGAAAATATTTGCAAAACTATCATCTGACAAAGATTTAATATCCAGCATCTATAAGGAACTTAAATTTACAAGAAAGAAATAAACCCATTAAAAAATGGGCAAATGACATGAACGGACGCTTTTCAAAAGAAGACATCTGTGCAGCCAATAAGCATATGAAAAAAAGCTCAGTACCACTGGTCATTAGAAAAATGCAAATCAAAACCACAATGAGATGCCATCTCATACCAGTCAGAATGGCTATTACTAAAAAGTCAAAAAATAACAGATGCTGGTGAGATGTTGCGGAGAAAACGGGAACACATATGCATTGTTGGTAGGAGTGTAAATTATTTCAACCACTGTGGAAGACAGTGTGATAATTCCTCAAAGACCTAAAAACAGAAATACCATTTGACCCAGCAGCCCCATTACTGGGTATATATCCAAAGGAATGTAAATCATGGTTTTATAAAGACACATGCACATGTATGTTTACTGAAGTGCTATTCACAACAGCAAAGACCTGGAATCAACCTAAATGCCCATCAGTGACAGACTGGATAAAGAAAAATGTGGTACACATACGCCATGGAAAACTATACAGCCATAAGAAAGAATGAGATCATGTCCTTTGCAAGGACATGGATGGAACTGGAGGCCATTATCTTCAGCAAACTAATGCAGGAACAGAAAACCAAATACTGCACACTCTCATAAGTGGGAGCTCAATGATGACAGCACGTGGACACATAGTGGGGAACAACACACACAGGGGCCTTTTGGAGGGTGCAGTGTAGGAGGAGGAAGAGGATCAGGCACGTGCCTGTAGTCCCAGCTACTTAGGAGTCTGAGGTAGGAGAATTCCTTGAACCCTGGAGGTTGAGGTTGCAGTGAGCCATGATTGTGCCTCTTTACTCCAGCCTGGGTGACAAAGGGAGACCCTGTATGAAAATAAATAAATAAATAAATAATCATAAATTACTAATGATTATTGTTGAAAAATGGAACCAGGTTTAATTCTGGAAATAAAAGCAATAGAGTATAAAAATAATATCAAATTATATATAATTCAGTGCTACAAAAAATATGTTTACAAAAATACAGATTAGAAGAGAAATGACATAGTGGAGGAAAGTATGATAAAAGACATTGTGGAGAGTGGAAGTCGATACAGTGAGATAAATAAGCATGTCATCTAGAGTTTTTAAGGTAACTAATTTATATTTTTTCCAAAAAGAAGTAGGGAAATGGCTGAAGAATATACAACTGTGGAGCAAAAGATAGAAAATTTAAAAAATATTATGGAAATAGAGAAAATTTAAAAATGTAGAATAAGATGATAGTAATTGGATATTTACACAATAATATTCTATTTTTTAAAATTGAATATTTAAATTATTTAAATATTATTTAAAACAATGCTTTTTATACTATATAAAATAATGCTTTATACTCTAAAGGTTACACAACCAATTTGAATGCCTCAAAGAGTTTAAAGATAAAATATTTTCAAAGATATCAATAAATGCAAAAAAATAAAAGAAAGAACTAGGAAGGGAAGGAAGCAGAGAAAGAAAAGAAACAGTCTGGAGAAAGAGAAATCGAGAGAGGCTAAAAGGTAGAAAATTGTAATAATAAAAACCAACAAATGAGTGCCACTATTCTCAGCATTTGGCCTATGCCTGATAACTCATGCAATCATTTTAATAACACCTAAGATAGGTACTTAGGTTGGTACAAAAGTAATTGTGATTTTTGCCATTACTTTTAATGACCGAAACCGCAATTACTTTTGCACCAAACTAAAATTACTGCTATTTTACAGACTGTGGACTAGAGAAGCTAACAGATTTTCTCAGGGTGACCTAGCTTATGAGAGGTAGGACTGAGGTTCCAGCTGGGGCCATCTGGCTCCATTGCTCATCACCTTCACTGCCACGCTCATGCTATTGTTCCTATCAAACAAAGCTGATGTTAATGCAGAAAAACATTAAATAAGACCAAAAAGGTCCCTTGCTACTTACAACTCTATAAATAAGTCACAATGAAGTTTTCATAAATAAGATTTCAAACATTGTTATTGACATATATAAAACAAAAACCGTAAGATATCTTAGGAAGAAATCAATAGAAATGCATTAGTAGTAATAGATTATAATAGATCAGAGAGTTAAGTAATAAAGGTATAATATATTTTAAAAGACAATTATTCTGTTTATCTCAGCTAAATATCTCTGAGAATGTTTCAGCATGTTCATTATAAGATCTTTCAAAACTTTGATATAGAATGTGAATTCATTTAGAAAACAATGTGTGCCACTAAGGTTATTTTATCTAATTCTTGGCCTTTGATTTTGTCTTAAATGATGTTTTTACCATTCCATTGTTCCCAATACTATTTGATAGAAAAGGTTTAAGATAGAGCCAAACACTTCAGCTTTCTCTTTGATCTACATTAGTACTGGCCTATACATATAACCTTTCTTCTTTGTTGTGTAACTAAAAATAACTTATGCAAAAGCAACATGCCTATTTCATAACAAGTTAGTAATTTTTTTAAAAGGATAAAAGTCAAACTTCATGAGATTTCCTTTGTGGACATTACTGTACCATACTACTGCGAGTTTTAATTGGCTTCATCTTTCAGAAAAATAATTCTATTTATCAAGAATTTTTAAATGTTTATAACCTTTGATCTGTAAATTAATGACTATCTCAACAACACAGAGGTAGATTTGAGCATTATTTTTAATATTGTAAATTATTCTAATTTCACAACCTAAATGTTCAAATATACAGGAATAATTATTGAAATAATGATGAATCCCCCATAAAATTGACTCATATAATACACTAAAGAAATGATGCTTACAATTTTGAATTCTCTAAGAAAATAGCTTTGAGAGAATACGTTAAAATAGAAAAAGAAAATCAGAACCCAAAACAACATGTGTATAATATGATTTCAACCACATAAAAAATTGTCTGAAGAAAAGACATTTAGAAAATAATGTGCAAAAATATTCATTGAATGAGTGTTGAGGGAATAATTAAATGATGTTTAAGTAAACTATTCTACATTTACAAATGTTTCAGAATTATAACTTGAAAATGGCAGAAATACTTTCTTTTATTGGTTGTTACAGTCTCACTTCTTTTGGGGTTCATCCAGTCTTCTTTTTCATGTGGAGGCCTTGAAGATTGTAAGTCTCAATGAGGGTATTTTCCCAGAAGAGAGTGACTGTCAGATAAATTAAAGCAACTTGGTCCTATTTCCATGCAGTGGGAATTCCCAGTATCTACCCTATCCTTAGGCTTCCTTATACTTAGAGCAGCTCTCTGAAAATGGAAAATAGGACACCAGTTGTGACAATGTGTAAAATTTAAATATTTTATTATGTAACAACCAAGAGTCTGAAAAAAAAAAATGTTTCCATGATTGAAAAAGACTTGACAGCAACCTAAAACTCTTGAACACATCAAGACAAGGAAAATAGTTTAGATTCTAATCAAAGGGTTTCAACTTTTGGTGTGCGTAAGAATCTCTAGTTAGGATGGGTAGACGCTTTTTAAAAATATGAATTCCTGCCCTTGAGTCTCTGCAATTCTGATCCATTTGGTCTAGTGTAGGGCAAAGGAACTGGATTTTTTTTCTGAACATCTCAAGGCTATTTATGCAGATGGTCCATAAAATACGTTCACTTTAGACTTTCAAATGACAAGCTAGCTTTTCCTGTAGAAATCTCAGATGAAGATTGTCTATAAATATTCTCACTAAAATTAAACAACGTGTGAATAATAAAAAAAATTATCTCTAACAGGCCCCTCTTCTAGCAAGATTATATCGGTCAACAGAGTAGACATCAATATGTTAAAGTAGGTGGTTGTTTGTGCAAACATTTTACACTTTAATCAATTGAAATATGTAATTTATAGCGAATATAATCTTGTAACTTTTCTATTTACAAAATGAAATTTCTGAGACATCACTATCTCATGGATATCACTTGTCAATTTTCAAGTAACTTATTAAATACAAGTGAAATCTACTTAACTTTGGTAAAATAAAACTTCACAAAAGATGAATTTTTATGCCTAATTTATAAAGTCACTGAAAATACCAGTATAAAGTGGCAATCAATATAAATACTTTTTTTTCAAGTAATATTTTCCTTAAATAATGCGTACTTTGATTTGGCTCATGACCTCTTCGAAGTCTACAACTGTATTAGGTGAACTGAAGCATTTGTGCACTTATTTCTGAATCTGTGATTCCCAAACCTGTATTAGCATCATCTAGGATATTTATGAAAATACTCAGATATATCAACGCAGAAACTTTGGTGAAGAAATGGAAGACATAGTAAAATGGACATGGAAATCTCTCTCTCTCTCTCTCTCATTTTTTAGAGAAAACTTTTCCAGATAATTGTGATGCTCAGTAATGTTGCAGATCACTATTTGGGATGTAACTGGCTGGGTTATGCCTGAACTGTTGTAGTCCTTTCCTAATGAAGACCTATCTTTTGGCTTCATTAGCCACTGGAGTGCTTTTCAAATACACACAAATTGTTTACGACACTTTGATAACACTTTATATTGTCTCTGTATCACTGCACAGTTTTCCTCTGCACACTTCTGCTTGAGGTTCCATTATTTTGGCTCAATATATAGTAACATTTGTAGTAGCCTGTTGTCATTTATCATTCCCGTATCAGCTTAGTTGTAATGAGAATTGCTTCAATGCCAAAAGAATGAATAACACTGGTCCCTGAGTTAATTAATGGGACTCTGTCACTTCCTGTCCAAGACAGTACTTAAGTATTGCTGATGAAACAGGTCCAAATACAAAGTAATACATTTTAAACACCTTTAACTTACTTAATTTAGAGCTTCATATACTATTGGAGCCAGAGTTGAGTGTTTCAGAAAAGTGAAGTTAACTTTCTGATATTTTACACTTAGGCATAAAGACTCCTTTTCTGTAAAGGGTCATTAATATAGTTACTGAAAAAACCCTTATGCTTATAGGAAGGGATTGAAATTTACTGATATTTTATGACAAACATTCAGCATTTTCATTGTATTAAGAAGAGGACTCAGGGATTTTTTTAAATCAATGAGTAATAAAGATATAAAACATAATTAGGTTCCAAATCATTCTAAGTTGAAGCAGAGAAGAATAGAAGAAAGAAAATTAGAATTGTAGAAGATTAGAAAGCACAGGAACAAGAACATACCGAGAAAGAATGAGAAAATGGAAAGAAGCTCATCAGATCCTTCTCAAGCTTTTTATCTAAACTGACTCAAGGTGGGCTGGGCTGAGTAGAGTTTTCTATTTTAACACAGGCTTCCAGTATGTAACCAGTAAGATGAGGACACTCAACTTTGACTCTCAGGATTTTTTTAATGGAGTTTCTTTTACTTGTGGTTAATCAGAATGAAGAGAATAGAGTAGACACCCAATAGTTTTACGAAATTGATTTTCCAGATGATGTGAAGCTATCACCTAGAGCTTTCTGCCTCTTCATTTCAGATAAGTTCTGGCCTTTTTTATTTTCCAGGAAATTGGGCTTTTTTTTATGACAATATTGTGTCATGCTGATTCATACATCTATTCAGGGCGTTAATCAATCAATTATGCTACACCATAGTATACATTCCAAGAGCTGCAGTGGATGCCCACAGCCAAGGATAGTACCAAACTCTCCACATATACTATGCATGGATTTATTTTTCTTTACATTTTCACAGATGGAAGATTTGTTTTTCCTCTAGATCTTAGCAACCTCAGCATACAGTTTTTTTCTTGTTTTATTTATTTACTTTTGAGACAGATTCTGACTCTGTCACCCAGGCTGGAGTGCAGTGGCATAATCTCAGCTCACTGCAAACTCTGCCTCCCAGGTTCACGCCCTTCTCCTGCCTCAGACTCCCGAGTAGCTGGGACTACAGGTGCACACCACCACGCCTGGCTAATTTTTTGTATTTTTAGTAGAGACGGGGTTTCACCGTGTTAGCCAGGATGGTCTTGATCGCCTGACCTTGTGATCCGCCCGCCTTGGCTTCCCAAAGTGCTGGGATTACAGGCGTGAGCCACCACTCCCGGCCTTTTCTTGCTTTATTTATTTAAGAACTTTCATCTTTTCATCTGAAGGAAGCACACTTTCCAGCTTCTCTTTCACATGAACTGCCAGCATCACTACCCTTGCACTTTGGGACTAAGTAACATTAGGATGACTGGAACACAAGCACTGTGAAACTGTGACAGTCGATGTGATAACTCAGAAAGCTACTGAGTAACCAATAGGCAGGCAACATGCACAGCATGGTGACTGGATAAAGGGATGGCTCATGTCCCAGTCGTGACTGAGCAGGAGAGTGCAAGACTTCATCACGTGGCTGAGAATGGCATGCAATTGAAAACTTATGAATTATTTAATATTTTTCAATTGTCATTGACAACAGGTAACTGAAACTACAAAAAGTGAAGTCTCAGATAAGGAGGGACTGTTGTACTGGCCAACCAATAAGGTTATATTCAGGTGAACGTGAGCGAGTGTTTTTCAGAAAAAAATTTCTGGGTAAACATAATAGGGTCAGTGCTGTGACAGAAATGTTCCCAGGATGTGAAAATTCTTGGCTGTAGAAAGAAAAATCAGGAAACATGGAGTCAAGGAAAGCATCCTGGGGAAAATCCTGACTTAAGTCTTGAAGAACGAATAAAATGAGCAGGTGGGAAGGTGGCATGAGAGAAGCATTTTGAGTTGGGCTTTGTTTTTGTTCTAGAATACAATTAGTTTGTGGGAAAAAATGACCTGAAAAAATAAGAACAGTAAAAACAAATACAGAAAATGTAGTATGTATATGCAATGGAACACTATTTAGCCAAAAAAAAAAGAAGAAAAAGTAAATGCTGTCATTTGTGACAACATGGATGAACTTGGAAGACGTTAACTGAAATAGGCCAGGAATAGAAAGTCTGTGAAATCTGAGAAAGTTGAATTCATAGAAGCAGAGAGTAAGGTAATGGTTAGCAGAGGTTTGTGGAATAGTGGGGCAGTGGCGGTGGGGCTGGAGAGATGTTGGTCACAGGCTACAAGATTTCAGTGAAATAGGAATAAATTTGAGAGATCTATAGTACAACATGCTGACTGTGACTATAATTAATGACAATGTATTGTATTCTTGAAGATTGCTAAGAGTGCCCCCACTGAAAAATAAAGGTATGTAATGTAACGCTATGTTCATTAACTCAATCTGGCCATTCCACAATGTATAATTTAAAAAATAATAACTTAAAAATAACCGTAAGAACAATAATTTTTTATCTATAATATTATGTGTGTATTAATATAATGTTAACATTGTGAACTATACACACACACACACACACACAAAAAATGTTATCTTTCCTATCTTCTTATCCTAGCTTTTTGGGTGGGATTGACAGTAAAAAGAAGAGAAAATGATTACTGTGTCAATCTGGTATAATTGCTGGCTACTCAACTCACAACAGCTACACCAGCAGGAGTATAAGTCTTTCTATGACATAATCCAGGAATAACCACCAGATAGATCAGCTGAAGTAGTCTGCATACATTTCTTACAATGCCTGAGAAAGTTCATAGGGATGTGACAGGTCTGAGTACCTAGTAAGTCCCTAAGCAGCAAGTCTTGGTACACAGACTCCTAAAAACAACTTCAGATGAGTGAAGTTGGTCTTCATGTTTTGTCCTCACAAACCCCTCTCAAAAACCTCCTCTGTTCTCTCCCAAGGTCAAACTACCTAGATCATATATACTTCTGACCCTAATTTCTGTTTAATTTGTATCTGCTTTACTCATCCTGATATCATTAATAAAAGAATGGGTGTTTGAGCATGGCAACCAGGAGAAAGAAAACCTTGTAGAGACCCTTTTCTTAATTGTGACTAAGGCAATATCCACATAACATAACTCTCCAGGTAATCTGTCCACAACATTACCAACACTCTCATTTCCCTTGCAACACAGTTTTTTAAAAATAATAGAATTATACTTTATAAGATAATTTATACATTATACATATGACTATTAGTGTGATTCTAATATAACAAAGTTCTTTGTTTTATATTATCATTTTGGATATTATCACTTGAGAAAATTAACTGCATGTTGAAGACTTTGAATAGTTACATCTATCCTTTTTGTATAGTAAGGCATAGTTTCTTTTTTAAAATTATACTTTAAGTAATGGGATACATGTGCCGAACGTGCAGGTTTGTTACATAGGTATACGTGTGCCATGGTGGTTTGCTGCACCCATCAACCCATCATCTACATTAGGTATTTCTTCTAATGCTCTCCCTCCCCTAGTCGCCCACCCCTCAACAGGCCCCAGTGTGTGATATTCCCCTCCCTGTGTCCATGTGTTCTCATTATTCAACTCCCATCTATGACTTATGTGGTGTTTGGTTTTCTATTCCTGTGTTAGTTTGCTGAGAATGATGGTTTCCAGCTTCATCCATGCCCCTGCAAAGGACAGGAACTCATCCTTTTTTTATGGATGCATAGTATTCCATTGTGTATATGTGCCACATTTTCTTTATCCAGCCTATCAATGATGGGCATTTGGGTTGGTTACAAGTCTTTGCTATTGCGAATAGTGCTGCAATAAACATACGTGTGCATGTGTCCTCATAGTAGAATGATTTATAATCCTTTGAGTATATACTCAGTAATGGGATTGCTGGGTCAAATGGTATTTCTAGTTCTAGATCCTTGAGGAATCCCCACACTGTCTTCAACAATGGTTGAACTAATTTACACTCCCATCAACAGTGTAAAGCATTCCTGTTTCTTCACATTCTCTCCAGCATCTGTTGTTTCCTGACTATTTAATGATCACTATTTTAACTGGCGTGAGATGGTATCTCATTGTGGTTTTGATTTGCATTTCTCTAATGACCAGTGATGATGAGCTTTTTTTCATATATTGGTTGGTGGCGTAAATGTCTTCTTTTGAGAAGTTTCTGTTTATACCCTTTGCCCACTTTTTGATGGGGTTGTTTTTCTATTGTAAATTTGTTTAAATTATTTGTAGATTCTGGATATTACTATCTGATATTTTACAAACCTGACAAAAATGAGCAATGGGGAAATGATTCCCTATTTAATAAATGGTGTTGGGAAAACTGGCTAGCCATAGGCAGAAAACTGAAACTGGACCTCTTCCTTACACCTTACACAAAAATTAACTCAGGATGGATTAAAGACTTAATCATAAGACCTAAACCCATAAAAAATCCTAGAAGAAAACCTAAGCAATACCATTCAGGACATAGGCATGGGCAAAGACTTCATGACTAAAACACGAAAAGCAATGGCAACAAAAGCCAAAATTGACAAATGGGATTTAATTAAACTAAAGAGCTTCTGCACAGCAAAAGAAACTATCATCAGAGTGAACAGGCAACCTACAGAATGGGAGAAAAAATTTGAAATCTATTTATGTGACGAAAGGAGAGTTTCTTTAAAGCTTTTAGATTTTTTTTGTTTGAGTTATTTCCCTCAAGGTCATAGTATTCATAGTGAATGTAGCTTTCAATAATCTTCATTGAAATGATCAGAAATATATGTGTTTACCATATTAGTGATGTTTTCCTTAAGAAACAATATCAGTATGTGTTTCATATTCATAATTATTTTAATAGGAATAAACTTTGATTTACAAAGACAAAATGATATGCTGGAATGAGCTAATGAGTGGAAGACTGTCTGTCAGAAAATATGTACTTATTAATTTAATAATGAACCAGAGAAAAGAACGTACATTAAAGGTACACTGATAATTGAATGAAATGGTTTAAAGTCCTGAGTATGAACTACCATATCGCCTGTATATTTAGAAAAATGGGTTTATTGCTCCAGAAAGCAAAAAGAGTGTAAACTAGTGAAGTTCAGTTTTTAAATCTTTTGGTCTAATAAAGGCCCTAGAAAATCAATACAGAACCAAGGAAATAATATTATTGGATATGGTAACCTTCAGTTCCAGTAGTTAACTCCAAATGATCAAGTCTACACTAAGAAAATAATTATTGTTGATTAATGTAAACTTAATCTTTTCTCAGCCATTTTATCTGCAACAAACAAGCTTTTCAAAAGTGTACACTGCTCGTGTGATGGGTACACCAAAATCTCGAAGTCACCACTAAGTAACTTATCCATGTAACCAAACACCACCTGTTCCCCAAAAACCTACTGAAATAAAAAATAATCATAAAAAACTCTAAAATGTTAATATATTATTCAAAAATATTTTACAAATATTTGGATACATTTTTATCTTTCTTAGTTAACAAAAGAAAAAGAGCTATTCTTCAATGCATGTTGGTCTTCTATTGATTTTCCCTTAGTGTTACTGGTTGAGAACTGCTAACCTTAATATCATAAATGATCACAAAAGCTGGAGAATACATGCAGGGGCTGGCTTATAATACTATCAGTGAAAGGCATTGTGTTTTAGTCTAAAGTATCCTTCCCAGTCCCTTGGAAAATCAGATCAGATGTTTCTCTGATTGCTACAACACTTTTCAGGTTCATAATCAGCCACCTACATGGCACCCAGAAATGTTTCTGATTTTTATTTGATCATGACAGTATAATGTACTTTGTGGTCTGTATGGAATTAGAGGAACTTATGTAATATAAAAAGAAAAAATAAGATTCAAATATTAGTACAGATGGAATGTATTTTTTTCTTTAAAGGAGGTATATGGAAACTCTATTTTTTTCTCAATTTTGCTGTGAATGTAAAAATGTCCTAAAAAATAAAGTGTATTTTAAAATTTTATATTTTATTATACCTTTTTAAGTTAATTATCAGTGTGTACAAGTATTTTTATCGGGAAAAATTCTATTTTTAAATATCTTTTCAGAGAAAGTGTTAACAGTATTATTTCATAAGTATAGTAGAATTTTTTTAAAGGTTAAGAAATATTAACATTAGTGTCATATTGTCTCACCTTAAAAGATGTATCAGTGTCTGGTCTTTCCTCATTCCAATTATCAGTACTATTATTGAAATAGGTATAGAAATTAATAGGAAACATAAATTTCTAGTATTCAAATATGAAATATGCGTTTAGATGAGTTTGCTGCTTGCCATGAGTTTATAGGATAAAGAAGATAAGATGAATTTTTGTTTTTCATTCTGAACAGCTTTCTTCTTTTTAAACCTCTAATTTACATTGCAAACATGAATTTCAGAAAAACAAGAACTGATCTTTAAACAGAGTATTTCAAATGGCCTGGAATTTATAAAATAATATATTGTATCATAAAAGAATCTGGAATGTGTATAGGAAAACTAAAGAAAAAGTCACTATTCTAGATAAAAAGAAGTAGACATGGGATTAATGGAGGTGATTTCTGTGGGGACATGGATCCAAATATAAGTAATATCATACAGAAATAAATATACTCATAAAATACTCATAAACAAAGAAGGAAAAATACTCATAAACAAAGTGGCAGGTGAGAGAAATTATTTTGAGAGTGATAGTTGACATTATCTTTACAAGAAGAAATGTATAGGGATATAAGACTCGGCTCTGAAAGGAGCAAAGACCTCCTTAGGTCTTTGTTGAGTTTTTTGAGGAAATTTCTAGGAGATGTTATTTGTGGGAAAGAAACAAAATGTAATGAACTCACAATTTTCTCTTACATGTGAATGGAAAGGATAGGTAAGTGATTAGAACTCCTGTTGAAATTAAATTCTACATTTCCAAGTCAAGATGACAGACTGAATCCATAGGTTAATCTCTTCTTCTTCCTAAAACCCCAATAAAATGATATTCAACTAGTAAACAGACATAAATCTAGAATGATGACAATAATGGGATAAGTTTATCAGAATATTCTAGCATGTTCACAGAAACAAAGCCAAAAGGGAGTCAATGAACTTGGCCAAACTCCAAGGAAACTCGTGAAACAGAAATACCTGGGGGTTCCAGTGCATTAGTTGCTTCCTCACCCAACATCCATGTGGTAGCTGCTGGGGGTTGTCACCCAAATTTCACCTACGTCATCTTCCAGGTAAACTTGTTCTTATTGGCAGAGCACGGCAGTCACAAGAAGATAAAATGACAAGTACTTACTTATGAAGACTCTCTTACATCTTAGGCATGCAATGTGGCTCAATTCTGAACAAGTGGAGGTGGAGAGATATTAAGAGACTTCTAGGAAAGGTTTATCTCCCTATTGTAAAGTGTCTCTGAAGAAAACATTATTTTACTTTATTGCATTTATTCTATCTACCCAGAATACCTGGAATTGCCACAGTTATTTGTGATTAGGGAACAAGCCTAATGCTGAAGTGAATTTATCAAGGATGGCAAAGAAGAAGGACAAAAATGAGTCTGTGCCCTAAGTAGCATCACCAAACACATAAATTAACCCTAGAACAACCTACCTCTATATTTATAGATGGTCCATACTGTGTAAGCCACCTTATGTGAATGTTCTTTTACTTGCACCCAAAAGCTCCTGACATACAGCTTAAAATAAAGCTTGTTAATTGACAAGCACCTTCTATTTCCACTGAGTTCTAGTCAATTTTTTATTTCCTAATTCTAAAATATAAACAAATGGCAGTAGACACCAGACTTTTCAGGAAAGCCTGTATCATAGGACTGAAAGAACATCACAAAAATTACCACAGAGGAAAGAGAGAGATGAATAGAAGATACACTTAAAACTAAAATTTCTAACTAATATTCTCAGAAAAATTCAATGTGATATCAAACAAGGTCATGATAATGTGAATAACATAAGATACTATTGAAATTAAAAACAATGGTAAAATTTTAAAAATACTAAAAATACTAAAAATCAAAGTCAAAGAAAGCTGCCAAAAGTAGAACTGCATACAAAAGAAAAACTGTTAGACAAAAGAGAAGTCAGAGAGAATCAATTCAGGAGTTCTAACATTTGGTTAATAATATTTCTAGGGGAAGGAAAAAATGAAGAGAAATTTGAAAATATAAGCACATAAAGATAATTCTCTAGATCTCAAGAATTTGAAATTCCAGATGGAAATACCCTCTAGGTGTCCAAAACAATGATAATAAAATTAGAAATCAATCAGAACCCAAAGGATAAAGAGCAGGTGCTAAAAAGGAAAAACTAGTTATCTACAAAGAATGAGATTAAGAATAGCAGCAGAATTCTCATAAAAAGTATTGAATGTCCGATATCAGACTAATAAAGACCTTACAGATCTAGGGACATTTTTACCCTAGATTTTTTTGGGCTTAGAATACTTCAAGCAGTAAAACTACCAATCAAATTTGAGAGTAGAATGAAGATATTTTCAGATATGATTGAACACAGAAAATTTATGTTACAGATATTGTTCTTGGAAAATTTGCTTCTAAAAATGAAGGTATGGCGTTCAGGAAACAAAGAGAACAATAAGATGAAGTCTCATGATAACTTCTCTAGAGAATTAAGAGTCTATATTGTAGGACTGGGTTTTCTGAAAGAGACAGGAGAAAAAACAGTTCTTAACACATAATGTAATATTAAACAGATAGGGATGGGGGAATCGACTATTATGAAGGCAAAAAGTTTAAAGAAAAAGAATGTCCATGAAAAACTCCAAGACGTATCTATATATCTATATCTCCATATATAGATACAATTGCAGTCATTTGATACTATTTGTTACTGAAGTGAGAGAAGTTTCATTATCATAATAACATAAACATGACTTACTTATTTTCAAAGTTTAGGATCAACCTGTAGATAAGTTTATAGAGAAGGTAAAGAAGACCTAGTTACAATTTCTGAAGAGAAAGTATATGTTCTTAACCTTGACTGTATAGAAGAAAAAATTCAAATTTCAAAATTAGAAAGATAAATGTGAAAAACACTGAAGCAAGTGCTAGAAGCCCTAACACCAATTTTCAAAGTGGAAGATGAGATATTTTCTAGAGTGACATAATAAGGAATTAAATATATTACTTAATGATTCATAGATTAGCAATAGATACCTTAGAAAGATGAAATACTATGTTAGCAGGGTCTGGAGAGAAAAGCATGGGTAGATAAGAGTTGTATTTATATCTATTACAGTAATAAGTTATGCCTTCAATTGATATACAAAGAAAGAGAAGTATAGTAGTATTATATAGAGATATAATAACACAAAATGAGTATTGGTTTGTTTAATGACGTACAGACACTACTCCCTAGAAATTGCTCTAGATTGATACTGAAGACACAAAACAAATAAACATAATACATAATATGTAGCCCTTGTTTGGATTTTGATTCAGAGTTTCGGGGAAAAATTCATTTTGAGATAAGTAGAAAAATGTGAAGATGGGCTGGATCTTAGATGAAATCAAGAAATGTATTTTGTTAGGTAAGAAAAAGGCATCATATTACATAATAAAATGTTCGTACTTTTAAAGAAATTCGGCTGGGCGCGGTGGCTGACGCTTGAAATCCCAGCACTTTGGGAGGCCGAGGCGGGCGGATCACGAGGTCAGGAGATCGAGACCACGGTGAAACCCCGTCTCTACTAAAAATACAAAAAAATTAGCCGGGCGTGGTGGCGGGCGCCTGTAGTCCCAGCTACTCGGAGAGGCTGAGGCAGGAGAATGGCGTGAACCCGGGAGGCGGAGCTTGCAGTGAGCCGAGATTGCGCCACTGCACTCCAGCCTGGGTGACACAGCGAGACTCCGTCCCAAAAAAAAAAAGGAAATTCATGCTTAATTTTTTATACAAGTTGACGTATAAATTGATGAAAAAAATTACATCTCGACTTTGCTTTTAAATAGTCCAGCTGAAACAGAGAGAAAAAGAGAAGAGGAATAGATAAGCAGCACGGTAAATTCTTGGTATTTGTCAAATTTGGATGATGGAATATGAGGATTACACAAATATTTTTTGAGCCCACTTGTCCCTAGGGAACAGGACTAGAGAAAGATAGGCAAGAGATTTTCCTTGTCATTATAGAACTTTCTATATATTTTTTGTTTTTTCTTAATCACACATAATTTCTATGAGGAAAGGAAATTTAAAATGACTGTATTTTTTCCACACAACCACTAATGAACTGCAAAGTTGGATTAATAAGACCTTCAATGAAGAAAACTGTGTGTGTGTTTGTGTGTGTGTGTGTGTGTGTTCACATCAAATGAATGTTTAAGAATATAAACTCAACAGAAGTTGGCACAGTAAATGAATGCAATGTGGCAAAGCAGGCAAGAACTAACAAAGCAGATGAGATTTTATTTGAGTCATAACATAATCATTGTTGATGCACTTATTGACTAAACTAGATTAAAAATTTGGCACTTGAATATGTTATTGTATTTAACCCTTCTAAAAATATTCATTTTACAGGTGAGAAAACTGAGTTTGTTCAGTTGATTAGCTTGTCCGAGTGCGTGTATCTCTAACTGGCAAAACTGGAAGTTAAACCCAGGTCTGTCTGTTTCTAAACTATATGCTTTTCCACTGATAAAAAATAACCAAGATCAGATAGAAAGGAAAGGAGAACTGCATTCCATGAGGCAGAAAGGCATGGAAACAGATACAGAGGAAAAAAACGCTGTTAGTCTTTGGTGGGGAGAAGGATAAGGTGGGAAGCGCGAATGTCAGCAGACCAGAGTGGAGAGTTCAAGTTAGAGAGGAAAAAGGAATCTGTCAAATCAGTAAGAAGAATCCATAGCGTGCAAGCAACAGCAATATATAACTATTGAAATTTTAGAGAGAAAAATGGTTTTACTTCTTTACTCATTCTTTACTCATTCTGAAGTGAAACTTTGAGACAGATGGAAAGTAATACATAACAAAGAAAGTGTTCGATCACAAAGGGGGCATCCATTGCAGAAAGATCTATTGATTAAAATAAATGATGTGGCAGAAAGCTAAACATTTCAAAAAAAGCCAGTGGTTAAAAAGCAGAGACAGTAAGTTCCCAGGCTGAGACTGAGGTTTTCTCAGAGTCACTGAGAACAACAGAAGGGCCCTCTGTGTTCTTTAAACTCCATATGTAGACATCAGTGTAGTGGCACTCACACTATCTCTGACACCAAATTACAGCCATGACACAGAGAGTAAATACATAAAATAGGAGTATCTCAAAACTAGTGAACGCGAACAGTCTTGCCAAAAAATAATTACATGACAGATAATCTAAAATAACCTTATATCCTATCTTTATAAAGAAATATTGTCATTGAACACCATTAGTTATTATAAACTCATGCCTCTGAAAATAAAAAGTTTTAAAAAGGACAACTGTCTTAAAAAATATAACTTTATATCAAGTTCATTGATTTATATAACTTTATTACCAAGTTCATTGATTTATATAACTTTATTACCAAGTTCATTGATTTACTCAAGCCATTTTTAATTTATAATATATATTCAAGGTTCATAACATTCCTAATTTAAAAATTAAGAAAATTAATTATATTATAAAGCTCACAATAGTACGTTAGTTCAACAACTAGTTCTCATTTTAGTTATCAACAATTGGGATTCTCTAAATTCATCTATTTCTTCAACAGACATTTATTGCACATCTACTATATTCCAGGTGCTGAGCTATACAGATAAGTAAGGCACAGTCATTACTCTCACGGAACTCATAGTCTCACAGGGAAAATCAACACGTGAATATGTTTTAAAGTGACAAGTGCTGCAATAGAAGTATTTCCAGCATGATACTTAAATAGAGACAATGACAGGACTAGCTTTACTAAGGGAATAGGGAAAGGCTTTGCAAAGGAAATCTAACATTTGAAATTCCATTTCTTAGAGGAACTAGATGATGATGTGGATGACACCAGGGAGAAAGGTATTCCAGCATTAAGGAGCAGCACTTATAAGAACATAGAGAAATAAACGTTTTAAAATGACTCAGATATAGGGAAACTTTCAAAGCTTTATATAGCTGGAAAGCAAGGTCCATTTCGAAGATGAGACTGAAGTCAACAGGCCATTTATATCACAATAACATCTTCCTGGTGTATACAGCAGTTTTTAAAGTATAAAAGCAGACTTTTTAAACTATATAACAGTGCCTGACTTTTCATTCATCTTTGTGAACCCTCCATAGTAGGTTAATGGAAAAATAACTTTTGGAGACAGATGTACTGCATGAATGTGGGCCCTTATTAGATATAAAACCATGATAATAATATTTACCTTGCAGGGTTGTCAGGAAGATCGAAGGAAAAGCTATATGTATCACTAGTAGGAAAGATTGTGAGCTTATTCTATTGCTCAACAAATAATGTGTTGAGTATCTAGTATGTGTGATGTTGAGGGATGCTGTGAAGAATATAATACAGCCAAGGTGTTGATTTTATGGAACCTATATTCTAGTCATGTGCGTGATTAGGAAAGGTCTCTCATATGAAGTCACATCTTTAGCCTCGATATAAATGACTGGGCACTGGATAAGTGGAGGTCAGAGAAAAGAAGTCCAAATAAAGGGCCCTAGGATAAATGAACTTGTTGAGTTTGAGAAGAGAAAGAAAACCAATGGGACCAGCAGTAGGACAGAGTAGTTGGTGAGCAAATGAGAAAAAGGCATAAGAGATCCAAGAGGTATGGGCAGAAACAGACTTTGAAAATCAGAATAGGAAAGTGACATAATTTCACGTATAAATGAAGAAGATAACGTTAGTTCTATTAATGGTACTTTGTAGCTTTGACACACATTGCCACTAATATTATCTAGTACTGTTTTGTGTGGTAGAACCAGTAGTCATTTCTATTTGTAAGATAATTTACTGAAACAACCAATTACAAATCTTATTTTGTTAAACTAGTGTGATCTAATTATTCTCCTGTGAAAGACAGCAATGGTCAGTCTTCAAAAGAGAAATCACTTTTGGACCAATGGTTAAATCAGAAAAAAAGTCACGGGATCTCAAATACAATTATTTTTGCAGAATGAGAAATATGCTTAGTTTTAATATTTTGGGTTTTGTCTTTTTCTAATATGCACCTCACAATAGAATTAATTGGGTGATTTCCATTTTGTTTAATGATGCCCTAAGGATCTAAACATTTTATTCTTTTTCCAAAAGAATAAGCAATTATAAGAAACATTTTCAATTAATTTATTCAAATTCAAACTGGCACATTTGTGAGATAATTTGGCAATATTTGGGAGATAATTCTAAAGGAATTAATCTGAGGCAATTTGAGGTAATGACAAAGTACCTGACCATAATTTGATTTACCAAATATTTTAACTTTAGCAATTACTAAAAATGAAAATACACTCTTACGAAGAGATTTTTTTTGAAATTCTGTTCTCAACTTTTCCTATTAGCATCCAAATACAAAATTCATTTTATGAAAGTCAAATTATTACATAAAGCAAGTCATTTGCCACAATACTTTTTTCAATACTGTGTACCAAACATCCTTTTCAATATTCAGGGGTGCTAACTTAAGACAGTTACCTTATGATATCTGCAAACAGGGACAATTTGACTTCCTCTTTTCCTAATTGAATACCCTTTATTTCCTTCTCCTGCCTGATTGCCCTGGCCAGAACTTCCAGCACTATGTTGAATAGGAGTGGTGAGAGAGGGCAACCCTGCCTTGTGCCAGTTTTCAAAGGGAATGCTTCCAGTTTTTGCCCATTCAGTATGATATTGGCTGTGGGCTTGTCATAGACAGCTCTTATTATTTTGAGATACATCCCATCAATACCTAATTTATTGAGAGTTTTTAGCATGAAGGTTGTTGAATATTGTCAAAGGCCTTTTCTGCATCTATTGAGATAATCATGTGGTTTTTGTCTTTGGTTCTGCTTATATGCTGGATTACATTTATTGATTTGCATATGTTGAACCAGCCTTGCATCCCAGTATATCTAGAAAACCCCACTGTCTCAGCCCAAAATCTCCTTAAGCTGATTAGCAACTTCAGCAAAGTGTCAGGATACAAAATCAATGTACAAAAATCACATCACAAGCATTCTTGTACACCAATCACAGACAAACAGAGAGCCAAATCATGAGTGAACTCCCATTCACAATTGCTTCAAAGAGAATAAAATACCTAGGAATCCAACTTACAAGGGATGTGAAGGACCTCTTCAAGGAGAACTACAAACCACTGCTCAATGAAATAAAAGAGGATACAAACAAATGGAAGAACATTCCATGCTCATGGGTTGGAAGAATCAATATCATGAAAATGGCCATACTGCCCAAGGTAATTTACATATTCAATGCCATCCCCATCAAGCTACCAATGACTTTCTTCACAGAATTGGAAAAAACTACTTTAAAGTTCATATGGAACCAAAACAGAGCCCGCATCGCCAAGTCAATCCTAAGCCAAAAGAACAAAGCTGGAGGCATCACGCTACCTGACTTCAAACTATACTACAAGGCTACAGTAACCAAAACAGCATGGTACTGGTACCACAAGAGAGACATAGATCAATGGAACAGAACAGAGCCCTCAGAAATAATGCCAAATATCTACAACTATCTGATCTTTGACAAACCTGACAAAAACAAGAAATGGGGAAAGGATTCCCTTTTTAATAAATGGTGCTGGGAAAACTGGCTAGCCATATGTAGAAAGCTGAAACTGGATCCCTTCCTTACACCTTATACAAAAATTAATTCAAGATGGATTAAAGACTTAAATGTTAGACCTAAAACCATTAAAATCCTACAAGAAAACCTAGGCAATACCATTCAGGACATAGGCGTGGGCAAGGACTTCATGTCTAAAACACCAAAAGCAATGGCAACAAAAGCCAAAATTGACAAATGGGATCTAATTAAACTAAAGAGCTTCTGCACAGCAAAAGAAACTACCATCAGAGTGAACAGGCAACCTACAGAATGGGAGAAAATTTTTGCAACCTACTCATCTGACAAAGGGCGAATATTCAGAATCTACAATGAACTCAAACAAATTTACAAGAAAAAAACAACCCCATCAAAAAGTGGGTGAAGGACGTGAACAGACACTTCTCAAAAGAAGACATTTATGCAGCCAAAAAACACATGCAAAAATGCTCATCATCACTGGCCATCAGAGAAATGCAAATCAAAACCACAATGAGATACCATCTCACACCAGTTAGAATGGCCATCATTAAAAAGTCAGGAAACAACAGGTGCTGGAGAGGATGTGGAGAAATAGGAACACTTTTACACTGTTGGTGGGACTGTAAACTAGTTCAACCATTGTGGAAGTCAGTGTGGCAATTCCTCAGGGATCTAGAACTAGAAATACCATTTGACCCAGCCATCCCATTACTGGGTATATACCCAAAGGACTATAAATCATGCTGCTATAAAGACACATGCACACTATGTTTGTTGTGGCACTATTCACAATAGCAAAGAGTTGGAACCAGCCCAAATGTCCAACAATGACAGACTGGATTAAGAAAATGTGGCACATATACACCATGGAATACTATGCAGCCATAAAAAATGATGAGTTCATGTCCTTTGTAGGGACATGGATGAAGCTGGAAACCATCATTCTCAGTAAACTATTGCAAGGACAAAAAACCAAACACTACATGTTCTCGCTCATAGGTGGGAACTGAACAATGAGAACTCATGGACACAGGAAGGGGAACATCACACTCTGGGGATTGTTGTGGGGTGGGGTGAGGAGGGAGGGACAGCATTAGGAGATACACCTAATGCTAAATGACGAGTTAATGTGTGCAGCAAACCAACACGGCACATGGATACATATGTAAGAAACCTGCACATTGTGCACATGTACCCTAAAACTTAAAGTATAATAATAATAATAATAATAGACAATTACCTTATGAGATATATACTTTTATTCCCATTTTACGTAAAGAAACTGAGCCCCTGAAAGTTTAAGTTACTTGTCCTAATTATACAGATACAAAGTGACAGCGAAGATTTTGACTCAGCCAGTCTGCTTTCCATCCCAGGTTTTTCACCATTACTGTATCCTGGAGGTTACACTGGCCTTCGAGAATGAGAGCAGTGCAGGACCAGAGAGGATACTGTAGGAAGCCAGGGCATTTTATGAGGCATTAGGAGCTGAAAGTAGAAGGTGCCCAGAAAATAGGAAGCACAGGTGTGAAGTGATTTCACTGCATTTAACATCTAAACAAAGCTATTAATTAATTCCTGTTTTTAATAGAACCAAAATAAAAGGCACAAAGGACTGCTAGTTTCTCAATTATCACTGGAATTAAAAAACTTTCCCTTTGGGAGTAATTTATGCCGGAATGACCCCAGGAGCATTCAGATAAAATTAGGGAGATATTATGACATCACATCTATTTGTGAGACACTTCCTTCAATGAATTTAATGCTCATAAAACATTTCACAGAAAGAAATACCAAGCTTCGTCTCCATTCCATCAGTCAAGAAACATTTATATTTGCTTGCTTGCTTGCTTGCATGTATGTGATGGATGAATGTTGTTGCCCAAGAAGGATTTTATTCACACTTTTCAGATGGACAGGGAATAACTAGTGATAGGTCAAATAAAATTCAGGTATTCATCAAAACCACATGCCTTTCATGATCTTATTTTGAATTTGCATTCTTTTAATGTTTTTCTGTATAGAGGTAAAGTGATAGCTATTAATAGGTAAGGCTGTGTACTGAAATAACTTTAAACCATGGCCTCTGAGCCATTGCTTCTCTTTCTCAAAGAAAACAATTTTAAAAACCATTTTAGTTAAATATAAAATTAAGACAATTTATAAATTTATATTGATTGTACCATATTATTCACTAATCTATTCATTCAAACAATATATTTTGAATACTATTATATAACAGGTACTATGCTTACAATAAAATATATTTCCACACATGCTTATGCCCTTTTTAAACCATTCCATGGAGAGGTAAGGAAAAGACAAGTAAATTACACTTTATCAAAGATGCTATCTTGTAGATATGAAAATGAGTTTATTCCTTCATGGTTTCTGGATTGCGTGGCTTTAAGCAAGATATTCTGGAAAAGCTAATCTCTTTTAAAAACTATGAAATAATGCGTCTATTCAACTGAAGTAGTGTTTTGCATAGAGTAAGCTCTTAGTAAATGATTATTATATTTATTGCTTTAATATAATTGAATAATTAAATTACTAAATATAATTCCTTAATATTTGGTGATACGTTGTTTTAATCTTTTTTGAATTAGTTATTTATAAAAGAATAGCTAAGTACATGTTGTGGTTAACTTAAGTAAATGATACATACTGGCTTTGTTTCTTTTTTTCAACTTTTTAACCTGATCAGTGTTGTGCCTTGCATGAAACATTATTTAATTTTCTCCTTTGTTTGCTTTTGCTTCTGAGCATCTCCTTTGCCATTTTTTAATGCTTGTTTTGGTCATGTTTAAATTATGAAGTTCTTAAGTATCTTCATAAATTAACTACCTTTTATCTCTGTGGGGTTTTGCAGCACATGGTCTGTGCATACTCTCAAGATCACTCAGTATCTTCATTTGTTCGTGTGGAAGTGTGAATGGGAGGCATGAAGTGGTTCCTACAATGGATTTCCTAATTATATGCGTAAATCTGTTCAAAATCACAACGTAACTACACATATTCAGAGCCAGTTAAAATACACATTCTGTGGACAAGATAATTCAACTCAGAAAAATTTTTAATTAAGAAAAACAATTATGTACCCTGTGTTGGATTTTGTATGCACCTAGCAAGGAAAAAAATAGCAAATTACCATTTATGAAGATATGAAGATACCCTATATTTAATCTCCTCTGGATTTAATGTTTATTAGAGGTTATTATATAACTTACTATGGTGATAAACACAGTAAGAGATGATAACTAAAAAAGTTACTGGATGTCTAGAAATCAAGGGGCCCAAAGGGAGATGGAGATGTCAGAGATGGGCCTAATCCATATCATTTGAGAAAATGGTTTTGAAAAATAGCTCAGAAAGAAATGAACTGGTCTCTTTTCAGTATTTTTAATTATACAAGTTATTCTTATAAAATTTCAAAATATTAAAAGAAAACTAATATCTCCTTTGGGCTCTCTCCCATCCTAGTTATCTCTGTGCCTTCCCATTATTTGTTTTACTTTTCAAATACAAGAGGATTCATAAGCAACCTGAGTACAACTATAACGCTCAGAAAAATTTACATTGATCAGCAATCTGTGTCCATCTCGTTTATCTATTCTTTTTATTCGCCTTTACTGAGGTATAGTTGATAAATAAAAATTGTATGTATTTAAAGTACACAGCTAAATGTTTTGATATACGTGTACATTGTGAAATGATCATGGCAATTCAGCTAATTAACATATGTTAGTTCTCATAGTTGTCATTTTCTTTCTTTTTAATTTTGTGGTGAGAACTTTTAAAATCTACCCTTTTAGAAAACTTCAAATATATAATACATGTATGTTATATATGTATTATATACAGTCACTATGCTGTGCTTAAATCTCCAGAACTGTTGAATCAAGTATAACAAGAACCTTGGGCCCTTTGACTAGCATCTTCCCATTTTCCCCTCCCCTAGCCCGTGGCAACCAGCATTCTACTCTCTGTTTCTATGAATTTGACTATTTTAGCTTTGACGTATAAGTGAGATCATGCAGTATTTGTCTTTCTGTTTCTGGCTTATTGCATTCCAAGTTCATCCATATTGTTGCAAATTGCAGGATGTCCCTTTTTATGATTGAATAATACTCTATTACGTGTGTGTGTGTGTATATGTATACACACACACATACACATATATATATACTATATATATACTATATTATATATTTGACATTTTCTAAGAGGGTAGATCTTAATACATGTATCTATACATAGACACAATAGAGTATTATTCACTATATGAAGAGTTTCAAGTATTATTATATATTGTATATATATAAAAATTTAAAAAACTATTCATCCATTGATGGACATTTGGATTGTTTTCATATCTTGGCTATTGTGAATAATACTACAATAAACATGGAAGTGTAGATATCTCTACAAGGTACTAATTTCATTTCCTTCGGGTATACACCCAACAGAGGGGCTGCTGGCTCACACGGTAGTTCTATTTTTAAATTTTTGAGGAATTGCTGTGCTGTTTTTCATAATGACTCTACCAGTTTACATTCCCACCCATTAGTGTACAAAGGTTCCCTTTTCTCTACATCCTTGACAACACTTCTTATCTTTTGTCTTTTTTTTTTTTTTTTTTTTTTTTGAGACAGAGTCTCGCTCTGTTGCCAGGCTGGAGTGCAGTGGACTTGCAAATCGTTTCTCCCTCCCATCATTTGCCTTTTCACTCTACTGATTTCTTTGCTGTGCTGAAGTCTTTTATTTAGTTTGATACGATCTCATCATTTTATCTTTTTTTGGCTACCCATTTAGTTTAAAAGGTATTTAGACATTAATTCCGAATTGACTGCTTTAATATTGACGTCTTTCCTGAGCTCCATGTATCTGTCTCTAACATTCCACTGGACATTGCCACCCAGATATTCCAGACATCACAGTGTTCAAAAACCCCTCACTCCTCTGCCATTTGCGGCTTTCTTAGAGTGCATACCTTTCAGTCGTGTGTGCAGAAAAGTTGAAGTCATTTTTATAGTGTCTCCCACGTTTGCTGTCTTTAATCAGTCACCAAATCCTGCTTGTTTCTACCATGACCATCGCAATTTCTCTCATAATCTGTCCCCTCTTTTCTGCTCTTACAACTTCTTTCCTAATTTAGACCATAATTATTTTCCTGGACAATTACAATAACCTTTTGTGTACCAGCATTACACTAGTCTCTCTCCACTTTAATCTCTCCACACCACAGTTAAAATATTTTTCTAATGTATACATAAATGTGTATATAAACAGTCGTATACTATGTCATATACATAAAATGTTATATTCATGTATCATGTCATATATATTATATCTTTTTGTTTAAAATAAAATAATACTATAATTTCCAAATTCACCCATTTAGGATACACAATCACATCTCCATGCTAATCTTCCTGACTTGGTCAACCACATTTTTAAACTAACAAATAAAGGATCAGGCTCTCTTTTCAAAACCCACCTCACTCTTATGCAGAGATAATCTGTGTTCTCACAGATCTGTTGTAATCCTCTATCACACTTTGTGGTTTACCTGTTTGTGTCCCCAACTCAGATCTGGACTTCAGAGACTTTGCACATATGTATAAATTCTCCTCTATATCTCAGGTGTGCAGTAGCCTGCCAGCTCATATTAGGTAGGTACAATTTTGTGAATAAATAAACATTGTGTGTCAAGGTATTCCATATGTCACATAATTCTCTATTGCCAGTTTTAGTCATTTTTAACAAATTCCCTTAAGCTAAACTAAAGAGGTAAATTTTGCAAAGTTGTTTCTGCAGGCTGCTGATCCCGGATGGATACATCTGTAAAACAGATATATTTTAAAACAGACATCTAGGTTTCTATACCCAATGAGAAAATTATACAGAAACACCATGTGGGCTCAGAAAACAAAGGATGTGCATTTAAAATGTAGACTCTCAAACCATCGCCTATTCTTCCCTTTAGATTAGATGGCTATAGTAAATGTGAGGTGTAACACAAATACAAAAATAAATTTTATTTTCCAGAATAAAAGAGTAATGAGAATATACCATTTGTTGAGTAAATTTACTTCTAGATTCTGGGAAAGTAATCAAAAATCGTAAGATGTATTGTGTCTGTGTATTCAAGGAGAGCATATACAGTACATAAAATCTTCTGCTGTTTCCTTCTTACATTGGTTTATTTTAAGGTAGCTTAATTTCCATGGATACTTTACTGTAACATTTTAAAATGTCGCACATTTGTACAACACTTTAAAGTCCAAAAGGTCTATTTTTTAATTTTGTTTCATTTTAATAAAACAGAGACCCTGGGAAAGAAGCCTATGCATTGTCATACCCGTTTTCCCAATAAATGCAGAAGTGTTTGTCTAATACCACCACAGCTAAGAAGTGGTAGATGATCTAGATCTATTTTAAGACCAGTTCTACTTTATCAAGCTATATTACCTTCTCAGTAGTTACGAGTGCATGCAACAACATAATTTTGGTGATAGAATCTTCAATTCTAAATACCTGGGTATATTGCATGCATAAGTGTATTTACTGTAAATTTCTCATATCCTTAGCTTTAGTTTGAAAAGCTGAACTGGTACTAACTAGGGTATTATGTCAGCTAACAGTCATATCAGTATTTGGGTTATAAATAAAGAAACGTAGGTGGGATCAAAGCCAATGCTTTCTGTATTAGCTTACTGTGGCTGCCGTAACAAATTACCACAAATGTAGTGCTTAAAACAGCATCAATTTATTATCTTAAAATTCCAGAAGTCTGGAAGGGGTCTTACTGGGCTAAAATCAATAGATCAGTAAGGCTACATCCCTTTCTTGTGGTGGTAGGAGTCTGTTTCCTTGCTTCTTCCATTCTCTAGAGGCTACCTCATTGCTTGGCCTGTGGCCCTTTCCTCCATCTTCAAAGATGACAACATTGCATCTCCCTCTGCCCTTTTTCCGTGCTCAGTCACATCTTCCCCTTTGACCACAGCTGGTTGCTTTTATGGATTCTTGTGATTACATCAGACCCAACTGGGTAATATCAGATAATTTTTCATATCTCAAGGTCTTTAACCTTAATCATATATGCAAAGTTTCTTTTGCTGTGTAAGGTAACATATTCACAGGTACCAGGTGTTAGAAAACGGACTTCTTTGTGGGACCATTCCATCTACCATGGCTTCTTATTAAAATAGATGAAGAAATAGCTTGAGGAAAAAGGAAGAGTTAGAAGCACTGTATAGAAGAGGTGGTCAACAGAGGTTTCATTTTTGACTTTGATAATAGATCAAATGAGTTTCAAAATAAGAATAACTTTGGGGCTGGGTGTGGTGGCTCACACCTGCAATCCCAGCACTTTGGGAGACCAAGGAGGGTGAATTACCTACGGTCAGGAGTTCGAGACTAGCCTGGCCAGCATGGTGAAACCATTTCTCTACTAAAAATGCAAAAAGTTAGCTAGGTGTGGTGGTAGGCACCTGTAATCCCAGCTACTTGAGAGAATGAGGCAGGAAAATCGCTTGAACCCAGGAAGTGGAGGTTGCAGTGAGCTGAGATCACACCACTGCAACTCCAGCCTGGATGACAGAGAGGGACTCTGTCTCAAAAAAAAAAAAAAGAATAACTTTGGAATTAATTTTTATTTATTATACTTTAGGGTTTTAGGGTACATGTGCACAATGTGCAGGTTTGTTACATATGTATCCATGTGCCATGTTGATTTCCTGCACCCATTAACTCGTCATTTAGCATTAGGTGTATCTCCTAATGCTGTCCCTCCCCCCTCCCCCCACCCCACAACAGTCCCTGGAGCGTGATGTTCCCCTTCCTGTGTCCATGAGTTCTCATTGTTCAATTCCCACCTATGAGTGAGAACATGCGGTGTTTGGTTTTTTGTCCTTGCGATAGTTTACTGAGAATGATGTTTAATTTTATAGTCAATATATTATGGGAAGAAAAATTTTACAAGATAATCATTTACTCTTAAGGAAATGACTATTAATATTAGTAACGTTCTATTCCATTCTTACACTTGATATTTAGGCTATCTGTTAAAAATGTACATTCCCAGACTCCACTCACCCCATGTGCTGACTTGGGAAGCTTTTGATAGGGCTTATAAATTTGTTTTTTAACAACCGCAATCAGGTGATTCTGAGTGCTGTTTCCATTTGCTTTCACATTTCATGAAATTCTGCTGTAGTGATTATTTCTGCAGTGCTGGCACTAGAACAGCTTAATCACTGTCACCAGTATTTGAACCTCTAACTGGGGAGAACATTTATCATTAAAAACTGACATTTCGTATGAGATGGCACAAAACAGAATTTTAAATGAGGGTAAATAACATGGTGAAAGGTTATAAAAATAAATTTTAAAAATCAGTACTGCAATTCTTGTGCCATTTCAGGATTGCATACAATTAAAATGAGTTGAATAATCACAAGTTTTGTTTTTTATTCAAAAGACAGTCATAGATTGCCCACTGTACACATAAAACTAGGCCAAGTGCTATGGGAAGATCAAACAAGTATTCTCTGTAGTCACACCTTTAGAAAGCATATTCAATCGTATCCATTCTGCTTTAAAGCTAAGGAAAGAACACTTTATTTGTGTTAATGAGAAAATGAAGTTAATGTAACTCACAAGTTACTGAGAAAAATTAGTTTCAATATTACTGTATTCAGTTTACTATAAATATATCACAAATAGAAGGACACTTTCTAATGATAATGTTAAAAATCTATCTATGAAACTTTCCCAGACAAGTCCAGTGGTCCCAGCAGAAACAGTTTAACTTTTGAATGTAAAACTTAGAACAATTTTCCAATGCAGAGCTCAGTATTAATCTGTATTTCCAATGATGATGGCTTCTTCAAAGCCAAGTTGTTTATAATTGTGTCTTGCTGCATTGGCACCTTTCATTTTAACCCAGAGACCCAGCCATACACACAATTTACCTGTGAGTACTGTAAGAAATGATATGTGTGTGTGTGTTAACCTGAGGATTCAGTATTTTAAAAATAGGATTACTTTTCCAAACTTTATGACTTTTGCCAATCTAAAATTACAGTTATATTATTTCAGTTATATTATTTACTAAATGCAGGTATTCATTTAAAATTTTATTTTTAAAATTTTATTTTTAGAATATGACACATATTTCCTGATAGCCAAATTGAACTTTCTGAATTGAAAATTAGGTGGGATACCTCAATTAACGTCCCTGGTTAAACCATTATAACCTATTCCCTATGCTTTTAAACTCTCAACTCCAGATGTGGCTGAAAAAGTCTATACCATCTGATTCCTATTCACCTCCCCAGTCTCACTGCATACTACTTACCTCCACCTACCTAAGTTCTCATTCATGTTCTCATACCTGAATGCAACTTATCATCTTACCTACCTCAGTGCACTGTACTGCCTACATTGTCCCCACATCTTAAGTTTGTTGAAGGTAGAGCCCAAGAAGAAATTAACTAACAGAAGCGCTGTCCTCGGTGCTGAAACCATGGATTTTTTTGACTAAGTGCCTGACTTTGCTAGCTCACAAAATAATGAAGAAATAAAGAAATGTAACATAGCCATGTAGTAAGTGCTTAAATAGGGGGATGAGCAAAGTGCTATAAATATGTGAAAGAGAATGAAGAGATCCACATCAGTTATCTGAACTTCTAATTTAGGGTGGCAAAATATAAAACTAGATTGAGCTTCTTTTAAATTGATATCAGGAAGGCAGATTTTTCTCTCTCTCAGTTAAAAACAAACAGTTTAACTCTTCACTCCTCCTTTCTGTAGAACATGGAAATATCTTGTATCCACTCGCTAGCAATTTTATGAATTATGACAAGGTGACAGACCATAATTTACTGCTCTCATTTTTTCCCACATTTGTCTCACATGAAAGAGTTTTATTATATTTATTTTGAAGTTTCTCACTTTTCTTTTTTTTTTTTTTGAGACGGAGTCTCGCTCTGTCGCCCAGGCTGGAGTGCAGTAGCACGATCTCAGCTCACTGCAAGCTCCGCCTCCCGGGTTCACGCCATTCTCCTGCCTCAGCCTCTCCGAGTAGCTGGGACTACAGGCGCCCGCCACCACGCCCGGCTAATTTTTTGTATTTTTAGTAGAGACGGGGTTTCACCGTGGTCTCAATCTCCTGACCTCGTGATCCGCCCGCCTCGGCCTACCAAAGTGCTGGGATTACAAGCGTGAGCCACCGCGCCCGGCCTCACTTTTCTTAAAAATAAAATTTGGGCATTGAATTAACGTTTAATAAATTAAAAATAAGTAAATATTAAAAACACAAAATATATAAAATATCTATTATACTTAGAAATTTTATCACTGATAAGACTATTTCTAAAAATTAGCCATATCAATTTATAAAATCAATGGAATATAGATTCAAAGTCAAGGAGAATCATATTTTTAAATGCAAATGAATTTTAATGTGTTCCTGGGTATTTTTAATGTACCGAGATTCAAATAAAAGAATTCTTAACAATTACCTGCATATGTAATCAACTTGAAGTTACATTTTACATATCAAGTAGAACTTGCTATTTGCCTGCAACATTTATAGAGCACGGACAATATGTAAATATATGTGGAACTGGATAGTGAGCGCTTTTAATATGTATTTCTTCTACTTAATAGTGAAACATTCTACCAATTTATTGCAATCATGTTTATGAAATATGCATATATTTCATTTTGATAGCCTGGTGTTTTAACATTTTACCATGCAAGTAAGTCAATTTCACAATGAATTTCAGCAATGGTTGATTAAAGAACAATTTTGCTAAGTTGATGATTTGTGTGAGACAGTTGCAGGGGAGGGGTGATTTTTAAATTTACTCACATAGTCAAGTTTAGACCTCTGTAACTTAGCTACTAGATGATCTAGAAACATATCTGCCCCAGGATGATTTTTGTATTGGCTTAGTTGAAAGAAAAGCGATGGAGCAGACAGCCTATGAATATAGTAGTAACACTGTGGCCAAATACAGGCTATAGTATAATGCAGTCACTGAAAAAAATTATTAATTACTATATAGTTGTACTACATGACTTCCATTTAGCCGAAAATTTGAAACTGTCTGAATAAGCAGTAAATCTAACTATTCTAGCAATTTCATTAATATATGGGTGCTACTATACACATTGTATTATTATAGTTATTACTACCGAGAATTAAAAGTTTGGATCCAGAGGAAAACCTACTTTCCAAGGTTTAAAAGAGGAGCATTGCAAGAAGAAAATGGAATCTTACTTTACTATTACTCTCCGATAATATAAAACAAACATTTTATTCCATGAAAAATAAAACAAATGCAGACTCAAGCAAGAAGTTCAGTTGCCAAATCAAAACCTTAGTAGTGATAGCCCATCATCTTACAGATGAAAGTATTAACCCTCTCTTCTTAATCCTCAGAGACTTGTGAAGAATTGAAGCTATAAGTGCCTATGTAAAAAGGGAAATCCCTGCATGGAGAAAATTTTTAAAGTACTAAGAGAGCTCCTTGGGGAAAATGTTCTTATAGTAGCTGACAGGCAGAGGGTTCATCTTCTTTTCAAGGTTTTCATTATAGCTGAAACTCAGAAAAGGTAGTCAATTAAGGGCACATGCTTTGAGGTGATTTCTACTTTTAAGTAATCAGGTATGACTTGGTGGTGAGGTAGAGCAAATTCTCATGGGAAATTGCTTCCTCCTTGTGCTGGTACTATCTTCGTAAAAGACTAACATTTATTTATATGAAAAAATAGAAAATTTGGGGTGATTTTTGTGACCAGGTTAATCTGGAACTGAACTCTTCTGTACATTTTGAAATTCATCAAAATTTAATTACTGGAGACATCTGTTTATTGACATGGTAAAAAAAGAATAGTTTCCAACATTTAGGATTCTAAGCATAGTTTGCCAATAAATTTAATAAGCTAATTTCCAGCATTAGCGTTCCTCTCTTGCTTAAATTTTAATAGAAACCTTTAAGGTAGCATAATTTGACACTCCGAAATTTTTATCTCAGGTATCATATTGTTCCCCAGTTGGAATTCAATGTAGTGTCTTTGACCTATTTTCTTAAGATCTACAGATATCATGAAACACTGGAGTCATTATCGAGTTATTCTCAGTGTTTCCTACAATCTTGAAATCAGAAAACTATGTCTCTGTAATGGTTGATTGCCTACAGTAGTTGGTAGGCATGGTTTACCAAGTGCTTTTATTACTTCAGAATCCAAATACACTTTTTAAAATTTGGGGATCATATATTTGACAAATATGGGAATCTCTTAAATTACATATTCTGATATTTATACTACTTCAATTACTCAGTTTAAAAATGAGAAATGTAGGCACATTCCAGATGTCTTGAGTTCTTTCATTTGTTCCTAGTCTGGCGTTAGTAATTCCGAGGATATAATTAGCTACTTGCGAAACTACAATGTTTTCGATCCTTTCATGTTAGTCTTCTCAGATTTATAAATATATTAATTTATTCAACAAGTATTTAATGAACTCCTATGAATCTTGTAAAATATGTTAGGAAAAGGGATATGTTAATAAATAAAATAGAGAATGTTACTTTTTAATTGTAGTGTGTAATAAAGTATCTTTAATATTGGAACTAAGGAATAGATTAGTGCTTACACTGCTTATGGATATATAAATTACTATAGAAAATTTATAAAGATATTTGGTAACAAATATTGTAATTAAATATGTATGAATATTTTCCAGGAACCAGCAGTTGGCATCTACTCTAGAAAAATACTTGCCCAAGTACACAGGAGGCAGTTTCAGGATTTTACTGCAGAATTGCTTGTATTAGAGAAAACAGAGGAACAAATCAAATGTCCTTCCTTCAGTAATGACTAAAAAAACTATTTTGAACTCATACATTCTAGTACTCTGCAACATTTGAAGGACTAGGAAAAAAGTTTATTCTGATTTGGAAAACATATTTGATACCTTGTATGTTAAAAATTATAAAAAAAGAATCACTATATCTATAAGGTATGTGTTTGTATGTATGCAAATCCATCAGAAGAAGTCAGGAAATGTATATATAAACTGATAACAGTAACTTGTAAAAAGAACCGGATATGTTGGTGGTGACAGAAGTGAACTCTAGCATTCTCTCTCATATGATAGTGTAATATTTGTATAATTAAAAATCAATAGTGAAAATAAAATTCAATAGAATGAATTCAATTATGGAAGCATGCACAGGTTAACCATGAGTGAAGAAAAGGAAGTGACTTACTTTGGGTAGCTCTAGAAAAGGGAAATAGTTCTTGTTACTGAATTCAATGATATTTATTGAGTCTGTATATAATCCTGTCTGTGTTACCTTCAAAAGTGTGTGTTACCAGTTTATATTTTAACAGAAGTTTTCATGGAGATGTGATAGAGGATTTGTGCAATAGACTGCATAAGTCACATGTTTTTAACAAGAAAAACATGCATTCCATTTGCATAATTCAATTACACTGACTACAGAATTTATGAAGTACAAAAGTAGCCCTATATAATATTTTCAAATAAATAAATATGAGGGAAAGAATTAAGATAAAATTATTGCTTTCACTGTTTTCAAAAGAGTGACAACAAAGTGATCCATTTTTAAAAATTTTTATTTATCTTTAGGAATGTTGCAAAGTCAATAATTAAGCTGTAAACACTTAAAGACAAAGTACTTTTGCACAATCTCTGTGACTCTGTTGTGCCCTCTGGTCAATTAAAGAGAAGGTCAGAGTGATAATCACAGTCAAGAAATGCACTATTGATACTTGTAAAATTAACTGAGCAAATGGTTAATGGGGCAAAAATAATTGAGATAGCATTATAATTTTCCTGAACTGGGAAACATTTCTGATGATCTGTATGATCAGCTAATAAAATATCAGCAAATTAAGATGTCAAAAATGGGAAATAAGCAATGCATTAGAACTAGAATTTTTTTCAAAAGGAATCAATAAATTCAAACAAAGAAGTAGTTTATTCATCTATCTCTTACCAAAAAAGAAAAGCCAAACTTAAATCAGAATCTGAGAAAGCGCTAGATATCGCAACTATACTTTTTTATGTAATTTAGCCCACCACCTCTCAAACTCCTCATCTTTCATACCTAGTATTTCCTTTGAACTTAAAAATAGCGCAGCCATGCAGAAATTTTAGTCTACACAGAAGATAATAGTTGAATTGGGATCTAAATGAGGATAAGCAACTAGCCATGCCAAGATCTTACAAAAAGGGAATTCTAGATTCAGGAAAGAGCAATCACAGAAGGCTAGTATGGTTAATGTGCATGAACAAAGTTGATATTTTAAAATGATCAGGTCACAGAGACTCTGTATATTATGATGAACTTGGACATGTTGCATTGTGAAGCATATTTGTTTGTCTGTGTTTCCCATAAGTCTGTCTATAAGTTCCATGAGGGCAGAAACCATGTCCATCTTATCTCCCCATATATCACTAAGGCTTCACATAGTTCCTTGCATGAAATAGACACTTGATAAATATTTGTCAGACAAAACAATAGATAATCAACCTATTTTTATTTAATTTGGTGATCCCAACTATAAGGTTTTTTCAAGTATGCACTTTTAAAAAGATTGTACTATATGTATTTCATAGCTGAGAGCAAGTTATATTTAAGCCAAGATTTGGGTCACTAATAATAAGAAAGTCCTCTATGAGTGTACGTAAAGTTCACGTGGGGGCCCAATTAGGCCCATACTTTAAGATAAATCTATTTCAGCATTGATTACAATGTTTTCCTTCTCACTTAGAACTATAATGCGCCTTAC
The DNA here is from genome assembly GCF_028878055.3 of Symphalangus syndactylus. Lineage (NCBI taxonomy): Eukaryota > Metazoa > Chordata > Mammalia > Primates > Hylobatidae > Symphalangus > Symphalangus syndactylus. Next base: position 122,501,763 of record NC_072425.2, read on the forward strand.
CCATTATCTTCATTGTTAGTAAGCAAGTATTTCAGAAGATTGAAGAGGGAGTAATAGCTGAAAATTGTTCTCACTTGTTTTATTCACTTTAATTCTGTTTTTAATTGGGGAAGCTAATGCTTTTCTATTTCAATTTTCTATTCATAAGTGTTACTTCATGAATGCAATACGTTTTTTGACACTTCATGTAGGCAGCACTGAATTTGTATTCTACACTTATTTAAGCAATCCTCATTACCTGTTTCTCCATGAATAGGTTCTATGTGTAACCTTCAAAATTTATCTCTAAATTTTAGCTTTCAAAATTAATTTCTGAGTGTTTTTCCAAAAAAGCTTCTCATTGAAATTGCCATTCAGTTGATGGTAGTGAAGCACATCAAGAAATTATGAGTAGATGAAACTCTGAATAAGTTATTCCAGAATAATTTTCTCAAATACCGTTAAGGTAAAAGTATATTAGTTGCAGAAATAAAAAAGTAAAGCTAGTGTTTAACTCTGGAGTGAAATATCTGAGGTTTTTCAGGATGAAGTGGTCATAAGTGAGGGGAGGATTATAGTTAATTTTTCCCCTTGAAAATGTTCCCAAACTGAGTCAGAATGCCCTAAAAAACACATAAAAATGTTGTTTTGGAGATTCCACTAAGAATACCCTGAGTTAGTAGATGTATTAGAGTTCTCTAGAGAAATAGAACCAATAGGATGTGTATATATAGAAAAAAAAATCTGGCTTACACAGTTATAGTGGAAAACAAGTCCAAAATCTGCAGGGTGGGCTGCAGACCAAGGTAAAAGCCAACGTGGAAGTTCAAGTCCAAAGGTAGTCTTCTAAAAGAATCCCTTCTTGCTTGGGGATATCAGTCTTTATTTTATTAAGATCTTCAGCTGATTGAATGAGAACCACCCACATTATGGAGGACAGTCCCCTTTATGCAGAGTCCACCTTTTTAAATGTTAATCTCATCCACAAAACACCCTCAGAGAAATAGCCACAATAATATTTGACCAAATATCTGGGCATCTTGGCCCAGTTAAGTTGACACATAAAATTCACTATCTGAGTCCACCACATGAAAACTTGGCATCCACATGCATTTCCTTAAACCATATTTAATCTCCAAATATAGGCAATAACAAAGCCATACTTTGGCTTAACATAATACAATTATTCTGCATACAATTGAGCAACCCTTATCCCAGAAGAGAATGCGAAGTCCCTGGGTGATATTTACTGTTCTTGATGTACTGCAATGAAATACTGTGATATAAAGGTAACAATACTTAAATATTGATGTAAAGCAAATGCGTCTTATATGACAAGAGAATAAGAACAGTGTATTCATATAAATATATATACACACACACGAACATATTCATGACAAAATAAGGAAGAACTGCTCATGACATAATTGTAGTTGGTATTTATAACAACCTTCTTTCACTACACAGTGTGCATTGCCTTTGAGCTCAGCAAGCACCTCAGCTGGCTGTAGTTTTCATCTGGTGTGGTGACTTAAACCTTTATTCCTGAAGGGTTTGGGCCATCAGAATCCTGCCTGGATTATGTTGTAGTCTCCCACTGACTTTAAACACAGGTTATGGTAATACTAAGAGATGCTCTAAGGGATCACCTGTATTTTAGACCTACTCTTCCTTACCTCCATTTGGAGTAGCAGTTAAATTTCTCCTTGGTAATCAGGATCAATCACCCTAGCCAGCACAATAATTCCTTCCTTTGCCGGTTGACCTAGAAGCATGAGGAGTCCAAATTGCCTAAGTGGTAGCCTTAACATCTAGTTTAGTTGAATTATTGCTATGTCACCTGGTAGATGCATCCCTCCTTTTGAAACTAAGACCTCTATGCCAGCAGAGTCTTGTAAGGACACGGGGACAGGATACAAACATTTTGCTAGTGGGTCACTAGGGGTAATGGTGAGTGGTGCTTCTCTCATTTCCAGCTCTTGGTTCCTGGACCCGTAAATCCTGGCTATAAGACGAATAGTACCATATATTGGATGTTGATTCAGAGCATATACAGCCTCTTGAAGAACCTTGCCCAGCGCCCCAGACCTGCAAGGTTAATGCCTCATAGCTGGCACTGTAGCTGAATCTTCAAAAAAAGGTCTTTTTACCATTTTATGAAGCCAGCTGCTTGAGAATGGTGAAGAACATAACTAAGACTAGTGTTTTTTGTGTGTATGGGCCAATTGGCACACTTTATTTGCTATGAAGTGAGTTCCTTACTGGAAGCAATGCTGTGTGGGATTCCAAACGTGACTGTGGTCTGTAATGGGGTCCTGGAACTTCTGTGTTTTTAAAAATATATATATCCTCAAAATGGAGGTTAAGGAATGACTCAAATTCTGATCTGTATTTACCTTCCTCCCTTCCCCAGTGAGCTTTCTCAGCTAATTTTCCGGCGGGAAGTATTGTTTCCCTATGAGACTGTGGGGAGTGATTTCTATCACCTTGTCCTATTTTACAAGTACCCATCTCAGGGTAGATGACAAGCCACAATTACAAGTAACTCACCTCCTTGCAAGCAGACATCTTCCCTGAGGCATTTGTGCTCCACTTTGCTCATACATTACAACATCCTCCATACAGATCATCCCAATCATTCTGGACTCAGTGAATTCCATGTGGACTGGGAAGCCCTCTCTAGAGAGGTTTGTAAAGTCTTAGAATCCAAACTCCACCCTTACAGTACTGGTATACTTCTAATGCCACATTCCTTTTACTGAAGTCTCCAATGAGACCGAAATTACTGAAAATCATGGAGTAAAGAGAGAGCGTATGATCCTCGGGGAGTTCATTTGACTTGATAATAAGTAGTTGAAAACACTATTTTGTAAAGCAAATAGAGATTCTGTGGGAGAAAACGATAGTTTTGCATGCACTTGTTGCTAAAATTAGAGATTTCAAAGACATGTCCTGATTCTTAGCCACTGAGGGATGTGAGGACAGACCTGGAAAGAGATGGGGGATGAAACAATTCAATTTGTTTACTGTTTTCTGAAGTCATGATATTTCCTTTTTTATATTTGTGAAGTGGCACTTAAGAAAAGTCATGAAGAAATGTGGCTTCAATTAGAACCTCTAAGAAAACATGAATGATTATGTCACACAAAATTCAAATATCTATATTTCTAAAATGTAAGCTCCATAAGATCAAGTGCTTTGGTTCATGATTAAATCTCAGTGTCTATCACTGTACTATCCAGTATGGTAGCTACATGTGATTAATGAGGACTTGAAATGTGTCTAGTCTGAATTGAGATGTTCCATAAGTGTAAAGTGCACTCCAAATTTTCATGACTTCGTATGAAAAAAATCTTGTTGAATGCCTCATTAGTAATTTTTATATTGATTACATATGGAATTGAAAATATTTTTGATACACTGAGTTAAATAAAATATTTGATTAAAAACAGGCTGGGTGCAGTGGCTTACGCGTGTAATCCCAAACTTTGGGAAGCTGAGGCTGGCAGATCACTTGAGGTCAGGAGTTCAAAACCAGCCTGGTCAACATGGTGAAACCCCATCTCTACTAAAAATATAAAAATTAGCCAGGCATGGTCGTGGGCGCCTGTAATCCCAGCTCCTCGGGAGGCTGAAGCAGGAGAATCACTTGAGCCAGGCTGCAGTGGGCAGAGATCACACAACTGCACTCCAGCCTGGGCAACAGAGCTAGACTCTGTCTAATATAATAATAATAATAATAACAATTTCATTGATTTCTGTTTTCTTGTTTGGCTACTAGAAAATTTCAAATTTCACATATGGTTCACATTACATTTCTACTAGACAGTGCTGGCCTAGTATATAGTTTACACTCAACAAAAATGTGTTGAAGTAATGTTGAATTAATATCTTTATTTTATTTTACTTCTGAGATGGGGGGTCTCACTATGTTTCCTAGGCTAGTGTGCAGTAGATAGGCACAGTTATAGTGCACTGCAGCCTCAGAATTCTGGGCTCAAGTGATCCTTCCACCTCAGCCTCCCAAGCAGCTGGGACTACAGACATGCACGACTGTTCCCTCTAAATGTTTTTCTTATATATCATTGCTGTACTCTTTCATCTAAAGAAAAGATGATGACAGAAACCAGAATAGATTTAAGACAAATTTTCAAAAGTGTGATCAAGTCATGTTCCTTTGTTGTATTTGGAAGGCAGTACTTATGGTTTAACAAACTAACAGTGAGATTAGAGCAACTAGCAACCAACTCATTTCTTAGATAGAAGTATGGTCAGCCCTGCTCCTACTTACAATTCCGGTTGTGGGCACTCTCCAGCCCTGTGCGCGAAAAGCAATCATGCTCAGATTTTTCTTTTCTCGCACTCTTATTTTAACCCAATGTTCAGATGGTAGTTGGCTCTTGTGATTAATTAAGCAACACTGCAATCTGAAGAAGAGCAGAACTTGGAACCTCAATACTAATCTCTAAGAAATGACAGTTGCCTTTACAGTAATGAATGATCTGAACCAAAGATGCAGTTGTCTTTAGCAAAAACCATATACTTGAACCTATGACGTATACTCCTGGTGTGAGCAATGACAAAACCTTCCTCCATTGGGTAAAAATATCCCTTAAGCCATCCATTATTTTTGATAGGTCAAATACATGCTACTCAAAGGGAATAAAAAACTATCCTCTAATATTAATAGTACCTCTAAAATCCATAACCCATTTATAATTATGGTGAGCCTGGATTTTTCTAGTTTTAGAACTCTAAAAAATAAATTTGCTAAACTAAAGTTAAAACATTTAAGATAGAGTATAAGGAATAAAAAAAAATCCATCATTTTTCTCTGTGTACATTAAAATGTGTGTTACTTTTTCAGGTATTTAATGCAATTATGTTTAATAACAACTATACTTTAAATTTATATAGCACTTTATATTTTCAAATATATCCTTGTATATTATGCCTCTAGATAATATGATATTAATAAATATTCTTAATTAATATTTTCTGTGTTTATATGCAGAGTTAATCTGAAGCAGTAAATACCTAGTACTTTTGGCACATGAAAATATGTTTTATTATAAAATACATAATAATAGAAAATTTAATTAAAATTAGAGCTGAGCTTAAACCTAACCAAGACTCCTGAAGACTAAAGGAATGCTTTTTTCAGTGTAAAAACAATGTATAACTCATTTTTCAAGACATTCTTCAGGTTTTAATTTATGAAGCAATTATGAAGGATTTTCATCAAATAGTCTTTGTATGAAAATATTTAATTTCATTTGTTATTTGTAGAAATATTTACTCTTTTTTACTACTTCTCTGGTGTGGATAATAAAATGTTTACAATGTTAAGAAAAAAAAGCCTTGAGTATCATCTCCTTTAGCAAGTAATACTCAATACATTTATTTGAGTATTCAGCATAATTTTGAACAATGCAAGGTTGTTCACTACAATACCCTTATGACAAAAGCAAAGCAGAGAAAAATGAAGTTTTAAAGACCTAATGGAATCAAATGTGTAAAGTAGAAGACACAGAAGAAATAGAAAAAATAGAAATAAATGCTTTTTTTTTTTTTTTTTTTTGGAGACGGAGTCTGTCTCTGTTGCCAGGCTGGAGTGCAATGGCGCCGTGTCGGCTCACCGCAACCTTCGCCTCCTGCGTTCAAGAGATTTTCCCGCCTCAGCCTCCTGAGTAGCTGGGATTACAGGCATGAGCCACCATGCCAGGCTAATTTTGTATTTTTAGTAGAGACGAGGTTTCTCCATGTTGGTTAGGCTGGTCTCAAACCTCCGGCCACAGGTGAGCCACCCACCTCGGCCTCCCAAAGTGCTGGGATTACAGGCGTGAGCCACTGCGCCCAGCCAAATGCATATTCTTAAACTTAGGGAATGCCAAGCAGAATGTTTCAGGGGAAGACTAGTATCAGAAGTATGATCGTGTTTCTGTCTTCAAGATGTTCTTATCTTACAAATGTTATCAACGACATTAAACAGATGGAAAACACAGAAATAACACCATTTTTTCATGTTTCCACCAGGTATCAGTAACAACTGCATGTAATTCCAATGTTCTGTATGCAGGCATTTGTTTAGATGAATGAGTTTGATTTCATTTCAATTGCTAAAATAAAGTTGGATGAGATTATGTGGACTTAGAGTGACCACACTAAAACAAAACAAACACATCTTAGGTGGTTTTCTCTTCTGAGTAAAAATAAGGCAAATATATATATACACACACATATATATACAGGTATATATACATATACATGTACATATACATACACATATATACATATACATATATACATATATATTTACCTGTATTTATTGACTACATATTATAATATAAATATATTTTTATATTATATTTGTATTTTATATTTATTTATTTATTTATTTATTTATTTATTTTTTGAGACGGAGACTCGCTGTCACCCAGGCCAGAGTGCAGTGGTGCGATCTCGGCTCACTGCAAGCTCCGCCTCCCGGGCTCACGCCATTCTCCTGCCTCAGCCTCTCCGAGTAGCTGGGACTACAGGCGCCCGCCACCACGCCTGGCTAATTTTTTTTTGTATTTTTAGTAGAGACGGGGTTTCACCGTGGTCTCAATCTCCTGACCTCGTGATCCGCCTGCCTTGGCCTCCCAAAGTGCTGGGATTACAGGTGTGAGCCACCGCGCCCGGCCATATTTATTTTTATATATTAAATATATAGGTATTTAAATCAGTCTTCCTCAGTCTTATCTCGGAAGAGAAGAAAAAGAATTTGGTTTAAATAAAACCCATTCTAAAGGTAGACACTTTGGAAATAAAATTAACCATTTTAGAATTGTTAATACTGTTTAAATTGACGTATCAGTATTTTTAATGCCCTAGAAAGCAGTGCATTGACTGATGATCTCATGATGAAAGTGAGTTTTTAAAAATTACCCTGTCTTACTAACTTTCATTGTAAAGATTACTTAACAACATTTGTTCCATGTATTATTTCTCATAAATTATGTAATGATTTGGAATTTGGAATAACTATTTGCATTGATTCCTCTTGTCAGTTAAAAAAAAAGTAATATTACTGGTCTTCTAGATAAAAAGGGACAATATTCCTGGTGTGCCTAAGTAGTGGTATTTATGATTACATAGCTCATCTATTTACCACCTGGATTCCTTTGGGAAGGAAGGAAAGAAGGAAGGAAGGAAGGCAGGAAGGAAGGAAGGAAGGAAGGAAGGAAGGAAGGAAGGAAAGGAAAGGAGGGAGGGAGGGAGGGAGGAAGGGAGGGAAGGAGGGAGGAAGGAAGGGAGGGAAGGAAGGGAGGGAAGGAGGGAGGAAGGAAGGGAGAGAAGGAAGGAGGGAGGAAGGGAGGGAGGGAGGAAGGAAGGCAGGGAGGGAGGGAGGAAGGATGGAAGGAAGGAAGGGAGGGAGGGAGGGAGGAAGGAAGGAAGGAAGGAAGGAAGGAAGGAAGGAAAGAAGGAAGGAAGGAGGGAAGGAAGGAAGGAAGGAAAGAAGTTAAAAACGAGACTCCTTAGGACACACTTAGAAGGCTGATATATGCTCACCAGCTGCAGCCTATGTCTGTTCAGAAATGGATGACACTTCATCAAATTTAGATTCTCAGCCAGAGCTCTAATTTTCAAAATAAAATACAAACTTTAAGTGATTTCATGTCCACATTTACCAGATTTTGAGCCTGGCTTGAAATCACTGCCAAACTGGCTCTGTGACAGCATCAAATTATTATGTTAGATTATGTGGAATTTCCATTTTAAGGGTCAGAACTCTCAAATGTCAGCACTTTCATGTAATTCAATCTAGTAAAAGAGCGCTAGTAACTGTGAGGTATATAAAGATTAATAAGATACATGTTTGATACTAATTACTTTAATTATATAAAGGGGAGAAGATGTGTGAAAATTTATTATTTATATATGATCAGAAAAGTTTCAAGGTGAATTAGTTTGGATACAGAATGGAAGTAGGATGGAGGACATTTTATGAGAAGAGAAAGCACTGACAAATATAAGAAGATGGAAAAACGCAGAGTATATTAGCAGGGTTATAGGAGAAACATGAACCTGGTGTGGATTACTTGTGCAAGAAAATAGAGGCATCAATCAAAAAGTCAACAGTAGCCTGATGGCAAACATCCTTAAAATTAAGTGAATACATTTGAAATCTAGTACACAATAATAAAACAATAAACATTTTTTAAGTCAGAAAAGTCACATTAAAAAAAAGAATAAAGCAAGGATGCGGATGTTGGAGAACTGGGTGGAAGACACTCAATACTAAGAAATGAAATTGAAGCTACTATAGAGGAATGCAATAAAGGCCAGGATAAAGATGATGGCAAAAGAGCTTCTTTTTTTCAACTTTTATTTTAGATTCAGGAGGTACATATGCATGTTTGTTACTTGGAAATATTTTGTGATCCTGAAGTTTAGGGTATGAATAAGCATGTTGCCCAGGTACTGAGCACAGTACCCAACAGTTAGTTTTCCAGTCCTTGTCTCCCTCCATCTCTCCCTCCTCTAGTAGTCCTCAGTGTTTACTGTTGCCATCTTTATTTTTCTGAGTACCCAGAAAGTGAGTTTTTAAAAATTACCCTGTTTTACTAACTTTCATTGTAAAGATTTAGCTCCTAGTTATAAGTCAAAACAAGTGGTTTTTGGTTTCCTGTTCCTGTGTTAATTCACTTAGGCTAGTGGCTTCCAGCTGCATCTATGTTGCTGCAAAAGACATTATTTCATGCTTTTTTATGACTGTGTAGTATTCCATGCTGTATAGGTACCACATTTTCTTTATGTAGTCCACCCTTGATGGGCAAGTAGGTTGACTGCATGTCTTTGCTATTGTGAATAGAGCTGCAATAATCATGTAAGTGCATGTGTTTTTTTGGTAGAACAATTTGTTTTCTTTTGGATATATACCCAGCAATGAAATTGCTAAGTCTAATGGTAGTTTTGTTTTAAGTTTTTTGAGAAATCTCCAAATTGCTCTCCACGGTGACTGAACTAATTTACATTCCCTCCAACAGTGTATAAGCATTTCCTTCTCTGTGTAGCCTCATCAGCCTCTGTTGTTTTTTGAATTTTTAGTAATAGCCATTGTGACTGGTGTGGGATGGTATCTCACTGTAGTTTTGATTTGTATTTCTCTGATGATTAGTGAATGTGTAACATTTTTTCATGTTTGTTGGCTGCCATTATGTCATCTTTTGAGAAGTGTCTGTTCATGTATTTTGCCGATGTTTTAATGGAGTTATTTGTTTGTTGTTTATTGATTTGTTGAAGTTCCTTATAAATTCTGGTTATTAGATCTTTGTTGCATGCTTAGTTAGAAAATTTTTTTCACATTTTGTAGGTTGACCGTTTACTCTGTTGATAGTTTCTTTTGCTGTGCAGAAGCTCTTTAGTTAAGTTAGGTCCCACTTGCCAATTTTTGTTTTTGTTGCAATTGCTTTTGAGGAATTAGTTATAAATTATCTCCAAAGACTGATCTCTAGAATGGTATTTCCTAGGTAAGAAAGAAGAACTTGAGAAACCATGTGAGAAGTCAGTCTATAAGAATTAATACATTAGTTGCTCTCCTGTTATGGACATGTAAAGCGCTAAGAAATATATATCTGAAAAAGACCTAGATTTGGCCCCCAGTGATCTTAGAGTGTAGCTAGGAGGATAACAAGTGTACATCAATGTTTATTATTATTATTAAATTGCCCAGTGCTCCTATGTGCCAGATTCTACTGCAGGTATGCTATATAGAAGGCAGAAAGTGATGTATTACTTGAAAGAGACAGATGCTGAAGGGGCTTCTCCTGGGTAAGAGACTAGGAAGACTCTGTGAAGAAGGTGAAATTATATTTGGGTCTTCAGATATTTGTAGACCTTGGACACATCAGCACTTGGCGATTTATCAGATATAAGATAGTTAGCAATTGAAGAACTAAGTTTTCCTCTCTGGAGGATGACAGTGCTGTCTATAGATATAAAGCATCTTGGACAGTGACATAGTTCTCAGAATTATGATGATGGGTCAGGCATAGCCATGTTGCAAGTGAGACATACCAGTGCAGATGCGGGGCTCTTAGTATTGAGAGGGCTCAGAGCTAGGCAGAAAACACTTGACACACTAAGATTTTCTCAATCACAGATGCTCAGTGTCACTATAACACATCATTTTATCTCTAAAATGCATTGGAATGTAACCGATCCTTAAAGTTTCTAGATATGTTTATAAAGTCATGATTATCAATTTTATTTATCTTCACTTTCTCTTCATTTCCATCAACACAAATAGATGACTTTGTTTTTAAATAAATGAAATTTTTAATCATGATTCAAGTATAACTTCATATATAGACCTAAGTAGAGAACAAAACACTGTGGCTATATGAAGAAACTGGGTAGCCCTCCTAGGTTTACATCCATCTCAAATATTCTCTCTCTCTCTCTCTCTCTCTCTTTCTCTCTCACTCTCTCTCTCTCATATATATATATATATATGAGGAACAATGATTTCAAAAACACTGAACAGGACATTTAGCTTTCTGATTAAAACTCCTGGTGTAGTTATAGCTTTAATTTGATTTTATTCTCTCTCCTTTTCCTTAGTATCTGCAAGCCATGTAATACAATCCCTCTGGTGCAGTCAACCCAGAACCTTGTGGTTCAGAGTCCAGCTTCTCTAGCAAATGGCTTTTGCAGTGCAGAGCTTTGTGAGGTTGTGACTAGCAGATACTGGGAAGCACGATTATTTCTTACTTTGAAGCTTAGTCCATCTCCACTGAAAAACCATCAAGTTCCTGCTGGCAGCTTCTGGGCCACAAGTTTTTAATCAGTGCTTATCCTTATACCTTAGCTAACTCCCTTATCTAGGACCACCTTCTGCTGGTCCTGGCAGGACCCAAGAATCATTTGATTTCATTTTCCCTTAGTGCCTATACTTACATCTTTTTTTTCTTCAGCGTCATAGACAGAAAGATTGAGAGAGTGAGAAGAAATGCAATGCCTTCCCCCTTCTTGATGCTATAACTTTTCTGACTTATTGGAAAGGGAGAATTCCTTGATTTCCATGGCAACTCCCACTGCTTCTGCCTTTAGCAAGTTTACTCTTACCTTTCCCTTATGTTTAATAATTTCCATTATTTCCTTAACCTGGCTCAAATTCACTTGCTCACACAAGCTACTCATTTTTGTTTTCTTTAAGGAATTCATAGTGTTTGGACAAATTTAATATTTGAATAGTCTTCAAGGTGTATGTGTTTAAATTTGCTGTGTATGGCTTAACATTTTAATTAGTAATCAGTCACTTATATCCTAGTAGAAATTAGCCAACTCTGATAGGGGTATAGTACTCTTAACAAGAGGGGGAGAGAGGGTCTGAATGGGGCTGTTGACATAGAAAAGATATTCCTGAAGCAAACATTCCAAATGAAGAAATTAGGAATGCACATAAAGCTTACTTAACAATATGCTTACGTCTGTGATGAAGATGTTCAAATAACAGAAATATGTAAACATCTGAAATAAAAAGATATGAGCATGCTCTCAGAACTTTAAGAGAACATTCACCTACCCATGCTGGGTAGTCATTTTCCTGCCAAGGATGTAGATTGATCTATGTGACCTTTTCCAGAGATTTTTTTTTTAAATTCACATTTCAGATTCTGCTCACTTTTAATAAAGGCAAAGTTATTAAAGAATCATAATCAACTTCAAGAATAAATATTTAAACTCCATGAGTTAATTGGCCAACCTTTTTCTTCTTCGTCCTCTGAATGAATATGTGTCTTTTAAACTCAGTTTTCATTTCCTCATCTTTAAAATAGGAAGGCCCAGTTTTTCTTTGGATCCTGAGGTCTGGCCATTCTCTTATAAGGAGATTAGTTAGAACTGGCCTTTTAAGACAGGGTGTGTGTGTGTGGGCTTGTGTGTGTGCAAACAGGTGTGGAGAAGGAAGCATTGTTACGATTCCCTAATATAAAAATAACTGATTATGTAACTTTTCTTTAATATAAATAACTGTTTCCTGAGTGAAGCAAGTGCAGAAAGCCAGGATCCTGTGGCACATATTTCCATAGGTCACAACAACCCAGTTAGATAGACTGATACATGCTTGCTCAGAGTGACAAGACTGAACAATAAAAATAAAAAAAATTGTTTCCAGAAAGTGATTTTTAAATATAGGAAACAAAAATGAAGAAATAAAAATAACACAGAAAAAAAGTTTCTTAGAGGAAAATGTAGTCTGTTTACTTTGTACACTTTAGCCATATGCAGCAATTTTCTCATGAAAATCAAATTTGAATTTTATAAAGATATCTGGATAATAAGTAGTTTGCTTGGCTTAGTTAAAAATTAGCTCTAAACAACTATGCCTCAGTTTCCCCATCTGTAAAATAGGATAACAATAGTACTTACCTCATAGGATTATTTTGATGAGTAAATAAGTTATTTTTTAATTAAAGTGTATTTTAAATGCCAACACATGTTAAAAAGTAAAAATGTGGCCAGGCGCGGTGGTTCATGCCTGTAATCCCAGCACTTCGGGAGGCTGAGGTGGATGGATCAGGGGATCAAGAAATCGAGACCATCCTGGCCAACATGGTGAAACCCTGTCTCCACTAAAAATACAAAAATTAGCCAGGCATGGTGGCAGGCGCCTGTAATTCCAGCTACTTGCGAGGCTGAGGCAGGAGAGTTGCTTGAACCCAGGAGGCAGAGGTTGCAGTGAGCCGAGATGGTGCCATCGCACTCCAGCCTGGGCTACAAGAGCAAAACTCTGTCTCAAAAAAAAAAAAAAAGTAAAAATGTAAATGTATATCTCTATATTGTAAAACTACACATTAAAGAGAACATGTAAAATCAACACAAATTAAGTAACAAGTGAATCCCATGGTGTTGACCTATTTGAAAGATGCATCTCCAGGATGTAACAGAATTTAGGAGATATAAAAATTTGATGGATTGATGATAATGATGATGATGACAGTGATGACAACAATGACGATAGATAGAATAATAGTCCCCATTTATTAAGAACCCCCCATGGGTCAGATCTGCATTAGGCACATTACATATATAATCATTTCCTCTTTTAAAAAAAAAAAGAAAGAAAGTTGCCATTAAACGAGTGATTTCTGGGTCTAAGACACCATAGCAAACATTATTATTTAGCATGCTTACATTTCAGTGGGGCCTCTACTCTCAAGAAAACCAGTGCTATTGGAGATATGTGATATGAACTGGGACATGTTAAATATCACTGGAACATATGCTATTGCTTTACACTTCTGTAGCTTCATTCCTGTTACTGGAGAGGAGCACCATTTTCAAAAGTAAGTCATAAGATCAACCTGGAAAAATCCATCTTAAGATGTTCCCCTTGACACATCAAAAGGATAGCACACCATACTTATTTAACTGCTAAGTTGAAAATAGCCATTTGTCTAATTATGCTTTTATATAACTTTTTGGTAACTCATTATTTCAACTTTAAAAGTCAAATTCTAGGGATATGGAATTGTGAAAGAGGAGAACTTGCATTCGCAAGTCAGTGCGTGAATTGCAATCAGGCAAAAATACAGTGATCTCATCTGTAACATATAAACTGGGTAATTTTTTATTTATGAAGTAATGCAAATAATTTAATATAGATTACTACACTAACTCATAGTGTACTTTACTTCAGTTAAATAATGCCATTTTGTGCATTACTGAAATATAAATGGACGTGAAGCATGCAAAATAAAATTATGACATTTTGGCATACATTGTGCTTCTCAAAAAGAAAAAACAGACGCTAGACTCTGAAGTCATCATATTCTGCTATTAAAGAGCTTGATCATATCTGCCTCAGATTTCGCTGAGGTCATTGAAAGCTTCAGTTATCTTTGCACCACTTTATGTTATTAATAGGTTGTTATTCTTTATATTTTAAGCAGCCAGTTCTTAAACGTCATAAACAAATAAAACAAAGGGCCATGGTCAAATCAAGCCATCATTAATAAAAAAGAAATTAGACTAAAAACATGACTAATAAAGTTTGCTATTTACTCTCTTGCAAACTCAACTAATTTTGCATGTTATGAAATAGTTCTTATCTATCACTCCACTCCTGCATCTGTTCAATATGCAGTTTTACCAGCAAACTAGCAGAAGACATCTGGCCAAGAGGAAAGAAAAACTTGTATGAGATTATGGATTTCTGAAAATGAGTAATTTTTTAAAAATCTTGAGCAGTGGTTTCGATTGTGAAAATACAGCAAACCTTCCCAATGATTGATGTAGAGCAATCTTTTTTTTTTTTTTAACTCAAGACTTTAAAAAAGGAAATGTAAATATTCTAGAGAGATGCAGGATCTTACTGATGGCCAGAGTAAGAATCTGGCATTTTTTTTCCTGCATATTTACACAGGGCAGTTCTTTTTAGCATGTTATTACCCTCTTGCTTTATAATTGCTGGTTTACATTTTTGATCATTGTAAACGCTAACAGAGCGCAAGTATTTCATATTTCTTTCCTTCCTTCCTAAATATGGATAATAGGCTCTATTTGACAACACAGTTGGGATTAGAAATACTGTGTGAAATATGTCTTGAGAAATATCTACAGCACAGAGATCAGAAAATCACAACCCATGAACCAAATCCAGCCTTTCACTTGTTTTTATAGTTTTATCGGAACATAGCCAGGCTCATTCTATGGCTACTCTTAATTACAAAGACAGTTGAGTAGTTATGATTGTATGACTCAAAAAGCCTAAAATGTTTGCTATCTGGTCTTTAAAGAATTTTGCAAATTCATGATTTACAGCACCGTAGGGACTTAATAAATGGTAATTATTTTTAATTCTGCCACATTGGAGAATTACTTATTTTGCACAAACCACCAGTAACTTCCAATAAAGATACTTGTTTTGAATCGGTAAACTAGCCCTGTCCAATAGAATGAGCATTATATTTTCTAGTAATGCATTTTTAAGAAGAAACAAGCTAATTTTTTTTTTTTTTTTTAGGTGGAGTCTCACTCTCTCACTCAGGCTGGAGTGCAGTGGTGCGATCTCGGCTCACTGCAACCTCTGCCTCTAGGGTTCAAGCGATTCTCCTGCCTCAGCCTCCTGAGTAGCTTGGACAACAGGCGCATGCCACCATGCCCAGCTAATTTTTGTATTTTTAGTAGAGAGGGATTTCACCATGTTGGCCAGGTTGGTCTTGATCTCTTGACCTTGTGATCCACCCACCTCGGCCTCCCAAAGTGCTGGGATTACAGGCATGAATCAGTGCTCCCGGCCACAAGTTAAATTATTTTAAAAATGTTTTATTTAAACCAATATTATTATTTCAACCTATGATATTATCATTTTAACATATAATCAACATAAACATTATTATTTTATTAATACATTATTTAAAATCTTCAAAATCTGATGTTTATTTTACACTTACTGTGCATCTTAATTCGGATGTCAATTTTACATTGGAAATATTTCATCTATATTTAAAGTTCCTAAAATTTACTCTTGAAAAATTTGATTCATATATTTACGTGGTTCCAAACATAAATGTTTTTTAGAATGTTTTCTCATATGTTTTCATAAAGCTTTCTAATAACTAAATATCAAGGATTTTAAATTTAACTAAAGTTAAATAAAATTTAAAATTTAGTTCTTTAATTACACTAGCCACATTTCAAATGGCTACCATATTAGAGGCATTTTAGGCAATATAGGATTTTACTTATTTTTATTAATAGCAATAGTCGTAACAGCTACCATTGACTGACCACTTAATTGGTCACAAAAATCTAAACAGATATGGAATCTGGGGACTCAAGTTAGCAAAGCAACATGTGCAAGGATACATAGCTAGTTCAGTAGGAAGTCTGAACCCAAGATCGTATTTTAATTCACACTTTTTCTCCTATTCTGCTATGCAGACCCCAATTCATCTTTTACATGCCAAACCACTGTCTCTTTGCTTAATTTGAACTTAAAATCTTTGGGGAAAAAATTAAATATGTATTCTCAACTTGTGTTTTAGCCCTGCAGAACACTATACTTGGCCTCTCAGGTTTGTTGGTTTTTATCTATTTTGGTTTGTGTTTGAGAGGTCCTATTACAGAGCTTTTATATCTTCCATCTCTTCCCAGCTGATTCTTTTCCCTGTGGTGCTGGTGTCAGCCAGGCACACTATCACATGGCCAGGCCCATGGCCTGGGCCTTCTGTCCTTATCTTGTTGAGCTACTTATGCTTTTCATCTTGGAGAGAGAGAGAGAGAGTATGCATGCATGTGTATGCGTGTGTGTGTGTGTGTGTGTGTATGTGTGTGTTTTGTAGGGGGGTGGTTGTCTTGCTTTTCCAATTAGTCTTACTTTGATTTGAAAAGGGTAGCCTTTCCTAAACAATTCCAGTCAATCAACATTTCTTTCCTAACCTGCAAGGCACCAATCTCTGACTGCGTTTGGAGCGCAGCCTTAAAGTCCTTTTTTCTTTATATAGTTATATTTATTTTTGTTTGCTAAATGTCTGCTTCTTTGACAGGAGATGAGAATTTAGTTGCTATTTTTTTAAGGTTACTTCTTGGCTAGGAGGCATTACTTAAACCTGAAGATTATGGAAGCCAAACTCTAGAGGCCTGAGTATTCAAACTAATTTCTCTCAGCTATTGACATCTAAACACGTCAAATATTGTATACCATTGTATTCTAGTCTCTCTTGGATCCAATTTTTATCCCCTTGTTAAAAAGTCTGTAAAAGGTCCTCATCCCTTTTGAAAAGAAGGCAAACAAGCACTTCAATGACATAAAAGACTCAATTCTTTGGCATTTCAGTTCTTCTGAAGAAATCTTTAATTTCCTGAAGGCATCAACCTCTCTTTTATGTTGGGACTTTTATGTTGGCTGCCCTCACTACCTGGTTCATTGATCACCCACCATATCTGTTCACCTCATCTTCCTTGGGTCCAGTACACTCAAACTGGTAGACTTAGAAGTTACTTCCTCTTTCAAGCTTCCCCTGAGCCCCAAAGGCATGTTACGTACTTGACCTTGGCTCACACAGTGGCCCAGGTGTGCCCTTAGAGTAGAACTTCTCAGTCTGTGTCATCATTGCCCATCTCTACTACTGGGCTTTAACTTTGAGGACAAGGGTGATGTCTTATTCTCATTATCTCTATTCTAATGTATAACAGAGAGGCTAACAACAAAATAAAACCTTAATAAATATTTACTTATTTAATGAAACCATTTATTTTAAGTGTGCAAATAAAATTAAGTTGTTATATATAGTCATTAAATCATATTTGGGGGCTTCCTAAGTGCATTCAGTATGTATCAAAGTGAATGTTGTCTATTAAAGGTTTTTAAAATTTAATAATAATAAGCATTCTATTAAATAGAATAAGCACTCTATAAATAGCACTCCATCATTTGCTAGATACCATTTCTCATCTCTTACTGAAATTTAATTAATTGAAATGTTTGCACCTGAAAAGGATTTTTAAGGCTTATTTTATTCTGCACAAAATACAATATCAAAGAGATATAAGAATAGACTTTTCCTGACATATTTCTTTCTGATTTTTTTTTTAAATTGAAACAGAGTTTTGCTCTAATCGTCCAGGCTGGAGTGCAGTGGTGTGATCTCTGCTCACTGCAACCTCTGCCTCCTGGGTTCAAGCAATTCTTCTGCCTCAGCCCCCCGAATAGCTGGGATTATAGGCACGTGCCACCACCCCAGCTAATTTTTGTATTTTTAGTAGAGATGGGGTTTCACCATGTTGGCCAGGCTGGTCTTGAACTCCTGACCTCAGGTGATCTGCCTGCTTTGGCCTCCCAAAGTGCTGGAATTATAGATGTAACCCACCGCACCCAGCCGAGTTTTTCTGATATATTTTATATTCTGAAATAGCTATTGTTTGTATTGTCTAGCATACTTGTTACTTTATTATTTTCTATTATAGAACAAAAGGAAAACAAGCACTTAAATGGAACACAGAGTGTGACTGTTTTGGTGGTATGAGAAAGGGCACTTAATGGTAGTTCTTCACCTGTATTGGAAAACAGCATGCCTTTGAAGAGCTGATGAAAGCTAGAGGCTCGCTCTCTCTTTTTCTCCAGAAAAAAGACCAAATGCATGTACATGTATATATGCCAATTTTGCCTACAACTTTAGGACTCTCATGATTCATTTGATAAAAAGAGGTTAAAAAACCCTAAGCTAAAATAAGCCTGAAAAGAGCCTGACTCCGCTAAAAGGTGGGGCAAAGGTGGAAGGACATGACTGTGAAAGATGGGGAGGAAGCATGTGATTTAGAAGAGAAGAATGTGCAAATTTGCTTTGCAAAGAAGGCACAGGTGTGCTTTGCAAACCTCTGCAGAATGCTCTCTACCTTAGATGCTCCCTAACAAGAAGACCTGAATTGTTTGGAAGCCAAGCCCTTGTGCTCCTTCATACATCCACTCATTCACCCATTTAATTAAGATAGATTTATTTGGTTCCACTGTGTGCCAAGAATTGTGTTTAAGAGTTGGGGGAGGGGTGGTGCAATTGTGAAATGAGCACAAATTGTGAATTGGATCTTTTATGCCAATATGTCATTTTCTTGTATGAGTCATGAGAGTCCTAAAATTGTAGGCAAAATGGGTACATATACTCATATGTGCATTTGGGCCTTTCTCTGGAGTGAAAGAGAGACAGCCTATGACTTTCACCAGCTTTTCAAAGGCATGCTTTTTTCCAACACAGGTTAAGAACCACCTTTAAGTGTCTTTTCTTATTTTCTTTTTTTTTTTTTTGAGACGGAGTCCCGCTCTGTCGCCCAGGCTGGAGTGCAGTGGCACAATCTCGGCTCACTGCAAGCTCCGCCTCCTGGGTTCACGCCATTCTCCTGCCTCAGCCTCTCCCAGTCGCTGGGACTACAGGCGCCCGCCACCACGCCCGGCTAATTTTTTTGTATTTTTAGTAGAGACAGGGTTTCACCGTCGTCTCAATCTCCTGACCTCGTGATCCGCCCGCCTCTTTTTCCCCAAAGTTAAAGCCCAGTAATGGAGATGGCAATGATTTGAAACACGACACTTCCTCTGCATTTCTCACATATACTAGCATGTCATGCTAGAAATAAGGAAAAAGAGTCTATTCATTTAGAAGTTTCTACTTACCATGTCACTGATTTTGTACTCACTAGCTATTTTCACTTATTGTTATTGATACTATGTGCAAACAAATGAGGTTTTTAGTGACTTCCAGAACCATTACATATACATTAATGTTAATATTAAATGTCTATAATGGAAAAGTATTAATGTGACATATAATTAATGTAATTATAGTGCAAGATTATTGTTTTAGGCATCATAATACTGCCTAAAGTAGGACTTATGTTTTTGTATAAACCTCATGAAAAACATGGCATCTTTTGGTTGCCCTGAAATTATTTATGCACATAGGGAAGTATCAAATTAAGATAGTAGTCATACGGTTTCAGTGGCACTCAGGTGGAGTCAGAGGCCATTTTATTATAATTCTCTGGGCTATTCATTGGCACTCGGAGTTGAATCTGTTTCCCTGGTAACAATGAACTGCTTTGCAATGAGACACGAAAGGAATCAAATCAACGTAGAAGTAATTCTGGCCTCAAGTAAATTCCAGTGAAACCAAGGAAAACTTCTTGTATATAATCCATCAGAACACCAGAGAGAATGTGCATAAATAATTACCTTGGAAATGAGGACATAGCACTCTGTCTTCCACTCTCCTATTCATGGCATATAGCACATCATATTGTTATCTGTCATATTTGTTGATGACACTAGACACTAATTATGATCCACATGCAGGTGTGGCTGAAAGACCTATTTAGGAATGACAGGACTTTTCACTCTGCACATGTCATGATGATTCCTTAGTTTTGCAGCTGCAACTGCTTGTCGCAGAACATGCTGCTATTTAAGGGGCAGCCACTTAGATAGGAAGTCAGCCCCAAGTCTTTGCACAAAAGAGCTACCCAGTTGCTGAATATGCCATGTCAGTCTGGTCTGTGCTGCGGAGTTATCCTAACTTCCTACAACTATTTCCTGTTTAACAGTTTATAGACTTTTCACCAAGTGCTCATGTCTTCCTTTGTACTCTTTACTAATGCTGAAACTGACAAGCTATATCTTCATGAATATCATTTAAATGCTAGGCATTTATTTTCTCTTTCAGTTATCTATTCATTCAGAAAATATTTATTGAGGATCAACCATGTCCCTGTTCCCTCCTCTGTGCTATGTGCTGCAAATAGAGCACAAACCGCTTCCTAGAACCCTTTTGTAGGATGTTCCCAACTTGTTATTTGATTTCAAAGATAACCTGTGAGTGAGATTGATAGAATTATTCAGGACACTAGCTGCACTCCCTATACAAGATCATATCACGTGACCACATTGAAATTGGAGCATGATCATAGCTTCAGGCATTGTCAATCTTCTGTCAACTGGAGACGGCTGCAACATTGATGTCATTTGTTGTTCTAGTTCTTAATTAGTATTTTCTTTCTCAGTCCGTTCTGCCAGAAGAAATGTCATTAACTTTTATCTTCATTTTGACACACTCTACTTTCTATTTTTTTTTATTTCCTGTATTAAGGTGTAAGTTCCTTGAGGTTAAAGGCTATGGTTTTATTTATCTTTGTTTCTATTGCTACATCTTGCACAGAAATTGAAAGGTTCTACACTTATTTCCTCTGCATGGAACACTTATCCCATGGACATGCACGAGGCTCTGTCCCTCAGCCCTTCACTCAGTTTAAACATCACCTTATCAAAGAGTCTGCCTAAACTACCCTACTTAAAGTAGTAACTACACGACTCTTTTATCCAACTACTACCCACACATCCCTTTCCCCTTACCCGGCTTTATTATTCTTCATAACATTTATCACCATCTGGCATACTTACTTGTTTATCACCTGTCTTCAACTACTAAAAACCCCATGAAAATAGGAACACTGTCTGTTTTATTCACTGTTGTATTCTCAGCACCTGGAACAGTGCCTAGATCCTAGTGGGGCACTCAATAAATATTTTTCAATTGAATAAATATCTATGGTAAATCCACACATATTTATACTGCCCAATAAAGCATAGAGATGTGATATTTTATTATATGACACTGGTAATACATGAAGAGTGCACATAGGTGCCACCTTAAGCATCCCTCTGGGATGGTGACAAAACTCATATTGCAGAAACATTTTTGATAACCATTGACTTGATGTGATGCATTAATTATGTAACTGCAGAAATAGGGGAATGAGTCAGCTCATTTATGTGTAACACTTGAACCTCAGATAGGTGAACATATTTCCAGAATCCTACCATATCATTCTCCTCTTCTTTAATTAGTGAAACAATTGTGTTGGCAATTGCAAGCTGATGCCAGACACATATTGCTAAACCCGAGTAGATCATCCCTATTAGTAGTTCCAATCCCATGTGGCCCAATTATTTTCCTCCATATTTAAGCCTCACTGACAACAAAAGTGCTCAAATCCCATGTGACAATTAGGCAGAGGCTGGCAAACTTTCAATGAATCTATCTAATCCTGCATTGCATCTTTTTTTCCTTTCCCTTATTTGTCAGCAGATGTCTATATACTGATGATAGCTTCCATTTACCCAGACGCTCAGGCCAGCAATTGGGATATTATCTTTAACTCCTCTCTTTTTCAGCCTTCAAATCCACGCATTTGAAATGCCAAGTCAGGTCTACTTTGAAACTCCTCTTCTTTTAATTCCCACTAACATTAAATGAGTTCAAGCCACCGTCAACTCTTATGTGGATGAATGCATTCCCTTTTCACTGGTTGTCCTGCCTCTGGCTTTGTTCCTCTCCAGTGCATTCACCTCACAGTAAACAAGATTGCCTTCAAAACTCCAAATCTATGTTGACTTTTCTTTCTCATTGATATGAAGTCAAATTCTTCAGGTGTCATGAAAGGCTATCCATGAACATTTATGCCTCACTCACCAGCTTCTCAACCATCCCTATTCCTTTGAATGTCAATCATTCTGAGTTACCTGGGAACTTATGCTTGTTCTTGCCTCTATACTTGGTGAAACCTCTCTCCAATTTTGATGAGGCTTATTCCCCATTCTGGTTAAGTTTGAAAGTTTTTCTTGATCTCCTGAGACCAAATGAGGCACTTTACGTCTGTGCCCATTTATCGTGCTGTTGTCATTCCTTTCATAGGATTTGCCACACAGTGATGACATTGCTTGCTTACTTTGCTTTTTTACCCGCTAGCTTACAAATATATCTTCTGTGCTTAACACAGTGCTTGGCATGTAGTCAATGTTCAGCATTATTTGTTGAATGAGTAAGTTCTTGACTGCAATGAAAGTGTATTTACACAGATTCAGATGATATGGGATAGGATATGTCTTCATATTACATCTACTTGGAAGTTACTTTTGGAAGTCCACAGATCTCTCAAGACAATCAAGGAGCTTTAGAATATGTAACTGCGTGATTTTAAGTAAAGCATTTCCTTATTTTGAAGCACAATACATCTACTATGTATTGATCAAGAATGCAATTCCATTATAGGAGAGAGTGTATGTGTTCATATGAATAGGAAACAAGGTTTATTTAAAGTATTGGCTGTTACTTTCAGGAGGTATGAGGCAAACACAATTTTAACCTCCTTAAATGCAATTAAATAGTGTGGGGAAATCATTGATTAAGATTGCACTTTCACTTGGCCTCTTCCACCTGAAAAGTGCTAATTGTTGGATGTGTGACAGCACCAGAAAATGCAGAACAAATGAATAAGCATAATACACATTTAGACCTAATATTATGAAATTTTAAACTGACTTCATTTAAAGTTAGGTGTGTAACTTTAAAAGTAAATGTTTTAATTTATATATTTTACTGAAGAGTAGATATTTGATCATAGTAATATACCAATTTTTTTCTCTAGCCACTTGCATTTTTTTAAAAAAAAGAGGCATGATCTCACTCTATCTCCCAGAGTGGAGTGCAGTGGTGCAATCATAGCTCACTGCAGCTTTGAACTCCTAGGCTCAAGTGATCCTCCTGCTGCAGCCTCCCAAGTAGCTGTGAATACAGGTGCTGCAACTATATCCGGCTAATTTTAAAAATGTGTTTAGAGAAAGGATCTCACTGTGTCACCTAGGCTGGTATCAAACTCCTGACCTCAAGAGGTCCTCCCATATCAGCCTGGGATTACATTGCATTTGTGTATTAATATTTTTTTCTAGTTGTTGAAGAAAAGCTATCTCTATCTACATTTTCAATGATAAACCGTAATGTTTTATTAATTAAATACAAAATAAAGCAGCTGAAAACAGAAATAAATTCCCAAGTCATTGTGATGATTCTGGACCAATAATATAAGAAAACACAATGGTAAATATAAGTGTATGAAATTTTAAACACACACATATACACATCTATATAATTAGAAAACCAAATAAAATAAAATAATAATAATAGGCATAATGAAAAACCAAAGAATGGGAAATATCTACAACCAATGCTACCTAGATGGGAAAGGGCATGAAAAGACATTCATATAATAAAAAGATAAAAAATAAATATTAACAAATCAAAGTAATAACAACAAATAAGACAGATGGCATTTGACATGTGCCAGACACTCTTTTGAGCACTTTTCACATATTAACACATACAATCCTATAAGATATGCAAAATTATTTTCCATTTTTTTTTTTTTGAGACAGAATCACTCTGTTGCCCAGGCTGGAGTGCAGAGGCATAATCTCTGCTCACTGCAACCTCCACCTCCTGAGTTCAAGCAATTTTCATACCTCAGCCTCCCATGTAGCTGGGATTACAGGCATGCACTATGACACCCGGCTAATTTTTGTATTTTTAGCAGAGACAGGGTTTCAACATGTTGGCCAGACTGGGCTGGAACTCCTGACCTCAAGTGATCTACCCATCTCAGCCTTCCAATGTGCTGGGATTAAAGGCACAAGAAACAGAAGATAAATTACTTGTCCAGTGTCAACTAGCTAGAAAAAATGATGAAATCTAGATTGAACTTAGGCATGGATTCTTTTTCACATATAATTACGTATTTAAAATAAAAAAATCAACCTATACTAATGTCAAGATGCAATAAGCACAAAACTTATGAGCAACCAGTTAAATAGTGACTTGTTATTGTTGTTTCAGAATACAGTTAGATAATAAAAATGAGTTCATTCTATCTTCTGATTCATATGGTCATTCCTTATCATTTTATTCCATATAAATAATTCAAAAACTTAACAGATTTGTGCGAAGACATTATAACATATGTGAAAAGCAGAACTGAGTATAGCAGGGGTGGGTACTTGCAGTAAACCCTGAAAAATAATGCAGCCTTAACAATTGTAGTCCAGGGGAAATGTTAAATAGATTGGAACCATCAATGTAAGGAAATTTATGTAGCCGTAAAAGCGATAGAACTCAAAACTAAAAGCCAATAAAGAAAAGTGTTCATGAAAACACATTAGGTGAAGTACAAAATACAATTTTTTAAATACACTCTTATTACAACTATGTTAAAGCTATATAAGCCAACAAATAAATATTGGAAGTAAACAGGAAGACAGCAGTTATTCCACAATGTAGGTAAAATTACGGATTTTTTTAAGTTTACTTTTTTAATGTTTTAAGTTTTCTTAAAAAATGACTTTTTGATACACTTATACATAGAAAAGAGTTAAGACTATGATTTTATTTTTAATTTGCTAAACTGTCAAACCTGTGACCTCGCACCATTTCTGCATTAGACACCAAAGCCTAATGGGATAAATAATTAATAGCAGGTTCTTATAAATTTTTATAGACTTAACCTATGTCATCTAACCTTTTAGCCACAGTACATTCAAGTGCTGGAAATGCTTTTCTTTGTTGAAAAGAAATACTAGTTTTTAACTGCTTTTGCAAAAATGTACATACAAGCAAATAGGAGGACTTAAAAATCTATTGATATTTTAGTATTATACAAATATCTTATAATTCATTATTCCTCTATGTCTATAAATATATTGAATGCTTATTCAATACAAATTAACATGTATAGGCTTTCTTTCTTCATTCAATGAGAGCCTACAAGGTACAAAGTTCTGTAGCAGCCACTAAAGAAATGGCCCATTCTCCCATGATGCTTCTATTAGTCAACTTAAAACATCATTATTATTTAATTTCAGTTGTGGGAAGTGCTAAGAAGAAGTATAGGTTTTATGAGTACTTGTTAAAAGGGTGTCCAATTTAGGATCAGGAAAGGCATTCTAGAGATAGTGACTTTGATCTGAGTCCTGAAAGATGGCTAAGAATTGACTAGATAAGGACGTAGTGGTTAAGTACATGACAGCATTACAAACTGAGGGAGTTAGATATGCAAAGGCCCTATAGAAAGAAAACTGGCCAGTGTGGTTATAGTGCACAGAGAAAAGAGAATGGTCAGAGAAGTAGACATCTGGACCAGAAGACTAAGGTCTTGGTGGACATAGCCAAGGAGCTCATTCTTCATCTTAATAAAAATAGAGTCTTTTGAAAGGTTGCAAAAAATGGACAAATTTGCATTTTTAAAAGAAAGACATGAGTGGGTGCCAGGAATTTCTTAAGTAGAACTCCTAAGAAAGATGTGAAAATATATTTTACAATTTAAACACAAAAATTAAATATTCTAGAATAAAAAAGAAATGTGTAAGATTTCTGTAAGAAAAATTTTAAAACATCTCCAAAAGATGCAAAAGTAGACTCGAATAAGTGAGAAGACATCCCCTTTCTTGTATTACATTACTCAACGTTATAGCAATGTTTCTCCCATGTTAGTTTATGAATTTAACTCAATCCTTATAAAAACATCATCAGATTTTTTAATGTAGTAAGACAAGTTGATAATAAAAGTTCATATGGAAAAACAAACATGCAAGAAGAGGTAGTAAAACACTGGAGAAGAAAACTCATAAGAGAACACTGCTTCCACCAGATATAAAAGTGTACTTCAAAGTTTCTATAATTAAAATAATGTGGTAATGGCACATTAATAGACAACAAAGTCAGTGGAATGGAATAGAAAGCTCAGATATAGATTCAAATACACATATAAATTTATTATATGATATAGGTAACATATTTGGGGCATCACTGGGCAAAGACAGACTTTTTTATTAATGCTTGTGGGACAACTGGTTTACCATTTGGAAAAAAAATAAAATCAGTTGCATACCTCATACTATACACCAGAATAAATTCTAAATAGACCAGGAATCTAAATGTAAAAAAGAAAATTCAAACAAACAGGAACCTGAAGAAAACAGAGGTGAGTTCCTCTTTAATTTCATTATACAGTAGTGAAATATTTTGTATTTCTCAAACTCCAGAGGAGATAAAACAGGAATAAACCAACTACAAACTTAAAAACAAAAAACTAAAACAACACCATAAATAAAATCACAGA
This sequence comes from Symphalangus syndactylus, assembly GCF_028878055.3. Taxonomy (NCBI): domain Eukaryota; kingdom Metazoa; phylum Chordata; class Mammalia; order Primates; family Hylobatidae; genus Symphalangus; species Symphalangus syndactylus. Next base: position 122,528,223 of record NC_072425.2, read on the forward strand.
CAATTGATAAACTGGGAGAAAATGTTTGCAATGTGTAACACAAAGGACTAATCTCCCCAGTACATAAAGAACACATAAAATTGAAAGAAAAAAGATCAATACCCCAATGGAAAAACAAGAGAAAGACCTGAACTGACGAGAGAGAGAGAGAGAGAGAGAGCTTACTCGAGTACATCCAGTCCCCCAAGCAGTTCAAATACAAACACAATTAGAGAAATAGTACAAATTAAAACAGGGGTAGTTCCCACCTATTACATAGGCAAACATTAAAAAGTATGACAACACACCCTCTTGGTGGGACTACGGGGAAACAGGGACTGTCACACATTGTTAGTGGCAATGCCAACTTGCACACCTTTTTGGAGAGGAATTTAACAATATTTAATAAAACTGCAGGTACATTTACCTTTCTATCTCGCAATGACACTTTTAGGAATTTACCCTGAACATACATTGCTAATACACATGCATGAGGTTATTCATTGCAGCATTGTTTGTAATTGCAAGATATTGGAAATGAAGTAAATGCTCATACATAGGAGAGTGATTGAACAGAATTTCGTACATCCACACAGTGCAGTACTAAGAAACTGTAGAACAGAATGAGGAAAACCTCTATAAACTAATACAGAGTAATATCCAAGATATTTAACTTAAGGAAAAAAAAGCCAAGTGTAATGCATGTCATTTGTGGGGCCTTGCCAACATGAGGGGGATGGAAACTGCCCTCAAGGCAATGCTGTGCTGAGGAGCTGGAGGAGTGTAGGAGGGGGGTGGGATGTGAGGCTTCTTTCTGTGTGCAGCCTGTGCATGTCTTGCTGCTGCTTTGCAGAAATGCTTCAATTACATGCAGTCCTTTGCCAGATAAGGCAGGTGTCCAGTGCCCTGGTTCCTCATCTCAACTGGGCTTATGCCAATGATATAAAATTTAGTGCAGTTCCCTGAGCCTTAATGCCTCAAGTGTAGATTGTGTAGCTGTTACTAAGGGATGAAAGGAACAGAGTGATTATTGAATAGAGTTGAAGAAGTTCCAAAGCAATAGAAGATGGTGTGATCATTGGAAAGTCAATTGACTTAAAGGATAAATATAAAAATATTGAGGCTAAACTTGTTCAAGATTTTGCCAATAATATAAAGGAAGCGGCCAGGGATGCACCATCACTGCCACTGTACTGTTGCTAATCCAGGGGAAATCAAGAGAGGTGTGATGTTAGCCCGAGATGCTGTAATTGTTCAACTTAAGAAGCAGTCTGAACCTGTAACACCCTCTGAAAGACATTTCTCAGGTTTCTATGATTTCTGCAAATAGAGACAAGGATATTGGCAACATCATTTCTGATGCAATAAAAAGGTTTGGAAGTAACAGCATCATTACATAAAAGGATGGAAAAACACTGAATGATGAATTGGGAATTATTGAAGGCTTTAAGTTTGATCAAGGTTCTATTTTCCCATGCTTTATATACATCAAAAGGTCAGAGATGTGAATTCCAGGATATCTATATTCTATTGAACAAAAAGAAAATTTGTAGCATCCAGTTCATTGTACTTGCCCTTGCAATTGCTGATGCTTGCAGTAAGCCCTTGGTAATAATTACTCAAGATGATTATGGAGAAGCTCTAAGTACAATCATTTTGAATAGCCTGAAAGTTTGTCTTCAGATTATAGCAGTCAGAAACCCTGGCTTTGATGACAATAGAAAGAACCAGCTTAATGATATAGCTATTGCTACTAGTGGTTCAATATATGAAAGAGGCTAACAATAAATCTTCAGGATGTTCATCCTCATGACTTAGAAAAACTTGGAGAGGTCATTCTGACTAAAGGTGATGCCATACTCTTCAAAGGAAAAGGCAACAAGTCTTAAATTGAAAAATATATCCAGGAAGTAATTGAACAGTTAAATACCACAGCTTATAAAAAGGAAAGCCAAAATGAGCATCTGGGGAAATTTTTAGATGGAATACCTGTACTGAAGGTTCATGGGACAAGTAATGTTGAGGGGGGAGGGATAGCATTAAGAGATATACCTAATGCTAAATGACGAGTTAATGGGTGCAGCACACCAACATGGCACATGTATACATATGTAACAAACCTGCACGTTGTGCACATGTACCCTAAAACTTAAAGTATAATAATAATAAAATTTAAAAAAATGAATGAAAAGAAAGAGTTACAGATACCTTCAATGCTAAATGAGCTGCTGTTAAAGAAGGCATTGTTCTAAGAGAGAGTTGTGCTCAACGTCAGTGTGTCCCATCCTTAGACTCATTAGCTTCAGCTAATGAAGATCAGTAAGTTGATATAGACATTATTAAAAGAACACTCTGAATTCTTGCAATGAAAAATTTTAAGAATGCAGTTGTTGAAAGATCATTAATAGTTTAAAAATGCAGAATTCCTCAGAAGTTGATTATGAGGCTATGTTTGGAGATTTTCTGAATGTGGTAGAGAAAAAAATTATTGATCCAACTAAAGTTGTAAGACTGCTTTATCATGTGCTGCTGGGGTGGGCGACCAGCTAACTACAGCAGAAGTTGTAGTCATGGAAATTCCTAATGGATGGACCCTGGAAAGAGAGGAATGGGTGGAGTGGGAGGACATATGAGCATTAGCATGTTCTAACCCTTAGACTGTTGGTTTGCCATTATTAATTAACTGATGAGAAGCTCAGGAAAGTGTCTGTCACAAATAGCTTCAGAGAAGTCATTGAAGAAATGGCTGGCTGATGTTTAAGAAAATCACTGTAACCATCAGTTACTAGTTTCAGTGGACAATATAATAATGATTTGATGCCATCATCATCCAGATAATTTATTTCGTACTTTTAGACAAAAAGACATTTTTGCATTTTAGAAAAAAATTTTAAAGGAGTATCAATCGTATGTTGTCCTTTGTGTAATAAAGGGGGAATGACAAAGTCTACTTTCATCCACTCATCTCTTCAAAACAAATACCAGAAAAAAATGAGATTTGTTATCAACATACGGTGGCTGGGAATGGAAATGAAAGAATGTGAAAAGAATGATACTTCTTTCAGTATACTTTTTGTAATACACTGCCCTTTATAACATTTCCTCCATAAAAACAAACACAACCAACCAGAATGTAGAGAGAAGCTAAAATGAAAAACAAATAATAACATAGGAACCTAACTATATTACAAATAACCCCATGGTTATGTTGTTTATTTGTAATACAGTTACATTCATACGTTATTAGAGAAGAAAAGAACTTAGGTAATTTGGGAAAATATTATTTAATATTTTTATTGGTTACTATACACAGATATGGTATGCTAGTTAATAATTTTGTCTAAGTGTATTGGTTAGCAATTCTGTAACTACTTTATATGTATACCAACATTGAGCAAATAAGTAAAAATATTATGGATGATAAGGACCAGGTTTCCCACTGTTGGAGAGAGAAGTTGCAAATAAAAAAAGGAGGAAAGGCTAGAATAAGCACTGTTTTGCTGGGCTGAAATAAGAAGAATAAGTATGAGTTCATAGTTTTTAATTTAGATATTTAATATAGATTTAATATTAACATTTAATATAGAGATTGCATTTTAGATGTTGAAGTAAATGTAGTAAATGAAGTAAATGTAGATGTGTAGATGTGTGTGTAAGTATCCACACATAATGTGGATATTCCAAGAATATTCCAGTAACGATGAATACACTTGGTATCCATTCTCCAATTAAAAGAGCCAGGGCTTCTTAGTAAAATGGCTGATTATATCTGAGGCAGGGAAAATATAAGATGATAAAGGACAATCTTGTGGTGTCAGAAAATAAGGAAATGCTTATGAAATGATTGGGAAAAGCATATGGAAAGGATTCAGGAGCTACAAATTAGTAGCTCTGGGACACTGTGAGTAAAAAAATTAAATAGTGGTCATAATGTGTTATTACCATAAGATAAAAATCAATGCCCATGAGCTCAAACTGATATAAGTAAATAAGTGAATAAATAAATAGATGGAGGAGAAGCTCCAGCTTTTCCATATAGTAAACTTCCAATGAATAATGTAGAAGGATGAAAGGGAAACAGAAAATCATCATTAGGTAAACAACACAGTAATAATTGCTGCAGGAAAGAATCATCAATGGATGGTAAAATTAATAGGTGAATGTATAATAAGAAACATAAATTTATATAGTCTCAAAGCATTTCTTCATAAAATGCCTTTTAATTATTAAAGGGAAAATAGTAACTTAACAGTAGAGAAACCTGGTGGACACCATCTTAACCAAGTAATTGAAGGTAACGCCACCAGTAATAAGACATATAGGCATGACATTCCTCCACACTGAGAAAGGTACAGCATCACTTCTGTAGTATTTCTGCCACATGCAAAAACATGAGACACCCAGGAGGAGGCGGTGGGAGGCAGACAGGAAGAGAGGGAAGAAAAAGGGATAGGTATTGATGGAGGTTTGATATTACCACCTCCATTAAGATGTTGATAGTGAAGACAGGAAGATGTGGAGGCAGTACGTAGATTACAAAAAAAAAAATTGTGAATCAACAGAATTTGAGGATCAATATGAGATGAGAAACAATGGATTCTGAAGAGAGTAGAAGGAGATTTAAGGAAGATACCCAGATTTGTGTGCTGCTGTACAAGTGGTTGATCTTGCCTTGTATTAACGACAGGATAAATTGGAGGAGACAAAGTTTTAGGGATAATTATCCACTAATTTAAGATTCTCAATTCATCAGTACTGCCATCCCAAGCATGTAGCATATCCTTACTGAAGTCTTTTATTATTTTATTTGTTTATTATTTCTTATTATATTATTAGGGTCAGATAATCAAATTATGTCCACGGAGAAACTAGTTTTACCTTGATGAAATTCACACTTGCAGGCCAGCTTACCTTGCTGCGATACATGTCCTCGTGAGACCGGGGGTCAGGGTGTGAGAAGTTCTGTTCATTCTGGTTTAGTCTCTGTAGTAAAAAGAAACACATTTTTCCTACTTCATAGACTATCTCTTTCCAGCTTAGTGATAAGTAGGAGGCAGTAATGGCCTCAGGTATGTCATGGAAGAGACCCTTAAAATGAGTTCTGTTCTCACATTATATTGTCAGAAAAATCCCTGCCCCTGAGCCACCATCACAGCAAGCATTCTGTTTGAAACATAGAAATAATTGCCACCAGTTTTCTCCTTTATTTTATATATAAATGTCAAAAAAAGAGACATGAGTATCTTAGATGTGAAATGTTAGGCTTAAATTTAGATATTTTCTGTTTGAAGTTTAGTACATTTATCCAATATTAGTTTATACACAAAACATCTGGAGAAAGAGAATGGGTCTTGGACAAGCTAGTTCTGGGTTCAAATTTCAGCGCTTCCACTTAGCCAATAACAGGTCTGTGAACCCTAACAATAGGCATAAATTATTGAAGCCTCATTTCCCTAGAGTATAAAATGGAGTAAAAGACTTGACTCATAAAATTCATGGAAAATTAACTGAAATAGTTGCAAAACCAAGTATGGTATCCAGTATGTGTGTTTTCACAAAATGAATGGATGATATTTAGCAAATATTAAATACACAAATGGGTTATATTTTCATTTTTGTTTCCTACTGTTTTATTAGGAAACAAAAACTAAATAAGGTAAGCCCTAGCAATAAAATCTCAGAATTATTTTTTTCTTGGTGCAGCCATTCAGAAAAATTAATTAGTTAATTTGTTTGAAGATCATAAATACCAAGGTAGTGAATCATTGCTAAAGCAAGCATAATTATCATAAAAGTATACAATAATTTACAGATTAGGTGAATAAGTTTTAGCTATGTGGTAAGAAATATAATGTATTATTATTCACCTGATCTGGATCAAACTTTGTTGGGTTCCAAAGACAACATTTAAAAATATTTTTTAAAAAATATTCCTTCATATGATAGAACATACTGTGTTTGAGTTTGTTGAAACTTTTGCTCTGATTATAAAACTTGATTTAGATGAATTCCATCTGTATACTCTCACTGGGGAAATAACCTGTAAATGAACCCAAGAGCGACTGATCTTTGAAAATAAAATACTCTCACATTGAACACTATCTCTTTGAGTGAAATTATGACGAAATTACATCAATGGTGATATAGGGAAGTAGAGAGGAGTTATTTCAGTTAAATCAACGTTGATTAATCATGTTCCATGTCCAAGACATTATAAGTAATGTTGTGGCTACATCATTTTTAAAGTGTGGCACCTGTCCTTAATGTTGGGAATCAAGTAGGCCTTGAGGCTCAATTCCATTCTGGCTCAGGAATCTATCAAAATTATGATCTTGGGCAAGTTACTAAAACCTCTCTAAATTCCTCTTTCACCCTCTGGAAATGTGAATACCACAACACTTACTTTGTGAGAATTAAAGGTAAAATATTGTTGAAAATAATCGGCAGGAAATCAATGTCTAAATATCTTTCTCTTTCTATGATAGAGTTTTTGAGAAGATTAAATTTAAAATTTTTAAATTTTGTATGTTTAAAATTTATGTATTTATGTATGTTAAAGGTTATTAATCATTATACAGATATATGAAATTGTTATTATAAATAAATATATAAATAGGTATAGCTCACTGTTATTTATCTGGAAGGCCGACCTCAACCAATGAATGCATATTTTGGAATTTGCTTTTTCATAGCCAAAATCTCATAGCAAGACATTGGAAAACAGGATGGATTTTTCTCCATGGTAGAGAACTGATGTCCTTAGTTTAAAAGAAACTGTGTAAAGCAAAGTCTCTGTGTATAAAAAGAGAAAGCTGTTGTTATATTAGTCAGATAGTGAGGATAAACTAAAGAAATGTGAAAGGATATATATATATATATATATATATATATTCTTATTCAGGCTTTGTCAGTCCTTTACTAATTTTTTATCTTATTTAGAATGAGAAAAATACCATAGAAATGGAAAAGGGATAAGATAATGAAAATTGCAAAGGAAATTCAAATTTACTTTGCAAAAGGATTATTACAGCATTTCAGCCTATCCTATTTTTTGTGCATAATTTTTAAAATTATGTTTCCTTGTTCCTTTTACCATGCTTAGTGAATCTGTTTCATATAGGTGTTTTGTTTTGTCTTGTTTTAGTTTTTGGTTTTTTTTTAATATGGAGAAAGCTTTCAGTAAATTGTCCATAAATAAATCATTGCAGCCCAGATTTAAAAGTACATTTGGCCTTAGGCCATTCCTCATAACTAGTGAAAGCTCAAAAGTATGAGCACAATGTGGAAAAAAAAGAAAAAATATATAAAGAGCTCAGCAAAAAGGATTTAATAAAGGGAAACCACATATTTAATTTAGATGTCTTGTACAAAGGCTGCATATTACCCAATGCTTTTAATATATGACGAGATATTGAATATCATAATGGAGAAATAAAAATCTGCATTTATCTTTAGAACTCTAAACAAAACTCTTCTATTAAGTCATGGTAGGTTGATATCGCAGTATAATATAAAAAATAATAATTCTGAATACAGGCCAGGCACAATGACTCACTCCTGTAATCCCAGCACTTTGAGAGGCTGGGGCAGGTGGATCACTTGAGGTCAAGAGTTCAAGACAAGCCTAGCCAACATGGCGAAACCCTGTCTCTACTAAAAATACAAAAATTAGCTGGGCGTCGTGCTGCCTGCTTTTAATCCCAGCTACATAGGAGGCTGAGGCAGGAGAATCACTTGAACCTGGGAGGTGGAGGCTGCAGTGAGCTGAGTTCGCACCACTGCACTCCAACCAGGAAGACAGATTGGACTCCATCTCGAAAAAAAAAAAAAATCTGAAATTCTGAATACATTTATTTCTGCACATATGGACATATACTCAAAGGAAATTCATAAAATGAAATTACTTGTTAAAATGATGGAATTATGGGATCTTTTCCAGATCTTTCTTTAATGCTTTTACAGATAAAAGCAATGCTTAATTTAGAGAAACACTATCATGCATTATACATTCCAATTTTACCTGAAAGTTTTTGCCCTTTCCTGTGTGATTTGTGGGGATAAAAGCTTTCAATCAATTTTCAACTACGAGCTTTTCTACCTTGTACAAGAAGGTTTTTAATTTGGGATTGTTGTTAAATTACTTCAGGAACATAGTTCAGAAATTATTAATTAATATATGCTAATTAACAGCACAAATATTTTAAAGATGCACAAATAGGTCCAGAATGGAAATATTAAAGTAGCTTGAGGCCGTTGAAGTAACAAAAGGACAATTCAAAAATAATTAACAACAGACCTAGAGGACCAGTAGTGGGTACAGCTGCAAGGAAACACTTCTGTGTGTGCTGGCAGACTGTAGACCTTCAGCGGCTCTTCAGTGAGTACAGCTGTGCTCAGCTAATTTTGTTTGTTACCACAATAATCTAGAAACTACTAAACTTAGAGAGACTTTAAGGCACGATCTACAGGATTTAGGTTTTACAAAATATATTGGGCGCTTGTAGGTGAGAATTGTGGGATTTATACCTCAACTTCCACATTTATATTTATGGAAATATTATTTAGAGACTGCTTTGAGATATAAAATTAATGGTTTTGCTTCTCAAAAATTGATGATCTCAAGACTGGTTAGTAATTTTCAAACTATTATAAAAATTAACTGGAAATATTTTAAATTTTGAAAAACAAAAGAAATCAATATATATAATTGAAACTCAAAGTTACTAGTGTAATTTTTATGTGAAAAAATTCTGCTAGAGAATATGTATCATCAAATCGCATTGTTTTAAATTCCTTAATATTTTAACAATCTGATACCATTTTGAGGTAATTTGGTTGAATGCTTCCCTACAATACATAAGTGAGTAAGTCTCCATCATAAAATGATATATCCATTCTGTCTGAATGTAGCTGTGATCTCAATAAACAGTTGATCTTGTTGCCTAAATATTATCATACATAAGACTTGAGTATACTTTATTATAAAACATCAATTATTTTACAAAATGTAATGGATTCATTTCTAGTAAAAATATCTTAGGAGATGTATTTTCAAATAATCATATTATTCAGATTCATCAAGGCCCTATATTGCTGAAACGAGACAGACCAATAAAGATATTTATTAAATTATGATGATAACATCTGTTTTAGAAATGTAAATTAATTATACTGAACAGAATAATTATTTGATCTTTAGCCATTTTAGGCCTTCAGTTGGGACAGACCCAGAAGAGTGTGTGTGTGTGTGTGTGTGTATGTGTGTGTGTGTTCTGGCTGTTTCTGCGGGTGTCTTCGAGAGACTTCGATTAGTAAAGGGTCTATGTTAGGTTCACTAATGTTCACAAAAGGATGACAGTCAAACCATCGGCTTTTCTGGTCTCCAGTGTAATAGATTCACCTTCAACCAATAACTATGAATCTACTGTCAAAGCCAGACTTGATGGCAATAACAATCACAATTGATGGCAACAAAATCATCATTTTAAAAATCTGAAAAAAACAGCTATTACATCTTATGGAGAATTTCTAAAGGTGGACTTTCAAATCAGCGTAAATCAGTGTAGTCAATAAACATCAACTACTTATTTGCTACATGTTACGTTAGCATTCTGAGGAGTTGCCAATCATGACAATGGTCATAATCAAAAGATGCTGTAACCATACTATTATATCTTTTCATTACACTTGCTGAAGGCATGTTGTTGACAAAATTATGTAACTGTCTATGTTTCCCTTTTTGTTTTGTTGACCAAGAAGCCTACAGATAGATGTTGCTGTCTCATTAATAGTCAAATGATTAGTACAAGAAGTCAGACCAGGAAGAGGTCATTAATTTCAATACAAAAGATGAAGGGCTGTACAGAAGATACCAAATTTGAGCCAGTTCTTAGATAATAGAATATATTTGTGTATTAGACGGGCGTAAAGGATTTTAAGGAATATAATTCTGTACTAGTTAGAATAGGCTAAGCTGCAGTAACAAAATGACCCAAAGAATTAAGGATCATTAAAGGAGAAATCATAACTCTACAGTGGGTTTTCAATTCAATGGGGTTGGGGTTTCTCTCCACTTTGTCTTAAGGGACCCAGGGTCCCTTCATCTTGTGGTGCTACCATCCTTTAAAGCATCCATGTCATCTGCCTTCAGCTAACAGGAAAACAAGTGCAAAGTACACACCGCAGGTGAAATGTGTCAGGCCTGAAAATGGCCCACGTTATTTCTACTCAATGCCCAACGGGAAAGACTTAATCACTCAGCTGCAACTAATTGCAAGTGAGGCCCAGAAATGTAGAGGAACGGAATGCCAGGAAGAAGAGGAAAGTAGATACACAGGGCTCTGCTACAAATATTAAAAATAACAAACTAAAATGCAATTAGTCTTGGCATAGTAAAAAGCATAATTTTATATTAGACATGACTATAATTTCCCTGTAAGTTTCTTATCCACTGCAACCATCCCTTTTTACACATATGCAAGAACTTATCTATACACACATACAGAGGTTTTGGAATCAATTGAAGGATCCCAAATTGACAGGAAACCATTATATCTTGTGGAACACATTTTAGCTACTGTTAAATGTAAATTTTGCAGTAACACAGAAGAAAGAAATAAAGCAGCTCCTATTTACATAGTAAAGTAATATACTTACTTATAGTTTATTTGATAATATATATAATTCAAATTACTTTCAGTTGTTTTATTTATAACTAGATTCTCAATTTCCTTAATTTTAACAATTTTAAATGATAATACAGTGGTTAAGATGGAATGAAAAATTTAGTTTCCTAAATTAAAATATATCACAATCACTGAAAACCTAAATTATCTATTTGTAACACAGTGCGCTGTCCTATTTCTGATGACTCTGGTTAGAAAGCAATTGGTGGACAGTTTTGCAGAGACTCCTAAGCTATACATCATCATTGTACAGAAAACTCTATATATCATTAGCAACACATCAGTGTAAGCAATATAATTCCCTAGAGAAGAATAGTTTGTATTTAACATCAATTTAACCATTTCTCTAGACACATACTATTATGAAGTTTTATAACTCAGCAGAAACATCTGTATGTAGCGGGGGGCAAACATTATGTAAAAGTAGGGAATGATCAAAAAATTCACTCTCAGATGGACTGTAATCTTTAACTAGAGAAGACATTATATTATAATTTAAATTACCTTGATGCCTTACTTTTAGAAGAGAAAATTGTTCTCACGTTTTACAACTTGAGAGGCAGTTGCTCTAATCCATAAAAAGAAAAGGAGAAACTGAGTCTTTGCCTTTTCTTACTCTCTGCAATCCTTATTATTCAGTGTTACATGGAGGTTTATCTTAGCAAAGTCCTCCGTGATAATTTATTCATTAATCTGCAGAATATCCCAAACGAGTGAATATTTTCCCCTTATTTTGAAAATGAGGTTAACATTATCTTTATCTCCATAGAATGAGTCACTAGAAAAGGAGGATTGGAGCTAAGAATTCCTGAAATGCCAATCCAAGCATGTCCAGTTCCATAAACCACCTCTTAAAATTCATTCTTCCATTTCAGAGCATGGCAAGCTCCACACCAGCTAATTTTTCTCTGTGACTATAAATATACCATATTTGCCCTAAAAGGGTAAAAAGAAAAAAAATCTTAATGGGAATTCTGCTCCTACCTGAGCCACTCTAGCAGTTATTTTCTTAGCGACCTCTTAATTATAAGCCCTTAGAGAACAAGAAATAAAGCTAAATCTCACTATCTCTCCAAAAGCAAGATTCTATCTCAGTGAGACTCTTTAATTAATCCAATGATAAATGTTTCTGAATTTCTAAAAAGACATTCTTACAAATTTGTTTTTTTTTTCTTGGAAGAGAGGAATAGTCATTCCAGGGGAGAGAAATACAAATTCCAATGGTAATAAATTTTCCCAACTTTCAAGTCGTCTTGCAAAGACTTACAACAAAGAAAAGACATAACATAGAGTTAAACGAAGATTTTTTTTTTTTTTTTCTTTTTTTGAGACAGAGTTTCCCTCTGTCGCCCAGGCTGGAGTGCAGTGGCGCAATCTCTGCTCACTGCAAGCTCCGCCTCCCGGGTTCACGCCATTCTCCTGCCTCAGCCTCTCCGAGTAGCTGGGACTACAGGCGCCCGCCACCACGCCCGGCTAATTTTTTTTTTTTTTGTATTTTTTAGTAGAGACGGGGTTTCATCATGGTCTCGATCTCCTGACCTCGTGATCCGCCCGCCTCGGCCTCCCAAAGTGCTGGGATTACAAGCGTGAGCACGAAGATTTTTAAGTACAGGCTTTGTTCTCTTGAAAAAAGAAATGGATCATTGGTTGGTTAACTGTGCTCTAAAATTAAAACCAAAATTATTGACTATGGCTCACCTCAAACATATGCCCAGTATATGGAAAAAGTAAACACTGAGTCTTAAAATACTTAAGGCTAGAACAACCTGTGAAGCCAATGTATAGAATTAGGTGTGGTCACACAAGTATATAGACTACATGTGTAGCACTGACTGAGGATCAGCCAATTAAGCTCTTCCAAGCTTTCATTAGTGTAATTATTTTAAGGGGGCATGTTTAGATCCTTGGTATAATTCACAGATGACTGATGCCTGTAATGGAGAGTGAGGCTCCAGACAGCGGTACCAATAATATCGTACCATAAGCACAATCTCCCTCCCACCTCAGCTGTCGTGATGCTTTGCGTAAAGCAAATGTCAACAAATTTGATTCACTGGATGAATAAATGGATGGATATTTGAGGGAGGTGGAGAAGCATTCAAAGACCTTAAAACCCATGTAAATTACAACAGAAAACAATTGCTGTCTCATGATACTACAAATAGAAAAGAATGAGGAAACTAATTTCAGTCCACTGTAGGTGGAATAATTACCTAACACAGGCATTGGGTTCATGGTGGTAATGGTGGTGTCCCGACCTAGTTAAGGAATACCTCCTGAAAGGAGCTACTTGAAAGCCAAAGTTTACAGTTAATGGGGGTACTCACGGAAGGAGAGGGAATGCACCCATGATTTTCCATTCCAGTGCTCCCTTGGCAGCTCATTCCTTTGAGCTACCGGAGTATTGAAATGGAAAAGATTTGTGCTTGCTGAAGCTCCTTGAGCAGAATTCTTGTCAATTCCAATCAGCTGCTTACTTAGGAGTTTGGAAGAAGCCAGGGGACACAAGGTAGGGAGTCAGGCATGAATGAGCTTACATCAGAGGTATGCCATGGAACTCCAGATCTGAGGCATTAACACGAAGCACTTATTCTTAAAAAGCTGATCTCTCTCTTTTTTTTTTTTAATTTAAAAGGAAGGTGACTGCTGACAGTTTAACTATACAGTGTTGATTTCTAGAATAGACAATCTGAGCTTCTTCAGGCATTCGTACCTGATCTTAGCACTCAATTTTTAAATTGAGAGTTCGGTAAGTGTTACAAAGAGTTCTGTTTTTCACTCTAAAGGCAGGGATAACTGAATAGGGTTCCCCACTTTCCCAATCACTCATTGTGTTTGCTGGACAGAATTGTGATCGGCATTAGGAACTATTAAGCGATTAGATAAACGTAAAGTTGTCCCATGAGCGGCTGGCTATGTTTTGGGAGATTAAGATTCCCGATCATTGGTGGACATTCCTCTCATCAAATTAGTAATCTTTCTTTGTGCATATGTCTGCTTTAAATTTTGTGAATATTAGAAACAGGTCATTGGAGAAATCTGAGCTGACAAAATGCGTGTATAATTAAGAACCACTTAGAGCAGCGGCAGAGCTTATGTAGTCCAGGATATGACACAGCAGGCAGCAGGACATTACAGTCACTCAAGGCAGAGCTTAATTTTTAAATAAACGTGTATGCTCAGTTTATTCTGAAAACTAATGAAGAAGCCCTCATGACTCATGGGGCTTTTCTCCGTGAAGTCCCCGAGTGAAGGACCATAAGTAAATACCATAAAGGTAGAGGTCAGCTTTTTCTTTACCAGTGACTCAGATGTGTTCAGGCTCTATAGGGAAAGTCATGGATTGGGGAAAAAAAAAAAAAAAAGCCTGAGTTGGCATGAAATTTTTTCCCAAAAATGGCGACTGAAATTACAAATGTGGTGAGTTTCCTGTTCTATACTGTATTTTTCACAGCAACTAACACTCTTACAGATCACATTTGCTCACATTACTGTAAAATATCCTGCCAATTGGTCTTTCACTCAGCCTATTTCATCATAAGATCCCTCAGCAGTAGTACTAATTATTGTATTTTAATTTTTAATATATTGCAAAATGTATTCACTTGCCATCTGTGAAAAGTACCTCTTCTGCTTGTCTGCATTCGAGGGGCAAAAATGTGTCAATATGCCAACTTTGACCTCTAAACCAGTATTTTTTTTTTTTAGCCAAAAGTACTTTCTTAAAAATTAGAAGCTAACATTTTAAAATTGTGAATTTCCTCATAAAATTTCATGTTTTTTTCTGGCTTTTCCCAGAACATGTAAGATGCAACATTGCTGGGCCCACATGTCTACGTAGCAATCACTGGCAGAGCAGCAGCAAACAGCCTCAGACAGCCAAGCAGTTTGCAGCCTGCCAGGAGCTGTGCCACCCTTCATCATTGCTGTATTGTGGTTTTATGTATACAAGGAGACTTAAAACAAAATGGAAATCTTTCTTGTATCTGTGATTCTATCCAACCCGAGAAAAAAAATATGTGGCCTATGAAATGATGAGTTTCTCAAAAGATGTGAAAAGGTATATTTCTTGGTAGAAATGAAGAACGTATAAACAAAATATGTCCATAGCTAAAAAGTGCAATTTATGATGCCATTAAGGACGAACCAGTGTAAAAAGTGGGCTAGTTCTTGACTTTACAGTCAAATTGCTTCACTCACTCACTTTATTTGCTTGATCCTTTAGACGCTTATGTTATAAATTAATGCATTAATACACGTCTTGCTTCCTTCATTGTCAAATGGCCATCCACATTTATAAGGAGTATGCAAATGGGTTGAGTAGATATATCTCCAACCTGTCATATCACAGAGAAACTGCAGGATTGTGCAGCATCGCAGATTCAGGCTGCAGACCAATTGGCTGCTCATTTGGAGTAGTGTCCCCCAGTCCCCCTAGGTATAGCAGGAATAATTAATATTTTGAGATTATTTGATTTAAGCTATTCAATGCCCCATGGCCCCCAGACTTTATCTAATGTTTTAATAGAAAGGCTGTTGGTTCCCAGAAGTCAAGTGGGAATGGGGCTGCCTAACTTGATGAATATATTCTCATGGACAGTGTTAAGTGGTTTTGGGTCCTTCTTCCTGGGATCAGAGCCTTGTTCCTATATTGTGGCTTGCTCCCTATTTTTCATCTAGCTGGTCACACCATGATTTGGGCCCTATGTTTCGGGGTTTTTAATATCTATGCAATCTCTTTTGCTAATTAAAGAATCTTGAGAGATTCATTGCAAAAATAACTATTTTAGGAACGGATCACTAAGGAGGTGGAAAGATTTTGAAGAGGGATAATATTTCAGTTTTTCTGTTATTGGCTTAAGTTTATTTCCGAGTAGCACTTAAGACCCAAGAATGCCCCTCCCCTTTCTGTTCTCCTCTGCTTGAATTTTCATTTCCCATTCACGTGTCTCCTCCATTCTCACAGACTGGCTGGAGAAATAACGAGATTCAAGGATTCTTACAGTTTAATTTTAGTTATTATCATAACATTCAGGAATATGTTTTGTTGTTTACAAAAACAATCTCTGAGCCTGGACTCAAACAAACATACTAAGGGATATTCTATAATTGGATTTGTTTCATTGATTTTACATATATTAATAGTGCAAAGCACTGTACAAATGCCAAAGAGAGATTCCTGCCAAAGATCCTGCCCTAGCAGGGTTTGCAACCAAACAGAACAGAAAAACTTAATTAAACAAGCAATTACACAAATTACTTGTGCAATTATTAATCCTGACCTTTATATTATCTCCCTTCTTTGTGAACATTCTTCCCTCAGCTATTCCCACAGCAGGGTAAATCTCATCCTCCCAGTCATCAATATTGGGCATGAGGAGCTTCCATGTCCTGTGATTGGACAGCGATTGGTCTTAGCTCAAAGACTGTTTGCTTTTTGTGGAAAAACCAGGCATCATCTTCCTGCACTCAAAATAAGGCTTAATTTTTTCTTGACCATAATGGTAGTAAATGTCAATTGCAGTAAATCTGATGCAAGCTGGAAACTATAAAAGAATATATATAAATCATATGTATACTTGTCTCTCAGAAATAGCTATTCTTGATATCTTAAAACATGTTCTCTGTTCTCTTTCCTAATTTGAAATCATGTTTTATATGTAACTATGAAACTGTGAAACCTTTCCATAGTGAAAAATCAGATGGTGCTAATTTCCCTCTACTGCTATATTATTGAGGTAAGAATATTTTTGTATATAGACAGTCCCTGACATTGGTTAAGCATTTGGGCTTAACCATTCTTCCACTTTATGATGGGTTTATCAGGGTATTAAGTTCATTTTCAACTTATGATGTTTGTGAATTATGATGAGCTTATTGTGATGTAGGCTCACTGTAAGTTGAGGAGCATCTGGACTTACAGTGGTAAAACTTACCATTTTTCAACCTTACAATGGGGTTATTGGAGTAGTAAGTGCATTTTCAACTTATGATGTGTTCTACTTATAATGGGTTTGTGGAGATATAACCCAATTGTAAGTAGAGAAGCATCTGTACTAGTCTTTTAGAATCATTTACCAGAAGGTACCTGATATAAAATTTAGGACTCTGCATAGGTAGTCATAAATTTGTTCCTTAAAGGTTGTACCAATTCATGTTTCTATCAACAGTGAGCAAAAGTTTGTATCTCATGATAACTTTACTGATACTATTATTTCTTTAATACCTTCTCTACTTTCTAAGGTTAAAATGGTAAAATTTAATGTGCTTTTCTGCAATTTTAGTTTTATTATACATATATAGATATAATGGTACATGTATTTTATTAAGATGTAAATATACTCCATGTCCATTGTATTACATACATAAAATAAGTAAAAATTTAGATAAATATTTAAGATTTAATCTCTTCCACCAAATTTACATAGTCTAGGCATTTTTACAATGAAACAATATTATCGCCAAACTAATAATTGCATACTAAAAATTTGTGACTTCTATAAGTCGACTTAAGTGAATATTTTTTCTTTTAAATGATTTTTACTTAACTAAATATTTGAACTTTTAGTGATATTGAAAATCAGTTTTAGTGACCCCACAATTAATTCTAGGAAGAACACAACTGGACCTTGGGACCTGCCGATGCATAAGGTTGAAGAAGTAGACCACTGGCTAAAAAGGAAAGGGGGAAAAACCCTCCTAATTACATACAAACATCTCAGCAGTGAGCAATCATGAGAAAGGAAATGCTGGAAAAGTACTTGACATTTAAATGTCAATTTAATCAACTTATGCAATTTTAAAATGTAGCTGAGTGTAATGGGTTCTTTAAATTCTTTAAAACATTATTTAAAATGGTCCAGAGATTGAGCATTTAGGTGCCTTGAACTGTCTTTTGAACCAATATCCTTAAATAATAACTTACTGAATTAGGTCATTACACTTTTAAAATAAAAACATAAATTTTATGGGTTTTTTCCAAAGTAAAAGATATCAGCATATCTGATGTAAAATAATGATTGGTCAGCATTTATGGTAAGTCAAAGAGATAATGTTGGAAAGGACAAATTGGAGAGTTAGGATGTCTAAATTCTAGGAAGGAAAATATTCAGACTATGAGAAAAACAGGATGTAGGATTCTTACTTCCCTACTAATTTATTTCCCTTAATTTTGGCACGAATTAGTCTTAACCCCAGCTTCCTCGTCATCCTTGATCTAGACAATTCACTGGAGAGAGAACTAATCATTGCTCGCTTCAACTTCTTAATATATCAAATTTTTGTGCATATGTAACTATGAACAGTAAGTAGAAAGTGATGAGAACAAGATACCCAGGGAAGCAATTGATTCAGTTTGGTCCTAAGGCTCAATAAAAGTTGACCTCTGAATTTATAATGAACTCAATGCAGCATCACCAACAACA
Organism: Symphalangus syndactylus; assembly: GCF_028878055.3. Classification (NCBI taxonomy): domain Eukaryota; kingdom Metazoa; phylum Chordata; class Mammalia; order Primates; family Hylobatidae; genus Symphalangus; species Symphalangus syndactylus. The sequence continues at coordinate 122,546,311 of NC_072425.2, forward strand.
AAACAAATAATGGACATTTTTCAAAAGAAGACATAAAAATAGCCAGCAAACATGAAAAAATGCTTAACATCACTAATCATTAGAGAAATGCAAATTAAAATTGCAGTGAAATATCGTCTGACACCAGTCAAAATGACTACTATTAAAAAGTCAGAAAATAACAGATGTTGGGAAGGATGCAGAGAAAAGGGAATGCTCATACAGTGTTGGTGGGAATGTAAATTCATACAACGTCTATAGAGAACAGTATGGAGATTCCCAAAGAACTAAAACCAGAACTACCATTCAATCTAGCAATCCCACTACTGGATATTTACCCAATAAACATACGAGTGCAGGTGTCTTTTTTATATCATTATGTAAATGATACGCACTAATAAGTTTATTGCAGTGATATTTACCATGGCAAATATAGGGACAGAATCAATAACCTAAGTGTCCATAAAAGGACAATTAGATAAATAAAATGTGATATATATAGATATATATAGATAGATAAACACACACCATTATATACACATATATATATATGCACACACACACACACACACACACATTGGAATACTATTCAGCCATGATAAAGAATGAAATCAGTGAAATCACATGTTTCACAGCAATATGGATGGAATTGGAGACCATTATCTGAACTGAAACAACCCAGAAACAGAAAGCCAAATAATACCACATGCTCTCACTTATAAGTGGGAGCTAAATAGTGTGTATACAGGGACATAGAGCATGAAATGATAGACATTGGTGATTTGCAATGGTTGGAGGGCAATAGGGGATGGTGATAAGAAATTACTTAATAATGCAGTGTACATTATTTGAATGATGAATACACTAAAAGCCAAGACCACCACTGTGCAATATATCCATGCAACAAAATTGTACTTATAGCCCTTAAATTTATAATTTTTTTTAAAAAAAGTTGAGCTTTGAGCCTAAACACTAATAATGTGTCATAGAATTTTCTCTTTTAGGTTGACAAATATAATTTTTATGTTGTTGAGGGAAAAAAACATTGTTTGATTATATTGTTGTTACCAAAATAATGAAGAGTTTGTCTATATGTTCAATTGAGAGTACCAAGTTTAGAAATCAATGTTTGCATTTGAATCTCATCTCTACTACTTAGTCCTGTGAGCTTGAGCAAATCTTAATCTCTCTGAGCTTTAGTTTCTTCATTTATAAAATGAGGATAATCAATACTTTATAGGATTTATATGAGGATTAATTAATATCCTGTTAAATATGATAATATTTGTAGAATAATTAAATATACAGAATAATTCAAGCATTGAAACAGTTTAAGCATGCAATATTAGCTATTTCTCATCATCTGTGTTCTTAGTAGCAAGCAACAGAATCTAATTCTGGCTCACTGAGTCAAAAATAAATTTATTAAAAAGTTCTAAGTATTCTCAGAATATTCTGGAGGACTGGATAACTAAATCTAGGACAAAAAGACATGAACATTGCACAAATTCACAACACAAACGTGAATGGCAAGTGAGGACACTCATGCCATTGCCTGGTTTCAGCCTTGCGCATAGCATACAGACTCTCCCATCTGGAATTCACTGGAGCTAATACCTGCTTATAGCCATAGAGGGCACCTATGATTGCTACTTCTACACATCACTGATAACTATTTGGATTGGCAGAATCCATATCATGACCTACATGAGTTAGGGTCTCCTCATGTGTCAGAAACCACATGATTTATTTGCAGGGGGAAACTAATATAAAGAATCATTAATTAAAAGAAGGAGATTGGAAAGCAGGGGCAAGATGGCTGAATAAGAACAGCTCCGGTCTGCAGCTCCCAGTGAGACAAACACAGAAAGAGGGTGATTTCTGCATTTGCAACTGAGGAACCCGGTTCATCTCACTGGGACTAATTAGACAGTGAGTGCAGCCCATGGAAAGCAAGCTGAAGCAGGATGAGGCATCACCTCACCCAGGAAGCTCAAGGGTTGGGGAACTCCTTCCCCTAGCCAAGAGAAGCCATGAGGGATCGTGCTGTGAGGGATGGTGCTATCTGGCCAAGATACTATGCTTTTCCTATGGTCTTCACAACCCACAAACCAGGAGATTCCCTCGGGTGCCTACACTACATGGTCCCTGGGTTTCATTTACAAAACTGGGTGGCTGTTTGGGCAGACACTGAGCTAGCTGCAGGAGTTTTTTTTTCATACCCCAGTGGCATCTGCAATGCCATTGAGACAGAACCATTCACTCCACTGGAAAGGCTGAAGCCAGGGAGCCAGGTGGTCTTGCTCAGCGGATCCCACCTCCATGGAGCCCAGCAAGCTAAGATCCACTGGCTTGAAATTCTCACTGCCAGCACAGCAGTCTAAAGTAGACTTGGGATGCTCGAGCTTGGTGGGGAGAGGGGCGTCCACTATTACCGAGGCTTGAATAGGTGGTTTTCCCCTCACAGTATAAACAAAGCCTCTGGGAAGTACAAACTGAGTGGAGCCCACCGCAGCGCCTCAAAGCCACAGTAGCCAGACTGCCTCTCTAGATTCTTCCTCTCTGGGCAAGGCATCTCTGAAAGAAAGGCAGAAGCCCCAGTCAGGAGCTTACAGATAAAAATCCCATCTCCCTCAGACAGGGCACCTGGGGGGAGGGGCAGCTGTGGGTGCAACTTCAGCAAACTTAAATGTTCCTGCCTGCCAGCTCTGAAGAGAGCAGCAGATCTCCCAGCACAGCACTAGAGCTCTGCTAAGGGACAGACTTCTTCCTCAAGTGGGTCCCTGAACCCCAAGCCTCCTGATGTGGAGACACCTCCTAGCAGGGGTCAATAGACACCTCATACAGGAGAGCTCCGGCTGGCATCTAGTGGGTGCCCCTCTGGGATGAAGCTTCCAGAGGAAGGAGCAAGCAGCAATCTTTGCCATTCCACAGGCTCCACTGGTGATACCCAAGCAACCAGGGTCTGGAGTGGACCGCCAGCAAACTCCAGCAGACCTGCAGAAGAGGGACCTGACTGTTAGAAGGAAAACTAAAAAACAGAAAGCAATAGTATCAACATCAAAAAAAAAAAGGACAATCAAGCAAAAACTCCATCCAAAGGTCACCAACAGCAAAGACCAAAGGTAGATAAATCCACAAAGATGAGGAAAAACCATTGCAAAAAGGCTTAAAATGCCAAAAACTACAATGCCTCTTCTCTTCCAAAAGATCACAACTCCTCGCCAGCAGGGAAACATAACTGGACAGAGAATGAGTTAGACAAATTGACAGAAGTAGGCTTCAGAAGGTGGGTAATAACAAACTCCTTCAAGCTAAAGGAGCATGTTATAACCCAATGGAAGGAAGCTAAGAACCTGAAAAAAAGGTTAGAGGAATTGCTAACTAGAATAACCAGTATAGAGAAGAAGATAAATGACCTGATGGAGCTGAAAAACACAGCACGAGAACTTTGTGAAGCATACACAGGATCAATAGCAGAATCCATCAAGCAGAAGAAAGGATATCAGAGATTGAAGATAAACTTAATTAAATAAAGCATGAAGACAAGATTAGAGAAAAAAGGATGAAAAGGAATGAACAAAGCCGCAAGAAATATGGGACTATGTGAAAAGACTAAACCTATGTCTGATTGGTGTACCTGAAAGTGACGGGAGAATGGAACCAAGTTGGAAAACACTCTTCAGAATATTACCCAGGAGAAATTCCCCAACATAGCAAGACAGGCCAATATTCAAATTCAGGAAATACAGAGAACACCACAAAGATACTCCTCGAGAAGAGCAACTCCAAGACATATAATCATCAGATTCACCAAGGTTGAAATGAAGGAAAAAATGTTAAGGACAGCCAGAGAGATAAAGCAGGTCACCCACAAAGGGAAGCCCATCAGACTAACAGCAGATCTCTACACAGAAACCCTGCAAGCCACAAGAGAGTGGGGACCAATACTCAACATTCCTAAAGAAAAAAATTTTCAACCCAGAATTTCATATCCAGCCAAATTAAGCTTCTTAAGTGAAGGAGAAATAAAATCCTTTACAGACAAGCAAATGCTGAGGGACTTTGTCACCATCAGGCCTGCCTTACAAGAGCTCCTGAAGGAAGCACTAAATATGGAAAGGAAAAACCGGTACCAGCCACTGCAGAAACAAAGCAAAATGTAAAAACAATCAACACTATGAAGGAACAGCACCAACTAATGGGCAAAATAATGAGCTAGCATCATAATGACAGGATCCAACTCACACATAAAAATATTAACCTTTAATGTAAATGGGCTAAATGCCCCAATTAAAAGGCGCAGACTGGCAAACTGGATACAGTCAAGACCTATCAGTGTGCTGTATTCAGGAGACCCATGTCATGTGCAAAGACACACATAGGCTCAAAATAAAGGGATGCAGGAATATGTACCAAGTAAATGGAAAGCAAAAGAAGCAGGGGTTGCAATCCTATTCTCTGATAAAACATACTTTAAACCAACAAAGATCAAAAAAGAGAAAGAAAGGCATTACATAATGGTAAAGGGATCAATGCAACAAGAAGAGCTAACTATTCTAAATATATATGCACCCAATACAGAAGCATCCAGATTCATAAAACAAGTTCTTAGAGTCCCACACAATAATAGTGGAAGACTTTAACACCCCACTGTCAATATTGGACAGATGAACAAGACAGAAAATTAACAAGGATATTCAGGACTTGAACTCAGCTCTGGACCAAGCAGATCTAATAGACATCTACAGAACTCTCCATCCCAAAGCAACAGAATATACATTCTTCTAAGCACCACATAGCACTTATTCTAAAATTGACCATATAATTTGAAGTAAAACACTCCTCAGCAAATGCAAAATAATGGAAATTATAACAAACGGTCTCAGACTGCAGTGCAATCAAATTAGAACTCAGGATTAAGAAACTCGCTCAAAACCTCACCACTACATGAAAATTGAATCACCTGCTCCTGAATCCCTACTGGATAAATAACAAAATTAAGGCAGAAATAAATAAGTTCCTTGAAACTAATGAGAACAAAGACACAACATACCAAAATCTCTGGGACACAGCTAAAGCAGTGTTTAGAGGAAAATTTATAGCACTAAAATGGCCACAGGAGAAAGTGGGAAAGATCTAAAATCCACACTCTAACATCACAATTAGAAGAACTAGAGAAGCAAGAGCAAACAAATTCAAAAGCTAGCAGAAGACAAGAAATAACTAAGATCAGAGCTGAACCTTAGGTGATGGAGACACGAAAAACACTTCAAAAAATCAGTGAATCTGGGAGCTAGTTTTTTGAAAAGATTAACAAAATTGATATACCGCTAGTCAGACTAATAAAAAAGAAAAGAGAGAAGAATCAAATAGACCCAATAAAAAATGATAAAGGGGAGATTACCACTCACTCCACGAAGCATAAACTGCTATCAGAGAATACTATAAACACATCTATGCAAATAAACTAGAAAATCTAGGAGAAATAGATAAATTACTGAGCATATACGCCCTCCCAAGACTAAACCAGGAAGAAGTTGAATCCCTGAATAAACCAATAACTAGTTCTGAAATTGAGGCAGTAATTAATAGCCTACCAACCCCAAAAATGCCCAGGACCAGACAGATTCAGAGCCAAGTTCTACTAGAGGTACAAAGACGAGCTGGTACCATTCCTTCTGAAACTACTCCAAACAATAGAAAAAGAAGGACTCCTCCCTAACTCATTTTATGAGGCCAACATCATCCTGATACCAAAACCTGGCAGAAATACAACAAAAAAAGAAAATTTCAGGCCAATATACCTGACGAACATCAATGCAAAAATCCTCAATAAACTACTGGCAAACTGAATCCAGCAGCACATTAAAAAGCTTATCCACCTGGATCAAGTTGGCTTCATCCCTGGGATACAAGGCTGGTTCAACATACACAAATCGATTAATGTAAGCCATCACATAAACAGAACCAATATCAAAAACCACATGATTATCTCAATAGATGCAGAAAAGGCCTTCAATGAAATTCAACAACTCTTCATGCTAAAAACACTCAATAAATTAGGAATTGATTGAACATATCTGAAAATAATAAAAACATATCTGAAAATAATAAGAGCTATTTATGACAAACCCACAGCCAATATCATACTGATTGGGCAAAAGCTGGAAGCATTCCCTTAGAAAACCGGCACAAGACAGGGATGCCCTCTCTCACCACTCCTTTTCAACATAGTATTGGAAGTTCTGGCCACGGCAATCAGGCAAGAGAAAGAAATAAGGCGTATTCAAATAGGAAGAGAGGAAGTCAAATTGTCTCTGTTTGCAGATGACAAGATTATATATTTAGAAAACCCCATTGTCTCAGCCCAAAATCTCCTTAAGCTGATAAGCAACTTCAGCAAGGTCTCAGGATACAAAATCAATGTGCAAAAATCAAAGCATTCATATACACCAATAATAGACAAACAGTGAGCCAAATCATGAGCTAACTCCCATTCACAATTGCTAAAAAAATAGAATGAAATACCTAGGAACACAACTTCAAGGGATGTGAAGAATCTCTTCTAGGAGAACTACAAACCACTGCTCAAGGAGATAAGAGAGGACACAAACAAATGGAAAAACATTCCATGCTCATGGATAGAAGAATGAATATTGTGAAAACAGTCATTCTGCCCAAAATAATTTACAGATTCAATGCTATTCCCATTAAGTTACCTTTGACTTTCCTCACAGAATTAGAAAAAACTACTTTAAATTTCATATGGAACCGAAAAAGAGCCCATATAGCCAAGACAATCCTAAGCAAAAAGAACAAAGCTGGAGGCATCACACTACCTGACTTCAAACTGTGCTACAAGGCTACAGTAACCAAAACAGCATGGTACTGGTACCAAAACAGATATATAGACCAATGGAACAGAACAGAGTCCTCAGAAATAACACCACACATCTACAACCATCTGATCTTTGACAAACTTTCCAAAAACAAGCAGTGGGGTAAGGATTCCCTATTTACTAAATGGTGTTGGCAAAACTGGCTAGCCATATGCAGAATACTGAAGCTGGACCCCTTCCTTAAACTTTATACAAGAATTAACTCAAGATGGATTAAAAATTTAAATGTAAGACCTAAAACCATAAAAACCCTAGAGGAAAACCTAGGCAATACCCTCAGAACACAGGCCTGGGCAAAGACTTCATGACTAAAAGACCAAAAGCAATGGCGACAAAAGCCAAAATAGACAAATGGCATCTAACTAAACTAAAGAGCTTCTGCACAGCAAAAGAAACTATCATCAGAGTAAACAGAAAACCTACAGAAGGGGAGAAAATTTTTGAAATCTATCCATCTGACATAGGGCCAGTATCCAGAATCTACAAGGAACTTAAACAAATTTACAAGAAAAAAACAAACAACCCCATCAAAAATGGGCAAAGCATATGAACAGACACTTTTCAAAAGAAGACATTCATTCATGCAGCCAACAAACATATGAAAAAAGCTCATCATCACTGATCATTAGAGAAATGCAAATCAAAACCATAATGAGATACCATCTCACACCAGTTAGAATGGCGATCATTAAAAAATCAGGAAACAACAGATGCTGGAGAGGATGTGGAGAAATAGAAACACTTTTACACTATTGGTGGGAGTGTAAATTAGTTCAACCATTGTGGAAGGCAGTGTGGCGATTCCTCAAGGATCTAGAACTACAAATACCATTTGACCCAGCAATCTCATTACTGGGTATATACCCAAAGGATTATAAATCATTCTAATATAAAGGCACATGCACACGTATGTTTACTGCAGCACTATTCACAATAGCAAAGACTTGGAACAAACCCAAATGCCCATCATTGTTAGACTGGATAAAGAAAATGTAACACATATATACCATGGAATACTATAAAGCCATAAAAAAGAATGAGTTCATGTTCTTTGCAAGGACATGGATGAAGCTGGAAACCATCATTCTCAGCAAACTAACATAGAAACAGAAAACCAAACCCCTCATGTTCTCACTCATAAGTGGGAGTTGAACAATAAAAACATATGGGCACAGGGAGGGGAATATCACAAACCAGGGCCTGTTGGGGGGTGGGGGACAAGGGGAGAGTAGCATTAGAAGAAATACCTAATGTAGATGATGGGTTGATGGGTGCAGCAAACCACCATAGCCCATGTATACCTATGTAACAAACCTGCACGTTCTGCATATGTATCCCAGAACTTAAAGTACAATAAAAAATAAGAAGGAGGTTAAGTACTAAGAAGCATAGAAGAGGACTCTAAGCTGTCCAGTAATATCAAGTGCAAAATAATAGCTACTATCTCTAGGCTGAGGAAGCATGAACAATAAGGACTTAAAGACTGGTGGAAGGCTCCCTGCCAAGGTTGAAATTTAGACTTAAAAGAGAGTGTGGCTACTCCAGGAGAGTGCAGCCTGCAAACAGCAAAGAGGTCACAAGCCATTGCTAGCTTCTAGAAGTGGCCTTCCTTTGCCTGAGGATGTGGGTGGCCCAAACATATCTATAGAAGTGCCCAGCGTTGAGTGGAGGGTGTGAACCACCAGTAGCATTAGAAGCTGCTGTTGTGTGGAGAGTGTGAAAGTTTATATTAGCAGCTGTGTGTTACTGGAGGGATGGAGATAGTTCTGATGGGATGAAGATGCTTACAAGCAGTCACGGTTTAGGGAGAAGTGTGGTCTACTGTGGGTGCTGCTGGAACTCCTCAGTGTGAGCTACTGGACTCCTGCATGGAAAAACAATAATAGAGGACCAAACCGCAAAGAAGATGTCTTCTTGCTGCTACCACTTTGTAAGGTCACTCCAGTGCCTTCTATTGATGAAGCTAGGATTCTACCAGCTGGCGAAGCTGGATTTTTACACAATCCAATGCCAGTATCACAAAGCATGAAAGAAACGTAGATTTGGAGCTGAGAGGCAATGAGGCAATAAGTTAATATCTGGCACACAAGTTCACAGCTTAGTTGCCAGGGAGGCTGGGAAAACAGTATCTGGCACTTTCAGGCTCCAAGACTCATGAGGTGGTGAATTTCCTAAACATAGGCAAGTTTTTCAAATGTCAGGCAGCAGGAAAGAATGACTAACATCCATTACGCTCTTATTAATCGCATAGCACTTTGCAGTTTATACATTCCTTTCACATTTATTACCTCATTTGATGTGTCTAAATGTCCAAATTGTGTATCCCACACTTAAACAGCCTCTTTATATCGTATCTCTTATATTATCTTCTTTCCCTGTGTCTAAATCAATGTATAGAAATAGATTAATTGCATATACAAACTCTCTTTGTCAGATATATCACATACCTGAAAGCATTATTGTTATTTTGAAAGACTTAATACATCTTCATACATTTCTACCTTGCTGTCACAAAGTTAAGAAAATAATTATAACCAATGTTACCTTTAATATCACACTACTGGATGATACCATACTTTAGAGAAGATACGGTGTCAGTATATGTATATACATAGATAGAAGTCAGCAGGCCATATAGATGATACATGTATGAAATTGTTGTTTATTTACCAATAGACATTAATAGACTTCTACGTAATATGGAATTGTTGGGAGGTTTTTTGTATCTTTAAGGATTTGTGGTGCCAATTCTTTAGTTTCTCTTTGGTTTCCATAGACGTCTATTCTTTTCTTTTTTGAAACGGAGTCTGGCTCTATCACCCAGGCTGGAGTGCAGTGGCACAATTTTGGCTCACTGCAACCTCCGCCTCCTAGGTTCTAGCAATTCTGCTGCCTCAGTCTCCCAAGTAGCTAGGATTACAGGCGCCTGCCACCACGCCCAGCTAATTTTTTGTATTTTTAGTAGAGACGGGGTTTCACTGTGTTGGTCAGGCTGGTCTCAAACTCCTGACCTCGTGATCCTCCCACCTCGGCCTCCCAGTGTTGGGATTACAGGGGTGAGCCACCATGCCTGGCCCGACGTCTATTCTTATTCTGCTCATTGATAATCCTGCTTCAGCAGCAGTCGATACCCGTTCCATTTTGAAACACTTTTTTTTCTATTGAATTCCATGATATCACACTGTACTGGGTTTTCCTTACTTCTCATGCCTTTCCTGGTAAGGTTACTTTACGATCTTCACTGGAAACATTTTTCCTGTGTTCATTTATGTTCCCATAATGATAACCATATTAACATTGGTCACTGTATGAATACATATACATATAAAAAATATCTTTCCCATGGCCTTTAGACACTGACAGATCTGCTCAATTGGCATTTTCCCTTGAATTTTCTCCAAGTCTCTCAAACTAAGTATGTATAAAATTGGACTCACTAAACCTCCCACAGTTTACTCCAACTTGGTAAATGGTAAACACAACAGCATTCAGCCAGTTGCTTTGCTAGAGACTGAGACGTAAATTTTGCCTAACACTCATGTGTAATTCATCACCGAAGCCTATTAATTCTACTCACTAAATATGCCTTGAGTCCATGTATTTCTCTTGCTCTTCACAGCCCTTGCATTCTAAGCTTTCAACTTTTGCCTAGACTACTGCAATACCAGGCTCAAGTTCCCCAGGATCCATTACAGTTCCATTTAATTAATTTTCCCTACTATAGCTAGCATTCTAAAATCATAAATCAGATTATTTCACTCTCCTGTTTCAGAACAAGGTGGCTTCCCCTTATCCTTAGGATAAAGTCCAAAATCCACAGGGATACTTACACTGTTCTCCAAGACTTGGCTTATTACTTCCTCTTCAGCCTTACCACTCACCACTTCCCCTCCCTCTCAGACACCAAACAAAATTGTTCAGCTTCTTTATAGCACTTTGCAATTTTCATTTATGTCTGAGAAAGTGTTTTCTCTACTTTCTGACTGGCATACTCCTAGTTATCAGTCAATTTAAGTTTGCATCCTTATACTATCCTTTATTCCTTTATAAGCACTAATTTTATAAGCACTAATATGACTTATCAATACTTGGTCAATGTAAGCGTGAGGATCAAGGTGGACACCCCCAGCACCTGGCAGTGTCTAAAAGTAGATGCTCAATATTGTTGAATGAATAGTTGTTATAGCCACGATGACATTAAATACTATCATATAAAGTTCTAGTTTCGCATATTCTCATAATCATGTAACATGTTTTACTTATTTGTATGTTCTCAGCCCCCAACAGAGTACTTAAAATACAATATGCAAATCAGCAAATATACACTGAGCTAACATATAGCTACCTCAAACATGAACTATTATTCAAAAAATTAGCTTTCAGATTAAATCCTTAGAGACTTTCCACCATGAAGTCAGTGAACATTATCAGAAAAAAAAGAAAGAAAATCATGTTGCAAAAACAAAACTCTGCTTAGACTCAATATAGTGAACCATGGATGTTTGTAAGTGAACAAACACTCACTCATCTTAATCAGCAAAAGAGAAAGGATAATAATTTATTAAACATGTAAATACTACTGATTAAATATTTGAATAATTAAAATGTGCTCAGTCCCATTAGCGAATATCCACAGACGTGTTCATCCTACTCTCTGGGTGCAACAATTTCATAAAATATAGTTTAAATATCAAGACACAAGGTAGACATTCCTTTCTCACAGATCTCCTCTCCCTGTAGTAGCAAGAAATTCATTACATACATTTCTATTAATTTATAAGTAGGATCTTACTGTAAAATTGTTCCTCCTATTTGAATGGACTTATCCCTACTTTTTATCTAAGCTAAGGATATCTGCTTTACTCTGTCAGTGTCTAAAGGCCATGGGCAAGTGACCTAATATCTTAGAGGTTTACTGTCTTCCTCTGTAAAAGGGAAGAATCCATCTAGTCTCTAAAGTCTCATATAGGCATAAGAATCCATAATCCGGGAAAGTTGTTTTCTCCTTGGCACTAGAAGGATACACACTTACATACTTAGACACACATTTTTAAACAGACAGTAAACAGCTCAAATTTAAGAGCACCAGGTTAAAATGAGCACTGTAAAGATTAGAAAATTTAGTTTGGTAATATATCTGCAAATTTAAGTGAAGAAGGGGCAGCAATTGTCCCAGAAAACTGTCAGTTCTAGACAATATGCTTCCCAGAAATAAAATTTATCTTGACACACTCTAAAATAAATAAATGTTTTTTTGTTTTTTTTTTGAGACAGTCTCGCTGTCGCCCAGGCTGGAGTGCAGTGGCGCGATCTCGGCTCACTGCAGGCTCCGCCCCCCGGGGTTCACGCCATTTTCCTGCCTCAGGCTCCCGAGTGGCTGGGACTACAGGCGCCCGCCACCTCGCCCGGCTAATTTTTTGTATTTTTTTTTTTTTTAGTAGAGGCGGGTTTTCACTGTGTTAGCCAGGATGGTCTGGATCTCCTGATCTCGTGATCCGCCCGCCTCGGCCTCCCCAAAGTGCTGGGATTACAGGCGAATAAATGTTTTAATTGGTGGCCATTGCTTAAAAATTGGAAGAATATTCACAAATACTCAGATATAAAGTTTCTATAAAAAATTCAGAATACCCAGACACATTGGGCTAATCCCTCTTGGCAACAATCATTTTGGGATGACAGTGGCACTCCTTGTAGTGGGGTAAGTACTCTCGGATTCATTACTGACCTCACCACCCTGCCCTCGGCGTGCTTCACCCATTTACATTACATTCTTGGGCCCTGTGGATGCTGTACTTTGCAGTTTTTATTTAGAGTAAATTAATGGTAGGTGGATATGAGAGCCATATTGAAAGAATAGTCATTCTATCTCTCTCTAAAAAGATGGCTGTATATGTTGGAAAATGTTATATTTGAAATACTCGTGATTATTTGTTCAGAATAATAACTGTTACTATACAATTTCTGAAAGTTATTTTCTTATGTAGTACACTACTCAAGTTATTTAGAAAAATTTTAGAATCTCCTTGTATAGTATATATATAGTAAACATGTTTGTTCATCTCATAAACACCTGATATGTTACTTTAGATACATAATCAGACTTTATACTGCATAAATTATTTTACTTTACATGCAATGATTAAACTTCTTTTTATTGCATTAGCTACGAAATAGATATACATACATTTAAGCTTTTTTTCAAAAGGCTATATTCTACTATAAAGTCTGACCTTTTGGTTTTAAGGGATTAGAACTATTCTGTTATTAGAAAAAATGTTATTTTAGTATAAAAGCAAAGAAATACATACTTCAAGTTTTAATGCCTTTAAGATTAAGATTATAGTGATTATTGTACCAAGCCATATTCTATTCTACTATTACAATTTCCTAAAACCCAAAGCACTTACTGCTTTCATCACACACAAACACACACGCAGAAGCAGTAAGAGAAAATTATTAATAGTATTATTGAGTAATAAATCATGGTTTAATATCATAGGGAATTAAACAGCATTTTTATTCGATAGCATTCTATTCTGTAATATTCTAATAGCAGAGTGAAGACATAAAGAGCTTTATAAATCAGAATTTATTTAACTTTGAAATCGCTAGAAATGGTTCTGAGAATTCAAAAAGCTGTATACTTGTATAACTTTAACAAGTAACTGGAGTAGTTGATTATTTCTGTTTCGTGTTGTACTTCTTGGTGTACAGCCCAAATATTTGAAAATTGTTTTTGAAATTTGAATACAGCCAAAAAAATAACAACACACAATTAAATTGGCTGCTTTATGTCTTTTTACTAACATTTGACTACTAGTTCAATTATTATATTCTAGAAGGGGAAGATATTGTTTTTACATGTGAATATTAACTATGCAGAAGTTTAATATTTCCATCTAGCCATGGTTAGCTGTAAATTCTGTTCCAGGATTTTTTGCAGGGGACTTTAGTAAGGGACAACTACAAAAATAAAAGAAAAAATGTATTGAAACATTGGTTACTGCAATCTTATTGTTCTGAGTTATATATGTGTTTGTCCTTTTTAAATTGACAGCAAAAACTCAGTTTGCTTTAAGAAGTGGCTTCTTAAGAAGAAACCAATTTTCCGTAATCCCTTAAGACCTACTCTTGTTTCCATGAAGTATAAGTATCCTTAGAGTGCCTCTTCCAGTAGCAATAAAGGTATAATGGTCAAAATCCCTTCAGCAGAGCAGGATGGAAGAAGTACTTAGCCAGTGATTTTCTTTTCAAGTGGTGGAATGAAATGAACATGAACTTTGGAAGCAGATGTAGGTTACAAAATTATTGTTCTTTCACCACTTAGATGTATAAACTTATATTAGTTGCATAAATTCGCCAAATTTCATCTTTCAAAAAGAAAAGGGAAAACAAGAATACCTCCCTATAAGAATGTCATGAAGTTTAAAGGAGATAAAGAATATAAAATGACTACTACAGAGTCTCACATACCATGGGTATATAAGTTGCCCCCTACCACTCCCCTGGCCCTGTTCGCTTTCCCCAGCTAACTGCCTGGATGCCTCCCTCTCATGCTTAAGACATGGCATTAGAATACCTGGATAGGTATCCTTGGTCTAAAGTACAGAGCAGGCAGTCTCATTTAATGAGTGTAAGCGAATTTAATGTGTAAGTGAATTCCAGATAAGTTGCATGTAAACTAACTTCGGTAACTTGTGTCATCTTCATTACAATGAGGAATTATTCATTCTGTAGATTAATTGGGCTAAATGTCTTCATGAATCTCAAATACCTTTCACACATGACCTCTTGTTTGCCTCCATTCACCAAGTTGTTCATTTAGCAAATATTTATTGGCCACCAACTATGTGCCAAGCGTTAGACTGAATGCTGGAGCAGAAAAAAAAAAAAAAAAAAAAAAAAATGGTAATTAAAGCAGCCACAGTTCTTGCTACCACAGAGTTATGTGGAGTGGTAAAAACATACATTAAACAAATGTCACCAAATTCTGGATCCAAAATAAGTGATGACACTTCAGTTATTCAGGAAGTGTAACATTCATGAGAATAGTTGTTTCTAAAACCCACTCAAATATCTGCCCAAATATTATTCCATTCCATTTTTAATTGCTGTTACCCACTTCCAAAATGCATTTAAATGATTTTCAGGAAGACAGCTGTGTCTCCTCCAATGACGGAATGCTTTCAACCGATTATTTAGACCCTTGAAAAAGTGTTTCTCTGGCATAAAAAGAATATTACTGTAATTATGTGACTCAGTTATATAGTACAAAATATAGATGATGAATCAAACGTTTCCATTAAGGGATCACTTAAAGGTAAAAATATATTCTAAATCCTTGAATGCTAAACAGTAAATCACTGGGTGCCTCTTTCTCTATACTTTGTTTCTTCATGATTGGAAGTTGACAAGTTAAAAAAACAAACAAACAAACAAAAAACAAAAAACAAGTGCACCTGTTTTGATTTAGATGCTTTTTAGAAATTTCTTTCTTCCTTTTCTCTCACCTTCCTTCCTTCCAAAAGCTCACTTATTGGAGCCCTTACAGTTACAGATTAGTAGTATAAAAGAGTGATGTGATCTTTGCAACACCCAAATTACTGCCAAGGAAGCCGTCTTTACACTGAATGGAAACTTGCTCCTCGTGCTGAGTATTGCAAATAGCCTTCTGCTTATTCCTTTGTAGGCCTTGGAAGCAAAGTGAGCCATGTGTTTCCATTATGATGGCCTGACTCCGGAAAGAAATGTGCAAACAAGCCTGTATATTTTTACTGAGCTCTCAATTAGTTTAATTTAGAATTGAAATGTGCTTTTTAGCTGAGATGTCATAAAACTAAAGAGAAGCATGTGCAGGACTGTACAAGTGCAGCCCATGATTATATCTCGTTGTGATCTTTGATGGTGCTGTCCAGAAGCAGCTTCAGAGAAGACATCTGAAACACTGAAAGTACTTAATTGGTATATAATTAAAGTGAAATATTTTTGTGTAATTTGCACTTCAACTTGTCATTTATGGTGATTAGCTTCAGTAACTTTATGTACTGTAGCTAACCACTATTCAGAATTCTAAGAAAATTAGCGTTTACATATTAATAACCTATGATAATGCCTTAAAGGTATAAATTAATGAATTCTGGGCCCAGCATGCTCTATCCACCATCTGATTGAGCCTTTTCAAATCTGAACATGAGGAGCTTATCATTTTAACATCAAATAATTACAGAAAAAGGAATTTCTTGCCTGACTTTGTAAAGTTTTCAAATAAACTGTCAGTATTTTAAGAGAAATTATTTTTTAATATCCAGAGGGGTAATAAGATTTATTTTAAAAGAAAGATAAATAGCAGCATTCTGAAAATCAACCGGTAAAAATTAAGTTAATAAAGAATGAAAAACAAATATTCAGGACAATCCAAGAGGCTGAGCAGTGAGAGTTTGGGAGAGGCTGCAAGACCTAAAATTAATTGTGTTTGACACTCAATTCTAGGCTCTACATTGCCAGATGCACTGACAACCTCATCACATTCTAGCTAGCAAAAATTAAATGTATGAAAACGACAACATAACATCACCCTGATAAAACAAAATAAAGAGGCATTTTGTGTCAAGTGTAAAGGAGAATGTCTTAACTGAGTTAAGATTGTTAAACAATTAATATATAACTATGATTATAATTGGTTTCCTCACAAGGAGTCATTATACTTCTTTGTTTTAACAGCTGCCAATTTTCAAAAACTGAGCTTTAATTAAAAACTATTGGTGAGTTAATCCATGGTCAAAAGGGGAGGAAGATCCACTGCAGAAACAGAAACTTAACTGCCAGGGTCAACTTAGCAACCTGAAAGTAAGAATTTTGTGGCTTTCAGCCAGTCATTCCACACTCTCGCAGTCTCTCTTCCTTTCTTATTTCTTTTGCCATAAACCATGATATCATTCATTCTGCAAATATTAATTGAACACTTTCCATGTGCCAATTTTAGGGGCTAGGGATATGTCAGTGAACAACGTGGAACGTGTATTCTCCTAAATAAAAGACGTAAATAAGCAATCAAATAAATAAGATAATTTCAAATAGTGGTAAGAGCTATGAAGAAAATAACTGTAGTAAGGAATGACTGGAGCTATGAGAGCCTCATGACAGAGAGGAGTCAGAAACGGTCTCTCTGAGGAGTGGACAGTTTTGTTGAGAAAAGACTGGTGAGAAGTCCAACTATATGTAGATCAGGTGAGAGCAGCTACTGCAAAGGCCCTGAAGTGAGAGGAGAAGATAAGTTTAAATAGAAGAAAAAGGGAGAGTTTGGCTATGGTTAGTAAGCAGTGCAGTGTTAGGTGAGTTTAGTAAAGGCAAAAATCATTGTGGCTTTTAGATCACATGGGTATCACTCCAAATATGATGAGAAGCCACTGAAATTTTAAGTAGGGATGAGATGCAGTCTATTTACATTCTCTGTTCAGAGGACCCTAATTAGGGAGGAAGAAAACTGGTAATAGGAAGAAGAGTTAGGAGACTTGAAGCTGACTGGGCAAAAAATGCCAGCATAATGGAGACAAAGGGCGTGAATGGATTTAGATATAGTTTAGATATTTTGGAGATAAAATGATCAAGATTTTCTCATGTGATAGATGTGGAAATAAAATGAAGATAAGAATCAAGAATATTGTCATAGATGGTCATGTTTTCTGTTGGAATGGCAGAAAATAGAGAAAAGGTTTTTTTGGGGGGAAATGAAGGGTTCTGTTTTGACCCAGCTAAGTTTTAGGTGCAGAACAGACAACCAAAGGGTGTGTGAAGGAAACTGTTGATATTTGAGTCTGAAGCTCATAGGAAAGAAGGGGACAATATGAAAATATTAACCATGGAAGCTTTGGAACATGAGTAATAGTTGAAGGTATAGAAATGGATTAGATTATCTAAAGAAACATTGTAGAAGAAGTGCTATTTCGATATTTTAAAATGGGTCAAGTGGGAAATGCAAGAGGAGGAAACATGGGATAAGCTGTCAGGTAAGAGGGAACTCCGGAAAGTATGCTTGTTGTGGAAGCCAAGAGAGGAGTGTGTTCCAAGAAGGGAAGTGGCAAACTTCTAGAAATCAACTCCTCATAATTATTCCCTTTGGTCACCAGCCTTATCTGTGCCTGAAGAGTCATACATTTTTAAATTGTGGCCACTCCCAATTCACAGTTTAAGGTCTGTCAATATTTATCCAATCATTTGTGTGTTTAATTTACTTTTATTGTGTATGTTTAAGATATGTAACATGATTTTTTGATACATAGTGAAATGGTTATTTACAGAACCAAGAATGGTGGTTACCAGGCACAGGAAGGAGGACAAAATGGGGAGAAGCAGGTCAAAGGGTACAAACTTGCAGTTATGTAGGATGAATAAGTCGTATGGCATGAGGACTATAGTTGATAATATTGTATTATATACTGAAAATATGCTGAGAGTAGATTTTAGGTGTGTTCATCATAAAAAAAATCCATTCACTTTGCTTGTTTTGTTATTCATTCAGTAGGGTTTTATGTGGCATTTATCATGTGGCAGTTAGTGTGTTACATATGTAGTATTGGATACAGCTGTAAATAAAATAAGCCAAGTTCCTTATCATAACAGTTTATAAGCTACTTCATGTGTTCTTGGTTAGTTTTTTCTCCAGCCCTCTGAAACAATTTGAAACTTGTACTACTTTTAAACCCCCTTTTCAAATCTCACTGATTTGCAACCTTCCCTTGTAAATCAGTGCAACTATAGAGCTTTAAACCCCTACACATATCTTACCTAATCTTTGATTTATGAAATCTATGAAATGAAGTGTCTTCCCACCCATGCACCTGCACATCTCATTCAAGGCCAACCTTATATCTGTCCTTGACCCCATGTATTCTATCTTTCTGGAGCCTCATTTAATTAGTATCCCTTATCTCTTCTGTATCCTATCTTGCTCTCTACTGACTCCATTCCCTTAACTTGGAAGCAAGCTCAAATTTCTCTTATCAAACATATTTATACACACACACATATATATACGTGTGTATATATATACAAGTGTGGGTATATATGTACATATATGTGTGTGTGTGTGTGTATGTGTATATATATAGCCTCTCTTGATACCCTTTAAAGTCATATTCCTTTGCAGATACATTTAGCATTACATAATTACCAAAGCCCACATTTTATTGGTATCTAACACAGTTGTTACTGGAATGGTGAACCCAAAAAATCAGTTTTTTGTGTTCTGTCACCCAAGCTGGAGTGCAGTGGTGAGAGCTCAGCTCACAGCAACCTCAACCTCCTGGGTTCAAGCAATTCTCCTGCCTCAGCCTCCTGAGTAGTTGGGATCACAGGCGCCTGCTGCTATATGTGGCTAATTTTTGTATTTTTAGTAGAGACAGGGTTTCATCATGTTGGCCAGGCTGGTCTCGGACTCCTGGCCTCATGTGATCCACCCATCTCAGCCTCCCAAAGTTCTGGGATTACCAGCATGAGCCCTCAGATTTTTATGTTCTGTGTGCCTAAACTGGGTACGCATATAAGGCCTCTATTTTCTTATCACTATGTTTTTGTTCAAGCAGTTGGTGTGCATTTGTTTACCTAACATTTCTAGGTATCATTTATCCCTGAGGTATTTTAATGTGATTTCATTCAAAAATAGAAGTACAGGCACTGAAATCCCAAGGCATTTCTCTATTTCAGGGAGGTCGTCTAGATGATTCAGCATATGCTTACACTACTTTAAAATAACCATTAAAATGTTAACAACAACTTGATAAAGTCTCCCAGACAACTCAGGGGCCTCTAAAAATAAATCCTCAAATGCAAACCTAAAAAATCTTTCTCTATATTATTTGATACTTTTGAGAATTCACTTCTTGAAAAATTCTACCCTCTCTGACTTCATCTGCCAGGTCTCCTATTCCTCCAATAATATCTGCTATTATTTTTGAAATGAATTGTTTTCCATATTTATATCATCAGACAAGAGTTTTTCACTGCATATTGTTCCTGTAGAATCTCATGTTGACTTTCACAGTCATTTCCTTCAAAATCTACATATTTAAACCATTTCTTCTTGCTCCACTTCATTTTCTTATATGCAACTACCAGCTAGACACCTGGCACCTCAAACTCAACATGTCCAAAATGGAATCCAGTGTTTTCTGTGTATTATAAAACTGTACTTCTCCCATAGCACCCAAGAAAAATCTTTCCAAGCTATCCAAGCTATCACCCAAGGTGATAGCACCGCTATGCATTCATTCATTCAAGATACAAACAAGAAGTCATCTTTCAGTCTTCTCCCCTTCTCCTCCCTCTTCTTCGTCCTCCTCATTCAATAATTTATTAGATTCTGCCTATTTATCTCCTAAATACTTCCCAAATCTGACCTCTACATTGTATGCCTACCACATCTGCTTTAATTTACCCTTTTATGACCTCTTTCTTGGCCTACTACAATAGCCTACTTACTGGTTTGTATGTCTTTAATTACTATTCTTCAGCCTAACTTCCACAGACAGGTAGGATTTCCTCCAGTCAGTCTTCCCTCCACTCCACCCTCTGAGAATTACGTCTTCCCTGTGCTTCCCAATTCCCTCTGACTCTTCCTTATTATATTCACCATCTTGGATTATCAGTTTAGAGCCCTGTCTTGTCCACTAGACTGTGAAACTCATCTTAGTGGGAATACTATTTTGTATTTTCTTTGAAGTGTTTAACACAGTGACTGAAATAAACTAGGCAGTATATAAACATTTTTTAATAAAGGAATGAGTGGTAGTGTTAAATCCACCTTTTTTTTTTTTTTGGCAGTGCATGCTTTCTACTATAGAAGGAGAAAACACTAATAAGCACACTTTTGATACAACCTTAAACAATTTGCCCCAAACCAAGAAACAGTTATATTCATATTGAAAAATGCATAGATTAGTTATCCGAGTTCAGATATTTACAAGGCTAGGAAGTTAACATAAATACTTGAAGTATCATAGTAGTAGCAATACGGAGTGGTAAGGCTTGCAGTTTGCTGAGGAATACATACCTCACCTCAAAGCATTCATATTCAATTGGGGAAAAAATGTAGCTGTCAAATAAGGCTCATCTCCTCTAGACCCAAGACTTCACGGTGGTGACCTCTGCTGCAAGATGTACTATAAAAACTTTTAGCTTCTGTTACCTTAGCTCAGAAAATGATGACACTTAGACAAATGCACCTTATACATCACATACAAATTGGATAATATTAAAGACAAGTCAAAGGGTTTTAGCAGCTTTTTCTTTTCTGTTCTGCTCTCTTCCCATTTCCCAGGCCCAGTGTAACCACATGTTATGTGTTACACTATTAATTTAGGGTCAACTTTCTTATAGTGCTTCTAGTTTTTATTGATTCCTTCATAATAACATTTTCCAGCTGCAGGTTCCAATCATGTTTCTGTTTCTATGGATACAGTACATTTCAAAAAGGGAATAGGTAAACCTTTTAATACATGAAAAACATTTTTTAAGTCCTATGCTCTAATCTAGTGGACTAAATAAGAAGAAAATAGAAACTCTGAAGAGACACTTTTGAAATGTTAGATAAATTTCTGTAATCTCTCTTTTCTTGTGCTAATAACTAACATTTTTTCCAAAATGCGAATAATAGTAACAATAAAATAATAATAATGATAGTAATAAATGAGGTTACATATGTTAAAGTTCTTTATAAAGTTCTTTATGAAACATCTATGTTAAGTAATACGTTTGTTCGTATCACTGTTTGTTTTTAAATCTTCTGTCTACCTACTCTTCTTGGTAGCAACAAGGGCTAGGAAGATTATTACTCAGGGCAGCAGACTTTCACAAAGCTAACAACTTGAGTTTGCCAAACTGGAGCAGGAGAATGTGTTTAGTTCTTGAGTTTCCATTCATGTAGTAATGGCCACTTTGTAGAAGAGGTAAAGTGGCAGAAAAACACAAAACATCTACCATATCTACACTGACTAGTCCAGAAAAAGAGTAAACACAGAAATGCAGTTCTAAGCCAACATACCCAGAACAATGCCATTAATTCACAATCCTCATAAGTTTACCTCTATCTGTTGTACCAAGTTGTCTCAAATGACTTCTTAGTTTTATCTGTAAAATATAGTTTCTATCTAGTTCATATGTTGTTCTAGTTACCATTTACATTATTTGTGTTAGTAAAATATCACTAATATGAGGAGGACTTTCGTAATCATGGCAGTCAGGAGTGAGACTTGTGGAATTCAGTCTATATTAAGACTTTTGTCTTGCTTAGCCTGGTTTTAACCTTGTTCTTAGCTTATCTCACTGATGTGCTTAAGAATGTAAACATTTTGTAGCCTCCTCTATTTTAGCTTGCCTGCTTCTCCTCAATGTTCTGCTGACTATTCTTTTTTCTATGAATTTACTGACTCAACACATCCTGTTTCTGTAACTAAAATTAATACATTTCCCTCTTCCAATATTAGTAGAGATTTTTTATTAATACTACCCAACAATTATTGCTATAAATACAATATTTTCATAAACACTTATATGATGTGTTTGCTACATGTCTAATAATAATTATATATCTGTGTTTGCATGCATGTGTGTGTGTGTGTGTGTGTATTGTAGGTAGGAAAAAGACAAGTAATTGTATTACAATATTATTACAATATCCTAGTTATGAAGTAATAAATATTCTGAGACAATTATAATATATGAGATCATATAAAATGATACTGTTCCTAAAAATATTATTGTGATTTTTTAATTTACTTGTTCATTCAGAAAATATAGCCCTTGGGAATATTAGATAAGAATCTCAAGAAAATCATGGCTGTTGTTAGAGATAGGCAACATCAAAAATAATTACAACAAATATTGTTATGAAAATTCAGGTTTTTTTTTTGTTAGAAGTGCACAGAGTATTATGGCAAAAAAGAGGAAAGGTTGTTAATTTAGTTTAAAAGAATCAGGGAAAGTTTGCTGAAAATGAAATTTCTGCACTATCAGGATTGACAAGTCATAGAAAAGTTAAATATTTTAAGGGTTATGCCAAACATAAAGTTGGATAAAATTCTGACCTTAGACCACAGCATCTTACAAACAAAGGCAGCAAAGACCTCCAGTTCCATAGATTATGGATTCTATAACATTAGCATAATTATTAAGAACAATTAGGAGTATTAGATTTTTATAACTGATAACTTTTTCAAATGTATAATGAGTCTACAGGAAAGTAAATAAAATATCAAAGGGACAGAACTAAGAAACAGAAAAATTTAGACAACAGGAGCAGGTACTGTAGCTTCCCTTGGAGAGGTTTACATGGGAAAGTGATTCTCAAGGCCTTGAACCAACAATCGGCAAAAAGCTGGAAATAAGATCACCATACAAACGAGGATTCATAAAGGCTACAGCATCAGTGAGAAAGTAGACGTAGGAAAAAAAAATCTGTTCCCTGGCTCAAAGAGTAATCCTAAAAACTTCCTGGCTTCCCTTGAGTTCTGCATAAAAAGTAACATACTCCCATAAGAATTTTGACGTATTTATCTGCTCTCAAGTGAACTTTCTGTTCAAATTTGTACTATCTGCAATTTCTAGGAACTCATAAATGTAGAAATTCACAGACACATGTACACACACAAACACAGGTACATCACTTACAAACACATATTGGAATAATTGGGATAAGTAAATGCAAAAACACTTTGGAGAAATATTTCTCCAAAACAGCCTTCTTAAATTCTCACAAATAGAGCTTTGCTGAAAATTAGTTTACAATTCAAAATTACAAAACAAATATGTTGACAATCCACTTTAAATACAAATTAGAATACACACAAAATAGTGTCAAATTACCAAGGATTTTAGGCAATAGAAATATATGATAGAGGGAATGAAATGTTTAAGATGACTAAACACATGTGGAACTATAATACTGTACAACAGTAACACGTAAGACAGGAGGGCAATGTCTAAAGTTAAAATGCTTAAATGTCCATGTATTATTCAGATGGAGTATGGAGATACTTACTAAAATTTGAATTTTATGTCAAGTATGAATATAAAACAAGAGCAACAACTGAAAGAATAAATATAGAACATAGAAAATTAAGAAAAGTTGACAAAGCTAGTAGATAGTTTACTATTGGGAGAGATATGTATTAGTATAAACTTGCGGAGAGAAATTTAGTGATATTGATCAAAACCAAAAAGATTCATACCCCTTATTTTATAATTTCACTTCCAGCAATATATCCTAATGAATAACCAGATATACATGAAAATGGTTATTATAAGAGCATGTTATCACTGCCAAAAATTAAAAACAGCCAAAATGCTCAATATTAAGAAATGAAAAAAATAAACTTTGGCACATACCTCAAACAATATTTATTAATATACAGGTCTATAAAATATGTATTGAGTGCTTACTGTGGGTAGGCACACTCCTTAGTACTCCAAAGTACTGTACACATATATTTTACTTGTTAGTTATTATTGCATAACAAACCATCTCAAACTGAATGGCTTAGAATAACAGTGATTTCTTCTAGTCATGATTTTACATTTAGGGCAAGACTTAATCTCTACTTCATACAGCATTGGCTGGGACAGTTTAACCGAGGGCATTTTTAAGATTATTTATTTCTAGTGCTGTTAACTTTGTTCTGGCAGTCAGCTTGGAACTTAGTTATGGCTGAGGTATTGGTTCCTTTCTATGTGGGCCTCATTATGTCACCTGGGCTTCCTCACAGCATAGTGGCTGAGTAAAAAGGTTGTCTATCCCCAGGAAATGAGAATGGTATTCTCAAAAGTCACATAGAATCACTTTTGTGATTTTTTTTTTTTTTTTTTTTTTTTTTTTTTGAGATGGAGTTTTGCTCTTGTTGCCCAGGCTGGAGTGCAGTGGCGCGAACTTGGTTCACTACAACCTGCACCTCCCGGGTTCATGCAATGATTCTCCTGCCTCAGTCTCCCGAGTAGCTGGGATTACAGGCAGGTGCCACCACACCCTGCTAATTTTTTTGTATTTTTATTAGAGACGGGGTTTCCTCATGTTGGCCGGGATGGTCTCAACCTCCTGATCTTGTGATCTGCCCCCCTTGGCCTCCCAAAGTGCTGGGATTACAGGCATGAGCCACCGCGCCCGGCCCCTAGAATCACTTTTGTGATACTTTAATAGTCAAGGCAGTCTCAAAGGCCAACCCAGGTTCAAGTGAGAGGAAAGACTCCAATTCTGAATGGGGAAGTAGCAAAGTTCTAGAAGATAATGTGAAAAAGGAAGAAAACCATTGCAACCATTTCTCAGAAAATTCACTGAGGCGCAGAAGAGGCAAAAGACAATTAGGTACATGAATCTGGAGTTCAAGAGAAACATTTGAAGTGGGTAGTACGGTTTGGGGGATCATGAGAACATAGATGGTAATTAAAGCCACAGAATTGGATGATTTCACTTAGGAAATATATTTAGAATGAAAAGGCGGATCGAGAGAGAATTTTAAGGTGCACTAACTTAAAGGAGCAGAGTAAGAGGTGTTCAAAGACACTAAGAAACGCCAAGAGAGAGCATAGTTGTGGTGTTAGGAATGCAAGGCAAAGAAGCATTTGAAAGAAATGTCCAAATGTGTCAAACATACCAGGGAATTCCAATAAGATAAAACCTAAACTCTAAGATTTAGGATGTAGTTAGTTGCTAGCAAAGTTGAAGAGACTAGTTTGGGTGGTTGGAAAATGCGGAAGCCAGATGAATTGAAAAGAGTGTGAGCAGAAGACTCCTCAACTATATGGCTGTGAAACAGTAGAGAGATAGAAAGCACGAGGTCAGGAAAGTTGTTTGCTTTATAAAAGAAAAGAGTTGAGCTTGTTTAAAAGCAGTTAGAGGAACTTCTTAAGAGGTGGAAAACCGAAGATACAGGAGAAAGAGAAGGGCCATAAATGGAAGAAAGAACTGTGCGCTTCCTCACCACACTGCAATGGTCAGTAAAATTCAGCACATCTCTTGGATTGATATCCCATAACTTGAGAAACACTGAGCTAAGGCCATGTCCTTTGATTTGTATGTGATATAGAACTACAAATCCTCACAAATTATATAATCATTTGACTTAACGTGGCATCTGGAAGGTGGCATCTGGAATGAAATTTGGAATGAACCTAATGAGAAGACATATTTAATTAGTTGACACAATCAGGTAAAAAATGGAGTAGTATCATGTATTTATTGTATGTCTTTATTTATACAACACATAATCCAAGTGATCTTGTTAGTGAAACAGAACACAGAACATGTACTTAAAATTATGACATTTCATTGAAAGTCTTATTCTGATTAGTGTTTATACTTAAAATATAGAGCCATCTAATATCATTGCATGTATTTAGTGGCTAAGCATTAATTCCCGTTTATTTTGCCATTTTATGAAAACATAAAAATTTACATTTTTCCCTTTTATGTATTCTGAACACATTCAACATTCAATTCAGCTTAGTTTACTTTCATTAATTTATGTTTGAGTTTATTTATATAATCTAAGAAGTTTTATTGTTTGAATAATTATTTGTATGCTAAGCAACAATAGATGTCATAAGATTCAGCCAAGCAAAATTTTGATTCAAGAGTGTTTTCAAAGCTAGATTATAATACTATATATGGAAATAACTATATTTTAAAATTTGAATCATTGGACCAAATAAAATACTGCCCAAGGTATCATACCAACATAGTAACATTGAATATTTGCCTGACAATCTATCCTCACACACACAAAACCCAATAACCCTCACTTGCCAAGCCTACAATCTAGACAAAATAGGAAAAAATAAATGTTTAAAAGAATAAGACTACAGCTATAAATTTGCAAAGGGAAACTAAAATGCGAGTGACAGAATACATCAGAAGCAAATTTATCAGCCTGAGACTATAGTTTCAAAGTAAGTATATATGAATAGAGGAAGAATGACACACAACTTTGAAAAGGAGAATAGATATGTATGATGATGCAAATGAACGAAAGCAGATAGAAGATGATAAAATATCAGAAAATATTGTTTGTTGAGGTCCAGTATAATAAATTAAAATATTAAATAGTATAGTGAGTACCAGAATAGTGAAAAGTCATAATGATTACAATGAAAACAATATAATAGGAATAAAGAGTAGATGGACTTTATGTATAGTACAATTGTTGTTTTTGAACTTTAGCAGTGTAGTACACTTTGGACATAAAATTTTATACAGTCAGTTGTTCAATATTTAAAATAGATGAAAGCAGAAGTGCTCCTGGATTTTTGTGAGGGTGGAAGGGAAGGATACCAAGAAAAGGAGTCCAACATTGTCCACCCAAATGCTATCTCAGCAAAATTCTTCATAAAAAGCTACATGAGTACTTCCACGGAATTTATGGGGTTCCTAGAAAAACATAATTTAGAAGCCAAAGCTTGAAAATCGTATGGTTTTCAAGTGGCATACTTTAAAAGATTATGTAAATATTCATTATATGCATGTTAAAGTACACGACTTGTAAATCCTGTTTGTTTACATTTTCTAGAACAAGTATTAAAATTTGTGTAGAGTTTCAGCACCAAACTAAAAGCCAGGATCTTAGATTTGAATTCTACAGCTCTTCAATTTATTTTTTTCAGTAGAGTGAAATAAAAATTAATTGAACCATATTATTTATCAATGTAAAGCTTGAGAGTTGGCCCTTAGTTTGCAAGAAAATCAGTAGAACAAAAAATATGAAAACATGAAGGAGCTGAGTAACTCCAGGTTCTACTGGTGTTAAATGTGGACCACTTACATACTTGCATCCAAAGCCTTGGTGGAACATTTACAGATTAGGGTCTGATGCAGCAACTTGATTTATTAGATCACTTAAGTTATAAGAATTGAATTAAGTTAAACTTAAGATGCCTGAAGGTTAAATTAGAATCTTCCTTATATCTTTCAAGAAAATTACAGCCAGTCACATTGTCAGAGCAAGACTTCCATGTTGGTCAGTCAGAGGATCAAATTCTAGTTCCTTGGTGAGCATAGAATTAGTTGATGGTTCTTCTTTGATAGAATTTATTTATAAACCCTAATATAATATCTATCAAAATAAATGGTATTTCTATTTAGAATCTGAATACCTCCTTTCTTGGTTTTGAATCAACTGTAGTATTTTATTCACTAAGCCTTTTATTCTCTCATTAAAAAGTAAAACTATTTAACAACATAAATGCATATAGAAAATCTGTGTTAAAATCTGCCTCTTATTAATCACCTTCTGTGTCCTTATAGCATAGCACTTTTACATAATCTCATTTAATTCTTGCCATATTATGTATTCATAGCTAATGCAAGTAAGATTAGTAACTAAAATCAGAAAACATAAAAATTTTATAGACCTAAACACTTCTTAAGCTAGCTACATAAGCCAAGAAGAAACAGGACTGTTAGCCATACATGATAAATCACAAGAAGTTGGAATTCAAGTAGACTTTCTTTATGGTACCTCTTTTGCGGGTTTCTGTCCCTTAAAATATAAATCGGAAAAAGTCACACCAATTTAGACCAGAAATCAGTTATGTTAAAACAGTGATAAAAATATGATTGGAAAAGAATTTTGAGAAGAATCTTTTTCTATTTACGATGTTGCTTCATGGTTTTTGTAGCAACTGGGACCATGGAACTAGAAAGGCAAGATGAGGCCGTGTACCTGTTTCTCTGGGGTCCTCTTACTTTATTTGGCTTGCTTCTGTTAGGTTTTGGAATTGGTTTGTCTTTGCTTTTTGGCCTGCCTAGAATGTGCGCAGCTGGCCCCAATTCATTAAACCTCTCAGATATGCCAAGAATGACTTTCTAGCAGCCTAACGTCTGTTTTCAAACATGATTCAAGGAGACTCTAAGATTGTGATTAAAATGAAATTGCCACAGCAAGCAAACAAAAAGTAACAATTTAGGCGGAGTGAAAACTATAATCCAATTCAAGAATACAAAATATATGCTTATAGTTTAGGCAGGAGGGCAAAAGGTATTATAAATGTTCTTTCAATTAATACTCAAAAATTTCAAGCGTATATTATTATATGTTTGCACGTAGGAAAAAAATACGGAAAATAATTTTGGATTTGTCACATCTGAAGTTCTCTAGCATAGGATTTGCCACATTTTTATGGAAGGCCATATTTTTTTTATTTTAGTCAAATTTCCCTTTAATCCAATTGGTTTTTTAATGCAGAATTTTAATTCAGACCAGCTTCACTCAATGTAAGGCTTTGAGTACAAGCTCAAGAATTCATTAATTGATGTTGCAATTAATTGCACACTTCACTTATACTCTTTATCTTATATTCCTGACAGATCCAATGATTCAGTGATTTTTATTTTTTTAATTTTCTAGAATGTAGACTTCAAAGTCAACAATTTGAGTGTGCTAATAGTTTGTGGTGTTTTCTTCCTCTTGTTTCAGTCTGTTCCCAGTATTCTAGAGGAGTATTTGCCATTTTTGGACTCTATGATAAGAGGTCAGTACACACCTTGACCTCATTCTGCAGCGCCTTACATATCTCCCTCATCACGCCAAGTTTCCCTACTGAGGGGGAGAGCCAGTTTGTGCTGCAACTAAGACCTTCGTTACGAGGAGCACTCTTGAGTCTGCTGGATCACTACGAATGGAACTGTTTTGTCTTCCTGTATGACACAGACAGGGGTAAGTCCAGTTTCTTCACCTATTAGAGCAAAACTCTAATTTTCAATGTGAAATGGCCTTATATGACTTGGGTTTTTTAGAAAATTGTTTTGATCTCTAACATCACTAAAATCAGAAAATGGTTGATGTGTATTTTTATTTTCACTCTGGGGAAAAATTTCTAGTTAAAAGAGTTTCAGATTCACAAGGTTACTCATGAGCAAACCATGCTCTGTAACTTCATTGAAATTAAGATAATTATGTGAATAAGAAAAACAAACCAAAGTGCTTTTCCTGCTCTCACACAACAATCAACAAAAAATAGTTCTGTGACCTCTGGTCACCAACATGTGTGGAGGTTATTCTCATATGCCAGCTAAGCGACCCTCCAGAGCACACATCTACTTCCATTCAATCCTGACATTATCTACCTGGAGTTATGTAGCCTCAGATCCTACAGGTTGAAGGCTCAGTCCCCCACAAGACTGAACATCACTTCGGAAGCCAACCAGCTATAAATTGGGGTTCCCGTGACCCTTCTCCTTGGGTTCAATTGATTTGCAAGAGCAGATCTCAGTGCTCAGGAAAAACACTTTACTTTCATTTCCTCCTTCATATAAAGGATATTATAGAGGATACAGAAGAACAGACAAATAGAAGAAATGGATGGGGAGAGGCATGGGGAAAGGAGTGTGGGGCTTCCATGCCCTTCCCAGGTGAGCCACCCTCCAGGAATCTCCTCATGTTCAGCTATCCGGAAGCCCTCCCACCTCTGTCCTTTGGATTTTTATGAAAGCTACATTATGTAGG
This sequence comes from Symphalangus syndactylus, assembly GCF_028878055.3. Taxonomy (NCBI): domain Eukaryota; kingdom Metazoa; phylum Chordata; class Mammalia; order Primates; family Hylobatidae; genus Symphalangus; species Symphalangus syndactylus. Next base: position 122,576,675 of record NC_072425.2, read on the forward strand.
CATAATTGATTACATCATTGGCCATTGACCAACTTAACTTTCATGTCCCTCTTTCTCCCCAGAGGTTGGTATATGGGGCTACAAGTCTCAACCCTCTGATCCTGCCTTCGTCTTTTGGTAACAAGCTCCCATCTTGGAGCTATCTAAGGGCCCCCAACCACCAGTTATCTCATTAGCACACTAGAGACAATCTTCTGTCTCTAGAAATTCCAAGGGGTTTAGTAATAGTAAGTCAGGAAACAGAGAGGAAGACCAAATACATATATCATAATAACTACTTTTTAAAAAATTTCTGTGGTATTTCAGGTTCAGTTATAACATGAATATGTTACTTTACTTCAAAGGCAAATGAGTTAATGTTTTGGAACATATTAAAATAATTGAGCCATAATGTTGAGTTTGAAATACAAAACTCTAAGTGAGTAATTGAAGGGCCATGACAATGATGATAGAGGTTTGGCAATAAGACTTCTGCTTACTGGCAACCTTTCACTTTACCAGTTTTGAAAGATCAATAAGTAATCCCACGTCACCTGTGTGTGGGAGAGACAAGGTGAATAACTCACATATTGCATTATTAACAATCCATACATTTTGTTCTATGGTTGATATAGTTTTATTTTTCAGCTGGAGGAACAACTTAAGGAGTTGCCATGCATGTTTTCCAATTCTGTTTTTTATTTAGTGACTAGAATCATAGCAACATATTATATTTAAAAATAAGCATTAAGGGATCACCTGTGGATTCTGTCTTCAGTCCTTTTTTCCTTAAGGTTTAAGAGTTATGAAAAGATAAGTTAAAATAAAGGTTGTAATAGGCAGTATTTTAAGAATATTCTTGAATGGAATTCTATCTATGAAATGAGTAAGGGTAATAAATAGCCTTTTCTATCTATGAAATGAGTAAGGATAATAAATATCCTTAAATATTTTCAAAATATTTTTTCAAACTTTTGAAGATATAATCCACCTTCCAGAATCCAAAGTATAATTTCCTATATTCAAAGATGAAAACCCATTAAATGAATTCAACTTTATTACTAAAATTTACAGTTTTAATTAGATGCGAACGGTATCATTTAAGATGTCATACGAATGGTGTTTCTAGTACATCATTTTTATTGGTATTCTTGGTAAATTTCCCTTATAGAAACAAGCTCAGCAAATTTAATATCATCATCATATTTTCTATAAGTTTGCAGCATACTTTAATTCTCATTTGGAAATATGGGAATCTACTTATGTTGCCTACTATTATTTGTTATTAGTTAACAATCTAAAGCATCCTAGGGGATGAATTACATATTAGAAAAAAAATCACTCTGTTCATTTCTAACTGTTGGAAAAATCGTTAAGCAACAGGACACTGAAAATTGAATCACAATGTCAATAAATATATATCAGGGTATAGATGAGATGTTGCTACCTGTGGTTCATTATGACATAGTTTAGTTCTCCACCTTGGGCAGAAGATGCTTATTTTACAACTTGTTCTCATGGAAATACCAGTGGAACTTGTGTCTCACTTTTTCCTTATCTCCCTGTATAAATCCATTTCTGGCAAGGAGAGGGTTATAGGTGTAATTCACATATTGGTGGGGACACAGAACAGGGATTAAGGTGGCACTTTGCTTTTCTATCCATTTATACTTTCCAAGGTCCTTCCTCCTGCATAGCAAGTCAGGTGCTCCAACCTTGAGTCATTCCCATTACCGCATACCATGAGATCTCTCTACTATAAGCAGGCATATATTTGGTTATTTAAAGACTCTTTGTCTCATTAACTTTCTGCCTGCAGAGTCTTAAACTCATCATGGCACTGCCATGACTTCTTCTAATAGTGGTGTCTTATAAGCCTTTAATCTACTTACTGGCTTGCTGCCCAAAGCCTACTTTTTGCATCTAGTCATCCTAGAATTTAACTGTTCTGCTTCTAACCAGTTGACGCAATTTCTAGAATTCCTTAGTTCTCGTAGACTGTTGCTTCGGAATGAATAACTAGTTCTTAGCATTGTCTCTTATAGTAATTATCCAACTCAACTTCAAAACAGACATCTTTATTTCAAGAAGTAATTGCCAGAACAAAAAATAACATGTCAGGAAAATGGCTGTTTCTTGATGTTCAGATGGCTTTCCTTGCCATGATACATCATGTTTCCCAACATTCTTGATCTTAAGTCCTCTCAAAGCAGAAGAAATTTTTTTTCTCCCTTAGAAATTGTCATGCTCATTTTATAAGTTTAAGATCATAAACCCTATTTATTTCCTCTTAGATACTGTGCTTATAATTATGTATCACTCTCACCAACTGAGGTATGAACAGATGATTAACTCATGATAAACATAGTCAGCCAAGAGTCATTCACATTTTCGTATCATAAAGAGAAAAAAAGAAGACTGCAAATAATTACACACATCAACATTAAAATCAAAATATTTTAAAAATAATATACAAAATCCAAGTGTAAAGAGATAAGATAGTAAGTAAAATACTATCTTATTTATTTTGGTACTTTTTGGTATATCTTGGTACTTTTCTTTCCTCCTGTACTGTTATCATGAACTGATTATCTAAATATTTTTTTCCGTTTTAAGTAACTGCCTTAATGACTGAATTTCTTTACCAACTTAAGTGGAACATTATTTTCTGATGCATTATAAATCTATATTTTGGAATAAGATATTTTGTTGGGCCGCTCGGTCATTCTGATATCTTAATCCCGACAGTGCCAAAATACTCTCTCAAAATATAAGAGCTGACTCTGCTATACCTTGGAGTAGTGTTTTTATGTTGAATTACGCCAATTAAAGGAATGATCCTCTATTTGCTATGTTAGAGGTCCTATGATCTGCTATTAATTAGCTGTATGAACTTGCCTATGTTGTCCTTTTGGCTGTATCTGCTTTTAAAAAACATTAACTACATTATCTTTAAGATCTTTTCAAATTATCTTTAAGATTTCATTCCATTTTTTAATTCAAATATTCTGTTCCTTACCTGGAAATGGTGAACAGAAACAGAAAGAGCACATGGCATACCTAATCTTATCAGCAGGAAAACCTGCTTCTTTTCATTTGACTACCTCTCAAAGAAGAAAAAAAAAAGCATTCATTCATTCATTTATTCAATTTATTCTTTTAACATTCAATAAATATTTATTTTTCAATTTGTATTGGACACCTTAATAGGTACTGAGAATTTAATGATGAGCTTCAGTGCTATGACTTCATTAGAAAATAGCACACAACACTCTATTTAACAACCAGAGAAACTTGCTTTTGACATATAGCTTACTATTTTAAAATTTTAATTTGGAACACAACTGCTTTCCAGAAAGATCATTGCCTCTTTTGGGAAAAACAATTAGAAAACATCACTTAACTACAAACTTTAATAAGATATTTGAGTTGATAAGTAAACTAGTCCCACCATACCCACACTGCCGAAGAGAACTTTCTGTGATGATGGAATTGTTCTGTAATCTGAGTTATCAAGTATGGTTATCTCCACCACATGAAGCTATTGCAGGTTTAAAATGTGACATACAACTGAGAAACTGAATTTTTAGTTTTATATAATTTTAATAAATTTAAATGGCCACATTTGGCTCATGGCTACCATACTGGACAATATAACACATCTAACCACTGAGCTCATATGAAATTATACATTTCACTATGAATGAAATTTTTATATCTTTTATTGACTCATAATTTACTACAGAAGAAAAAAACTTAGTGACAACCCTGCGCATGACACTTTTGCTAATAATTTTCACATGGTGTTGTGTATACGTTTACATATCTTTTTTTCCCCCAGAATTTAAGTGTTTCTCCAGTAATCACTGTTTCTTATTACATTTACACCTTTTTTTGTCTAACAAAGTAACCCCTGAGAGGCATGCTATGGATATCAATTGAATTAATGAATTAATCTAGTGAAGTGCTTGACAATAGGTATCAAACAATTTTAGGGCCTTAATAACTAATGATATAATTCATTTTTTATTAATGGTGTCATATTTTAATAGATCAAATAGCTAAGAGAACAGCCAAAATGAAAAACTGACTGAGAGAGGTATTACTTGAATTAAAATGCAATTTTCTTATCACAAAAAAAAATGTTGAGCAGGCTGAAAGATAACATTTTTGATTTAGACCTAATTAAATAAAATATTTAGAAAATGTTTTAAAAATCAGTTTTTCTGGTAATAGAAAACCTTTACTTTGTTTCAAACCGAATTAATATGATGTCAATTCCTTGAGCAAAAAAGACATCAATTTAAATATGTTTAGTATAAGCAATGGCTATTTTCCCATTTGAAATAAAGGAGTCTATTTTTTACCTGTGTGTATTGCCCAGATTTTTAAATGTTTATGATGTGTTTATGGCCATTCCTAACACCCCAGGTAACAAGGTGAATTTATGATTGAGGGAGAGATGAGCAGAATACTAACGTTTTTTAAATTTCTAGTGATCATTGCTGGTATTTTTCAAAGCTGTTATGAGGGCCAGCAATTTTGATCTCACGTCCAGAGTCTGCAGTGGCTGACAATGACCTTGTTTTACGTAATCCTAACTCTCTTTAATGCTTAATATTCAATGTTTTGCTCACATTACTGCTATGGAAGCTTGTGGTATTATTTTAGAGGTTCCTAAATATCTTGTATCCAATATCTCAATAAATTTTGTAATATTATGTAAATTGTTCCTAGGAGAGATATATTTGGCAAAGCATAGAGCACAAAATTTTCCTTTGGCTCATTTCCTTTTGTCTATTTTGTTTCTTGTTAGCATTTTTTTACAAAACTATATTCTACATATTGAATAACATATTTTCAGAAACCTGGGGAAAAATGTCCTGGGTGTTATAATACACATATCCTGCTATTGCATGCTAATGCCAATGCAAGAGGTGATGAGGGGATGGAAAGAGTAGTATGTTTATGCAGGAGGAGAGATAGATCTTATTATTTTATTTCTACTTTTTGGGTTTTAGTGTATGTATGTCTTTTATTTTTAAACTGCCTTTAATCCTCTTGCAAAAAAAAAAAAGTTGAGATTCAGGTAACAGAAAAAGGAACAAATAAAGAGTAAGAGGAATGAAACACCTTTAAATGACATGCCTTTTATTCCTTCTAAAATAAATCTCTATAAATCACTCCAGGGAACTCTCCTATTTTTCTTTTGGGTTCTCAACTCCAATACTCTTCTCCTCCATTTTCTTATTGCATTGGAATAAGAAATATTCTTTTTTATTTCCCATTTTCTCCTTCTTTCTTAGGAACCTAGAGTAATGAGTAGCTAGGCAACATGATTTCAGGCTCACTGGGAACGTCTCTCCTTCTCTTTTACCAGATATGGATGCTGTGATAGTTAATTTTATGTTTCAACTTGACTGAGCTAAGGGATGCCTAGATAGCTAGTAAAACATTATTTCTGAATGTGTCTGTGAGGCTGCCTCCAGCAGAGCTCAGCACTTGAAGTGGTAGACTGAGTAGAGCAGATAGTTCTTACTAGCGTAGGTGGGCATCAGCCAATCCACTGAAGGCCTAAATAGAACAAAAATTTGGTGGAAGGGTAAATTTGTTCTCTGTGCTTGAGCTGGGTCATCCATCTTCTGCCCTTGGACATTGGTGCTCTTGATTCTCAGGCCTCTGGACTCAGAATGGTACTTATGCCATCCATCCTCTGAATTTCAGTCCTTAGGACTTGGACTAAGACTTACGTCATTGGCTCCTCTGGTTCTCAGGCTTTCAGGCTTAGACTAAAATTTCACCACTGGTTCTCCTGATCCTACTGATTATTGGATTTCTCAGCCTCCATAATTGCATGAGCCAATTTCTTATAATAAATCTCTCTTTATGTATCTGTATATATTCTATTGCTTCTGTTTCTCTAGAGACTAATAAGATGCCTAAAAACCCTTAAACCCTAATTCATAAGTAATATAGGAGGATGACAAAGCACATATCTCCAAGGAATATAGCATATTGACATCAGTTCACAACAAATTAAAATTACAGATACCAACTGCTTTTTAAAAATGTCTTTCAGATAGAGGTGGAATTGGGAAGGTCAGGGGTAACTGTATACCTGTCAAGTGGATTGGGAGCCATCCAGAGAGAAGTGCTCTGTGTCCGGACTGCAGATCACAAGCACAGTTCTTTTCCTCATTTCTCCCCATCTCTGATTCCTAATTACCACATTCCACCAACACAAATCTACCATTGATTTGACTACTTAAAATTCCCCTGGTTCATTTTTTCTTACTAAAAGCAAAATTAGAAACAATAGCAAAATAGTTAGTTTACATATAAATTTAGAAAAAGTAAGAATCTTTCAGGTTCTAAGCTCGTATTATCCCAAGAAGAGTTTATCTTTAATATTTGACAGTACTAAACCCTGTTTTTATAACTCAGGAGAAAAAAAACTTATGTCCTAACCAACGCCCCCCACCCAAAAAAATACAAAACAAAACAAAACTTCAAGTCTAAAACCGTCACTGGGATGAAGAGGAGTTTCCTTTTTGTAAATCTTTTATGAAGACTCTCTGGAAAAAAAAATCTCATCAGGATTTAGAATAATTTTATCAGTCATCCAAATATATTTGCTTACAAACTCTTGTTACATTTATAGCCAGACTGACAGTCAATATTTACCTGTTGCCAATTACCAAGTATGAGGATCATCCATTCCAGCAGGAGAAGGAGAACAGCTAACTGTGTCTTTGGAGCATACATTACTGCCTTCCTGCTGGAGCCAGGCCAGTGGGAGAGCAAAGGGAGATACAGGTATAAAAATAACAATGGAGCTTCCTATGGAGATTCTCACTTGTAACTGAGGAAGAAATAACAATCAGGATCAGGCAAGGGAGTCCAACTCTCTTCAGAGCATCTCCTTTGGAGTCACTGCAACATTTATTACTTGCCTTCATTAAACCAGATTCCACAGGCTGTTACTGCTTTGGAATAGAAAGTGGAGAAATGAACTGAGGGGTAAGTGAACGTGGATAAAGGCACATAAATGAGGGTTATGTGTCTGGCTCCTTTAACTTGGTGAGAGGAGGCAAAGGGAGGCGTGTGCCTATCCCCTACCTCCCACTGTCCCGCGTTACAGAGTGAAGGATTCAAGGGCAGATGCTGGAAGTCATCCTGAAGGAGTGCTGAAAGCTAACAAGGGGAATGAATCAGAACAGGGGCGCTGAGCAAATAATAATTGATATGAAACTAAAACAAGGGTAGTCAAAGGAAGAAGAAAGCAGAGCAACTAGCAGCAAAATAAACAGTGGGTTGACAGAATGAAGAAATCCTAGAGATGAAATACAGAAGCCTGAAGAGGGTTTCCTGATGCCAGCAGTTCATTTGAAGGGTTAAAGAGGCCTGAATGGGATGGCAGGGAGATAAATATGCAGACCTCCATGAATATTTGCACTGGGTCAGTTTTGTTGTCATCACTTACTAGGTTCTGGACACACACTGTTGACTGACACATCAACTGGGTGCTGTTCTTCCTTTCCTGTTTCCTTCCCATTGTCAGTATTCAGGCACTGAATATGAGATGAGAGCAGATATGAATGAGACCTCTGGAGGCCCTGCTCACTGGAAAGGTGATGGTGCCCTGCTCCATGGAAATTCAAAATTCCAACAAACAAATTACAAAATAAGAGTATAGGAGTCCAAAAGTTCTGATTTTTTCCCCATGGTGATCATTTTAATGAATTTTTTGAAGTAATAAAATTGTATAAAAAATTTTTGGCTGGGTCTGGTGGCTTATGCCTGTAATTCTGACACTTTAGGAGGACAAAGTGGGAGGATCATTCAAGGCCAGCAGTTTAGGACTAACCCGGACAACATAGCAAGGCCCTGTCTCTACAAACAATATAAAAACTAGCTGAGCATGGTGGTGTAGTCCTAGCTACTCTGTAGTCCTAGCTACTCTGGAGGCTGAGGTAGGGAGGATCTCTTAGCTCAGGAGTTCAAGGCTGTAGTGAGCTATGATTGGGCCACTGCATTTCAGCCTGGGTGACACATGGAGATCCCCATCTCTTGATTTTTTTTTTTTTTTTTTTTTTTTTTTTTGCTTTGATAGAGCCCTGAGCATACACAGAAATTTTCAGTTGAGTTAGTCAACCACGTTCGAGGACTAAGGAAAGAGAACATGTTCCTTAAAAATCTTTAGACTGATGAAATGTGGTTATAATAGTTTAGCAATTTTCTTAAATGAAAATAAGGCTGTGTAGGTTTTCTTACTGGTTCCATGTTTTCAGTGGCCCACAACTTCCTTAAAGCAATAAATTTGCAAATGAATTATGATCTCCTGCAATATATACTTTTAAGTGTCATTTATCTGAAGATATGGAGGAAAAGATCTTTTTAAAGCTCTGATGGAACACCTTGCCTCAAGAAAAGTTGCCTCAGTGAATTTTCCCTTTTACTACAAAAATGAAACAAATGTATACAAATGATAATGTAAAATTAAGGTTGAAATACAGTACGAAACCTATGTCAAAAGTATGGTTTACTTAACAGATGTACTTTATAATTTATTCATCATGTTATAACAGGTGTTGTATCAGAACTATGGAAAGTAGTAACTTACTATTTGTTGCAATGGAAGAGAGTTCTCAGATACGATGTATAAATTCCTTAGAGTTGGACTTATGATATACAGGCCAATATTTTGATTGTTAAATGGAAATTTTCTATTTTATATCAAATAGAAATTTTCAGTTCTATAGCACAGGTGTCGTCAGTAGAGGACAGACATAATATTGCAATGTTAAGTGCCTGAATTCAAATACCAGTTTTCCCACTTATTACATGTTTGACCTTGGATAATTTCCCTAACATCATGAGATCTCAGTTTTCTAGTGTGAAAAAATAGTATTAATAATCAAATCTACTGGGTCACTATGTGTTTTATATAAAGTACTTATAAGTTCCTGGCATTAGTAAAAATTATATTAAGTTATAACTATCATTCTTTTATTACCATCATCATTAATATGTTAATAATTTATCCTTAAACCCTAATAAATGTTTATCATTTTGATATTCTTGATCATGAATCAAGGTGTTTGGTTAATATTTTATATTAAGAGATTTAAACCTTCATGCACATTTCTGATTACTACCGCTAAATTCATGAAAAAACAAATCAAAATATAAATTTGTGGTAGCTTATTCTCTTTTTCCTTCACAGGCATCCCTTCCTCTAATTGCCCCTAAAATGCTGACATTTACTGGGGTTCTGTCCTCAGCTACTTTGACTCTGCAAACTTCTTCAATACAAACTACATATGTCATATTCTTAATTAGAATTATTTCATGACTTCTCATTACTCTTCATATAAAATCCAAATTTAAAAGATGCTCCACAGTCTGTCTCCTGATTGTTTCTTCCATCTCATTTCATAGTCCACTTCCCCTGAAATACCAAGATCCAGAGAAAATGGTTTTTCCAAAGATTTGTGCACACTAAGTTCTTTCTCTTGCCTTGACAGCTTTGCAAATGTCATTCCTTCAATCTTTTTCTTGGGTAACTCTTATTCACCATTTGGGTCTGAGCATAACTTCCTCTGGAAGTCTTCTTCCACACATTTACCTTCAATTGAGTTAAATCCCCTTCTGTGCATTCCCATAGCATCTATATTATCTCTGTCAAACACTTTATTGTAACTATTTGTTTAATTATGTCTTCATCATCAGGCTTTTTAAGATTTATCACAGTAGAGACTCTGTCTTGCTCATTGAACAAGAATAGTGCCCCCATACAGTCACACTTAATAAATATGAATGAATGAATCATATGGTCTCAATTCCACCTATATAACAATGACTTCAAAATCTGTATTTAGAACTCATTCATCTCCCCTGAGCCAGACTCATTTACATAGTAACTATTAAATATCCCATTTGTATCTCAAAACTCATTATTTCAAGAGTGAATTAATGTTTCTTTTGGTTCATTGCTTCCTTGCTTCTTTTGGTTCATTTTCTACCCTAGAGGGTGACACATGCTACAAATGCAGGAGACTTTTTTACTCCATGTTTTCCCTTCATGCAATCATATCTAACCAATCATTAATCCTGCCAAATGTGTATCACCTAAAAATATCCTAAATGCATTTCCTCCTCTGCATTCTAACTACTGCTGCCCTTGTTCTGGGACTCTTCACTCTCCCACATCAACCAACTTTTCTCCTTGGCCCCAGTACTGCCCTCCTTAAATCCAACTTCTATGCACTTGCCACGGTGAAATATACACTAATAATTTTTTTCTTGGAATGTTGTTCTTTAGTGACCTATAATTTATATTTATCCTAATGTACTTGACAATTTTGTAGCAAGGTTATATTGGCCTTCTAGAATGTGACGCAGAACATGACATATTTTTCTGTTTTCTGGATGAGTTTGCATAATGTTTAAATTAGTTTCTTCTCAAAAGTTTAGTAGGATATGCCTTAAAATATTTGTGCATAAACTCTGTAAAAGCTTTTTAACCAATGCTTCGATTTTTTTCATGATTCTAAGGCCTATTCATGTATTTTTTTTTTCCACTTCTCTTTCTGTCATGTTTGTTAAGGTACATAACATGCATTGTTTTGAAGTACTCAATGGATTCTGGCCAGAAAACGTGTTCTCTGATATTAATCCTTTGAAACCCTTTGGGATTCTTTTCACGTTCGAGTACATGGTCAATTTTAACAATATTTCCTAGGGCTTTAGAAGAATACTTATTTCTGATTTTTAGCTGCAAGGTTCTATATAATCATAATGCACTATTAAGGTTGAAATACAGTGCAAGACCTATGTCAGAGGTTACATTTGTTCAAATATTCTGCATTTTTATTAAATTTCTGACTGCTTGACCTAATCGAGAAAAGTACAAGGAAATCTCCCACCTTGGTCACAGATTTGTCAATTTCTTACTCTAATTCCATAATTTTTTACTTAGTATGAGATATACTTTGCTTCAAAATATTTTGGAATTTTTAGCATCTTCCAGGTAAATTGAACCATTTTTAGATTAGGTAATGAACGCCTCTCTCATTTGTCATGCTTTTTGTATTGAGGTCTGTTTTTTCTTCTACTAACATAGCTACTCATGTTTTCTTTTGGCTCATATTTGTCAAAAGTGTATCTTTTGACATTTTTTAATTTTCAATTTTCCTGCATCCTTATTTTTTAGGCATATCTTTTTGGCGCCACAACTGCTATTATGCACTAAGTACTTTACTATGTCTGTTAACATATTTAATTTTCCAAAAACTTTAAAGGGAAATAGAATTATTATCCTGTATTATTCTTGATTTTAAACACTTAGAGAGTTTAAATAATTTGCCCAAACTTACATAGCCATCAGTGACAGAGCTAGGACTCAACTGCCTCTGTCAGCTCAACTCAACTCCAATGTGGCAGTGAAAAGTAGCCATTGACAACATATAAATAAATGAAAAGGCCTGTGTTCTAATAAAACTCTATCGACACTGAAATTTGAATTTCAAATAATATTTTTGTGTCAAAAAATGCTAATCTTCTTTTGTCCCACTCTGCTGCCCTAAACATTAAGAAATGTAAAAACCATTTATAGTTTACACTTTATACAAAGACAGGCAGTGGGTCAGATTTTGCCCATCAGCAGTAGTTTTCAATATGCATACAGATTTCCAAAAAAGATTGCTACATTCTTTAAATATTGTGTGATTATTTAAAAGGTTAACCTGTGTTAAATTGAAAATTCACTGTGTTAGAAGCAATTTCCTAATTATATGGATAAACAGTGTTACTACCCATGTGTGACCACATACACAACCCCCCAAGAATCTTTTGAGAAGTCTTAATTTTTTTTTTTTTTTTTTGAGACTGAGTCTCACTCTATTGCCCAGGCTGAAGTGCAATTGTGTGATCGCAGCTCACTGCAACCTCTGCCTCCCGGCTTTAAGCGATTCTCATGCCTCAGCCTCCCGAGTAGCTGGGATTACAGGCATCCGCCAGAATGCCTGGCGAACTTTTGTATTTTTAGTAGAGACGGGGTTTCACCATGTTGGCCAGGCTGGTCTCAAACTCCTGATTTCAAGTGATCTGCCCACCTCGGCCTCCCAAAGTGCTGGGATTACAGGTATGAGCCACCACACCCAGCCTGAGAAGTCTTAATAGTTAAACTATAAATTGATACATTTTTGTTTAGAGTCGGGTAAAAACGTTGCTGACAATTGTTTTCTGGATGGTTTTGCCTCTAATTAGTGATTAGAATATCCTTCTGATCCACCACGACATTAGCCAAATCTCTATCCTTTATAGTGCTTATCTCTTTTGGAAATATTTATTTGCCACAGATGTTTTTGTTTGTTTTGAGCATTTTTTGTGTCATAGATTGATATGGTTTGGCTCTGTGTCCCCACCCAAATCTCACCTTGAATATTAATAAGCCCCTCATGTCATGGGAGGGACCTGGTTTGAATCATGGGGATGGGTTTTCCCCGTGCTGTTCTCAGATAGTGAATGAGTCTCACGAGATCTGATGGCTTTATAAAGGGAAGTTCCCCTGCACATGCTATCTAGCCTCCTGCCATGTAAGACGTCCCTTACTCTTCTGCCATGATTGTGAAGCCTCTCCAGCCATGTGTAGCTGTGAGTCAATTAAACCCCTTTCCTTTATAAATTATCCAGTCTGGGATATGTCTTTATTAGCAGTGTGAGAACAGGCTAAGACATAGATCAACTGTTTAATGCATCTTAACAGATTATACAATAGCAAAATGGTGTAAAGAGATTTCAGAGATCAATGACAGAGATGCGATTGTTGAATCATATTGAGAAGTCATGTTTCAGTGCTTGGTTGGTTTATACATGGTGCTAACTTAAGTTGAGTAAGAGATACAAAATAAAAATATAGCATGGGTAAATATTAGGTTCAAAGTAGTAAGAGAGTTTAATACTGTTTGAGGAAGGAAAAGAAGGGTCTCAAGAAATATAATTTTCTAGAAGAAATGGGAGTGAGAGGAGAGAGCACTCCAAGTAGAGCAAGTGGCACAAACCAAAGCAAGGAGGTGAAAAAGTTCATGGAGTTTTGCAGAGGATAAGAAATCTGGTTTGATTAAAACCTTTGGCACATGGGATGCGTATGGACATGGAAGTTGGCGATGTGGGTGTGATGACAGTGTTTCACTAAGATTTCATTAGGGTTCTGTGTGGGCTCTGTACCACTGTGTATTTATTTAAGCTATTTTTTTAAAGTCTGCAATGTAAATAGACTCATCTATTCATGGCAGAATAGAAAAGATTGATTGAACTGATGACAATAGCCCTAAAGATTTTTATTGTTTTTTTCTTTCATATGATAACGTCTACTGTCTGGTAACAAATGTGAAGATTTTACTATCTAAAGACAGTAGACATAAGCATAAAAAAGACTACATCCTTACCCTTTTCCAAGGTTTCTTTTAAGGGTTTCATTCTGTTTTGATAGATGCCAGGTTAAGATCATAACAAATAAGCATCCTCTACAAAAGAAAAACAGCTTAAACTCCTATCTGTACAGCGGTCTGTCATTGCCATTTGGAAGGTAGACAAAAGAATTTTGTGAGAGACATTCCTCTCTGGACCTTTTGTGTGCTTTCCAGACGATACCCTGCCAAAAAGGATTCCATGCCATGACTATTTGATGTGAGTACACATAATTCTCTGTCACTTCACTGGGAGCCATTTAGCTCTTATGAATTTTAGCAACGGGTATGTAAGATTTCTATCAATTCTCACTTTAAAAAGATTTGAACTATGACTCATTTAAAAAGCTCTTCTATTTGTAAGTATCTTAAAATACCCAAACACAGTCTTGAAAGGACAATTCAGAAATAGTACATAGAATCTGAAAGTAACACTGAAATTTTGTCACTGATGCATTCTAAGAGATTATTTTTTCTGTAATTTTTTTGTTTTGTTTTTGTTTTTGTTTTTGTTTTTTTTGAGACAGAGTCTCACTCTGTCACCAGGCTGGAATGCAGTGGCATGATCTCAGTTCACTGTGACCTCCACCTCCTGGGTTCAAGCGATCCTCCTGTCTCAGTCTCCCGAGTAGCTGGGACTACAGGCGCCCATTACCAGGCCCAGCTAATGTTTTTGTATTTTTAGAGTAAAGACAGGGTTTCACCATGTTGGCCAGGATTCTGTAATTTAATATTAAACATGATGAATTATGTTAATTCCTATTTGCATTTTGACCTGAAATGTTTGTTATTTGAATCATTTTAGTTATTTCATGTTGTGAAGTTTATATTACCTACGTTATTTCTGTTTTCATTCAATTATATATGAAATAAATGGTATAAGGAACCATAGAGTCTACCTGCCTATTCAGTCTTAAAAATATCCTTCTAAAGTAAATTTATATCAGAAAGAGAGCCCCCTACTCCCACCCTGGAAATCTATATTGATTTACGTAAGAACTATATATAATACATTGAAGAGTTAGCAGATTTTAAATGGCCAAAATGGCTGTTGAACTAGAATGACAAGTTTGACAGTGAGTTGTATTCTTCCATATTGTTTATGTTACCTTCACATTACTGTAGCCAGAAAAAGGCAGGTAGTTTATAAAAATAAACAAGAAAAAAAAAGTTTTAGAAAGGGAATTTTTTACTTTTTTAAAAAATAGTCCTCTTAGCAACACCTAGACTGGAAATTATTGTTTCTTGTCTAAAAACATGGGAACAAGGTAGATTTACCCTTACTAGATCCAAGAGACCAATTAAAGACATGTAGTTGTCAAAATGAGGTCAGCACTACCCATTGGAGTAGATGTTACTATAGCCAAGTAGCATGTGACCAGAAGTACATGACCAATGATGCCTTCAGCCATATGTCTATATGGGGTCTAAGATTTGCCCTCAGAGGGAAGACAGCATTGATGCAGTATAATATCAAAAAGTGAATTCAAACAGCAGCCCAGCTTAGCAAAAGCCATTATGCAGCTAAACTCAGTACAGATTAACACAAAGTGTAAAGTGCAACAGATAAAGAAATAATCAGGGTTTTTCTGATCTGACATAGAGAAATACTCCTATTCCAAACAATAATTCTGTACACAGATATTTAGATTAAAAAGACATAGAGCAATACTTTAAACAATAACAACAGTAGAATTGCATCAACAACAATAGCAAAGGTTAAAGTATTTAAGAGTCATCTACATTAGACAAATCAGAGTGAGTGAATTTGAAGAAGCCCAGATGCCAGTATATTGAAATCACTGATGAGAAAATGAACAGCTAAGTTGAAACAAATGTAGAACGGATGATGCTGAAGCCCAAAGATAGTACCAAGTCTGAGGCTTTGCCTTTGGGCACTCACAATGACTAGTTTATCAGTAAACTTCAGCTCTTCCTGGGTCTGAAGGTTTTCATTCCAAACCTTTAAAACAGGGGTCAGTTAACTACAGCCTGTGGACCAGATCTGCCCAACAGCCTTTTCTGTAAATAAAGTTTTATTGGAACAGAGCCATGCTCATTTATTTACATTTCTTTTTATGGCTGCTTTCCCACTTCTACAGCGGTATTGAGTAGTTGCAACAGGCACAGTACAGCCTGTAGTATTTTCTAGCTGGCCAGCCCCTAACTTAGAGGAGCTTGCCAACCCTTAACTTAGAACCTTCGTTGATAAAATGATTACTTCAATAGAATTGTCTTATGTGAAAAAGATAATTAGGTTTGTGTTTCATTACTAAGAAAATGAAATTTGCATAGTATGAAAATACCTTTTCAAAACTATTCATAAAAGCAAATCAATAAATATATGGAAAGTTTATTTCAGGATTTATGCAAGGGGGTGACTATGGATGCCATGGAAACAGTACTATAAATCCATAATATAAGTGTAGGTATTTACACTAGATCTAACAAAGCATTAGTTTTCATATCTTTAACAATAATGATTAAATACCACTTTCAATTACTGGATAAATAGAACTCAAGCCTTTCTATTTAAAGAATGGTATTTCTCATTTTTCAGGCCACCATAGAATTGCAAGCCTGATCAAATGTGAAGTATCAAACTAGAGATTATGCTTTCATGTAAGAGATATTGTCTATGAAGAAAAGAAAACTATTCCCCAAAGGCATCTCAAGCATTTAGAATTTTCTACTATTTATCTATGCATGGTAGTTGAAGTTAATCTCTACATAAAATAATGGATTTTCACTTATCTCGAGTCATAGTTTTTGTTTTGTTTTTTACTGCCTTGTATTTTGTGTTATTGATATGAGCTTTGGACATTAAATTTGGAATAATTGCAATGTAGTAACATTACTTTTTAACTTTAGAATGAGTTTAAACTTGTTTCTAAAATCTTGACTGGGCCTGTGTATATGGCTTAGTTTTGTTTGACAACTTACACACTTACTAATTCAATTAAGAAGTGAACTAAAGGTAGAGGCACCATCATCTTTAAGCTGGATTGTTAGCAGGTTTCTCACTGACCATCAAATTACCCCTCTGCTTGAAGCTGCCCAGTGGCTTCCTAGCTCATTCAGTGTAAAATCAAAGTTCTTATGATGGCAAACCAGGAACACACTATCCCACAGCCTTTGTGCATGCTCTTTGCTCTGCCTGGAATACTCTTGCCACACGTGTAAGAAGACCTCACTGCTTCCCCTCCAAGACTGCTTAATGTTACCTTCTCAATGTGGCTCTCTCTGACCACCACCATTCTCCATCCTGATATTCCCTATTGTCCTTTCTTGCTTTATTCTTATCTACAGCACATTTTATCTCCTTATATTCTATTCACTTCACTTATTTAAGGTAGGCTCTGTTACAACAAGACATTTGATTTGTTTATTTGCTGCTGTATTCTCAAGATCTAGAATTGTACTAGGCATATAGGAGATATTTCATATATACTTGTCAAATGAAATTTGACAAGTGAATTTAAAAATGGAGAACAATAATGATGAAAGCAACAAAGGACTGGAGCATGTGTGATCACTGAATAGTTATGGGGGAGGGTGGTCAGGAGCTCCTGAGGCCCGCTAATGAATGATCAGGAATGCTTGGTCCCTAGGACATGCATGGAATTCATGGAGTATCTGAATTTTTGTCACTTACTAAGTTGTCTATACTTGAACAAGGAAAATACGTATGTTTTATTTTAGCATTTAACAGTTAGTAACCATATAAGAAGTGTATATTACATTATTAAAGATGCCTAAAAAGGAGGGGAAATCTCTAGCATGTTTTGTTCTGAATTTACCAGGCTTACCCCAGTATGTTTTGATGACCCCTTGTGCATGTTTTGGAGAAATAAGAATCATATGCCACAAAAATGCAAACTGAAATAAAAAACTATGAGCAGGGAAAAAGAGTGATCATAGATATTATGAAAAAGTTGCTTTTAAGTAATATCTGAGGTTCTTCAAGAATTTATAATCTCATAATAATAGCAAGCACTTACATAGTACTTCCCATGTGTAATATAGCTCTAAAAGCTTTACACATAGAAATGAATTTAATCTTTATAGCATTCTAATGAAGTAGGTGGTATTATTTCCATTTTTCAGATGAGAAAAATGGGACCCATAGAGGTTAAAAAACTCATCCAACATCACATAGGGAGTGGCAGATCCAGGCTTCAAGTGCAGGCAGTTTGGATTAAAAATCTGTGCCCTTAACCACAACATTATGCTGCTGATGAGGACCTCTCACTTTAATTTGAATCAGAGTCAGCCAAAGAAAATAGTAGAGTAAGCAGGTCCTATCCAGTTAACACATAACACTATACAGCACTGGGCAGTCCCAACAGTTCCTGAAAGGATTAAAAAAAAGAAAACCAGTCACAGATCCAAATATTTCAGCTTTAGAAATTTATTTCAGCATGGACATCTGAGTCCTGCAGCTGCTGTGTATGGTCTTTTGTGTGGTCACAGGTGTTGGCTGTACTATGAGAGCACATAATGGCAGATGACAAGGCAAGCATAGTAGGGACTGCCAGCCCCAGGAGGTAATGCCAAGTTTAATGCTGAAAGTAAAACATATGCATGTGCCAGTTTTCTTCTAAATGCATTTATATTGAAGAAAAACAAAGCTATCTTCTAAAAAAAATCATCTGTGTATGGATAAAGGATGATATTGGCATAAAAATAGTAGCACTAGTAGGCTTAAAAATTAA
Source organism: Symphalangus syndactylus (assembly GCF_028878055.3). Lineage (NCBI taxonomy): Eukaryota > Metazoa > Chordata > Mammalia > Primates > Hylobatidae > Symphalangus > Symphalangus syndactylus. The sequence continues at coordinate 122,594,841 of NC_072425.2, forward strand.
GATTTGGTTTAAAAACTGGAGAAAATAAAGTGATAAAATCAGGCAGTCACATCAAGAAACAATCATTTGAGGATGAAATCAACAACAATCAGCAGCTACATATTTCAAGTTTTGGAAGTCAAAGCATTGCTTCAGTTTTCACGTAAAAAAATCTTTCAAAAAAAGAGAAGAAATAAATTATACTCAGTACCTTTTCACAAATAGAACACACCTGCTACTTTTCTATTAGCAGATGGCTTATGTGAATCAGTATGAATAAGTGATGTTTTGGGGAAAGGGGGTGTTTGTCTATTGAAATTTCACACATAGTAGGAAGGTAAGGGCCTTCCTACTATGAGTTAAGTTGTTCCATTGCATTAAACAAATGTTCATAGATTATTTGCTCTGTGTACCATGCTGGGAAAAATCCACATATAAACTATAGACTTAGCAAAGAGAAAACAGAACACAAATCTTATGAATGTTAAGCATACTAAGTTAGTAACATAAGGGAAGTACAAAAAAAAGTTAGAATTCAAACAAAGAAGACCCCATATCAGATTTGAGACCATGGTTCTAAGCAGGAGGTAGAATTTGAATTAGTACCTAAGACTTAATATAGCCTTTCAATTAGAAGAAAGGAAAGGCATTCCAGGGAGAGGAAGTTGAAATAGAGTAGAAGAGGTGAAAAGATAAGGATCAACATTCATGGCAGGTAGTCCACATTTTCTGAGACACGGGCTCAGTAACTTGAGAAGCTTGAATTCTAGTAAGAGAATTATGAGGTAAGAGTCAAGGACTAGGTCTTGGTCTGGGTCTCCAGACCTGGGCCAGTGACTGGCATATAATAGGTGTTCAGTTAAAGTTAGGCGAAATGAAATGGCAGGCTTCTGTACAGATAACCATATGGCAGTGTAAAACTGTGTTCTGATTGAGGCACATGCAAGGCTGTGCAGAGTTACAGAAAAGGCAAATCATTTTGCTTAGAGAGTCAGGGGAGGGTTCAGAAAGGGTAATATTTGGGCCCAGTAGATCTTAAAGACTAAGATTTCCAGATGATGTGGAGGAAAAAGGGTGTTTCATAGAGAGAACAGTGTGCCCATGAGTATGAGATATTATGCAAATGGTAAGTAACTCATTATGGCTCAAGAAGAGAGGGAGTGGAATGGAGGATACTTTGAGGGAGAATGGGGCTGACAAGTTTGTTTGGGACAGGTGAGAACAGATAATGTCAGATAGTGAATACCCCACCTGAAAATTTGAATTCTGTGCTCTAGATGGGGGCCAGGGGGTACCAAGAGTTATTTTAAAGTACCCACAGTGACAGGACGAAAGTTTGTCTTTCAGAATTATAACACTAAAGCAGTATGGAGGATGAACCAGAGGTGGGAAGAGTCTGCAGGCAAGAAAAAGTAACCAGGAAAGTCACAACGTGACGCATGAACAAGTGAAAATGAGCATAGTAAAACCCACATATGTAAATGCTAAGAAGGTGTCAATTACATGAGTCATCAAAATAGCCTGGCTTTAGTCAAAGTTTATCATTTGGATTTGGAGCCAAATCTTACTTTAGAGATATTTTTCCCCTAATTTAACTTAAAAGTAACAGAAACAAGATATAGACTACTAGTTACTTTAACTCATGGATTTCTACACCTACTGTATATTTCCATATGTACTAAAGATGCTAGTAACAATGTCAATGCTACATTTTCCTTATGTCATAATATATCCTTTATATTACTTTTTTGGTGTGTTTAAGTGATATATACATAGAATATGGATGATTTAGTGCTCTAATTTGCTATTCAACTTTATGGTTCCCCTAACATTGTGATGCAAGGAGAGTTTCACCTGTGGTGACACCTTGTTTGTACCCTAATGTCCCCAGTTTGAAAACAGACTTTATTTGTGAGTACATTTTTATTTGGTTGTTTAACTCTGCAGAATTTTGCAATTTTACAAGGAAAGAAAATTCCTTCTTAAAAGTCTCGTGTTTAATATAATAAATGTGTTGGTCAATATCTTTTTCCATTTATGATGCATATTTTTGCCAAACTATGTGTTTTCTTTCTTAGTTTCTCAACATATGTTTGCGTAAGTTAAATAAGTTTGGATACTTGGTCAAACTTTCTCAGCCTTCCACTTCACTCACCCAAAATAAATGCAAAATTTATTTTAAGCATTTCAATATATGGTTTAAGAATATCCTCCCATTTAACATTAGTTTTAAATAAACCAAATCATCCAATTTCCTCCTATTTTCCAGTTGCCAAGTAGTTCTGGAGAAAAGCAAAACACAGGATCACTTTGTTCCATTACACACTGAGACTCTCATTTCTTCTGAACAATTCTTCTACCTATCCCTAGTTAAAACCTACTTTTCCCCAAAGCCCATGTTCCAAAGATTTTTCCAGCTTTCACAAATATCAAGCTGGACTTTCTCTACCCTTTTAATTCTCTACAGATTAGCCTGTCTTTACTAAGACCATTTAACATGAGCCCTTCAGTGTTAAAAACATCAAAACGCTCTGAACATTCGTCCATCCATTCCCTCCTATGTTCTTCCTGCCATCAAGAAATAATTACTCCCTTCATCCAAGGCTGACTCTCCAAATGAGACCATATTTTCTTTCATAGTCGAAGATGTTTTTCTTTAATTATCTGTACTCCCTCCTTAACCTTAAGTTTCTCCTCCTCCTCCTCTATCTATACACATGACTACACATATCCAAAATTTCCCCAACCTATGAACAATCAAATACCCTCTATAACTTGTACTCTCTTAAGCCGCTATGCTAGGTTTTTCATTGCCATATTCATTGAAAGCATACTCTACAAAGCTTTTTCTGCATCTTTACTCCTTAATCCTTTGCCATTCTAGTTCTATCCATGCCCACTCTACAGAATTTAACCTCTTCAAAAATTAACCTTCCTTTGTCCAAAAGCTATTTTGCACTATTTTTTGAAACATTATGCTCCTATGATTATGTTCAATATTGCATGTTTTCTGCCGTATATCCCTGATCCTAGACATAAGTATTCTCTATATTTAACCCTTATTAGTCAACTCTGCTCTGTCAACATTCTCTTTGGGGCCAATGCTATTTTTCCCTTGCCCTAACTAAGATTTTGATATGAACAGTTCCCAAATCCCTATCTCTATATGAGATCATGCTGGAGCTTTTGTCCTTTTTGCAAACAAGTTTCTTAAGAAGGTATAAGGGACATTTTTTTGTAAACCAGATATTGATTTACACAGTGTATATATGTTAGCTTATTCTTAGAAACTATGCACTGAAGTAATTAGGAGTAAAAAGTCATAATTTATGCATTTTGCTTCAGAAAAGAAGTACAGTTGACCTTTGAACAATACGATTTTGAACTACACAGGTCCATTATATGTAAATTTTTAAAATCATCATATTGGAAAATTTTTTGGTGATTTGTAACAATTTGAAAAAACTTGCAAATGAACCACGTAGCCTTATATTTAGGCATGTTGTGAATGCCTAAAATATATGTAAATACTAGTCTATTTTATCATTTACTACAATAAAATATATATAAATCTACTATAAAAATTAAAATGTATCAAAACTTACACACACAAACACAGACTGTACATAGCTCCATTTGCAGTGGAGAGAAATGTAAACAAACTTAAAGATGCTGTATTAAATCATAACTGCATAAAATTGACTATAGTACATACTAATCCACTGTAATAATTTCATAGCCACCTCCTCTTGCTAATGCAGTGAGCTCAAGCGTTGTGAGTATTCACTTGAAGCGACATGTGATGCTAATCATCTCTACCTGAACAGCGCGACTCTCCACTAAATTGCCTATTGCAGTAAAAAGAGATTATTCACGATTCTCCATCGTGTTTAGTGAATACCATAAACCCTGAATGACGCCAACGTACCTGTGCCACTGGCAATGCTGGAAGTGCTCTCAAGAGGCATAGAAATGTCGTGACATTACAAGAAAAATTTGGATAGCTTGATATGTTCCATAGATTGAGGTCTGCAACCACACTTGCTCACCATTTCGGACAAACAATTCATCTTCTAAACAGACAATGTAAGCTTACAGTATCGAGAAACACAGTACAGTGTGGTAAATGTATTTTCTCTTCTCTATGATTTTTCTAATAACATTTTTCTCTTACTTTATTGTAAGAATATAGGATATAATGCATATAACATATAAAATATGTGTTAATCAATTTTGGAGGGAGTTAAAAGTCATACTCAGATTTTTAACTGAGTTGGGGGTGGGTGCCCCAACCATCATGTTGTTCAAAAGTCAACTGTCTATATTATCAACAAAATGCACACACACATACACACACACACACATATATTTGCATATACTTATATGTGTTTGTGTCCCTATTAACAATAGGTAAATTTGTGTAAAGAATATTTGCGTCTTTCTTGTATTATATTTATTTTTAAACTTTTCCATAAGTTAAAATTATTTCCAAATAAAAAATTATGAAAATGTGTGGGATGTAACTAAAGTACAGAAAGAAAAGAAAATTTCATAGCTTTGAAGACATTTATTGTAAAACAAGAAAACTAAATACAAATAAGCCAAGCTTTAACTCAAGAAGCTAAATAAAGAGCAAGAGAAACATCTCAAGTCTAAACATGGCAAAATGAATTAAATAATGCAGACGGGGGGGAAATAAATATACATGATTAAAAAGCCACAGATAATTTTAAGCTACCCATTCATTGCTAAATAGTGTCCATTTCCTCTTCCACCTTCCCCTACTCCTTCTTCTCATTCTTTTTTTTTAAAATGATTGGTTTTATACATTAAATGTGCTTTTCTCCGTGTTTGTCTATTGAAATTTCACCTTCTTAAAAGTACAAGGTACAGGTCTCTTCTTTGTCCTTATGAGGGAGAAAGAAGAGACAAATCTAAAAGAAACATAGCAATGGTTCCAACCAAGGGGTTGAGCATCTATTTAAGAAAGGAACAAACAAAATAGCAGGTATATATTAATTTTGTATAAAAAAAGCAACTAGATTTAAAAAAGTTAATGAACTGGCTTTATAATAACTGAATTCATAATTAATATTCAAATCTATCATGTTTATCCATGAACTAATACAATATCAAATCCACACATATAATTAAAAACTATAAAAATTATAGAGTTTTAAAATATTGGCCGGGCGTGGTGGCTCACGCTTGTAATCCCAGCACTTTGGGAGGCCGAGGCGGGCGGATCACGAGGTCAGGAGATCGAGACCACGGTGAAACCCCGTCTCTACTAAAAATACAAAAAATTAGCCGGGCGCGGTGGCGGGCGCCTGTAGTCCCAGCTACTCGGAGAGGCTGAGGCAGGAGAATGGCGTGAATCCGGGAGGCGGAGCTTGCAGTGAGCCGAGATTGCGCCACTGCACTCCAGCCTGGGCGACAGAGCGAGACTCCGTCTCAAAAAAAAAAAAAAAAAAAAAATTACCCTTGGTTTATACAAGAGTATCATTAGGAGTATAATTAAAGTAATAAGTACTAATAAGTAATAAAAATATCATTAAAATATGGATACATGGGATTTGAATATTATACTTAATGAATTTTAAGATATAAAATTAATTATGCTACAAAGAGAGAATAAAATTTTTTTGCATATGCTTTATGGAACATTTATAAAAATTGACTATATAGTAAGTACCATCAAAATTAGTAGATTACAGAAAAGTAAAAATTATAGAAGCCATATTTGCTAGTATAGTGATAAATAAATATATGCTAATAGCAAAAATTAATTATTAGAAATCAAGATTTACATAAATATATTTTAAAATATAAAAAAGAGCTTGAGGCAAAGAGGAAATCAAAATTTAATATAAAACTATTTAAAAATAATGAAAAGAAACAAAAATAGCACTTTAAATAATGAATCATAGCCATACTGAGATATAAATTTATAGACTTAAAAAGTTTATTAAATAGTAAGAGATAAAGGTAAATCTACTACGTGTAAAGTAAAAACAGCACTTAAGATTTCTAAGAAAAGGTGGAAATATGAAAGAATAAAAGTGGAAACTGAAGGAATAGGGAAAAATGTATATCTTAATTTCAGGAACTTGTTTCTTCAAAAGGCAAATACGTTTTAACATTCATCTCAAAGTAGTATTAATGTTTGAGGCTAATAAAAAAATGTAAAGGCATACTGGTGGTAGGAGAAAGGTAAGCAGAAAGTAGCTGCCTTCGTATCAGATGTTACAATTTATAAGATAAAAATATTCAACTCTATTCCTGATCCAAAATTTATAGCCCTATCAATAAAAGAGAATAAAGAAATGAATTATACTTAGGGATTTACTACAAAATAAGGATGACATTTCAGGTCAGTTTGAAACTTTTGGATTACGCAATAAATGGTGCTTGATCATTTGGTTATTTGAAAAAAATAAAATTAAGTCCCTGCATTTTATCGACTCTCACAACACATTATCAATATATATCAGTTTTCTATGGATGCTGTAATAAATTACTGCAAAGTCAGTGGCTTACAACAGCACACATTTATTCTCCCTCAATTCTGGATGTCAGAAGGAAAAATTAGTTTTGCTAGGCTAAAATTAAGGTGTTCACAGGGCCAAGCTCCTTCTGGACTCTAGAGTAAAATCCATTTCTCTGCCTTCTCAGGCTTCCAGAGCTCCATTCCTTGCATTCTTTGGTACTCGGCCCCTTCCTCCATCTTCAAGCCCAGCAGCCTAGCATCTTCAAATCTCTCCCTGCTCCATCTTCACATGCCTTCTCCTCTTGCATCACTCTTACCAGGACACTTGTGACGACAGAGCCACATGGACAATCCAGGACAATCTCCACATCTCAAAACCCTTCATTTAAGCACATCTCCAAAACACGCATTTTTCACATAAGACAATATTCACAGATTCCAGTAATTAGGATCTGGATATTTTCAGGGACCATTATTTAACTTACCATAAAAAATAGTAAATGTTGACGTGTAAAATCTGAAGGCATGCTAAAGATACCATATATGCTTATTTATTTATGTAATTATGTGTTTATTTGGCCAAAGGAGAGATGGCTAAGCATACAAACAAAGGAAAAAAATTTAAAGACAAAAATAGGCCTGAAAAATATTTTAATTTTCTGTATGAAAACAAAATTGACAGGCAAATGACAGCTAGGAAAAACCATTTCACTATATATGACTGGAAATAAATATAAAGTTTAATTACAAATCAATATGAAAAAATAAACCAAATTTTAAAAATAGACAAAAATATAAGCAGTCATTCCATAAAATAAAAAATATGATCAACAGGTATATGGAATATTTTCGACCTTATATTAAATAGTTAAAAAGGTAAAATATTGTACACTTGTCAGAAAGTACCTCTTTCTAATAATGACACCCAACTTTATCAAGCATTTAGAAAGTAAGTCCCCCTGAAATATCACCAATGGTGGCATTAACTTTCTCAATTTTTTTTGAGAAAATTTTGTAATACAGACTAAAACCTACATTAAGAACTTCCACTTGTCAGATTTTTCTTTTTAAAAAAAAGTCTGAAATTTGCATACATACTGAAAATGTAATGTAAATAAATATATTTATAATTTTTAATACAAAAGCAGATGCTATTTATTGAATACTCCAGCATATGCCAGCTTAGTATTTTGGAAATAGTACCTAACAATTTTATTATAAAATTACTTTTCCCATTTCAAAGATAAAGACATTGAGATTCAAAGAGGCTAGGAGAGTTGCTACAAATTACATAACTACTAAAGAATAAATCATTGTACACAATACACTAAAGATTGTGTAGTTTCACAATAAAATCTGCTCACTTCATTATGATGTTAGGGCATTTATTACACTATTATTTATGGCAGCAAAAAAATACTTAAATATGCAACATCTGAATTTTAAAATCATATTTTACCAACATACTATGTAGAAAGGAATAATTGTATTTTCAAAAAAATTATATGAATATATCAAACTTGTTTCAACATTATTAAGAAGAAAAAATAGAACAGTATATTCTTTGTGACATATGTATGGATAAATAGATAGTAAAGAGAGAGATTGATTCATAAAACAGATGGTTTATATTTGAATTCCAGGTCTACCACTAACCACATTGGATTATTACGGAAATCAAGTGAGATAATTCATGTAAACTGTTTAGCGAGTGCCGGGTACATAGCAATGCTCAATAAACACATATATCTCAGATCTCACCTGCAGTCTCCCTAGTCTCTGAGGTCTAGATAGAAGTTCCTTGAACCACTGTTTCCATGGTTTGGAAAGTCCCAAAGATTACTGCATTTAGTGTTGCATCTCTCCCCACACAGCAGAGAGCCAGATGTGAAAGTCCACCCTCACAAAGCATTTATGAATAGACTTTACTGAAGTGCTTGGGGTCATGAACAGAGGTAACATCAAGCACCACCAGTTTAAAACAAAAATTCCTGCTCCCTTTTCCTAAAAAGTATTTCTAATCTCAAACTGCATTTTGGATAAACCTGTACCAAGATGTTCTACTACCGTGACACTAATAGGGCGTTCTCTTGGCCCTGCATCCACGTGGTACCCGGTTTTATCCAGGGAGAAGAGTGTGCCTTCTTCTTGGAGGTTTTAGTGCCAGCCAACACCAGCACAAAAACACACACACACTCATGCACACACATGGAATGTTATAAATGAAAACCATGCTCCAAACGTCATTAACAGTGCTTACTTCTGCAACTGAGATTATATAAGTTATTTTAATTTTTTTCATACTTTATTTTACAATAAAGTTATTCTTTAATGAACAGGTATTGCTCTTAAAATCAGGGGAAAAAACATGTTTTAAAAGAAAGAAAGCTGGTGTGAAATAAATCTAAGAAAATATTCCTTCAAAGTGGATGATTTTTATTGTCATTTAGTTATATGCTTCAGTTAGCTAGAAATTTTTATTTACATGAGATGATTTGTGAAATTACCCAATAATGTCAGGCAAATGACAGTACTTGAATATATCACTCCCGAATGAGATGAAACATTCTACATATTTAATATTCATATGTCTTTCCTTACATTCTTATATTTTATTTAAACAAAAGCTATAATCATCTTATTAAACAAAGTCCCATTCATTTTAATACATGACCATTCAAGAAAATCTTTAAAATTGTTTCAATGGTCCTAAAATAATAGATTATTCAAATAATATATCTTTTCTATGAAAAATTTTATGGATCCAAATACCATCAAGATGAAGCCTAGGTTCATGGAAAAATGGCAGAGAGCTTGGAAAAGTTCAGCTTTTCCATTCCATTTCACACACTGAAGTGACAACAGTTCATCTCAATCATTTTAATCTTAAAAATAATAGATGCACAATAACAACCACAAAAAAAATACCTTTTATAATTATTCAGTTGAAACTAACAGAAACCCACTACAGCTAGCACGCAGGATTACATCATAAATCATATGTTCAAGAATGCAGAGAGCTCAGAAAGGGACAGAGATCGAGAACTGACTGAAGAATCATCCGGGCCAGACAGTAGGACCTTTTTGGGCTTCATTCTTATATTTTCCTACAGTCCAGCTTCCCTATATTACAAGGGTGACTCAAAGATAGTCGCTTTGCAGATACTGATTTAAATACTGAGATTAAACCAAACTGAACTGATCTAGGTAAAGTCCTTTCCATTTTTATTCCAAATTTCTAGAAAAAAAACTCAATTGGCTCAGATTTGGTAAGGAATTCTCCTCGCCCAAATAACTGAAGGCAGTGCTTTCCTCATGTGTAGTTTTCACCTATGCTTTTAAAGTCCTTCTAGCTTTTGTGACCTAGTATTATTTTATTATAAACACAGGGATTCAGTTAATGGATTGGACAGTCAGGGAAGGGGATCATTGCATGCTATGCACAAATCCCTAAACAGATCCTTGATGATTGCTTTTCTAGTTTAGTTCATGAGTATAAATAAAACATTAGGAACATCAAGTACCAGAGGGGCTGGGCACGGTGGCTCACGCCTGTAATCCCAACACTTTGGGAGGCCGAGGTGGGAGGATCACGGGGTCAGGAGTTTGAGACCAGCCTGACCAACATGGTAAAACCCCGTTTCTACTAAAAATACGAAAATACGAAAATTAGCTGGGCGTGGTGGCACGCACCTGTAATCCCAGCTACTCAGGAGGCTGAGGCAGGAGAATTGCTTGCACCCAGGAGGCAGAGGTTGCAGTGAGCTGAGATCACGCCACTGCACTCCAGCCTGGGCAACAGACCAAGACTACGTCTCAAAACAAAACAAAACAAAACACCAACTAAGCATAGGAAGGCATTATTAAAGATTAAATCAGTGTTGTATAGTATAGATAGTGTAGATCTTTTCTTTTTATTATTATGCTTTAAGTTTTAGGGTACATGTGCACAACGTGCAGGTTTGTTACATATGTATACATCACTGTTGGTGTGCTGCACCCATTAACTCGTCATTTAACATTAGGTATATCTCCTAATGTTATCCCTTCCCCCTGCCTCACCTCACAACAGGCCCTGGTGTGTCATGTTCCCCTTCCTGTGTCCATGTGTTCTCATTGTTCAATTCCCACCTATGAGTGAGAATATGCAGTGTTTGGTTTTTTGTCCTTGCGATAGTTTGCTGAGAATGATGGTTTCCAACTTCATCCATGTCCCTACAAAGGACATGAAATCATCATTTTTATGGCTGTATAGTATTCCATGGTGTATATGTGCCAAATTTTCTTGATCCAATCTATCATTGTTGGACATTTGGGTTGGTTCCAAGTCTTTGCTATTGTGAATAGTGCGACGTGAAGGACCTCTTCAAGGAGAACTACAAACCACTGCTCAATGAAATAAAAGAGGATACAAACAAATGGAAGAACATTCCATGCTCATGGGTTGGAACAATCAATATCGTGAAAATGGCCATACTGCCCAAGGTAATTTATAGATTCAATGCCATCCCCATCAAGCTACCAATGACTTTCTTCACAGAATTGGAAAAAACTAAAGTTCATATGGAACCAAAAAAGAGCCCACATTGCCAAGTCAATCCTAAGCCAAAAGAACAAAGCTGGAGGCATCACGCTACCTGACTTCAAATTATACTACAAGGCTACAGTTGATAATGTAGATCTTATCTCATGCTTCATTCAAAGGATCATGGTAAGCTAACTATAGAAGGATAAAATGTACATTTATATACAATAGCTCACATTTATAGATTATTATGAAAAATCGGTCATTTCCATTTAATGGTAGTTATGTCAAAGCTATGGAATCTTTCAGTGGGGGCATATCACACTGACTAGAGGAATTGCTTTAAAGGGTAAAAGTATTAAGATAGTGGAATTGTGGAACATTAAATAGTTCTCAAAGAGATAATTGCAACACACTGAACCTTAGGTGTACCCTGACTATCTACTACAGTGGTCTCCTATGTGTAATCTTCCCCCATGCTTTTAAGCCCTATTTTTGTTCGAAATAATGTTATTTCATTATTTAGAATATACACTGTACTGCCTACTAAGAACAGAAAAAAAAGGGCCAAATTTATGGAATATTTATATGATTGACGTGTGATGCAGGCTCTGTTGTTAGTGGGCAAAAGAAAGGCAACAGACCTGAATAATAGAAACATGAAATATGCCAAGGACCCTGAGTATTTAATAATCTGATTAATTAAGTATAATCTCTATTTTCTAGAATGGAACTATTATTCAACATCACAGAGTAGAGAGTACCTCTTTCTGATCAATAAGATCTGCATTCATGCAGGTAAATTCACTGGTTCTCTACAACACTGCAAAAGAAATTTAGCTCACATTTCACATTTTACTTTAAATGTTGCCCATAAAGTTTTTTAAAAAATCTTATTTCATTTTTAGGTATTGTATACAAAGGAGGACAAGACTAAAACTAAATATTCCAAGATGAATAAAAATTTTAATGTAGATATAAAGAAAAAAATTATTATTGCTGAAAGATAAAAACCTCACTAGAAGTAATGCCACTTCCTTTTTGTTATTATTTTCCAATTAATATATGAATTTATATTAGAAGTTTTACAAGATGAAATGAAAGAAAAATAATCGTAACCATATCATAGCCATAATTCAACAATGAAAAATCATGCACTTTAGTCTGCAGGAAACTTGGCACACTCCAAACACGAACACTTCTTGTCTGCCTTCCAAAAATGTAATCATCTTATTACTACAGGTTTGATTAGTTTAAAGTGACAAAAGAAAAATAGCAGCATACTTTTGTGTCACGCCTTTCTTTCACACACACACATATATATCACAACTGGAGTCATTCAACCTCTAGCTCATGTCACTATTATCTAATTCATCTTTTCAGTTGCCATTTAGACTGACTCAAGTTCGAACAGTAAAGGACAAAATAATGACTAGACTTTTAAATCAGTTTCAAAACTGATCTTACATTCAAACTGCTAATAACTTCTGATGTTTATTTATACTAATTTAATTACAGGAACTTGAAAATTTGCATTTGTGTTTCCTAATTTAACATTTGCCACAAAACCCTTTGAAAATGTTAACAGTCAGATGTAATACATGTTTTCCCCCAGGACCCCATTCTGTCATATTGTTTCCCTGGTGTGTCTACAGGCCCACATCACAACCCGAAATTCTCTCACACAATGCTCCCATTCTTTTGTACAAGGACTCCATCAGAAGCATCGTATCCGTGGATCTCCTAGTTGTTTTACTGCCTTTATTTATTCATATGTGCTCTTGTTCTTTTCTCTCCCACAATTTGAAGTCTAAATTTTGTGGGGTTTTTTTTATTATTATACTTTAGGTTTTAGGGTACATGTGCACAATGTGCAGGTTTGTTACATATGTATCCATGTGCCGTGTTGGTTTGCTGCACCCATTAACTCATCATTTAGCATTAGGTATATCTCCTAATGCTGTCCCTCCCCCCTCCCACCGCCTCACAACAGTCCCCGGAGTGTGATGTTCCCCTTCCTGTGTCCATGAGTTGTCATTGTTCAATTCCCACCTATGAATGAGAACATGCGGTGTTTGGTTTTTTGTCCTTGCGATAGTTTACCGAGAATGATGGTTTCCAGTTTCATCCATGTCCCTACGAAGGACATGAACTCATCATTTTTTATGGCTGCATAGTATTCCATGGTGTATATGTGCCACATTTTCTTAATCCAGTCTATTGTTGTTGGACATTTGAGTTGGTTCCAAGTCCTTGCTGTTGTGAATAGTGCCACAATAAACATATGTGTGCATGTGTCTTTATAGCAGCATGATTTATAGTCCTTTGGGTATATACCCAGTAATGGGATGGCTGGGTCAAATGGTATTTCTAGTTCTAGATCCCTGAGGAATTGCCACACTGACTTCCACAATGGTTGAACTAGTTTACAGTCCCACCAACAGTGTAAAAGTGTTCCTATTTCTCCACATCCTCTCCAGCACCTGTTGTTTCCTGACTTTTTAATGATTGCCATTTCTGACTGGTGTGAGATGGTATCTCATTGTGGTTTTGATTTGCATTTCTCTGATGGCCAGTGATGATGAGCATTTTTTCATGTGTTTTTTGGCTGCATAAATGTCTTCTTTTGAGAAGTGTCTGTTCATGTCCTTCGCCCACTTTTTGATGGGGTTGCTTGTTTTTTTCTTGTAAATTTGTTTGAGTTCATTGTAGATTCTGGATATTAGCCCTTTGTCAGATGAGTAGGTTGCAAAAATTTTCTCCCATTCTGTAGGTTGCCTGTTCACTCTGATGGTAGTTTCTTTTGCTGTGCAGAAGCTCTTTAGTTTAATTAGATCCCATTTGTCAATTTTGGCTTTTGTTGCCATTGCTTTTGGTGTTTTAGACATGAAGTCCTTGCCCATGCCTATGTCCTGAATGGTATTGCCTAGGCTTTCTTCTAGGGTTTTTATGGTTTTAGGTCTAACATTTAAGTCTTTAATCCACCTTGAATTAATTTTTGCATAAGGTGTAAGGAAGGGATCCAGTTTCAGCTTTCTACATATGGCTAGCCAGTTTTCCCAGCACTGTTTATTAAATACGGAATCCTTTCCCTATTGCTTGTTTTTCTCAGGTTTGTCAAAGATTAGATAGTTGTAGATATTTGGCATTATTTCTGAGGGCTCTGTTCTGTTCCATTGATCTATGTCTCTGTTGTGGTACCAGTACCATGCTGTTTTGGTTATTGTAGCCTTGTAGTATAGTTTGAAGTCAGGTAGCGTGATGCCTCCAGCTTTGTTCTTTTGGCCTAGGATTGACTTGGCGATGCGGGCTCTTTTTTGGTTCCATATGAACTTTAAAGTAGTTTTTTCCAATTCTGTGAAGAAAGTCATTGGTAGCTTGATAGGGATGGCATTGAATCTATAAATTACCTTGGGCAGTATGGCCATTTTCATGATATTGATTCTTCCAACCCATGAGCATGAAATGTTCTTCCATTTGTTTGTATCCTCTTTTATTTCATTGAGCAGTGGTTTGTAGTTCTCCTTGAAGAGGTCCTTCACATCCCTTGTAAGTTGGATTCCTAGGTATTTTATTCTCTTTGAAGCAATTGTGAATGGGAGTTCACTCATGATTTGGCTCTCTGTTTGTCTGTGATTGGTGTACAAGAATGCTTGTGATTTTTGTACATTGATTTTGTATCCTGAGACTTTGCTGAAGTTGCTAATCAGCTTAAGGAGATTTTGGGCTGAGACAATGGGGTTTTCTAGATGTACAATCATGTCATCTGCAAACAGGGTTTTTTAATCATAAGTTACGTTTCTACGTAAGTAAATTGCATACCTATTTCCTTTTTTATTTTGATTCACAATTTCTGGGGTACATTTTATTTTATATTTTGATAATTCTGCTCATAGAAAACAAAAGGGAATGCATCTATATAGAGTATGTCTTAGTTCTTAAAGAAAAAAATTTACCTCATTGGTATTTGTTCAATTTATAGGTCGGTGTAATTGAATTTACAGTTCTTTTAACAACCATTTACAAACCCCACAAGAATCGGAGACACAAAAATATGCAGTGCAATTTCTGCTTACTTTTAAAGTTATAGTGAACGCAAGAGTAAATTATTACCAGATGGCCTAGAACAAGTGATTAAAAAGACACCCTACCACCACCCAATAAAAAGAGGCATTTATTTCTTCACTGCAGATTTGTTTATTTTACAATTAACAAAAGGGTATTAGGCTTTTTGAGTAATTTTGCTTAAGGATTCAGGGGAGACAGTACCCCTTTGTTAATTGTAAAATAAACAAATCTGAAGCAGAAGATGGTGCCTAGGAAAATTCATCTTGTTTTCCAAAGCATAGATGAAAGCTTGCAACCTGTTCCACTTGCTGAATTTGAGACCCGTACGATCAGCTCAGGGGCAACAAATTTGGCCCAAGTCTGAGTTTTCTTATCTGTTTCCTTACCAATATCCCTTGAGCTGATAGTTCAGACATCTTTCCCATAGGGAAATATATCTAGCCTGTGCCTCATTCCCTAAGAATTGTTCTAGATACTTACTAATGAATATCACAATTAATCAGTGCTAACTTTTTAATGAATAATTCTGAGTAATGTGCAACCTATCGAGATATGTGTTTGGTGTTAATAGTGTTTCTTAGAAATGAAATTCAATTTTCAAAAGTTTTCATACTAAGAAATGCTCAGCTTCTCTGAGACTCTTAAAATGTGTGCTTTTGTTTCAATCATAATAATAGAAAATTAGTAATGGCTTATTAGGAATCCTCTTAAAACCAAATAATACATGATTTCAGTGTTTCTGTAACGGTGTAAATTTTCATTTTCCATTACGCTGCATCAAACCATTAAGCAAAGTTATAGAGTTCAGGTTTTAAGGTGGTTTTTTCACATTAGGCTCCATGGAATGCTGGAAGTCTGAAGATACTCTTTGAGGTCTGTGATTTCTCAAGTGTGAGAAACACAATCTTAACCTGAAGACTGCATTGAACAGAGAAAGGGATGTGCATTTAAGCACTGTTATAGGTAAATTTTTGTGTGCCTCTCAGATCCCAACAAGGAATTGCCTCTTCATCTTCTATGTAAGACCAAGATGACAATTCACGAACAGAAGAGCAATGCTAGTATGTTATAAGAAGGTCAAGGGCTTTGGGCTCAGATAGACCTGGCTCAGGTTTGAGGTCTCGCTTCAGCATTTACTGGCTTGTTTCTCAACTTTCTAAATCTCAAGTAGGTTGGAAGATTGAGTGAAATATAAAATACATACATACATACATACACACACAAACAAAATAATAAATTTAAAGTTTTATCAATATGCAACTCAATATCTGGCCCACCATAGCTGTTTAATAAGGGCTATGCCCCCTTTACTCTGAGATGAACTTAAAATTGTAATCTGAAACTAAATTTTATGTTTTTACTTGAATAATTCTGTGCTACCCTGGAAGAAAATTAATAGTAAAATAATTCACGGAGAAATGTATTTTACTATGTCTCTTTTTCTCCCCAAACATATAACTGTCAAGGAAGAAAAGAAAATATACATATTAGCTTTACCACTGCAGTGAACTAAAAGACATTTTGAACTAATCCGATAGGAACAATTTAATGGATGCAGTTCTCAAGCACTTGGGAAAGTTGAAATACAAAATGAAGGGAACACAAAGTCACATAATCTCATTTCAAGAGTCACTTTCAGTGTTAGCCCCACACAGCTGTTACACTGGGAATTATCCAATTGCACACAGATAGATCTCTTTCCATTCATTTGGATAATTCTGAATTCCTTTCAGAGGAAGCATAATGCCAGTGCAGAAGTATAAAGACTCAATAACGGTCATCCTAAGGAAGGATTCAACCAACCAGAACAGCTGCTCATCAGAAACATTGCAAAGCTTCCTTTATCATCCATAGGTTTCTTCCTAACATAGTTGACATTTCAAAATACATTGGATATTTTTTACTCACAGACAATATTAAAACATTTTATGAACTACACTTTTCAAAAAATGACAGACCTTGAAATAAAAAGAGATAAAACATTCTGGATGTTGTGTGTGTGTGTGTGTGTGTGTGTGTGTGTGTGTGTGTATGTATGAGTAAAAATCTTATCAGTTTATCATAATTGAGGCTGAAAGTTCAAGAGACAGAATTATTTTAAGAAAATGCACCAGCACCTAGCTTCACAATACCCGGTGATGTAAAGCTGCATTGAAACAGATGAATCACTTGAGTATAGATTTAAATGTAACCGAATTATTAGAGCAGAATAGACTTGTTTGTAAGCCTATTTGGATTTATATCCTGACTTTGCTTCCTCTACGTATGTAGCTGGCCTTGGATTGCTGAATCTCCTTGTACCTTAGCCTCACAAGTAAATGGAGACAATAATAGTACTTCCCTGACATGGTTGTTTTTGGAAGATTAATAAAACCCATCTGTGAAAAACGCTTAGAACAGTACCTGGGTCACTACCGACACTGGGAAGGTTATAGTTGTCTTAAGACTAATAAGTATTATTGACTTTATTCTAGACATGTGCAGAAATATGTATTCCTATATTGTTTTTCAAATTAATTGCAATACAATTTAGTAGCCTTATAACCAGAATCAATTTGGGAGACTTTCAAAAGCAGTTTCTGTAAATCCCTCATCATTTCTGTAATTTACATACAGGTTTGATCAATAGTGAATATTCACAATTCACTTTTGTTAATAAAATATTTAATTCAATATTCATTCTTGAAAGGAGCATTTCATTATTATAACTGCCATGAGTGCAGGAGTCTGGCCTTTCTCATCTTTGAAACCCTGGTAGACAGCAAGTGCTGGGCCCCTGTGGCCACTCAGTCAGTATGTGCTGCATGAATGAGAGCTATTTAGCAAATAGCAAATTTTCAGTAAATAATGAATGGGCTTTGGCTCTTTTGTACAAGCCATTTTTTCTACTTTACCCCAATAAACTATCAATTTTTCACAAGTATGCAAATTTAAAATTTTTCAAGTCTTTTTTGCATTCAAAGTTCTAAACCTACTATCCTTCTTAATTAAGCATTTTGTGGGCATAAATAAGATCTGTGTTGTAAGAAAGGGACCTGTTAAAGCAAAACATAACCCTTTTGCAAAGAAAAAAATATTTTTTTAAAATGGTCAACATCACTTATTGGAAAGAGTACAGCCATGATTTGTAAATTAGAGATTCTGATTCAGTGGATATAGGATAAGGCCCAAGAATCTGCAGTCTTGGGCATCCTGCATGATTCTGAATACCAGAGTTTGGGAAACACTGAGGTAACAATAATAAAATCTACCATGTATTAAGCCCATGCAGCATTCTAGCTACTGTTTATATGCTATATATAAATTAACTAATTTAATCCTCCAACACACACTTGTGCCGGATTTCAAACCCAGGCAGTCTGCCTCCACAACCTAGGTTCTTGCTGGTGCATACTATACGTTATTGGGGCTCAGATAATCAGAGACATTAACTAGTCTCTCTGAACTTCAATTTCTTCATTTGCAAATTCAAAATTTATTTATTTAGGGTGAAAAATAAATGAGGTACAATCCGTCAATACCATATTGAAAGTGTTTTGCACGTATATATAAATATGCATATATTGATAATTGCTATTAGATTGATCAATTAGATCAATCTGAGAGACAATATATTTTATTTCTATTAAATGAGGAATAAGCAAGGCATTACAAAAAAGAACAGAATGAAAAATGGTAAATAAATAGAACACCAGTTAAGATTTATTTAGATGATTGCTATAAAGTACCAATGGGCATCAATTGTTTCTTGGAAAATCATCACGATCAAACATTTCTAAAGCATGAACCAGGCAGATGTTGATGTATCTTAAACTTCCAGTGTTTTCCAAACCATGGTCCTTCCCTTGGGAACTGACATTATAAATCAAGTGATGTTTGTATCTTTAAGGTTATATGAACATTAAAAGTTACTTGTATTATATTTGATATTGGATAGACGACATTTCTAAACTGATATTATCTACTTTTTACTCTGGTACTAAAATCAGGTGACTAAAACAAAAGGAAATGGTGGCAAACTCTTGGTTTAATCTGTATAAATTGTTGATAATATCAATTGACTAAGAAAAAAGTATTCATGCCTAGAATGAAATATCTGCTATTAGGCTGGGGGTGGTGGCTCACACCTGTAATCCCAGAACTTTGGGAGGTCAAGGAGGGCGGATCACTGACGCCAGGAGTTCAAGACCAGCCTGGCCAACACAGTGAAACCCCGTCTCTACCAAAAAATACAAAAATTAGCTGGGCATGGTGGCCACACCTGTAGCCCCAGCTACTTGGGAAGCCGAGGCAGGAGAATTGCTTGACCCCAGGAGGTGGAGGTGGCAGTGAGCCGATATCGAGCCACTGCATTCCAGCCTGGGTGACACAGTGAGACCCTTTCTCAAAAAAAAGGAAAGAAAAAGGAAGTATCTGCTATTGACCAGCAATTTATGACAATGTTTTGCAAAATATCTATGCCCACATTATGACTCTTAAGATCACATTACCGAGTTGAATCTTCTATTCAAGAAGATTATCTCAAGTCATAATGAAAGTGCGGCAATAAATTGTTTCTTTTAGGTTTGTTACAACAAATTTCAAAACTGGATCATTTGAACCATGTAGATGTTTACATCTCAGTATACTATTGATTTGTGGAACATTTAGCTTTCTTATTCTTGAATTTTTCCTTATGTGAATTCTTTAGTTGAAAGATGACACATTGAACAGTATCTAAAACTGGAGTATAATCATTTATTCATTTAACCTAAAATTGTCATGTGTTGATGTTATATTATGTACTATGCTAGGTTCTGGGAATTAAAAGATAAATATTACATAGTACATAACCTAGTCTTTCTCTTCTAATTCAGTAGAGGGAAAAATCTTTCCCCCAGAAAGGTTTTTTATTAAACGTGTATGTGTGGTATTTTTGTTTTTTGGGATTTTTGCTTCTTTGTAAGGTAAGCTTAAAAGCAATTTTGCTATTACTCTGCAGGAGAAGCTCCGTTCGAATCTTTAATTTACAAAACAGTGGTTTTAATTGAACCACTAGCAATTATACTGTGAATTAGACTGCAAACATGCTATTATAATGCATCTTGGACTTTCAGAAAACAGAATTGGACTCCCATAAGCAAAGAGAGAAATCTCCTTCAGTGAGGAGGTAAACAGAAATCTATCAGAGCCAACACTCACCCCCATGGAGACAGGCATTGTTCTCTGACTCTCCCAGCTTCTCCTCAGAAAGAGCTGAAAAGCACCCTTTCTTAGTGTACATTTTAAACTTTACAGTGATTTCCATCCCTGCCATTCTGGTGAAAGGAAGAGAGACTATAACCTGGTAGGCCAAGCCAAAGACAACTAATTGAGCACTAATCTCAGTTCCAGTTCAGAAGTGTTCCAAATTCATTTTGCTTTGTATAAAGAAATCTAAAGGCATTTAACTCTATGACAAACTCATATTCAAATTAATTAATAAATTATAATGTAAACCTTTATAATGTAAATTTGAGCAATAGCGATTATTTTTCCCCAATCAATTAAAGTACATAAGGCTCTACTGTTTGGGTAAAGGCTGTGTTAGACCCTCTGAAGTATACAGAAAACATAAGATACTGTTCTAAGTCAGAGAATTTAGAGAAATCCAAGACAGGAGAAACATCTTGTAATCAACACAGGACAGTGTAAAAGCAGTCTAAAAGATGTAAAGAATTCTTTTTTTTTTTTTTTTTTTTTGAGACAGAGTCTTGTTCTGTCGCCTAGGCTGGAGTGCAATGGAGCGATCTCAGCTCACTTCAACTTCTGCCTCCTGGGTTCAAGCAATTCTCCCACCTCAGCCTCCTGAGTAGCTGGGATTACAGGCATGTACCACCAAGCCTGGCTAATTTTTGTATTTTTTAGTAGAAATGGTGTTTCGCCATGTTGGCCAGGCTAGTACAGAATTCTTGTACAGAATTCTTTACTTCGAGTTCAGAAACAAGAGAGCTGATGAAGACGGGGGGAACCACATAAGTAGTACTGATATCACACTAGTTTAACATTTAAAAATATTGCTTAACTACTGTTTGTTTCTACTTAAAAAGAAGAATCATGACAGTTCCTTTAGTTTTTGGGTTGTTTTATTATTTGTTTTATTAGCATTACTATTGAAAATATAATATCTTTCGTGTAATATGATCCTATTCAATGAATAGGAGTAGATTGACTGCCCATTACAAAGAAGAGCTTCTCCCCTCAGATGAAAGATAGAAAGGCACGTTGATTTAGTCAAGGTTTGATCAGTAAAGAAAGTACTATTGTTGACAATAAAATAACATTCAATTAGAAAAATGAACTTTGAATGATCACATCTCCCAAAATGCTGTATTTGCAATATGCTGTATTATAAAAAGGCTTTCAAATGTTCTAAATCAATCCGTAAAATGGTATGTGATTGTTCTAAAATTAAGATAACTAAGACATTTTATTATTAGAAAATCAAAAAAACAACAGATGTTGGCATGGATGTGGAGGAAAAGGTATGCTTATACACTATTGGTGGAAATGTAAGTTAGTACAATCTGTAGGAAAAACAGTATGGAGATTTCTCAAACAACTAAAAACTATCATTTCACCCAGCAATCTCACTACTAGGTATCGATCCAAAGGAAAATAAATCTTTATATTAATAAGACAGCTGCAACGTATGTTTATCATAGCACTATTCACAATAACAAGGTCATTGAATCAGCCAAAGTGTCCATCAATGGTTGACTGTATTAAAAAAATATATGGTACATATACAACATGGAATACTATGCAGCCAGAAAAAAGAACAAAATCATTTCATTATAGCCACATGGATGGAGCTGGACACCATTATCCTAAGTAAAATAATTTAGAAACAGGAAACCTAACACTGCATGTTCTCACTTATAAGTGGGAGCTAAACAATGAGTACACATGAACATAAAGATGGAAACAACAGACACTGGGGGCTCCAAAAGGGATGAGGTTGGGGATAGTGAGGGTTGAAAAGAAAAACAAAGGCTTTCCACTACTAGTCAGTATCTCTGGGACTGGGTTGGATGAAAACCCAAAAATTGATCCTGAAATAAGGACAGTCAACTGTCCCTTGACAAATCTTATAGTTCTGATAAGATATATTTATATGAAGACTAGACAGTGACATGAAAATCACATTCAAAAAGTTGAATAATTAATGGTGGAATCTTTAAGCCATAGGGAATTAGGACTTAGGACTAAATTGTCTACAACCAAAAGTACAAGTTAGACACTCCCAGTGACACACAGGTAGATAAAATAATTTAATGGAATCTACCCTCATTCTGAAAATAAAATCTGACCAAAAGATAAAAAAGCATGTTTTTTTGGAACAGAGAACATAAATTTTATAGCATCACAGATAGAACTGGTAAAGACTAAAAGGCATAAAAGGCAGCAAAAACAACTTAAGATGTTAATTCCTTGATATGATGAAATATAGATCTACAAAAATAGTAGTCATATGCTTCCAAGCCATTGGAATTGCAATTATAAAAGACCACTGAGGGTAGAGTCTCATCAATGGTTACAGGTTTATATTAGATCTCAGACTGCTGAGAAAGCTTTCCAAGATGATTCAAGCCCCCATTGATTTTTATCTTCCCTGAACTCATCAAGAACATAAAAAGTCTAACACCAATTATAACACTTATGTATGCCAAGCAAAATGCATATTCAAGTAAGTGTTCAAAGTGTTCAGAGACAGGTCATGTATGTCCTCCCGCCCCTCCTTTGTTCTTGGAGCATAATCAGCCTTGGTGCTGGATCTGAAGGTCCTTTAATTAACGTGCCCTGTGACCATGAGCAGCTCTACCTCTTTAGGCATCAGTTTTTCAGCTGGAAAAGTATTACAGTCAATCATACCCCTTTCTCACTGCAGCTCCAACAATCCAAATTCTTTTGTCTTATTTCTGTTGACATTACTTAAAAGAAAAACACTAAAGATAATATTTTGATGTGAAGTGAAATTTAAGCTTACATAAGCACATTCTCTAAGTGGATGTCTTTAATTTCATTATTGCTCAGAGTGACTTTACTGATCAAAAGAAGCAGCACCAAAAAAATTGCTAAGTGAAGTCATTGTGGTACTCTTAACAGTCCTAAATGTCAATTTGAAGAATAGGCCGCTTCTTCTGAAGCACTCCTATTTAAAACGGAATGGACAGCAACATTGATGGATGATCAAGGCAGTCTGAATCACACAAGGGGACTTTATGCTTCTGCAAGTGAGAAGGAAAATGCAGAATTTTTTTTCTATCACTCTCACACAACTATGAAATGCTGCTTGCTATTCAAAATGCAAAACTGCCAACCAAAATCTGAGAGAAGATAATCCATTCTTTCCTTCCACCTGCATTGGTAAGCACCACAAGCTGGGTGGGAAATTCTCCAAATTTTTTTATTCTGTCTCCCTTTGTACATTCTTTTACTACACAAACTGTGTTCTCTAGCTCACCTGTCAGAGAGACATCTGTTACCTTTATAGAAGCCAATGCACATTGCTGTGTGTCACGCTTTAGGAATTCACTGCCAATACTAGGACAAATCTTTTTACAAAGCTTTGTCTGAAAACTCTCTTTTGATCTATCAATCACTAGGGGTACATGTGTTGCCCACCCCTCAACTTCAGACAACAGTGGCAGGTGATCTATGAGCTTAGTTATCTTCTCCCATGCAGCTAAAATGACACACTACCTCCTAGCTCCCTTGCCAGTTTTTAAACTACCCTGGCAAGCACAGAGAATTAATAACAAAACATGACGCATCCCTAATGTAACCTTAATGCCCTTGTGCACCCATTCTTCCATTACTTTTTCACCTTTCTGCCTCAAGCCAGGGAACTAAAAGGATTAGACATAATGCTATAAATTTTAAAATGTGGCAGTCCATGGAAGTCTTAGCACAGGTTTGCAAGACGTAGAATTATCATGGTACTACTGACACTTTAAATGTAATGATGTGATATATCAGAAAAGTTCTTTGAAATCCAGAAAAGATGAAGAGAAGAGCTAAGTCTGGAAAACGCGAGTTAAAATAATGGATCATTATATGTGGAAGCATATATCCTTCCATTTCCTTTTTATGTGGTTTGATCATTTGCTTTCTTTGCTGCCCTGAAGAACCTTGGCTGTCCATTGCAAAATCCTCTTTGTATTGACAGCATTCTACTCTATTTATCATCATGCAGAGGCTGTGTCAGCAGATCCAATGGCCTCTCTGAGTGTGGCCCTCCCACTGGGTAGATGATGAGCTCGGCTGATCCATCCCTGAAAGTGCTGAGGGAGCTTCCAGCACAGATGGCCTTCTTGCTGATCATGTCTGAGGGTTTTGTTTTGCTTTTTTCCCCCTAAGTTGGCTCATTTAATACAAGATACATGAGAGGCAGTTTGGTCTAAGCCAACAGCAACAACAAAAAGTAGAATTATGAATTAGAGTGCTGCTTTAAAATCAAAAGACAATCACCAAAGTAAAGATATTGTCTGTCCACAGTGGTAAAGAGAAATAATTGTGATATGCATTTATATTTATATCAATACTAATATGTCCAAACAAAGTGTATTTTGTTGGTTGGTCTCAACAAAAAACAATGATTGTGCATTTAATACATAATGTTCTTCTATACAGTTGTAAATGTTTTTCTAATTAATTTTTTAAGTTGAAAAATATTACAGATGCGTTATACATGTGGGGCTTCCATATTCATCATTAATGAAGAGTGCTCCCATTTCAGTCCTCAATTCTTAGTGATTGTTTCTCTTACCAATTTCTAAATGTGCCATGGAGTGCCAAGTTCTAGTCCTGTTCAGTCTTCTCAACTACATAGAACATGTATCTGCACAAAAACTTGGACCTGGTAATATTAGCCACTCAGCAATTCTTTCAACTGTTCAAAAGGAATGACCTAGCTCAACTTATAGAGAACTTGTCATCATAGGATAGAGAAAAATAAGGCACCTGAGTGTCCAAAGCACTACAGCAATATGAATATGAATGTCTATTTGAAGTTAACATTAGAAATGTAATACTAAAGTGAATTACACGGGGGCAATGTCATGAATGCTCTATAGCATTAAAGCTTAGTAAGACGATTTATTCCAGGATGACAAATAGGAGATGTAGAAGGGCTGGGGACATTCTCAGGGAATTTCATGTAAGACAGTTTATTCTCATGGAACTGATCTAATGTTGACTCAAATGAAAATGGAAGCAGCAATATCACTTACCCTTAGGTAGCTGAATTCTTTTAAAATATGTTTTATAAATGCCACGTCAAAGATATTAGAAAAAAATTTCAAGAATGCCAAAGCATAAAACTATACTTGTTTCTTTTCATAGGAAAAGCAGGAATAAAATAATACTGAACTTCATAATGACTATTAAGTTTGTAAGATAAAAGTAAACACCAATTTGTGGAATATGATGAAATATACAGAAAGTACAAGAAATAAACCAACATCAAGAGCTAGAACTTAAATTATGTTAAAATAGTTTAAGAATATTCAGATATAAAAAGTCACTTGCAAAAGGGGTGGTCATAGTCAAATTTGAAATTTATTTTGCCTAAAAGCATTGTATAAGAGAGTTCCAGTGAGAGAGGCACTTTTGACAGTAACAGTGAACACAAAATCCTCACACCTTATAATTAAAATTTTTGTGTATTTGTATTATAAGAAGCACCATTTCTTCAAGAATAAATTAGGTACTTTTTCATGTGGAAAATGAACACAACTTTTTAGTCATAACTTTGATACACGTTCCATATACCACCCAAAATTTTGCATGCATTACCTTTATATTAGAGAAGTAAATTTTCAAAATTAGCAACACATACTTTTAACATACCTGAAGATAATTTGCTTATTTCTTCCAATAAATATCAATAAAAGGAATGGCAGTTATACATATCATTATTTTTAAAACTATCAGTTTAATTTTAATTTCTAATTAAAACCCTTATCTAAGTTGTTCAGTTCAATAAAAATAATTTAATAAATTTAAGACACTGCCTTCAACTGGCTTATAGTTTAGAGCAGGAGATAGATCCTAAATGAATATTTAATATTGCATCTGGGCACTTGGTCTGATCTATGCCAGTTTGCCAACCAGAGTTTGTCCAACATACAAAGATAGGCTGCATATGATCCCTACTGTATACTCAGAAATTGAATTATTGAGATGTTCAACAATACACTCAAAGTCATTTCAGATTCTCAAACTTTCCCTATATTCTCTTATTTAAGGAAAAGTGCACAGTGTAAACAAGTTCTTGTGCCAGCAGGCTAATAAATCTCATAATTTCATTTAAAATACTTTGAGTCAGTTCAAGAAAGATTTATAGAGAACGACCAAATGCTGAGCACTATGCTGACTCCTAAAGATGTAAATAAGATGGAGCTACCACTCCCTGAGGGCCCTAGGTTAGACAAGGCCGATGGAGTGAGGTCCAAAAAGTCTCTTGAGCGCATCCATAAGTCTGCACCATTTCCCTCGGGTTTAAAAACTGTGGACAGCGAGAGAGATACTACACAGACCCTATTCTACCACTTCCCCAGGGGTAAATAGAGGCAAAGGGACAATACAGGTCAAGCACTAAGATTATCATATCTAGGGTTCCTGCTGGGTCTGTCTTCTGCCCCATCAGAGAATAGACCCATAGAATCCCACAGCAGGGACCATTAAAAATGCATATAATGTCACTTTTTAAAGGGCTCTGAGAGCTCCACAATGCAGGACTCTACTGCCTCTCTTAAAATGGATCTTTAAACATTCTTAATAAGGCAATGGATATTCACAGATTTGAAAGCCTCCCGTGAAGCTGTTCTTCCCACAGGAATTTGGAAGCAGTGATTCAGCAGGTGCAACAAAGTCTCTGCTTTTTTGGAGACCTTTAGCTCTACCAGACACAGGGTCATGGAATATCTGGTAGACGTAGAGTTTAGGGGAAGGAAAGTGGGGATATCAATACACAGGCAGAGAATGTCACTCTTGCCAACTATCCAAAAATAGAGATATGCCAAACATGCTATTTGAAGATCAAAGGATGTTTGGAGGATTCCTAACCAAAATGGTGAAGCAGTGTGGGGAAGAATGGAGAGAACTCTTCACAGAGTAAGTGATATTTTAATCTTGAAGAGTTAGTATTTAATCAGGAGTAGTAGGCACTCACGGAAGGAAGAATTGCATGAGCAAACACAAAGAGATGTAAGAATTATAATTATGCATATCAAGGAGCCATAAATCTAGTTGGCAGTTATGATAATGTCTATTTTAAGGGTAATGACAATCACTCAATTTCTTAAATGGTCTCTTTGTCCACCAATTAATTGCAAATTCCAATGGCTGATTAAAAACTATCATATTCAGTGTTTGTGGGCACTTATTGATCTTAGAAGAAGACAAAGCAAAAACAGGAACATTCATGTTTATAAACAGTCTATCATATGCTAGAGACTGCTTTCCTTTTCCAATGCAATGAAAACCCTGTGATACAGGGTTTTGGGCTTGTTATTCACAGCTCTGTCTCCAGCAAATAGAACAGGAACTGGTGTATATACATACATATATATGTATGTGTGGGGTGTGTGTGTGTGTGTGTGTATATGTATATACACACACATATCTCTCTCTCTGTGATATATATGTATATATCTCATAAGATACATACACATATATATATATAGAGAGAGAGAGAGAGAGTTATGGTTGTGGTTATGGTTATAAGTCTATATAGTAATAAATAGGGATTCAATGATAAGACAGATCTGGGACCTGTCCTTACGGAGCTGACATTCTAGTCCAGGGGTTTTAATCTTGGAGACGGAGAATTGTAAACTTCTATATAGGAAAAAAAATTACATCTTAATTACACCTTTAGTTCTCTTAACCTGTAACTCAAATTTAGCATTAAATTAAATTATGAATATAGGCCATAAACCACCAAGGTATTAGCAGTACCTGTGACTTTGTGAAACATTAAAAATCACAGATAATTACATATCACATTCCAGTGTTGCAGACATCTGAGAAGACCATTTTTGCTCATAATGATTTTGCAACTGTTATTGACACACCATTAGGTTTTGTTATTTAATGCATTAATAAAGAATCAGATATCTTATCATATCACAAATTTAGTTTTAACACTTTGAAATTGAATTTCAGTATAACTGGTTACTTTCGTTGTCTGTGTAATTTATTTTATACATTTAAAAGTGTAGTTCTGAGAAAAGAACTACAGACTTCACCAGAATGTTTAATAGGTTAAGGATACCAGAAATTGTTAAGCACTCCAGTCTAGAAGGCAGGAAAGAAATTAATTAAACAAGTGATTATTATTCAATGATGTGACAAGTGAACTGATAGAGGAAGAATATGATGTTATCACCATACACGCACATAGTAGTTCAGGGTGGCCTTCTAAGGATTCATGGAGAAGTCATGCCTTGGCTCCCCCTGAAAAACTAGTAGGAGAGTATGAAACATTCAAGAAACTGAAGGAAATTTATTACGAAAGGAACTAGAGTGTGAATGTGTGATGTGGACGTTTGGGTGCAGGAGATGAGGGGTAAGAGATCATCTTAGGCCAAGTGAGAAAAGACTTAAAAGAGTTTGCACTTCATTCTAAGGGTAATGGAAAGCTAGTGATGGGTGTTACAAACTGAGAGTAAAAGATCACTCTGGAGATAATTGATTTGGGAAGGGGCAAGCACTAAGCCAGGGAAAGCAACACTTATGGTTGCAATAATTTGAGAAGATCAGAGATCTTCATTCTGGTTAGAAAAATAGAGAAATAAAGAAAATCAACATGGTGCTAGAACATCAATGCTTATTATGCATTTATATTCAACTTTATTACTATATTATTGTTGTTGTTAGCATAAACTTTATAGCTGTTGCCTAAAAATACAATACATTTATGCTTCTTTCAGTGGCTTAGATAATTCAAAGTAAAATAGAGGAAGTAAGGTAGGAGCTTCAGCAAATGACAAGTGGCATTTTGGCTGAGAGTTCTTGCAGGAAAGATTGCCAGCCACAAATGTCTACAGAGAGACTCATTTCTAATCATTATCCTAAGCTTTCAGTTTTGACGTAGTGACTTCTTGATAACCTGTATCATTTTAAAAGGTATTTATATTGGGTGCTTCCATTTCAATTTTATCTTCAGCCAAACCCTCTCTTTTCGGTACTGTTCATTCCCCAGGATGCAATTCAATATTTTCATTGATTCCATCCAACTTATCCATTATCCTAAAATCAAATGCAGTACATTTGGCAAGACTGTCCAAATGCTTTGCTCTCTCTACCATGTGTTTATTTATTTGGGTACTTTCTATTGATCAAATCTTCAATCTGTCATTTTTCTTTTTCTTTTTCAAACCTTGAATCTGAAACATGATACAATTTTGATATTGATTATATAAGTTGGCAGCAGTTAGTGAGATTTGGAAACCATGTGAGCTGGCCTCTCAGAGCATCTAGTTTGCACTGTAACTAGCCTCATGGATATAAATTCTCATTTTAGTCATACATTTCCAAAATTTGATAAATACTGTGTCATTACTGTAATTACCCTCAATCAGTCCCCTTTTGTGTGGGATGATTGCCATCAGTGTTCTGGTTTCTCCATCTTCCTGTGAGGTGCAAAAGAAAATAAGTAGACCATAGGTAGTGAGTAGTTATCTGTAGTTTATTCATATGGGAAACTAAGAAAGTAACATTAAGAAAGAAAAGTTATCTTTTTGCTAGAAAATAAAGTGGTCCCTTAAGTAAATCCAGGAAAATCTATTTTTCCATAACATTTAAAAGATTAATACTTTCAGAGCTACTGACACTTTTGTAAACATCTCAGAGAAGGTTTTGTCATTAGTCTTTCTTTTCCTTACAATGTAAACGTTAATGTTGTATTTTGGTAATGAGAAGAAAGAAGTCCAAAATAAATCCAGGGACTATACAGAAGGTACCATATTAGAAGCATTGATACGTAAAAATACCGCTGGCCAGGCATGGTGGCTCACACCTGTAATCCCAGACTTTGGGTGGCCGAGGTGGGTGGATGGCTTGAGCTCATGGGCAACATGGTGAACTGCCGTCAATACAAAAAATAAAAAGTCCAGCATGGTGGTGCATGCCTGTAGTCCCAGCTACTCCAGAGGCTGAGGTGGGAGGATAGCTTAAGCCCAGGAAGTAAAGGCTGCAGTGAGCCAAGATCACGCCACTGCACTCCAGCCTGGATGACAGAGCAAGACCCTGTCTTGAAAATAAATAAATAAATAAATACAAATGAAAAGAAAGAAAAAAAAGGAAATCGTATAGCATTTGTGTTTAGGTGAAAAACAAGGCATAAGCAAAGCCCGTTAACAATACAAGGGTATGGAATAAAGGTTTATGAGCAATGTACTCCTTTTAGAAGAGAATTGTGGTGTATGTGTAACTTCTATAAAATCAAAGTATTTTGGTTCCACAAATATAAATAATCAGGAAGCCTGATTATATAGTAAGCATTTGGGCCTAAGGTTATGAAGGGTGACAGACTAGTCAGAGACGACACCGGTGGCAGCCAAGAGATCTTTATTGGAGAGGTAGAGGTCAGGTCGTGCGGGGGAGAGAGAGAAGAGAAGAGGAAAGAGAGAAAAGAAGAGAAGAGAGAGAGAAGAGAAGAGAGGAGAAGAGAAGAGAAGAGAAGAGAAGGGAAGAGAGAGAGAAGAGAGAGAGCTGCTGGAGTGCTGGGTTTTATATCCCTTGGGCCTACATGGGGTGGGCCCAAGGGAAGGCGGGAGATGCTTCTTTCTGATTGGCCCTCCTTTGGCGGGTTCACACAGTGCCAGGTCAAGGAGGGGAGAAGAACCCGGAACCAGCGCCATTAAGGTACCCCTGTTACCTAACAGGTTACACTCTAGCTTTCAAATTACCACACCCTAAAGTCTCAACTCTCATGTATTTTTCTTGGAATACCACCTGCCATATTAAAACTTATTTCCCAATTTCACCTCTAATTCATTCTAGTCACTCAAGACTGCAGTGTCCTTCCCATCTGATGCTTTGTTCTCATAACCTGGCTAAATGTCACTTTAAATCAACTTAATCATGCTACCTTTTCTGAAACTAGAATGAGTTCCTTTGTGTCTTGTTCATTTCTCTTTTGCAGGACTTGTAATCAGTACCACACCACTGGCAAGTAATTGTATGCCAAGTTCTGTTGTTCACTCTTGGCTTTATGTGCTCTACAACAAAAACAAAAACTCCGTAACTGCTTGCCTTTTAGGGCCTAGCACAGAGCTCAATGTATTTAATTAGTTGATTGCTGATTCAAATTTAAACAATGGAAATTACGTACATTTTCGGAACAAGCTGATGCCAAGTTTGAATTCTGCCTCATCTATGTATTCATTTATTGAGCAAATATTTATTGAGCACCTACTATGTGCCAGGAACTATCCTAGATTCAACAATAATAATACTACTAAAATCAATAACAATATGCATATATATAAAACCACACATAGACATAAACACACACACACACACACACACACACACACACATACAAGACACTTCCTATAGCCATGAAGCTTACATTCAAGTAATAGAAGTGGACACTTAAAAAGATGAATTAGATAATAGCATGACAAAGAAACATAAGTAAAGCAGGCAACAAGGATATGAAGTATAAGATAAAGGAAAAGTTGAATCACATGAGAAGGTATATTTAACAAAAGACCTGAAGAAGGTGAGGGAGTTATTCCTGAGGACTTCTGTGGAAGAGATTGTTGGGCAGGAGGAACACCAAATGCTGATACCCTGAGTGAGAACGCAGCTTCTTTACAGTGTTTCAGGGAGAGTGACAAAGCCAAAGTGGGTGGAAAGAGGGAACAAAGAAAAAAAGATGAGAAAAGGATCTCGGGCAGGTAATGGATGCTACATTTCTTGGGACTTTGCAAGCTTTCATTCTAAGAAAAGGAATGACATAATCTGACATATTTTAGGATCTGTCTGTATACTAATTAAGAATGGGTGTGGACAGAGGCACAGAGGCCGATTAGGAGACTGTGGCAATAATCCAGATGAGAAGATGGTTGAACTGGCACTAGGAGTGGTGAGAAGTGGTTGAATTCAGAATATGTTTTGAAGGTACAGACAACAGGATTTGCTACTGAATGTGACAGAAAGGAAGGAGCCAAAAACCATGCTAAGCTTTTTGACTCCAGCAACCAGAAATCAGAATTGTCATTACTGAAATGAGAACAGAGGAAAGAATATTGGTGGGAAGTCAGGTAGTGCTCAGGTTTTAACATATTAATTTTGAAGTGCTTATCATTAAACCTCCTACTGGACATATGAAGTAGGCAGTTAGATATGTTGGTATGGAATTCAGAGGAAAGTTATTAGTATTAAGATGGTATTTAACTCATCCCCAGAGAGTGTTAGTTCATAGATAATGAGAGAACAACAAGAGAAATCCAAGTTCTAAACTCTGCCCTATGGCACTCTGATCCTTAAAGATGGTGGAGATGAAAAGGAACCAACAAAGAGACCGAGAAAAAGAGTAGCTAGAGTAGCTAGCAAGGTAAGAAGGAGAACTAGGTGAATATGTTTACATGCCAAGTATCAAATGGTTTTAAGGGACGAGTGATCAGTGTGGTCAAATGCTAAGGAATGGCCACTGGATTTAACAGCGTGGTGGTCACTGGTGACCTTCTCAAGAGCAGTTTCATTGAATAGAGTAAAAACCTAATTTGAAGGTGTGCAAGAAAGAGCAAAAAGAAAGAAACTGAGGATGGCAGGAATAGAGGACTCTTTCAAGTAGTTTCAATGTCAAGAGGATGGGAATGAGTCAGTTGCTGGAGGGAAAATGGGATTAAGATGGGAGAAATTGCAACAGTATAGGGCAATGCAATAATCAACAGAGAAGAAGATGCTGATGCTGGAGACAGAGGAGAGAATTTCTGGAAATGTTCTTTAGTAGATAATAGCACATGGAACCCAGGGTAGACATAAAGGATTTGGCCTTACTTAGGATTCACTCATAGTAACTGAATATTATTTATTACTATTTTATTACTATTACTATTTTATTACTATTTAGTTACTGTGTGGAATATGTGCACAAACAGATATAGTGATAGGAATTTGTAGAAGTTCTCCTATGAAGGCTTCAATTTTTAGATGAAGCATGATTCAAGGTCATCTGCTGAAATCGAAGATGTAGAAAAGTTGAGGAAAGAGAAGAAAGGATTAAAAATTGTCTAGCAAATTAAGAAAGGGAATGGACTAGGAACATAGAGTACAATTACCAGGGATCATTTAGTATTTAAAGGGAGAATAGTTTGTTTCACTGTCTTTCTCAAGTAACATTCAGCTGTAAAGATGTAGGCTCAGAGTGACAAAGAACTGAATTTAAACTGGATTGGAATTTTGCCAAATGAATGTGATACATTGGAGAGGGCAAAGGAGTTGAGGGTTTTTGCATGCATGATTATGATTACCCATAAATTTTAAGCTGGCTTAAAAAGCAAGAAAACACATAAAGACAATGAAAGATGGAACAAAAAAGGTAGGACCAATAGATTAATGGTTCTAGTGGGATCAAAGGATTCTTAGAGTATAGCTCTAGAGGGAATTGGTCAGAGGATAAGTGATTGAAATGGAGATTATGGAGAACTGCAGTTTTTGCCAATGTCAAGGGTATAAGAGTGAGTGGCTACAGTTTGAAAGGGTGAAATTAAGAGAAAGGACAAACAGGAAGTTATACATAGCCTATGTAAATATTGAGACTACCATTTACTAACTAACTTTTAGCAAGTTATATTTTCTAACCCTCAGCTTCTTTATAATTAGAATGAGGACAATAATGCCTCATTAGCTCAAAGTGTGGCTGTGAAGACTACTAATGATAATGTGTCAAGGTACCTATGCCTTGGAACACTAAGTCTAGACTTTTCAAATTATGTCAAATTTAAATTAGGGGACAAGGATTGTTTCTAAAAACAAAAATACATAAAAATTAAAATAGACTAAATATTAAGAATTAATTGTTTCAGCATATTTACATTCAGACATGGCTAATCAATTAAAATAATTGATGCATTCTGAATGAATAAGAAGTCAAATATTTATTCCTAAATCATCTTCTTCATTTATTTCCATAGTAAGCAAACTGTCCAATCTCCTTTTAGTTTTGCACCATGCAAGACTCATCTAAGCCACTAATTTACTTCTGCTACATTAAAATTTTTTAATTTTAAAAATAACTTTAAGATTCATTCTAAGATATAAATAAATAAACAAGGTTTTCTTCCATGAATGAGCTTCTTAATGTTAGTCTAGAATCATAAAACACATTTAAAATATAGGATAGGTACTTTTTAGGAGATAGATATTATACAGTAAGTCAACTCAGAACCTAAACAATTAACATAAAGTATAAACTAATTAAATACGGCATGGTATGAACAGTAACATAAATCCAACTTTCCCAGTAATTTATCACAATAGAAACATTAAATCCTAATAAAATTTAGCTATTTTGTTCAGGAAAACCCAGAATAATAATCTTAGAAAATGAAATTAGGAATAAACTAAGGATTTGAAAAACACAAAATCTGATTTCTTAAAACTCAGAGAGGAAAAGAGGAAGAAACTGTATTTAAACATATCTACCTGTTGAAATATTTAAATATTTAATATTAATGATGAATCAAGTTTAAGTATGTGTGAAAAATACAGAAAAATTAGATTGTGATATTGAATGTTAAGCCTCAATAAACTTCAGGACAACAAATATTTAAAAACATGCAGGAAATTAGGATTATATGAATTTAGGTTTTATTTTAATAAAGATTAGAGAGTAGAGAGAATAATGAACATTTTAACAGAAAAAAATAGAAAGTAGTACGTTTATCTGAAATAATTACTTTCTGAATAAAAAAGTGCCAAATAAACTTTGAAGGAAGAAATTCAGAAATATCTCTAACTTCAGAGCATAAGTGAGTTCCATTAAAGTTAGAGACATAATTTTTTATTTCAACTATATTATTTTTAATGAGGAGAAAAATCTTTCAGTTGAAAACTTTGAGTTATAAATAATAGCCACTACCATTTACTACCATTTATTGTCTACAGTGTACAAGTACTATGCTCGTTGTTGGTGAGGTCAAACTAGGGAAACAAACTGTAGAGAAGCTGATTTTGACTTAAAATAAGACAGGATTTTCTAATAATAAGTGTTATAATGAAAATGGAATTGAGTTCCTTGGTAGATGTGGTGCTTCTGATCACTGAAGGTATTCAAGCAAAGATTTCATGATATCTAACTAAAATACTTTGTAATACCAAGAAGAGTATGATACCTAGAGATGAGTCACAAAGGAAAAGACATGCAGGATAGCAGTATCACAAAGCAAGGTTGAAGAAAAGGCCAGCATCTGGGATGCCAATTTGAGCAGGATGAGGCGGTAATTAGTGGAGATCCAAGTAAGGGGATGAGTTAACAAAGGCCTAAATTGGCAGGCAGCCTGACTGGGTCCAGATGGGCAG
The DNA here is from genome assembly GCF_028878055.3 of Symphalangus syndactylus. Lineage (NCBI taxonomy): Eukaryota > Metazoa > Chordata > Mammalia > Primates > Hylobatidae > Symphalangus > Symphalangus syndactylus. Next base: position 122,630,465 of record NC_072425.2, read on the forward strand.
ATGCGGCCACATCAAAGAGACTCCTCAGTTTAGTCAATGACCCAAAGCAAACTTATAAGCCCAGGGCATCTGAGTTCCAGAGGCTGGCGGTGAGAGAAGAGAGCAGAAGAACAGAAATTAGCCCAAAAGAGGCTGGAATTCAAGAACAAGATTTCATCTGCTGGTAGAACACCAAAAGCAGAGCCCGCCTGACAGTGCTGGACCAGGAGATGTTGAAACAGAGCTTCCTCTATGCATTCCTATTTAAGACCTGAATCAACCTCTCAGATTTAAAACCATCTGAGGTAACTAAGTACTTACAATATGAAGATGAGTAGGTATACCCTGATAACAAATAAAATCCAAACACTTGATTAACCTCCTCAATGACCTAGCTGTCAAGATGTAGAAGTATTAGTTAATTGAACTTTGGGCACAAAATGAAGAAAAGATTTTGAAATGCAACCAAGCTTAATATCAAAAAAGTAATTTATAACTATTAAACTTCTCAGTCTATTTTCTCACTTACTCAACAATTTAGTGAATCTATTGAAAAGTTTTCTGGATATTGCTTACTATTCAGTCCAAAATTTTTACAAATAAAAATATTGAGTATTTCTTTAATGTTCGGCAAGATTTTTTTACAGGGATATAGAATACATCTCTTCCTAGGCTATATCCTATAAGGTAGTTAATTACAAAGATTATGTCATTGAAAAAAATCAACATTTATTTTTTATTTGCTTATTTCAAAACATATTGTTATACTTTATTAATTTATATTAGGTTTATTTCACTTACATTAAGAATATAAATATTATAGATATTATGTAATATTTTATACACATATGCACACATGTATACTAAAATCTTACAATAGTGCTATTCAATATAGAATTTAATTAGGTATATCTTAAATTTATCTTTGACTTAAACCACAGTAACTAACATTTGAAATTTTTAGCCAAGACCTTTCAACTCAAAAGAAATGTGATCTACCAGGTCACAGGAAATATAGATATGTCTACTTGTCTTTTATTATATTAATATCTCTGTGTTAAAATGTGTATTGAGCCCAGCACATTGCTTGTATAAAAATCACTTATTTTTATACATCTAATGGGACTGTTATTGGGACCTTTTCATTTACCATTTCTTAGACTGTTCTTATATACAGTATCTCTGTTAAAAATTACCAAATTCTTGCAGTAGGCAAGGGAGATATTAGTTCCATATTAGAGAGAAGAAGACTGCAGCTCTGAGAATTTAGGTTATTTGCCACTGTGAAATTTAGATATTCTCTTGGCTAATGATATATTTATGTTCACCTGTATAAATAAATACGTCTTCAATGTGCATATATACATATAAAATTTTATGTAGATGAGAGTCTCACAGGTTACATTAATATGCTTCATAAGGTGGAACAAAAGTTATTAATTATACATATTAATGTGAAAATTACATTACACTAAAAAGTTAACTCTTTTAACTGTATTAAGGCATAACTGAAGTAATTAAATCAATAGGCTCCTCTGAGAAATATTTTAGATCAATGTTCATGAACAGATCAATAAATTGAAGTGCTATTTCTATCATAATTCCATTTTTAATTAGTTAAGCAACACACATTGTGTATCTTCCAGATAAAGAACACTTCATGAACTCCTAATGATCCTTGCTTGGGGCCTCAAAAATGTAGAAAAGGTGGCTGAGTTCTCAAAGTAAGCTTCTGATGTAGTTGGTAAATTGAATAGGTAGGTGATTCTGATTAGTGCTATACCAAAAAAAGAGAGAGAGAGAGCGAGAGAGAGAGAGAGAGAAGAGCCATGACTACTAGTATCTTGGAGGTTACAGTTGAGACTAGCTCTCTCTTTTACATTTGACCTTTCTTAGACTTGAAAAAAACAAAAGGTACATTTGAAGAGGAGAAGAATGAGGAATTTGGGCATAGAAAATTAACAGACCTGTTCATTTGCTATATATGATTGGAATTTTATTGTAGGATGCATTATTACCTACTTATGCTTAGTGCTGCATTTATTTAACATGCAGATTGGTAATCTAGTGGCTCTCATTTATATTACAGACATAGAAAGTGTTAACATCCTAATTGATAGATTTACATGATATGTCATTTCATCATATTTTTTCTTAGCCTTTGAGGCATATAAACCTGATTATTAAAGACATGTTATGATGTAAAGCTGTCTTTTTGTTTTCTCTAATAAGTAAGTGTAACTTTATGAACATCAAATGTTCTTGCTTCCAATTTATTAAAACACAAACATGCACACACACACACGCACACACATACACACACACTAGACCACTGGACCATCCTCAGGAAATGACACATATGACACATTTCTATGTTAAAGGAAAAAAGCAGAATCCCCCACTTAACAAGTTTATAAAATTGTGCATTGTATTGAAAAGGAGATAAAATGAATTCTGATTAAGTTGTACAATCCTGCACAGAAAAATGACAGTAGACATAAGGCAGCCTTCATAAAGATTGTTAAAGTTTCAACAAGGTAAATAAGTCACAGCTAACAATAGTTGGTTGGAATGAAGGGAAAAATTATTATAAAAATAAATTTATTTTATATGGATGATTGTGCAGTTTTAAAATTCTAAGAGCATGGTCGTAGCTGTTGGTAAACTAATGGCCTTCATTTTTTAACTGCATTCCTTCTCTTTTTGGAATGGTAGAAAAGTATGTTTTACTTGAAAACTATTTCTATATGAAAGCCACTGGGAAGTTGTATTAGATGTAAAGATCATTGCGGTGGGATTTTCAATTAAATGACTAGAACACAGCAGTTTGCCTTTTTTCCAAAGAGAACATAGAAATGACTGCCAAGAAAAAAAGAAATAACTGTTGATACCTGTGAATATGTAATATAAAAATAGGCTTTAGAGAATCTCTGTATCCTTATAAACTAAAGCAACTAATCTCAGGGACTATGCCTTCTTAGACACAGAATTTTATAATTTGAAACAATTTTATAATGGACTGAGAATGTATGCAAAATTATAGGCATAATATTTTAAATTAACACTTTGTTACATTGGTTATTTTAAGCTGGCCTTTCCTCATTCCATTTCTGTAATACTGACTTTTAATATGATATTTATTTGGGAATGAGTAGGCTAAAGAGAAATCAGAGTACTGTTCTACAGACACTCAGTATTAGCTAATTAATGTGACTCATCAGTGAAAAGATTGATTTGGGAATAGAATATAGATAGAAAAGGCGAAGCAATCATCCATGATCTAGTAAGGCAACTCACTCACCCGTAACTGCTGGTTAAAAGGGAAACATGAACAATTAAGTCTCTAAAATAGCCTTCCAATCAGTCAAAACTTCCAAAATGCCCAAGTAGTGTAAAGACCAAGTGGAGAGCAAGAAATCAGAAAAAAAAAAAAAAAAAAAAAAAAGCCACAAAAAGAAAAACCCATATCAGAAGCCGAATTTTGGAATAACCAAGGCAAAAGGCATTAGCCAAAGTCAAACATCACCATTAACTAAATGACTGAATTAACATAAAAGCCAAAAACAAAAAATTAGAGAATGCAAAAAGGTTAGTATATGTGATCAGCTGCGCTTCCCTCTGGCTCTGGACTTTCTTGACCCTAATAATTGCTAATAGCTTAGGAGGTTATCCCATCCATAGACATTTACATTTTAGTAAGGATTTATGAAATTTTAAAAGCCTTCTCGACACAAAGTGTATATTCTATTATTAAATAACAAAATGTCAGATTCTGTGAAGTTATTTTGTGGCAGAGAGCCTTCCTTAGTAACCCATAAATGCGGCCTAACTGGAAATGAAGGGCTTGACCCAAGATTCCATTTAATCAAGAAATTTAGAAGAAAATATAACTAGATTAGAGAGGCCTTAAAACAACAAAGAACCAAAGCAATTTGTAATTGCAGAAGAGAAATTCAAAGCTAGCCTGATTTCATAATCCAATAAAAGTAATTTGTATTTTTTTCTTGTTCTCTTTAGACCAATAACTGTAAACTTTTGTTTGTTTTAGTTAAAACATCTAAACTTCCCGTTAAATAAGATGAACTGAATTATTTGTTTATTTGTCTACCACCATTTTCCCCAATATCCTACAAAATGACAATAAAAAAGAAAAATAAGTGGTTGAGATATGGTCATATCCCCACATAATGGGAATGGGAGAACAAAATTGGGGGGCCAGTAAAGCAGAGAGATTTTAAGTATTTAATTTAGCAGAGCAGAGGAAGCTGATGCCTAGATCAGAACAGAGAGATAGAACAAAGGAGAACAAACAATTCAAATCACAGAACCCATCAGAAAAGTTCAAGAATGGAGGTGCCAGTTTCCTTGAAAAGAAGACCTCTGGGGCTGGAAACAGGTATATTGATAGAAAATGTATTTAAAACTGAAACTCCCCATTTCTTTCCTAAGTCAGGTAAATGGCTTTGCCCATCTCTCACCCTGTACAAATCTGAGTGTTTACTTTTTGAAGAGAACAAAGCAAAGATATTCCAGACTTGCAGACACAAAACAGTTTAGAGAAGATGTGCCATGAAGAAAACAGGCTGTGAAATGAAATTTTGTGTATTGAATGGTACCTGGGTCTTCTAGTGAGCTTTTTAGTGCCTTATTTGCAAATATTAGCGCACAGCCACTGAGAAATTCAAGAAAAGTGCCCCAAAAAAGTCCGAACACTTTAATGAGATAAGAGATAGTGCTACATATGCATGAAACAAGAACAGGAGACTATAAAAGGGAATATTCAAAAAACAACAAAAAAGATAGCTCTTGAAAATTAAAAAAAGATAACAAAAATAAATATAAAAAGGAATTGAAGTGTAGCATTGACAAAATATTTTAGAAAACTAAAGACGAAGGAAATATAGAAGTGAAAAACTTAAGAGATATTGAGACTCAGTCCGTGACACCAAATATTCAAGCAATAGTAATTCCTAAGAGAGAAGACAGAAAACTAAAAATTTCATAGACTCTGAGGATAAGAATTTTCCAATTTAACAGAGCCATAGATGGCTCAAAACAACAAATGAGGGAAAAATCCTTATTTATGTCATTATGTAATTTAAGAACACTGGGAATAAAGAGCAGACCCTAACTGCTTTCAGAGAGGGTAGGAAAATGATCTAATACAAACAATGGGAATACAATAACATTGTGTATTTAACTATCTCAAAATTATAACAATTTTATAAGAAGCATAAGAATGAAAGAGGGTAAACAGATGTGAATTGAATGGAATCTAGATAGCTCAGTCCTCATCTTTTATGATGAGATATCAATAGATAATGTTAAACATTGAAAAAGAGTCAAGATATAGCAGTACAAGTATATTTTGAACTTACGCATTTAGAAATTTATAAAGAAGTCAAAACCATCAGAAACTTCTAAGAGTTTCAAGTGCTTACCTCTGAGGAATAAAAATTGAGGTTACAGAGGAAAAATCTTTTTCTTTCTATGCCTTGCAGAACTAGCTGTCTTGATAAACTGGTATCAAACTTTGATTAATTTTCATTAACAGTATGTTTTGATGTCAATTTCTGCTTTGGTTTTTATGAAGTTCAAAGAGACCTATACATATCCAATTTTATTTTTTTTTCAGCTCTAAGAAGTTGTTCGCTTGTTTTTTCTCCTTCTCTATCACAAATTATTGGGTTTATCTCTGTCCACTATTATTCAGACTCTAGTTACTCATATAATAACTCTCCATATTTTATCTTCTACTCTAATCATCTTTGCTCACATTGTCTTACTTCCTTCATGTTCTGAATACTTCTCATAGTTACCTTCTGTTTAGCTTCAAATAATCTGTACAGCCTGTTACCTTTTACTGTTTTCAATGTTAGTTTTATTTGATCTACTTCAATTTTCATATCTCAATCCTTTTGATTGTCTTGTTCTATTTAATAGAAAATAGCTATTTCTAAAATTTATTTCTTTGTAATATATTAAATCTGATTAAAGAGATAGATCCTACTCTGCATTTCATAGTGTTGTTTGTGTGTGTGTGTTAAAAATCTTTTCCATTGATCTAATATTATTGTTCTCTATTTATTCATCCATGAGTTGGATTTGTTGATCTTTGTTTTGGGGCTCAATTAATTTTGAAGGGCTACTTTAAAACACACCCCTAGAGTCCTGGTTGAAATAAATTAAAATGCTACTCATATCTACAACCAGAGAGAGAAAAGAAAAGATAAACAATAATATGGGCAACTTTTAATTCCCCTGTGGCCCAGGCACTTGAAGTCCTTTCTCCCTGGATCCAAGGTTGGAATGCAAAGAGAGAAGAGAGAGAAAAGGCAAGTATAGATCAATTTGCACTGGGAAGTTATGGTACTAAGACTTTTCAGAATTTGTAATAATCTTCATTCTTTTTTATTATTGTGGCTTGATCTAAAATATTTTAATAGTGATAAAGAAGTTGAGGAATGTCAAGGTCTTTGAGCATATCTGTAATTCAATCCTTTTTCCCAAAAGTTGTAAAATCAGATATACAGACAGATCAGATCCACAGACAAACAAATTCTTTAAAAACTGATAGAGATTTTGATCAAAAATATATTTAAGTCCATCTTCTCCCTAAATATAAATAAGTACATGTCTAACCTGTCTCACAAGTAGTAAAATGCAGATTCAATCTATAAATCCTCTGAAATTTAAAATAGCTGCTTATCTAAAAGTCTGCTAACTAATAAAAATAAAACACTAATAACAAAGCGGGAACAGAAAGATCTACAGCTAAATTCCTAACATGACGGCAAGTGTAGAATTTAATGAATTCCAAGGAAAAACAAATAGCTTCACACATATTTAAATTTTTTTATTCAGGTAACCAAATAAAAATGAAGTTAGGTCAGTTAGTCATCATTTCTAAGTTTTTATTTATTTATTTTTGAATATAGTATGAATTTTGATAATTATTTGTTAATAGTGGTTCATTAATTGTGACAAATATACCGCACTGAGATAAGATGTTAAAAAAGGGAAAACTGGGTGCAGGGTATTTGGGAACTCTTTGTACTCTCTTTGCAATTTTATGTAAATCTAAAACTTTAAAATAAAAAAAATTTAAAGTTAACCTATATTTTATTTTAACATACTTTCTAATCTGTTTTTATTTTCATAGCTACATAATAGTTTTACATATTTATGGGGTACATGTGATACTTTGATACAAGCATACAATGTGTAATGATCAAATCTAGGTAACTGGGATATCTATCACCTTAAACATTTATCATTTATTTGTGTTGGCAACATTCCAGATTTATCCTTCTAGTTATTTTAAAATATGTAATAAATTACTATTAACTAGAATCTCCCTATTGTGCTACTAATATGGTTTGGCTCTGTGTCCCCACTCAAATCTCATCTCAAATTGTAATTCTCACATGTCAAAGGAGGGACTTGTAATCCCCATGTGTTGAGGGAGGGAGATGACTGGATCATGGAGGCGGTTTCCCCTATGCTGTCGCATGATAGTGAGTGAGTTTTCACAATATCTGATGGTTTTATAAAGGCTCTTTCCCTTTACTTCACTCTCCTCTCTCTTGGTGCCAAATGAAGAAGTCCTTGCTTCCCCTTTGCCTTCTGTCATGATTTTACGTTTCCTGAGGCCTCCCAAGCCACGCAGAACTGTGAGTCAATTAAACCTCTTTCCTTTATAAATTACCCAGTCTCAGGTAATATCTTTATAGCAGTGTGAGAATGGACTAGTGCAGCTACCAAACACTAGATCTTATTTCTCCTATCTTTACTGTATTTTTGTACCCATTACCCATCCCCTCTTTATCCTCCCCTCCTCACTACTCTTCCAAGCCTTTGGGAGCCACCATTCTTTTCACTACCTCCACAAGATCAATATTTTTTTAACTCCCATATATAAATTTTTAAAGCAGTTGCAAAGATTTAAGGATAAGGTTGTTATCTGATTGATAACAATTCATTGGTTTCCATTTTTTCTCAGTGTGTTCCACTGATCCATCACTGTTGACCTATAAGGATTGGGAAGCCTTTCATTTTGTTTTGCTTCACAGCTTTCATCTGTCCAGCATGGAGTTTTACTTAAGGTCTGCATGTTAGAACAGCTTGTCTCCTTTGAACCCAAACAAATAACATCCATGTATTAATTTTCCACCTGCAATAATAGCATGACAGCCTTGTTGTGGGTGACAGTTGCAATCACTTAACTTAGTTTTAGCTCTGGGAGATAGCTTGCCAGTTGTCCCCCTGTTTCTTTCTTCTCAGAAGAGGTGAAAGAGAGGGAGAAGTAGTTCTTGACCCAAGAGACAGGTTCAGCTGCTCTCACTAACCATCTGGCCACTATTGGAGAGGACCTAATGGACTCCAGGCAATGACATTTGCCATGCAAGTCAGTGTAGTGAACCTGCCACAGAAAGCCCATCTTTAAAAAGCTACCCTATTAGGTCCTGGAGGCATCAGTCCTCAAGAAGGCTAAAAAGGGTGCACATCTCTTTCAGTAACAAAACATAACCAAGGCTCTTCTTGACGATGGGTTAGGGGGAGAAGAAAAGGAAATTCCATGAGGAGCTTTCTCAAAATATACCTGACCCCGACCTTCCTCCTGAGATACAGCTGAACTACTAAAAAGAAGTTATATATAAATTGTAAAGCCTGACTGAATATTCAGATAATCCCCCCACCCCACCCTAGCACCTTTCAGAGTTTCACCTGACTCCTCAAGTCAGGAGTAAGCAGACTTTTGGCATAAGCCACAAAAAGGATAAATTTGTAGGTCGCCTCCTCCAAAATTATTTTTATGAGAAAATGTAATATCTGCAACTGTGTTAAGCATTTTTTTTAAAAAATTATTATTGATTACTGCTTATTTTTTATGGCTACGATTTCTGAAGCTGTCTAGCATGTATGCAATCCTGATTGTAGTGCTACAATTTTTAGCAAATTTATATGCAAGATGAGTGGAGGGAGAGGGTTGAATTATTTGGGAGCAATGAGTTGCATTTTTACCAGAGCACAATTCCCCTTCCCTCAGTTATAAAATTAACCATGCAGGCATTCTTTATGTAGTTAGAGGAGAGAGAAAGCCCATGATCAGCTGTTAAGAGGGCTGCAGGGAACACAGCAGCACAACTGAGATTCGAGGGTAAGGAGAATGTATTAAAAACACCTTGTGACTTTCAGATTTCCTTCACCAGTCTTAGACTATAGAAGAGATATAAATGAAAATTCTTATTGCAACTTATCTGGAAGACAGAGGCAGACAGAGAGACCTCTAATCCATCTCTTTAGTTCCTTTTTCTCTCACCCCATCTCCCACATTCTTTTGGCATGCCAAGTCCCAAATGTCACATCCCCAGAGGCAGCCTCTGGTGGTAGCAGCTTCGAAGCCCCATCCTGTCAGTGAACAAAGGGGTGACTGGAATTGCTCAGTCTGGGAAGGATTTTCTTAATGCTCACCCATGAACAAGAGAGTGGCATTGTCTATATGTTTTATTGTTTTGAAAAAACATGACACTGGGGTTGGGCTTCCTGACAAAATACAAGACACCCAGTTAAATTTAAATTTCAGATAAACAATGCAGCATATTTTTTGGAAAAGTGTGTTACAAATGTTGCATGGGACATATTAAAAAATATTTGATGTGTATCTGAAATTCAAATTCACCTGAGCATCCTGCATTTTTACCTGCTATACCTGGCAACCTTCAACTCAGACCACATTAAAAAACTAGGCCATGACAAAGCAGGTAAATGACATTCAGGGTTTGTACTCACTTTCCAACTGTTAAGTGCTTTCTCTGGGCTCGAATTCACAGAGACAGCACCCTTGTGGTACCCATTTGTTCTGCTCCTACCCCTGAGTTTCACCTCCTCCCCTCTCCCCCATGCTTTTTAGGAAAGGAATCTGCGGACCGTGATTTTAGAGTAAGATGCTCCATTACTGCACTCAGGGCGGGTGCCTGGAAGGCTGGGAGAGTGCGAGCAGGAGAAAAGAAAACAGACAAAGCAAATTTTCAATACCTCGCATCTTGCCAAGGATGAGCTCTGTTTAGTTAGAACATATTCATTTTTTTCACAAAGACCTTTGAGTTCCTTCAGGGAGCCAGCATTCCTTTGTTTTCTCTGCATGATTGCCCACTAGCTGGTGGAATCCCTTCTCAGTTTCTACCTGTGTTTCTCCACCCTTCACCATGTAACATATAAGGGTTCCTTTAGCTTAATTTGATAAGAATTTAAGGGTAAAACAGGTTTGGTGGATTTGTTGTGAATAGTTGGCAATGAAAAATATTATTCCACTACCTGGGACCATCTTCTAGTGTGATATCATAGTGGTCCATGTAAGGGCTTGGGGCTCAGCCATACCTTGATTTGAGTCCCTTCTCTGTTACCTACTACCATCTTTGTCTTTTTAGGAAATTGACATAACTTTTATGAACCTAATTTATCTTTGAAATAGTAATACTAGTGACTCAATTGGGTCTTGGAGTGCATTAAAAAAGAATATGAATATCAAGTGACTAGCAAGATGGGAACACAATGTCCCTCTTTCCCCTCCACTTCCCCATAGGGTTGTATCACAAATAGTTAATACTGTTAACCCAAATTAGAACTCTGGGCTTCTGATTCATACCCTTCTCGCTAAATCATTCTGCTCATAAACAGAGATATTTTTATAGATTTTGGAAGGGAAGATTATGAAAAAGGGCTTTGATTCTTACTTAAAAGAAAGAAATTGGCCTGGCACGGTGGCTCACGCCTGTTAATCCCAGCACTTTGGCAGGCCAAGGCGGGCGGATCATGAGGTCAGGAGATATCGAGACCATCCTGGCTAACACGGTGAAACTCCGTCTCTACTAAAGATACAAAAAATTAGCTGGGCATGATGGTGGGTGCCTGTAGTCCTCAGGAGGCTGAGGCAGGAGAATGGCGTGAACCTGGGAGGCAGAGCTTGCAGTGAGCTGAGATCGCACCACTGCACTCCAGCCTGAGCAACAGAGCGAGACTCCGTCTCAAAAAAAAAAAGAAAAAAGAAAAAAATTAGGAATGACCAGCTGGTCTCCTCATCTAGGCTGGGAAATAAATACCACAGTTATCCTGAGGAGTGAGACATGCCATTTTTTATAAAGGTAGAGGGAAATGGGCAAAGGAAGAGGAATCATAAAACTACCTCTCATCTATTCCTATTCAGACAATGGAATAACTGAAGATTCTTAATAAAGAAGATTTCATCCATTAATTTGTTTCATATTTAGCAATGCTACGTAGAGTTTGAAATATTTTCAGGAATTGAACAGTGGTAATAAAATTCATGTAAAGTGAAGAAAATTTCAAGGAGGAAATTGATACAGAGACAACCCTGCTTGTACTTTATGAATGACTCCAAGTGGATAAGCAATCAGTATTTTCCCCTGGAGAAACATGGTGTTGGGACACTATTGTGTTGCTTAGTTCCAGTTCTAACTAGGCTCTAGGAAAGCCCCTAACCAATAAGGGTGATAAGTGGATAGGTTCTGGAGTCAAGAAATAAGGCTTTGAATAAGGGCACTGCCACTTACCAGGTATGCAACATTTGGACATTTTACCAAAACCCATCTAACCTCTCATTTTCTTATTGGTATAAAATAGGATTCCAATAGTGTTCTTCTCTCCTCAGAAAGTGCTGAGTGCCTAATATGTGCTTGGCTTTATGCTCAAAGTGCTGAGGACACATGAACAAAACAAGATAGACAATGACAGATCCTAACAGCATGAAAAAAATAAATAAGAGGACATGAGAGAGACAAACTGTCTCATGAGAGAGAAAGAGTGGGCGGTTGCTTTAATAGGTGGTCCTGGAAAGCCTGTCTTTCAGGTGATATTTCTGCTGAGATCAGAATATGAGAGAGAATCAGTCCTGCAAAGAACAACAATAGCAACAACGAAAAAAGGCAAAAACCTTCCAGGGGATGAAACAGCAAGTGCAAATGTGCTGAACCAAAAAAGAACTTGATGTGTTGCAAAATGAGCAAGGAAGGAGGGGTGTGAGTTGAGGTCAGTGAGAGAATCAAGGCCTTTAGCACATGGTGAAAAGTTCGGGTTTCATTTTAAGTGCAAAGTAAGTCCGTGAAGATTTTTAAAGGGCTAGCATGATCTGATTTATACTTTTGAAAAATCACTGTGGCTGTTATTGGGGAAAATGGACATTAATGTCTGGTACGTAGTGTCAAATAAATGCTAGTAATTAATATACTATTATTTATGTAATGGTACCTCTGCTACACATTATTGTTGATATTACTATTGATTCACACTCAAAGTATTAATGAAAGTGTCCTGTGTATGATGAGCCTGTGCAGAAATTAAAATGATATGGCAACTACTACTAAGTAGGATAAGTTATTCTGCAGCAAATGTTGCTTTGTGTGTAGGCTTGAGCAAGTTAATCTCTATGAATTTCAGTCCTTTGATTTGTAAAATGGTAATAATAGTAAAGCAATTGTAGGATTTAAATGAGAAAACGTATATAAAATGCATAGTAGAGTGACAGATAGTAGGCAAATAACTAATATTACCCATTATTGCCATTTTAAGTGTATACACAAAGGGAAAAAAAACTGGCTACATTTTTAGCCTCAGACTCTTAAGAACATGAAATATATGCAGAAATACATGCATAGCAATTAGTATGAGCATCTATTGTCTTATATTCCTATGTAGCCCTTTCCCTTATTCCTTTCACTATAGGGAATCTCTCCCAATTAGTTCATGGAGAATCCTTACCAAAAATGGGGTAGATCTTGTTTTCCTATAACCACAGAGGTGAATATATGGCCCAGAGTTGGACAAACTACAATATTCCCTTCCCAGCCATAGTGATTGGTTCAGAGTAGGGCATGTGACCCAAGCTTGGCCACTCAGGGTCTATCCATGGACTTATCTGCCACAGCAATAAGAAAAGACTGTTGCTTTCCCAGAGTGGAAATGCAGATAAGTTGAGTCTAGGGCTACCACTAGCCCTTTTTGCTTATTGAGAGATAGAGCGACAGAGTCCTGACAACAGTATTTAAGGCTCTGAACCAAACAATACCTAAAACCAGCCTTCCTACCTGACATCTCCAGTTACACGAATCAATAAATTCTCTTTTTGCTTAAACTGGTATGATGAATCAAAGATTCTTGTCTAATAGACCCATGCAATTTAAGATCAGTTCTGGAAGTACATTCATCCATTTGGGGCGCAAATTTGCTGTTCCCAAAACAAATCCTTTACTTGGTTTAGGAAAAGGGATTGAGAAATGGCGTTAGGTGCAAAAGAAGTGTTGATAGTTAAGACTTTATTATCTAATGGAAAGGTAGATGGGAATGTTTCCCTTCCCAGAGCCCTGCTATTCTTCCTACTTTTCATCTATCCTCTCAACTGACACCCGAATGCCCTCATGTGTTGGGTCACCTTCAGTTCTGAGAGCTTTCTGAGTCTTTTCTGCTGCCTAGTCCATCTGCTGTTGATGCCGCTCCAGCTGTTACTGCTGAAAGCTGAGTGTGAAACTTAAATACACTGCCAAGTATGTTTAAGGGGTTTATATGAATGAAAAACGACCAAAAAAAAAAAAAAAAATATGTGGATGAGTCCTAAGAGGATTTCTTCTTTCTCACTTCTAAAGCATTAACAGTTTGGAAATAAAGTCTGCTATATTTAAGTTCTCAATAAATACTTTAGGAAATCAAGATAGCCTCAAGAAATGTATAATTTTAAGGCCTTACCTTCTTATGAAATCTCACAGACATTTCATATGATTTAGTTTAATAGTGTGTCAAGATATTTATCCATTTATTCAGGCAATAAAGCTACACATTTCCAGGAATGAATTTAATTAAGCACAACTCTTCCTTACTGCCTAGCACCCCTCCTTTAATGCTTACCATGCTTTTGACCCCAACTCACACTCTGCATGTGCGTGAGATAGCATGATGTAACAAGAGGCAGCACAGTATAATAAGAACATGTGGGCCGGGCGCGGTGGCTCACGCTTGTAATCTCAGCACTTTGGGAGGCCGAGGCGGGCGGATCACGAGGTCAGGAGATCGAGACCACGGTGAAACCCCGTCTCTACTAAAAATACAAAAAAAAAAAAAAAAAAAAAAATTAGCCGGGTGTGGTGGCGGGCGCCTGTAGTCCCAGCTACTAGGAGAGGCTGAGGCAGGAGAATGGCGTGAATCCGGGAGGCAGAGCTTGCAGTGAGCCGAGATTGCGCCACTGCACTCCAGCCTGGGTGACAGAGTGAGACTCTATCTCAAAAAAAAAAAAAAAAGAAGAAGAAGAAGAAGAAGAAGAAGAACATATGGGCTTTGGATTTCCTATTCCCAGATCTCTGCCCACACATCCTAGGTCTATCGACCTTGGGCCAGGCACTTCACTTCTCTGTGCATTGGCCTTCTCATCAGGAAAATATTACCTATCCTGTAAAGTTGTTTGTATTTAAAAATAGTATTAATACAGGTGTGTTGTGATGTAGTTTGGATATGTGTCCTCGCCCAAATCTTATAGTGAAATGTAATCCCCACTGCTGGAGGTAGGGCCTAGTGGGAGATAATTGGATCATGGGGGTAGATTTCTCATGAATGGTTTACCACCATCTTCCTTGATACTGTTCTCATGATAGTGAGTTCTCATGAGATCTGTTTGTTTAAAAGTGTGTACCACCTCACCCCTCGGTCTCTCGCTCCTGCTTTCACTATGTAACGTGCAAACTCCTGTTTCACCTTCTGCCATGATTGTAAGCTTCTAGAGGCCTCCCCAGAAGCAGATGCTTTCTGTACAGCCTGCAGAACCATGAACCAAATAAACCTCTTTTCTTATAAATTACCGAGTCCCAGATATTTCTTTACAGCAATGCAAGAATGGCCTAATACATGATGTCTCGTAGTGTCTTACATATTATAATAGATTATTTCCATCAGTAGCAAAGTATAGTGGTTAAAAGCTCAGGCTCTGGCTGGGTGCAGTGGCCACACTTATAATCCCAGCACATTGGGAGGCCAAGGCAGGAGAATCACTTGAGGCCAGGAAATTGAGACGAGCCTGGGCAACTTAGTGAGACCCCATGTCTACAAAAAATAAAAAATTAGCCTGGATGGTGGTGCATGCTCATAGTCCTAGATACTCAGAAGGAAGGCTGAGAAGGGAGGACTGTTTGAGCCCAGGATTTCAAGCCTGCAGTGAGCTATGATTGTGCTACTGAATTCCAGCCTGGGTAACAGTGTGAAACCCTGTCTCTTTAAAAACTAACAAACTAACTCAGGTTCTGAAATCCAACTGCTGGGGTTTGAATCCCAGCCTCTTCACTTACTAGCTTTGTTGTATTAGGTAAGTTGCTTATCCTCTCAAAGCTGCAATTTCCTCATCTTTAATGGGGAAATATTAATAGTATCTATCTTGTTAGTGTGCCATGGAGATTAAATGAAATTTTGGTAAATCATCATTTTTCTCAAACTTACTCAATGAAATAGTAGTGAATTATCACAAAAGCAACATTCTAGTTACAGGATAACCTGAAAGGGGAATTAAGAATTTTTGAGTATCTAGTATGGACCATGGCTCATGACTAGAGCAGTGAAAAAACTTATCGTGGTGTTTACACATTTGCATTCATATAGCATTGATACAACATTTGGGTGCTTTATAGTAATAAATCTGAAAACTAGCTCAGTGTTGTGGCCAGAGTAAAGTAATAGTTTTTAAATTTTTTTTTCTATTCATTCCTTTACAACTAGAGCAAGATGTGTCAGGTGTATCACACATTTCCAAACATTGTCATGTAAAGACGACATTTTAAATTTTCATTAAATATCATAGTGATAGTTATCAATGATAGGATAAATTCCATTTCAAAATAATTACCAATTTTTCTGTAAATTCAGTAGATTCTTGTAAGATTTATATTTTGAATACATTACAGAATATCGTACGTTATATTTATAGAGTATTTCTTGCCTACCTATGCCTTCTAATTAATCTTACATATTAACAAAAGGAAGATATTTCTAGTAGTGAAGATCAGTGTATGTGCAGAACCATATTATTACAACATAGAAATCTGTAAGCACAGTGAAAAACAGCCAAAGGACATGCACCAAAAATTAAATCCAGTGGAAAATATGGCAATCATTTTAATTTACTAAAGCAAGCACCTACACAAAGCAAGAACACAGAGCAGAGATACAAATGCTCTAGAATAGAGCTCAGGAAAGTAGTGTAAGAAGAAAAATAAATGTGGAATTAGAAAGACAAAGGAGAATCAACATTGCTAAAAATACACTATGGGTCATAAAAAGTGACCAAAATAAAATAGACAGGTAAAGATTTTTTAAGGATTAGATAGCAAATTACAGGTATAGAAGAGAAGACAGGCACAGGAGATCCCCAGAATGCATAAATTGAGTCCCAAGTGTTGGTTAGAAAAAGGCGATCTTTGGTTTGAAGACTCATGAGCTAGAACTTGCCTGTGCCACCCTCATAAGCAAATGTCCCACAGAGTGTTGGAAGTGCAGGTCTGTTACTCAGGGAAGAGATGAATGCTACTTCACTATTACATTTGTTTTTACATTCAGAGGGTGGCCTAGGTAACCTACTGCACAGCAAAATAACCTGCATGTCTGGCTGGTCACAATTTCATCCATTATAACCACTAATACTCACAGGTAAAGAATGAATCTTCATCTTGCTTGCTTGCTATGTTATTTTTCTCCAACTATTCAATTAATATTTTATTACATATGATAGTAGTAACAGAGATAATTCAGATGGATAGCATTCCCAGAACGTTCACAAACATCCTCTAAATAAAGCTTTTGTCACCTTAGAGGATGAAATGCCTGCCTAGAGCAATTACGTGACAAATACAACTTTCACATACTGACATCTTCCCTTCCTGTGCACTGGAGAGGGCATAATGGGAAACAAACGGCCAAAGGGCAAGGAATAGGACAGAAAAGGCAGGCACAGAAGGGCTTGAGCTAATAGCCAGACATAAGTAACCTTTACTCCATGATGCTGACATCCATTTAATATAGGCCTATGAAAATTGCTAGCAGTTTGATATGGGATTTTAGAAGTCATATGTTTTGAAACTTAACTAATCCCTTGTTTTTAATTTAATTTTTACGTGTGTGTAACAAAGTCAAGCTACATTAATTAGGTTAAATTTCAGGACCACACATTTTATACAAGGAAATCAGGACAATGGAAAACAATTTTTCTCTTCATCTTTCTAAGGTACATGGATTAAGGACCGAAAAAGCAGCCATTTGGGTTTGGACACTTTCAGTTTATTTTAGTATATAATTTGTCCTTTGAGGCATGGTGAAACATTTATGATTTCAAGAACTAGGGCAACTAAGGGTGGAAAAGTGGAAATGGCTCTTTACTTATTTATGTGCATGCTCTGATTGAAAGACATACAGGGAAGAATTTCAGAACGTGTGGTCTAACACCATACTATCTGATTTTGGATCCTGGCTCTAACTCTTACTATTTATATGACCTTGTGTAAGGCAGTTAATATCTCTGTACCTCCATTTCCTCATCTGTAAAATAAAAATGATCATGAGCCTATTTTGGTGACAATTTAATTCTCATAAATCACTCATAACAGTATTCAGCACATAACATGCACTCAATTAATTTTAACTCTCATTAATTGCATCTTTACAAGCAATCAGAAAATTATACTTTCTTACTGAAAAATACAATCTTAGGTATCATTGACAGTGTACCAAAAATTCAGTTAAAGAATACTTATATTTCATATTCATAGTTCAAATATAACATTTGTGGGAGTTTCTCTACTCTCTGAGGGGTGATAGGCACATGAAATGCTCCTGGGTAGGGGGTAAGGGTAGATAAAATTGCATGAAAAGTTTTACTTTATAACATGCATACATTATCATACATTATTATATTTAATCTCTCAGCAACACAATGAAATAAATAGGTATTACTATTATCTCTGATATGCATTGAACTGTGTCCCTCTAAAAAATGATATGTTGAAATTCTCACCCTCATTACCTCAGAACATGAACTTATTTGGATGTAGTCACTGAAGATGTAATTAGTTAAGATGAAGCCATCCTGGAGCAGGGTGGGCCTCTAACCCAGTGTGACTAGTATCCTTATAAGAAGATGGTTATGTGAAGATGGAGATACACAGGAAGAACACCGTGTCACCACAAAGGCAAAGGTTGAAGTTATACTGCTCCAAGCCAAAAAATGACAAAGATTGCCAGCAAACCACCGGAAACTAGGAAGAGGCAGGGCAAGCGTTCCCTCCAAGCTTCAGAGGGAGCATGGTCCTTCAGAGGCAGCAGACTTCAGACTTCTAGCCCCTACAATTGTGAGACAATAAATTTATGTTGTTTTAAACTACCCAATCTGTGGCACTTTTTTTCCACATCCCTAGGAAACTGAAATAATCCTCTTTTCACAAATAAGGAAACTCAGGCCTAGAGAGTAAGATCACACAACTAGTAAGTAAAGGAAACCATTTTTGGATTCAAAGCACAACTTTTTCTATTGGGACATCTTGTCTCTTTCCATCATTCCCTTGCAAACTGTTCACTCCAGCCATGCTCTTCAAATAACCCTTCCTCAAACATGTCAGTCATGGACCCTCTTTATCTTTGGTCATAGGGAAAAAATATGTATTTATTTGTCGGCTCCCCCATGCCAGGCATCTCACTGGGCAGTTTTCATATGCAATGTTCTCTCAGTCTTGCATATGAAATGAATTTTCTGCCATATTTCCTACATGAAAATCCTCATTCTTCAACTGCCAAGTGAAATTCTCCAAATCCATCAAGTTTTCCATCTATGTTGTCAGAATTATTTTTTTCTGTTTATTTCCATTGATCTCTAATTATTTATTATACCATTTGTCTCTAATTTTAGTTTGTAGGTGATTCATAGTCTATAGCATTCTGTCAACTTCACTGAATTTTACGATCTTTAGAGGCAGGGTCAGAAATGCAATAGCCCTTCAAGGAACAACAGACGAAGTCACTAAAATTTTTACTTAGACTCCACAATCTGAAATGTAGCTTTTCCTGATTTACATATGCCATATGCAATCTTTGTCCTATTTTCCAAACCAAAAATTGATCAGCAGGCTGTTAAGAACAGAAGAAAGAGGGAAAACTTCCCTGATGGTATATGAGGCCTGAACGTTTATTAGTTTTTGTTATTTTTTTTGTGTTTAAATTGGTTCTCCATTTACTGTACCATTGCCCTCTCTTCCTCAATCTCATACCTTCTGTTCAATTTGAAATTTCACTGAATGTTTAGACATCCGAAACTGAGAGCTCACTCAGTTTCAATGCTCAATAAAAAGGTGAGATAAAAGCTTAAACTTTTATAAAGTAAAAGTCAAAAGTTGTACTTTAGAACATGGTTTCAGAAAATAATAACAACAATATAGGAAAATAAAGGAAAATCAAAATCTGAATGATTTAGTTAAAATTGTATTGAAGCAATTTGATTTTGGCAATATTGTTCCCTCTGAAGAAATTGTAGGAGGGGGTATTAGGTCGTTCTTGCATTGCTGTAAAGAAATAACTGAAACTGGGTGATTTATAAAGAAAAGATGTTTAATTGGCTCATGGTTCTGCAGGCTGTACAGGAAGCATAGTCCTGGCATCTGCTTGGCTTCTGATGAGGCTTAAGGAAGCTTATAATCACGGTGGAAGGCAAAGGGAGAGCAGGTGTCTCACATGGCAGAAGCAGGAGCAAGAGAGAGAGGGCAGGGGAGGAAATGCCACATTTTACAACCACCAGATCATGTGAGAACTCACTTATTTCAAAGACAGCACCCAGCCATGAGGGATCCACCCCCATGACTCAAACACCTCCCACCAGACCCCACCTCCAATAGTAAGGATTACAATTCAACGTGAGATTTGGGCAGGGATAAATATCCAAACTATATTAGAGACTCTTCATAATTTGAATTCTGTAAATTTCATTTCTTGTTCACAATTTTTCCACAAAATTTATGCTAAAAAAATTCTTAATACCCACACACACTTAACATATTAGGCCAATGACTGGCACAAATCATGACTTATCATATTAAGCCAAGTCAGGCTGATCTCACTGCTGCTTCGAGGCACCCATATAATGCAGCAGAACTACTGCACATTGCAGATGAGCTAGTCTCCGCTGCACTCGCCACGCAGGTTCCCAGAACCGGGAAAATCCTTTTGCTGTAGAGCAATTTGCATTACAAAGAGATGCTAATACCTAAAGTGTAAGTGTAACTGAAATGCTTAGCTTTAAGCCAGGCTGCGCCTTTGTAGACATAGGGTTATTTAAATTCCTGCAGCATCTTTCTTCAGAGTAATGAGGAACTTGACAAATAATACAAATATAATTTCATGACTGGTATGCAATAATAATAAAGATAAAGTTTAAATGCCAGGCAGAAGACATATAGCTAGGAGTGCTGCCCAATGCCTACCCCAGAGGAAATCAGAGTGGCTCTTTGTGTAAAAGGATGTGAAGTTTCTTTTACCCAAGACCTTTCTGTTTTCTTTCAGTTTGATTTAACAGAATTATGAGGGGGGGAAAAATGAGAGGAAGTCAGACACTCACTATAAGTGTTTATACTTATGCAGGTCAGTGTCACCAAGTAGGTTGCAAAGTCTTAGGAGGGAAACTTGTTTTCATTACCTTTACATGTCTGTAACACTTAGCATAATGTCTGGCATAATGTCTAAGCAATGGTAGGGTGTTCAGGGAATGCATTGATTTTTCTACCCAAATTTTCCTTTTACCATATTTGTTCATGTGCTTCTTCAATTATATGTTCATGTAATTTTACTTAAATTTTGTTTTGCTTTGGTAATTGAGTAATTAAAACAAAGTATGGTGAATTGGAGTTTAATTATCCTTGTGGTATGTTTTAATATCTTCTTAACGTAATAATAGTATAATGCCAGTTAAGAAAGTGAAACCATCTGGAAAAAGAAGATGGGGTTAATATGTCACAAAAGTATATAATAAAAATTGATTTTCTTATAGGAGTGTATAATATTTGCAAGGAAATTATTTGCAAGGACTGAGTAGAGTGTAAATGTTGAGTAATGTATTTTTGGTTATTACTCTTTCTGCTGTCTTTAATACAATTGATGCTTCTGAACATTTCTTCTTCTATCATATTGTAAGTACTGAGTTCTTTTCAGTACGTATTTATAGCCTCTTCCAATGTTTTCTGCTATTTTAGAATGATAGTGGCACCAGGCAATATATTAACTCTCTTAGTTCAATCCCATTTCATATTTCCCCATTAATCTTGTTCAGGATTTCTGTCAGGATCTTCTCAAATGCATTGTGATAAAGCAGGATTCATATCACTGCTTACAAAACTTCATTTGGAATCACAATATTTGTTGGCAGATTCATGTATGTCTCCCAGGGGATTTAACCAGAGCTAGTTCTGACTTATGGAACACAGCTTGAATTACAGAAGCCACTATTTACAGACCGAAGAGGTGGATTTCTTTTTTTTCTTCTCTTGTCATAAACATCCAATTTCTTCTACAAGAACAGGCAAGAATTCTGTGGTTAGGTTCTTGTGGAAAAAAACATAGGGTAATAAGTCAAAAAGAGAAGAAAAAATACAGAAAACGGGGAGAAAAACATGGATAAGAGGCTTGAAGAACTGCTGATGGGAACTCAAGAAAGCAGGTGGTGGAAAGGACATTTTGCAGAATCAAGTGGATACAGCTGATGAAAAGAGTGGTGTGGCATTATCCCAAGATATTGTGGTTACTCCTATCTTATTTGAAACATAATAAATAAATCTAAAATTAAATGTTTCTAAGTCTTGGCATAATGAACAAAGTATAATAAGATCTATGGATATTGCAATTGGGACTGACAATGGAGTTTGATGCCCCAGATAATTATTGCCTTCCACATGGTTTAAATCTAAAGGAGGTTTTTGGGACGGGATTTTGTTATTATTAATGCATGTTTCATGGGCTGAATTGTATACCCCTCCAAATTCATATGTTGTAACCCTAACCCCCATACATCAGAATATAATTGTATTTGGAGATGATCCTTTCGAGATAAGATTAAGTTAAAATGAAGTCATTAGTGTGGGCCCTAATCCAATTTGACTGATGTCCTTATACAAAGGGAATTTGGACATACAGAGACACCAGCGGTGCGTGTGCACAAAGGAGAGACCATATGAGGATGGACAGAGAAGGCGGCCATCTGCTAGCCAAGGATAGAGGCCCCAGAAGAAACCAAACCTGCTGACAGCCTGATCTTGGACTTCTAATCCCCCAGAACTGTGAAAAAGAAATCTCTGCTGTTTAAGTCATCCAGGCTGTGGTGTTTTGTTATGGCAGCCTTAGCAGACCAATACAGTAAGCATAGTTTCAAAAGTCAAACAATTCAGTTAGGCTTAAGAACATCCCACAGCCTGTGGTTCCACTCCCTGTTCATCCCAATTCTCACTCTCAATGGCAACCACTTTCAGCTGTTTTAGTTGTTTCTTATGGTGTATACTTCCTTATTCTCAAATAGCATTTTATACTATTTCTTAATTTTTTTTTATTAAACAATATCTGACTTCCTAATATGGAAGATGAAGATTTAGCTCCCCAACAGCTTATTCCACTATCACAAAACACACCCACCTACACGTGTTGCTTCCCCAATATTCATAATAGCGTTGCATCACAATATTTAGTGTTCTCATTTCTATGCCTATTTAAATATTATTTATAGTTGAGCCATGTAGAACAATGTGATTATATTTGTACCATATATTGTTCTCCCTGGAGTTAATAATTGCCTCACAGAATGTGCATAAATAGCTTTGCGCAGTGGCAGTATCATAGCCAGTGAGGTTTATCTGAAGCACGATTATTACTAATTGAAAACAGAATGTGCATAAATAACAAGTCAGTTATTCCTCCAGGAAGATCTCACAAGAAATCAAGGGTAGCCTTATCTTTGAAATATCTCCACAATCATCTGTGGGGTACATAATCTTCAGCTGGAGATACTTGAGGCTTTTTATTTTGTGCTCGGTATAAGATGGCAGATGTGTTGCCACGGCCAGTATAATGATGCCTCTAGGGAGCAATGGTAGCCATCCAGGAGGTACAGGTTTGATCAGACTTTGATTCCAGTAAGTCTCATCAGAGAATGGTCTTTTCTCCATTGTTAGTCACTGACATCAGTGAGCGACTCAGAGACTTCAATCAATAGCCACAATTTGTTTACCCTATTTATGGTCTCAAAGATGGATAACATTACTCTTCCAGTCTGTAGTTTTCCAAGTGTCAAACCAAAAAGCTAGGCCAATGGAAATCACCCAAGAATCAGTAAAACTATAACAAGATTTATCAAGGCGAATATTGGCCAAGACTATGAGAACAGCCTTGAGTTCTTCCCACTGAGCCAAGTGGCCACATTCATTTTTTATTTTGCATGACTGGCACTTCATATGTACAGCTGCAGCAGTCCAGGTGACATCACTGGGTTTCAGCCCAGCTGAACTATTATTGAAGCAGGCTTAGGCATTTATGGGAACTGCTGAGCCAGCGATGTGGTTCAGGCAATAGAGTGCCTCCTTTTTACCTAAAGCTGAGATGCTGCTGGGTTCAGGCCATCTACGTTCTTGAATAAACATTTCTATCTAACAATTGAGGCTTGCTTGTCTTTTCCACCTTTTAACACAATTGAGTCCAAGTTGACTTACCCCAAAATAGAGACATTAGGCCAGCCACAAGGCTTCTATGCCTCAGACATTCAGTTTCAACAAGAATACAGTAATTTATAAGAGCATGTACCTGGTATCTGCATCTAAGAGACAAAGAGCTCCAAACCCCTTAGGGGTGCCTCTGGGTGAAGGCTGTCTCCTTTTGCCAGAGGATCCAATTGGTAAAAATCATCAGTCACAGTCATTTAGCTCAAGGGGTCATTAGGTTTGTGAGACACTAAAGGTACTAACACCTCTCTATTTGTGGCTCTTCTGAATTGGGAGATCCCTTATGATATTTATGAACATTCCTAGTACAGGCATACAATACCAATTATATATTCTGTGTGGAAGCCACAAAAATAGTATATTAAATTTTCCCAAAGAAACTGACTCACAGCACCACTTTAGCTTCCCTTTCTATGGTGAATTCCATCGAAACCCCATAGTTGAATTTGGATGTCCCCTCTCCTAAGCAGGACCAGATGGGCTGGTGGGCCCCATATCCAACAAAGCCTCAAACTTTTGATTCCCTTGCCTCTCCAGCATACTCAGACGTGTGTGTATAACCTTCAGTTCCCCTTGACGACAAGCTGGCCTCAGCCCTGCCCCTAAACATCTTTCTTCTTAAAGCAGCTGAAATTGGGGTAGCATGGGGTGGAGGGGATATGGAGTGGGGAGAGAGGTTGCAGGGAGAAAGGGGTTCTATGCCATGAAAACAAGGCATTGCTCTCACTTTTCATTTCAATCTATGCAGCCACTAGACTTGTAGACTTCTTTGGGTCAGTTTCTCATTCCCCATGGGACACCTGCATCTGCATTACAAGCCAAATCCAGGGCAGTAAGAGCCTGACAACTAGTCAATGCCTCATCTATGGTTTCCAATTGGAACTTGCCTGTCTCAGGGACATCTATCCAAGAGGGACAAAGCTTCCATAGAGCAGCCAATATTCACTGCAAAAATATTCTTAGATATTTTATTGTCTTCTCTGAATGGATCCAGATTTGTCATGATAGATTGCAGGAGAAGCTGAGCCTTTAGATGGCCTTGCTGTTGACATTCACCTTTAACAAGAATTGCATGCTTCTCTCATTTTCCAAGCAAATCAGACTAAGTTCTTAAAATTGATTTGGTTTCAGAAGTCACACATTTCTCGCCTTTCTCACTCAGCGAGGGTATGTGATTCTGGAACTGTTTTCTGATAGGGAAAAACTTCTGCCTACACAGAATGAATCTTCATAATACTTTTAACAGTTGGGCCTACGAACATCCAAATTGTCAAGGAAGTCTCCTGTGCGAAACACAGTTAACAACTAGGGCACTATATGGGCAGCTGTCTTTGATCCTATTTCCTATTCTTTGGTCAGCAACCACCACCCCAATTTCTTCTCATTAACAGGCAATAAAGTGGAGAACCTTGTATAACCTGGTTGACATACAGTTTAGTCAACATCTTTGTTATTGATACCTATGGATTTTTTTCCAAATTCTATTAATCAACTTGTGAGACCTTCATCCTTCCTCATCCAGAAAGCCCTACCACTCACCGTTCCAGCTGCATTGCCAAATTGTCAAGAACTGTGATAGATCTGAGACTTTACACTACTGACAAGCTAACAAGTTATCCTGGCTTCTGCTCTAACTCATAAAGTGAAAATGATTTCCAGGCTTGGGTAATTCCATAGTTTCTACTTGAAACCTGAGCAGTTTCCAAAAGTATTTATTCAGACTAAGAATCAAGAAAATATTGTCACAGTAAAATAATATTTGTTATGTATGATATAATATCAATATCAGTGACATTACTTTAGTGGAGATTTTTTAATTATGTTGCTGATTCATTACTATTAAGCAAAATAGAAAATATTTAGAAGAAAAAAACAGTAAATTGGAGGAATAACCTGAAGTTGAATTTCTATTTTGAAAAATTCTCTCATGTTAAATAAACTTATCTTAAAATAAATCTTCTTCATTTCGGAGGTTTACTAAAATGTTCTATAATTTTATTTTACAGTCAGAGGATGATAGAAAAGAGAATGGTGTGGATATTCTGGTACCACCGTCGTTCATAAAAGGAAAAGATAATGAGATCTAAAAAAAACTGTCAAAATTTTCTTCCATTCATCAGTGCTGCAGAGCTAGAGAAGAAATAGAGCTACGCAGTATAACTGCTGATTATTTTATGATTTCATCACCAAAAGAACAGAAGAGAAATTAATGGGGATACCAAATAGGGAAAATATGCATTTATTAAGTCTCCTTACATTTTATTATACTATATAAATATTTTTAAATCAACAAGTTCTGGTTAAGTCAATAGACTATCAACTAAATTTGCTTTTTATGTATTCAAGGATAAAATCAGATTCTGCCAAACACTTGACATGTTTCTGGTATAAAGTAGGATTTTAGTGCACAATATTTAAAAACCATGTGGCAAGCACTTTTTATATGTAATGATTTGTTAAGATACTATCAGTGGGAACAGGGCAGCTTTTTCAGTAGAATTTTTATTGCCATACTATTTTTAGTCATTAAAGATAGGTCCACAAGATCTTATTCCAATCTGACAATTGACATCACAATGTGAATTAAATCAGTTTAGTCATTTTTAAATGCAGCCGAAGGGGAACAGCTCTGGATATTTCAAACATATTACTGTTTCTCTTTCACAAAATTTAATTTGTTTCTTAACTGAACTATTGCCTCTGGGCATTCGTAGAGGGAAAATAAAACCTCCAAGACTGTTTTATTCTGTATAATAGCCGCTGTGCTCAGAATGAACCCAGAAAGACATTTAAAGGTGAACAAATGACATAGCCAAGCATACATTTCTTATGATGCAGTAGAAACTGTAGTTGGCATATTAACCATCACTACCCCTGTATGTGGTATGTACCCAGATAATTCCATATGTTGGAAATGCTACCTAGGCAGCATTGGCGGTTCCTACCTGAGACAGCTAATACAGGGTATTATCTGAGGCTGCCAACATGGATGAAAATTATACTTTGGAAAGTTTGCACTTAGTCACAATGCAAAATGAGGACAGATTTAAACATGACATTTTGCCAGTCAGGAGACTTTCTAGAAGATGAAAGACTGGTGAAATAAATCTCAGTGTTTTCATAAAAAAAAAAAAAAAAAAAAGAGTATGAGGCTTTCAGACTTTCACTCTTTGTGAGGCCTGTGATCTGATTTTCCATACATGGTGTAACAAAATTTTCAGGAGGCAGTAATATAATTACTGGGAAATGGGTTATCTGAAATCCTCATAGCCTTATATCTTTGAGGACTGCTTCTTGTTCCATGGGGTGTCCCAAGATATAATTTTTGACATGAGTTTCCTATGTTCAGCTACTTGAAGCACTCCAAATGTTCAGAGACAATTTTCAGCCTTACCAGAAAGAATGGCTTGCTGATATTAAAAATTAAAAACTTGAAAATGGAGAGGAGAGATAGAGTTCCCAGTATTCCCAGACAGACTTGCAACAGGCAAAGGGGTTGTTTATAGAATCATCTAACAATAACAGCTGCTATTTATTGTGTGCTATATCCAGTGATGTACACACACACACACACACACACACACACATAAATAGACTGATAATCTCTAATTCTCAGCAGATCCTATTATAACTCTTTTACAGATAGGAATAATGAGGCTCATTAAGATTTAGTAATTTGCAGAAGACCATCTAATCAGTAAGGCAGAGAGCCTTGAACTGAGGATATGTCTAAAATGAGGAACTGAAACATCAAGTCCCTTCTGAGCTGACACCCCAACTTCCTGGCAATGCAAGACCATTGACTAGCTCTTTAGCAGGAGTTACGTGGAATCAAGAAAAGAAGTGCCTCCTAATGTTTCATCTTCTTACTCAGCCAGTCTGCCACAAATTGAGGAGACTTCAGCGGATGGCTGTGGAATGATTTTAATTACCACCCTTATCTGCCAGTGACAAAAGTGGCAAGGACTGCTAGCTTCCAGGAACAGCCATTGCAATTGTGTTTGTGAAAAGTGAAGGGACTTTGCCAGGCAGTTTAAATTGAAACATGATCAACTACCCACAGAGAGTTAGTCCTAGTGCCAGAGGGACCACTTAAAGTGGCCTAGCTATAAGAAGACATATTCCTCCACACAATGTCAACATATACTAACAGAGGTGCTGATGTCTGTTTGGGGAGAAGTTTGCAGAAAGGGAGAAATGCATGTAATCCATTGGGACTGGTTCCACATTCTGTAGATGATAGAAATTGAAGAGAGAGAAGCAGAAAGCTATTTTATCCATATGTAAGTTTAAAATTATAGACTCAAGGAAAGACAGGCATAGGGAGGGCTGAGTTGGGGAAGCATGTGAATGAATGTGAATTGGAGAAAGAGAAAATGTGCAGAAGAGAGCTGGAAAAGTATAAAAATAGAAGCCTGCAGAAAATTATTTTGATCTCTATAAAACAAAACTAACAGACTGATAGACCTGGCTAAAATCAAAGCAGTTCATAAATCTGATACTGAAAGGATTGAAAGGACATTTTCAAAATACTACTTTGATTCTCTATTGCCTGCTGCATGAAACTCAAACCCTTTAGCTTAACATCGAAGATCTTCCAGTGCTCTTGACAATTACACCATTCTGTATGCTGAGAATTTCACTAGTAAGTTTTCTAAATGGGCAGTGAGGTGACAGACTTGTGTTTTAGAAATATCACTGATAGCATTATGGATTATTGACGGAATAAAATAGGAACCATAGACAGGGTGACTATTTTGGAAACTAGTGCAGTGGCTTGATCTCAAAGATGATGAGGATATGAACTAAAATAGTGAAAGTGGACGTGGGCATTGTGCTGGACTTGGATTTCAAAATACCAACTAAAAATTATTCAAGTTTATTCAAATACAGAATATCTTGTCTCTAGGCTATTTATGTAGAACCTGGAGGCTCCACTTAAGATGAAGACTGGGGAGGAGAAAGACAGACTTTTCTCTGCTGGCTGGCTCATAGCCCCTATAGAGTTGATGATGGCACTAGCCATGTAGATGATAAGCTAGAGCTCAGCAAGTTTTCTGGTCTTATACACAAGTGAGCAGATAGTAGGTGGTCTACTTATGAAATTTCAAAGTGGAATAAATGTTTGAAGCTTCTCAGTCATGGATTCTATTCCTCACTTGAAGTTTTATCTACTCAGTTGGACATAGGCATAACCCATAAAAGGATAGGCAGAAGCCCGGCTTAAGAGACCTATTCTCCACCCAGGCAAAGGGCCTGTTTGACTCATCTCTGTGGCCTTCCTTTCCACTTTTCTGTTATTTCTCCCACTGCCTTAACAGGTAGTTTTGCTGAATATTGCAGAGAATTATTTTGAAAACCATTTCAACCAAAAGTGTACATGTCACTTTTAGCTAGTGATCTTATCTGTCTTTATTTTAGACTCCTAAGAGTCAAGATACACACACACACACACACACACACACACACACACACAGACAAACAGAGACACACACACAAATTTTTATTTATCTATCAACCATGCCAAACGTGGTAACTTTAAAAAGCATTTATTATTTCTAATGACTTTTTGTGATGACTTGACTCAGCTGAGCAGTTCTGCTCCTGTGATGATGGCTGGGTCTACAGTCATTTGGGTACTTGACTGGGATAGAATGTCCAAGATGGTTCATTCATATGCCTGGCAAGTTGGTATCAGCTCTCAGCTGGTATCTCCACTGGGTCTATTAACCA
Source organism: Symphalangus syndactylus (assembly GCF_028878055.3). Classification (NCBI taxonomy): domain Eukaryota; kingdom Metazoa; phylum Chordata; class Mammalia; order Primates; family Hylobatidae; genus Symphalangus; species Symphalangus syndactylus. Next base: position 122,659,957 of record NC_072425.2, read on the forward strand.
ATATTCCTTTTTTCTCCTCCTTGTGGCTTTCTTAAAGCATGACATGTAGGTTCCAAGAAGGAGTGTTTCAAAGGATAAATTCCAGTGTGCAAGCACTTAGCAAATCTTCAGTTGCATCTCTCTTAGCTCCATGTCATTGGTCAAGACTAGTCACAAGGCCAGTGCAGATTAAGGGGAAAGGAAATAAGCTTCATCTCATGACATCAGGATTAGCATGAGCATATGGGAAAAGGACACCATTGGGGGCTATCTTTGGAGATGCCTTACTAAATACACACACAACACTCGTTTGTATGCAGTGTTAAAATGTGCACTTAAAATGAATACAGAAATCCATCCTGTGTTACAATATTCATACATAACAATCCATGCTCAGAATATTGTCCCCGTACTCATCAAGTAAAGGGAGAAACATTATAAAGTGTCGTGGGTATTAAAGCGAGTGTTTCTGATAAATTGTGAATTGTCCACAGACTCTTCTCTATTGTAGGAAATCAAGGAATGAACAACCATTGAGATAGGGGAGCAAGTGGTGGAGCTTTTGGGAGGGTTGCAATGCTCAGCTCTGCAGGTTATGCTCCGCATAGCATTGGCTCCATTCTGAGATGCCATCGTATGAATGACACCCTTCAGAGTTGTGCAGTGCAAAAACACCCACCATATCCCTGGCTCTGTACTTTCTAAATAGGGACACTAAGTAAATAGCAACGTAAAACCCAGGAGAAGTAAGCGTAGCAGGGAAGACAGTGAATTCCACTTTGGACATGCTGGATTGGAGGGGCCTGTGCAACTTCCAGACTTAGGTATGCGATGGATAGTAGGAAATGTTGATTTGGAGCTCCGTAAGGCCAGGGAATCAATGAAATCATCAAAGCAAAACAGGTTTGGGAAGAAGAGCCTGAAACAATAACCCTGCAATGTATGCAACCGAAAAGAGATCCAGTAGAGCATTCTGAGAAAGGGCAGTCAGAAAGCCACAGCAACTTGACATATATCTGCTGGAATGAGACAGAGCAGTAAAAGCTATTTCCTTAAAATGAATGTCTGCTTAACACAGGGTGATTAACTTTCTATCACTGTCTTTACACAAGCTCTCTGAGGGTCTCCCAGAGACAAGGTGTTAATGGATGGAAAAGCTGCTTTTTCCCTCTCACTTTCTCCCTGCTGTGGAGCATCTAGGATGACCTTAAATAGTGATAAGTTTGCCTTGTGTAGTGCTTCACAGTTTACAGGGCATGTTCACTTACTTTATCCAATTTGTTCTCTGCTGCAACCCTCTGAAGTACGCAGGGCTGGTATTAGTATCTTCATTCTACAGATGAGCAAACTGAAGCCGAGAGAAGTTATTATTCCAGAGTGGAACTGTCCTCTGACTCCCAATTCAGTTCTATTTCCACTGAGCCGCTCAATTATATTAAAGATCAAGTCCTTGCTTTTCATTTGTCCATGGAGATACCTGTGTTTTCTAAATTAGGAGTTTTCTGTCTTACAGTTATCAGCCTTAGCAGAGAAGATGTGGCAGAAGCTGGGACTCAAGGGTGGCTGACATTGTCCTTCGGCATTTTTTGTGACTGTATTCCACTCCTTCTCTTTCTGGTATACGGCTTTCAGAATATAGGTTATTTTTTCCCAAACAATGAAGAAAAGTAATTGGTGATCTCTGCCTTGAGTAATGCTATTGAACAAATCTTACAAGTATGAAATTTAACATGCTTTTTTATTGATAGAAACATCTCTCATTATCTTTTAAATCCCAAATTTATGTGACTGTAAATCATCTTTTTTTATAATTTATCATTACTGTTTCCTTCAAATTCCCATGTCTTCTGGCAACCCCCTCTTTCAGCACTCCCTTATCAGAATTTTATTCTGAGAGCTTCCACTTCTTCACGCTGTATTTCTATGCAGTTTTCCTTTCTTGTCACGCATACATCAGATCTTTACTGGATGCTTACTAGGTGTGAGAAACCATGTAAGTTTCTTGGGTTACAATAGGGTTATTATCCAAAAATAACCAGTGCTAATATTTGATGAACATTATTTCACCTATCTCCCTCCCTCTGTCTCTCTCATACTTACACATGTAGATATAAACATATTCTTATGCTATATTTCAGTCCTTCCATCTCTTTGTAACATCTAAATTATTCAGCATTATTAACCTGATAAACCAATCTGTACAAATATAATGGAAGATTTATAGGTGATATAGATATAGATACAGACAGATATAGATGGTAGGATGGAAATAATTTTGCAAAAGTGAGTTAAAAAATAATGCTATTTTTATACATAAAATAAATAATTATTCTACTGAATTTATTAGAAGAAAAGGAAACTGGAACAAAAGGTTAAGCAATTGATGAACTTCAAATAAATTCCAACAAAATATATTTCCCACAAGAGTCCTCTAATATTAAGGAAAGAAAACTGTAAATAATACTAAGAGGCCAAAGTCATTATAGTTGCTTTTGTTTTAGTCTTAACTACGTTTCTATTTTTTAAAGTGCAGATTGATTATGTGCTGTCAAAAGTGTGAAATAGAGAGCCTTACATTTTCTCCTACCTATCCACAACCATATTCCAGTCCTGTTACCTTATCATGTTCAATATATGTTATATTCATATTGTTTTTCTCTAGTCATAGTTTCTGGCTGAGTCTCAACTGTTTATTTTAATGAAATCAGTGTTAACCTACAATCATTTTACTATGCCTTTCCATTCCAGAACATTTTATTTTAATTCACTTACTGATTATTTGGATTATGTCAAGACAGTCAATGAAAGGATAGTTGTTGTAAAATGTGTTAATTGCCATGACTTTAGAAATACACAAAATTATGTGGTGCCAGGGACATCTAAGAATAAGTTGTAATTAGATAAAATGAGAGAATTGACAGAGGAGCTGACACAGTTCCAGAAGTTGTTCTCTTTATGTCTCCACACTAAAATACATAGAGATACATAAAGAAGATATCCCTACTCCAAATCTCAATCCTTTCATCTCTTTTTAATGTCAAAATTACTCAAGATAATGAGTACTAATATGGTAAATTAACCTGTGCAAGTATAATAGAAGCTCAGTGAAAAGTATTTAAGGGCATACAGGACTTGGATCCCAAATTATTGCATGCCACTCATACATCTGTCCCCATGCATTACAAAGCTAAATTTCATGCTAAAATCAGCCCACACATTACATGAGTACAGCCTCACTAAACAGAGTGTCACTTGGCAGCAAGCTGCTACATTTTGACTCCACTAATTAAGTGTGTTTTTGGAGAACCATGCTAGCATTCTCTGTGGGAAGCATACTGGCATTTTAAGGTTAAGAGGACAGAAAAGGTCTTAAGTGAATCAAAGAAGTTATGGAAAATGTGGCTTTCACCAGAAATATGCAGTGAAACACAGAGTTATTTAAAGAAGGTTTCAGATGTAAGTATTACTGTCCTACTACAAAAAGACGATTTTTTTTTTTTTTGCTACCATGCTGTGTGGCATGAGCCGCTAAGTTCAGTTCCCTGTGGGTTCGAGCAGACATCTAGGCCTAGAGCATGCCTGCAGCAAGTTGATATACTAACAAAGAGAAAACCTATTTAGGCTGACTGTTTAAATGTCAGCCTGCTGCAAATAGTCTTCAATAAATTTTAACATCACCCTATAAACATAGTTCATTAGTATAGTGTATTTGATTCAAGAGTTTCAATCAATATATGTGTAAGATCAGGGAATAAGTAAGATTTTTGATTTCTTATATTTTGTTATAAATACAAAGTAAGCCCTATTTTCGAGAAATGTGAATATTAAGTTGAAGTTCCCAGAGAGCTGAAATATGTTATTCTTTATTCTGTGTTTCTTGTTACTTATTCAATAATTTATTTCAATATTTTATTTAATGTTACTATTAAATTTTATACTTAATTATTTAAAAATTGAAATAGTACAAAGAAAAAATTTATTATATTGCCAACTTGTAAGTAGAGATTTTCTTCATCAGTTAAAATATTCTATGATCAGATGCACAAAATTTGACTTATACATGAGTGGTACAATCATTGAATGGCATAGTCTTTACTAATACATTTATACGATATTATAAATTATACAAAGGTCGAAATCTGTGAAAAGACAGCTAGATGTGATATGATTTATATTTAAACCATGCCATACCATGGTTTTCTTTCTTACCCTATATTATACCAAATAACAAATTAAGCTGCAAATGCAACAGTAGGCATAATCAAATGGTGTTGAAATATAGCCATGTACATCTAAGATCTGCAAAGCCATGGATTTTGTGTGTTTGTGTGTGTGTGTGTGTGTGTGTGTGTGTTCTTTCTTTTTCTTTTTATCATTTAAAGCCATGGATTTTTATTAAATGATTATCTCACTAAAATTTGTGATTCATTAGCAATTTGGCTAGGAGGATTTGCAGGTGATAGATATTAAACTATATTATCTTTCATGGCTTTTAATCAACATGAAAAAGAGTGAAAGTCTTTTGAAAAAGCAGAGAAACCTCTGGTGATAGTTAAGAGAGTGGTGTCATTAAAATGGAGAGCTAGAAATAAAGTGGGTCACAAGAAAATGAATCAACTAGCAGATATATACTAGTCATTTGAGAAATCTGGCTTAAAAAAGGAGAAAATAAGACAATAATTAATTGGATAAGAAAAAGAAAGAAACAAAGTTTATCACGATGAAGGGTCTTACAATGTTTGAGGATAAAAGCCAAAGGCCAATAAAAAAAGATTTGGAACATCATGGAGAAGGAGGAGATAAAAGTAATAACAAAAATGTATTGTGAATTAATAAAATTTCAGTTCACTAATTGCTTCCTTAGCTCTTCTCCAGTAAAGAGTTAAGGCCCCTAAGCTGGTAGAAATAGGCTCCTAGAAAAAGGAAAGAAAATAGTCATAGAAGCATGGGGATCTTAAAATATCAATTATCTTGTATTCGTTTCTCCCTTCTCCCATCAGACCCAAATCATAGAACAGGAAGAGAATAAAACAAGAAAGTACTGGGTGCTGACTTGCTCTATTTGACTCACTTATCTTGCTCGAGAGGCAAAAGGAGAGAAATAATATTGGCATCATGTAATTTAATTTCAATGTGAAGGCTATCCACAGAGAAGCTTTCATTTTGAGGTGGCTTACTTGAAGGTTTTAGCCATTCCAGTGAGAATAATCATGAGGCGATACAGTAATATGAGGAGCATAGCCTACCTGATAGGTGGAACTCTAATCCTCACCATCATGCCATCTGCTCTCTGTATATTCTTTTTGTCCCTGCCTGGACAGGCATTCTTCCTTCTCTTATGTACACTTTCCTCTCCTTAGGCTTCAGCCTCATCACACTTGTAGATAATACTGTCTGTACCATCATATTAAGTGAATTCTCAAACTTTATTTTCCATACTAATCACATGCAGAGCTTGTAAGTCCCACATCCAAAGATTCTGATTCAATAAATCTGGTATAGAGCCCAGAGATGTTCTTTTTAACAAGCACACTAGGTGATTCTGATGTCGATGATTTAAAAGCCACACTTTGAGAAATAGTCTTAAATGGTATTGTGCAGGGATGGATTTACTATATGTGTGTATATTTCTTCTAATACTGATAGCTTTGATTTTATATTTTATGTGTATGATAACCCAATCAACATTTTTATAGTAGTCTTGACCTAGCAGCATGTATTAGTCCATTCTCACACTGCTATAAAGAAATACCCGAGACTGAGTAATTTATAAAGGAAGAGGTTTGATTGACTCACAGTTCTGCATGGCTGGGGAGGCCTCAGGAAATGTACAATCCTGGCAGAAGGGGAAGAGGCACATCTTACATGATGGCGGGCAAGAGAGAGGAGCATTCGTGAAGGAGGAACTGTCAAACACTTATAAAGCCATCAGATCTCGTTAGAACTTACTCACTATGACAAGAACAGCATGAGGGAAACCATCCCCGTGATCCAATCACTTCCCACCCTCCTTTGACACGTGGAGATTATGGGGATTACAATTCAAGATGAGATTTGGGTAAGGACACAGCCAAACCATATCACAGTAGGATGATTCAAGAGTTAAAATTAGTGCTTCCTCATCAGTGAGAATGTACCCACTACATCTTAGAACCACACTGAGTCTTTATGTGCTGGATCCAAGACCACAGCTGGAGTCAATGACATTGGAAAAAAAGGAAGCATATCTGGTCCCTTCACTACTGAAGAAAGAATAAGGAGCACACTGTGGATTCAAGTGTTCCGTGGTGCTGCAGATAAAGGAGGTAGATCTTTCCAGATGTTCTTCATTTTCTCAGTGAAGTGGAACAATGAGGCCAACTGCTGAAGGTGAGATTAGTGCAGGAAGGGGGAGAGTAGATTTGGAAATCAGAAGGCAAAGGAGAAACACTGTGTGGAACTCAATGAGGATTTAATGAGGTTATTTCATACTACTATAAAGTAAGTTCTCTCAGTGTGAAGAATTTTTTAAATCAAGAATTCCTGAATTTTGCATGATTGTAATAAATTCTATTATTATATTTATTGTTTTTATCAATTAAGACAAAAATATTGAAAATGTGAGTATTGGCATATTACAGTTACCAAATAAGAACTATTATTGTGTCTTGTAGGGCTAGGTGAGAAAACATGACAAAATATGGAATTCTATTTCAATTACACTTATCTTTCTGATACACTCCTAATGGGACGAAAGAGATAACACCCACCCTGCTCCTCTAATTTGAAGACACTTTATTTAGATTGGTTTCAAAACTATTGACTATTTTTGGCAATTTTTAGATTTATACTAAGGTTTTGATCATTAAAATAAATTAAACTTTGATAAAAAGCTGATTACAATGCTCAATAAAAGATAAAGGTAAAAAAGAATTATTTAACACTAGCATTATTTTCTAATAAAGATAAAGTCACCTAATCAAATAATTATGCTTCTCTTTTTGTGAGTTAAAATAATGTTTTGTTTTAAATTAAAACCTGGAAATTCCATGTCTGCAAATTAAGCGGTAACATCAGCCTTTTTCTACACGATGATGTAGCATGTGTGTTTTATTTCATTCTGTATAGAGTAATGGAGTTTCTTCTGCTGTGGGGCTTGCAGAACCAGCCCACTACTTTATAGTTACATACATTATACTCTCATGGCTCCCAGGTAAATGCCTTACTGCAGAGTTCTGGTTCTGATTCTGCAGAATGATCTAAGGAAATGATATTAAATTATATATTTTAAAACAATTCGGCCAACATTTGAAAAGTTATTCCAGATAATATTACTATATTTGAAATTGCTCTTATTTCCTTTGATTAGTAGGTTAAAATCCCTGAGGACTTTTAATTATTTTTTAAGCAATAAATCTTTCTTTCCATAAACTGAACTAAAATGTTCTGCCATTATAAACTCTTGGACACAAGCTTTTTCTCATAAATGCTATTTAAAATCTTCAATAACCAATTTACTACCAACAAAATTGGTTAGATTGGCTAAACAGATGCAGAAGAGCTGACACCCATTTGACTCTTAAAGGAGTCTCTAATCTGCCTGAGGCAGGATTGCTACCTCGCAAGTCAACTCAGGGAACTACTGGACTGAAGAAGATGCTGCCTCTCTCTTGGAGGCAGTATTAGTCACAGCATAGTGACTAATGACACCCTGAAAACTGACCACTCCGTGAAACTGACATGCAAGCTCCTGTTAACACAGCTTACTTCTTTGAGAATTTCTCTGGATCTTGCCACTCACTCTATTTCTTCAACTTCCTCAGTGTCTTCATTGCCCTCCAGCTGTTTAGATGGACAGGGCCCCCATCCTACCCCATCCATGCATGCACCGGCCCCCTCTAGCTTTCCCTCTACTGCCAAGACTGAGTTCCCTTCCTGTCTGACATTATGAAAACATATGTTATATGACACTTTCTACTAACTCTGGAAAATAAGGCAGGATATTGTTGCCAGACTTTCGCAGTAGTGCATCTGGAGCGCTCAAATTCCATGTACAACTTTCCACTTTGTATGGAAGATGTTTATGTACCTGTCATCTTTCTCGCTATTGAGTAGGATACCTGCCTCCCCTGATGTAGTGAGCTGTTTGTTCATAGGCAGGGACCACTTTTACTCTTCTTTGCATGTCTAAATCCCTGATATGCCTTCCATTATATTTACTGAAATAATGAGCACCAAGGAAATACTATTCTCTTAATTCTCATTTCTATTCTGACAGTGACTTCCTTTTTTTTTTTTTTTTTTTTACCTTTTTAGGTCATGTAATCGCTATCTCATTTTATTTTGCTATAAAATGGAAAAACGTTACTCTTCTTTACAAAACACACATTTCTATGTCATGCTTTATCAAAATCTTATATAAGCACAACCAATAATTTCTGAGAATTAACGGATTAAGGGTTAAAAATAAGAACTCCAGCCCGAGAGGCGGAGCTTGCAGTGAGCCAAGATCACGCCACTGCACTACAGCCTGGGCGACAGAGCGAGACTCCGTCTCACAAAAAAAAATAAATAAATAAATAAATAAAAATAAGAACCTCAAATTACACACCTAATTCTAGTTCTAGTTCATTAATAGTGGCTGATACTTAATTCTTATAATCAGTTTCTCTAGTTAATTCTCTAATTAATTATAATTAGCATTGTTATTATATTATAAAGAAATGTTTCCAAAGTATATTGTTAACCATAATAAACTTTTTCTATTATTTTATTAATTTTGTTCTTTCACAAAATTTTATTTATAGGTAAGGGAAAAGTAAGCTTAAGCCTTCCTTATCTAAACTTTCTGCAAATGCTGAATTGGCTAAGTCTGCAACAACTAGATCCTTCTAGATTGTTTATGTTACTATTACCAAAATGAAGTTATATTGTCTTATAAGTTTATATAAATCAAAATTATTTTAAAACAATTTGACTAATATTTGACAAGTTATAACAGATAATATTACTATATTTCAAATGATTCTGATTTCCATTGACTGCTAGGTTAAAAATCCATGAGGACTTTTACTCATTTTTTAGGCCATACATTTTTCTTCTTATAAAGTGAACCAAATTTTTGGTCATTATAAACCATTGGACACTTGGACACAAGCATTTTCTCACTGATGCTATAGAAAATCTTCAATAACCAATTTCTACCCACAATAAAGCAGGTAATATTGTCACCAAAACACATTTATTCTTCTGCACTGGATGCATCTACATGATTTTCATTTAGAATTCTGAAACCGTCCCTCAAATTTGACAGCATAACTCATCGGAACTTTATAATATGGCAGGGGAACATGAAGTGACTTATTTTAACAGAAATGTCCAAATATATCTGCAGTATGTGTGTGAGGCATTTTAGAAGGCACCCTGTTGTGCTGTATAATATTGGTGGCACAGTGCCATGCTGTCATAGACTTAAAAGGCTTGAGCAATGCAGTTTCTATACCATATTATAAGACTCTCCAAAATTGCTTCAGAGGCTCTCAAACAATTTCAGAATTCCCTCTTTAACTTTTATTAAACTTAAAATAGTACAAACATCTCACTGACTCAAAATATGGTGAAAAATTGTGCATTTCTTAGAAAGCTACAGTCTCCTAAAGAAAGTGGAATCTGAACTGCTTCTCCATTTTAGTTTTTATATGGTTTCAGAAATTGTCTCTTTTCATCTATTATTAACCAAAAGGTTTTGACCTTTCTTTACTTTTGTAACTTTTTCATAATCAACTGCCCTAAATCCTCAAAAACTTTGCTCTTACCTTCCATGACTTAGGGAAAGCTCTAGAAACAAACAAACAAATTAGCCTGTATAGAAATGGCTCCTTACTTATTTAAAAGCCCTACAAATTTGAATTTTCTTTCAGTCTTCTTTAAGCATTTGGTTTGCTCCATGGCAAAATTCAGATTACTAGCACTCCTCTATATATCTTAATGGCTTCTCTTTCACCCTTGTTTCTCTCTGATGTGTTTCATCACTGAAAAAGTCACATAAGTCAACATTCAAACACCTGAACCAAAGATAACGTACAGACTGGGTTCTTAAAAAAAAAAAAAATTCTTAAATCTTTAAAAAATTATTTTCACTTTTGTTTCTACATCTAATATCCTCAACACTTTTTTCTTAAATGTTTAGTTTTGATATTTGATGACAAAATTAAGACAAAAGTGCTGTTCTTTGTGTGACCTTGTGGGCAGAAGGGGCCAGTTCAGCCTGTGGATGATTGGCACTCCTTCACAGCAGGACTGTGGGCCTGGAGTCCAATGCCCAGCTTTCTTACTGGTTCACCTCCCAGAATTGGCAGGGGAGAAAATCAAGATAGTGTGGAGCGTTTTCTGGGAAGCTGGGTTTTTTTTAATTGGAAAAAGAGTTTTTTTATTCTAAAATTATGTCTTTCCTACTTTTCTAGAATTCAAGTGTTTCCTTTTATAAATTATGCAGATTTAGATGATGGTTATAGGTTTTGTACATTTTTTTTGTCATCCTGACTTGTTAAAATAAAGACTTGGCAAGTCCAAATGGGTGCCTCCATTTTCGTTGTTGCCGTTGATCCAAAGACCATGGAGCCCTTGAGTCCAAAGTCACACTGAGATCTCACTCCAGTTTGGATATGCAGTCTTCTGATTTAAACAGGTTATCTTATTCTCCCCATGAGAAGCTAGAGATATCATAAGAGAGATTCTTACTTCTGTACTGTGAATGTCACAGCTAATAGGAACACAAACAACTGTCTTTCTCTCATTGAATTAATATTTACTGAGTACCTACTATGTACTAAGCATTGGGGGTATAAGTGGGGTGTTTTCTAATTTTTTAAATTTACTTTTTCACATCAAGTCCCAGGGAAGAGCTCACTGAGAAGTTACCATTTGATTGCAACATGAAAGGGGTGAGGGGAACATCTGGTTTTCTGGGGAAAAGCATTCAAGGTAGAGGAAAGAGCATGTGCAATGCTCTAAGGAGAGAGTATACCTTCTCTGACTGATGAATGGCAATGAAACCAGTTTGACCAGAATAGAGTGAGCAAGGAGCCAAGGACAGGCGAAGGGTGTCCGAGAAGTAGAGGAAGAATGACATTGTAAGGACTCTTTCCTTTGCCCTGAGGGACATGGAAAGCTATTGGAGGATTTTGAGTAGAGGTGTACCAGGACATTACTTTAAATTAAACAGGATTAGTGTGACCGCTATGATAAGGACAGGCTGAGAGGGATCTCGGGCCAAAACAAGAAGAGACCTTAAGAAACTATTGCAGTAACTGAGGTGAGAGATGATGGGACTTGTACTAGGACAACAGCAGCGAAGCTATTGAGAAGTTTCCATGTATATGTTGAAGGTAGACCCAAAGGGGTTTATTGACAAGATTAGATGGTACTTTCCTGGCACACGTTGATACTGAACCACTTTTCATATTGCTCAACCACCTAATACTTTGACTGTCAGTTTGCTTAAGCAGATCATGAGATAATCATATCATGAGTCTCAGCCCACACACTCTTAATCTTTTTCAAAGGTGTGGCCGCCACTGATTTTAAAGGAGAAATGAAAGAGTGAAAGCAATAAGATACAATAAAGATATCTCTTTCCCTGAAACACACAGGAAAGTGGAGTTTCAGGTCTGCTGAGGCTGGGATCAACCAATCGGTGAAGGACTCAAGAATTCTTACTGCATATCTGTTCCTGGAAGAATATGATGCTAAGAGAAAAAGAACCAAATTTTTGAATGACCTGTAAGTGCCCCATTAAAGGATTTATTTTAATAGAAACTCAGAAACTTATTTTGCTCTTTTTTCCCTTTGTTCTATTCTGCAAATGGCTCAAATCCTCTTGAAGACTGTTGACTTCCTTTTAACTTTTCTCTGTCCAGAATTCCCCAAGGACAAGGACAATGTCCTCAGAGCCATGAAAGCAGTTTTGTTTTTGGGGTTTTTCATTTGTTTGTTTTTAAGATCCTAGCTCTTCCAAGCTCTCTGCCTTGGGCAAACCACTTTGGCTCATCCTTTGTGTTCACATCAGGAGTTTGATTAAATTGTCACTATGATTCCTCCCAGCTGAAAAATGCTTTGATTCAACATGGATTAGAATTGGCAGTAGAATTTGCTTGCCTAATAGGGTCACTTGATCTTCAAATCTGTAACTTTATGTTGTTTTATAAAGGATACTACTGGATTTATTTAACAGTTTTAAATTGGTCTGAAACCTATAATATGCAATAAATAATAACATTCAATATATAACTTATTAGAGCCTATCTTTGAATACTCTTACATACCTAAAAATTAATTTGGCTTTTCGGGAATAAAATCCAATGGATACATTCTGTCAAACCAACTGTATCACCTGTTTCAGTCTTCTAAAACCAGGAAAGCCTTGATTGCTCTCCATGGGAATTTCAGTGCAATTCCAATAATCTTGGTTTCAACATCTCGCAAACACTGGAGATCTAGAATCCTTTGCTCTCAAACACTTGATTCCAGTTCCTGGCCCTCAGTTCTAGATACCTCGGAGAATTTCTAGTAGTTTCATAGGTTTCTGAAATAAAATGGAAGTGCTGGGACGATCGTATGTGACTCCTCAGAAGCATAGATAATTGACCTTTGACCAGATAAGGATGAGAAAAATGATACAAGAGATTTAAGAACTGCCTGGATATTTAAGACCTCTTCATGGATAACATCTCTGGACTTTATGTGACCTCCTCCATTGGTCACTTCTTTTCTGTCAATGCTTTTTGCCAGCTCTCAGTTACAAAAAGAAGAGGAATTTGAAGATTATGAACTGCTCGATGGCAGTGTCTTATTTATCTCTCTTCTCTAAGACATAGCCTGGTAACTGGCTCCTGCATCTTGGGTTACCTACATAGTCCTGGTTTGTACCTGATATCCTAGTGTAATCTTAACAGTGCCCAGTGCCCCCTTTCACTCTTGAAAGTGTCCTGGTATCTATGATAAATTCTACAGTCACCCTACTTATAATAAGCAATCAAAGTTAAACATTGTTGAGCTAAAAATTTAATGAAATGGATATAACCTCCCCTTCCAATTTCTATAAGGTGACCAACCCAATATGAGTGAGTTTGTGATACAAGTCACCTTCAGACATACTTGAAAAGATTTCAGATTATTCTGTGGACAAATAGTCTGTTATTAAATATGCCAAATGGTTTTCTTTTCTACTCCACTCTGACCTCATCATGTTTCAAGAACCTCTTCAAATGGAATATTGAGACATAGTAAATTATGAATTCTAGTGAGAGCTATATTTTACAGCTGTATATTCCAGACCCTAAATGCCCTTGCAGGGAATAAAATGAAAATTAATGAACTGAAGAGCAATTGTAAAACAGGACCTTTGCATTAAGAACAAAATATTCAGTAACAGCTTTTAATAAGGTAACTATCCATCCACAGCATAATGTAGTCTTTGTACATTTTTAGGACTTATGTCACTGGGAAAATATGTTAAGAATTATTTCTCCAAAGATCCTAAAAGTTTCAGTTAATGGTTCCTTTATCTAAAATTTTTTATTACCATCATTAGCACTATCCAGACTTTATTACTGCTGCTGCTGCTACCATTACTGCTACTATTACTATTAGTACTACTACTACCACTACTGCTACTACTATTGCACACACAAAAACACACTTATTATTCTGTGCATCTATATAGAGAAACCTGTGTTTCTCTATGCAGGCTTCTGCAGTATATGGAAGACAGTAAACAGGAGCAGTATGGCACAGCGGGAATGTAGGCGATTAAGTAAGACTGCCTAGGCACGTGTTCAGGCTCTGCTTAGTAGTTGTGTGACCTTGGTCAATATTCTGGTAATCTATTGCTGTATAACAATTTACTTCCACATTTAGTGACTTTAAACAACGACCATCATTTTATTATTACCTCACATGGTTTTGCAGGTGAGTAGGCTTAGCTACTTGATTCTCACTCAGGTGTGTCTCATGAAATTTCAGCCAGATGGTCACTGGGGTTGACTGATCTCAAAGACTCTCTCATTCATGTGTCTGGTGGTTGGTCATGGCTGTCAGTTGGAACTTCATCTGGAGTTATCAGTTGTTAACACTTACATGTATTCTTTGCTGTGGCTGCTTGGGCTTCGTTACATCATGGTATTTGGTTCCAAAAGCAATCATCCTAGGGGACCAGGCAGAATCTATTGGCCATTATGATCTAGCCTTGGAAGTCACATAGCATCACTTTCTCAGCAGTCACTAGCCTGCCTGGAGACAAGGAGAGGGAACCTTGACCCCTGCAGTTCAGTGGGAAGAGGATCAATGTTACATGGTAAGAAGAGCATGTAGGAAGATAGATTTTGTTGTAACCATCTTGGAAAACACAATCTGCCCCTAGATTTGCTAATCCTGTTTCTTCATCTGAAAAAAGTATGGATAAAAATACCTATCCCAGGCTGGGCGCGGTGGCTCACGCCTGTAAGTCCCAGCACTTTGGGAGACCAAGGTGGGCGGATCACAAGGTCAGGAGATCTAGACCATCCTGGCTAATACGGTGAAACGCCGTCTCTACTAAAAATACAAAAAATTAGCCGGGCGTGGTGGCAGGCACCTGTAGTCCCAGCTAGTTGGGAGGCTGAGGCAGGAGAATGACATGAACCCAGGAGGCGGAGCTTGCAGTGAGCCTAGATCACGCCACTGCACTCCAGCCTGGGCAACAGAGCGAGACTCCATCTCAAAAAAAACAAACAAAAAAAAACCTATCCCATAGAGTTGTTTTGAGGAAATAAGAAGTGTGAAGCCCTTTACAGAGTACAGAGTAAACACTCGGTAAATGTTTACTATGGTTCATGTAGTTCCTTCTTAGAGAAACAAAGTGTTTTTATTTGTCAAAGCAAAGAAGAAAAATAATTGATCGATAAATATTTATGGTGTGTTTATCTATACAATTAATAATAAGAAAAATTTCCTGACCTAACAATATTTAAGTATTTCAGAAATCTGCATATACCATTTCTTGTGCCATATATAGTATTTCTGTGTCAATAATTCTAAAAATTAGAAAACTAGTATTTGGAATTTCGAAAGCAAAATTCATTTTCAAATTACTGATTATTTAAAATTTTATTGCATATAAATTGTTTTGACAATACCTGTAGTTAATTTGGAAGAAGTGAGGAGGAAGAGGTATTGATTAAAATGACTTCAGAAAATATTTACATACATATTCATTTCTTAACTCCTTGCAAAATGGATCTGAGATGGCTTAACATACAATGAATACATATATACATAATATATTTTGTAATGAACATATATGTAATTACATATATGTAACTCACACATATATTACTATTACACACATAAATATGTACAAATTATTTTAAAAGAAATAGAAGCCAAAGCCATGAAAAACAAGGAAAAAACAACTTGCAAAAACAAGGGCTAATACAACAATGATAACTGAATATAATATTTGCTCTGAACTGCTTGGTAATCAGTGAGGAAAACAGAAAATTATTGATGTGTAATTCCTATTACCACAAAAATTATTTAGTATACCAACTCTCCAAGAAGGATCATCCTAATGATGAAGTCATAAAGAAAAGTTAAATGTGAGACCTTTTTTGGAGAACATTGGTAAAAAAATATTTTCTTTAAAGAGCTTTACAACAAACACAGAAACTGTCTAAATACTGTATCTTATTGCAAAGAGCCTCAATAAAAGTTGAAAGTGTAACATTACAGTATACCTTGTAACCCAATTCTGCAGGTGAGGATGAGCTGGTGCCATCCAATAACCCATTAGGGCAACGATCCCCAACCTTTTTGGCACCGGGGACTGGTTTCCTGGAAGACAATTTTTCCACGGGGATGCAGGGGGATGAAACTGTTCCACCTCAGATCATCAGGATCTTAGATTCTCATGAAGAGCACACAACCTAGATCCCTTGCACGTGCAGTTCACAATAGGGTTCATGCTCCTATAAGCATCTAATGCCACTGCTGTCCTGACAGGAGGTGGAGCTCAGGCAGTAATGCTCCCTTGCCCACTGCTCACATCTTGCTGTGTAGCCAAGTTGCTAACAGGCCAGGGACCGGTAGGGGTCTGCAGATCACGGGTTGGGGACCTCTGCATTAGGGCACAGGCTATAGTGTAAAATATATCAGCAACTTAAGGGGAAACATATTCCATAACAAATCTCTTTATCTCTAACATTTGATACAAAGATGGCAGGTAATTCAAGAATACATTTAATGAGAGTCTAAAATACTGCATTTTTTTGTTACTCACTGAATCAACATCCATATGTTTTAAGAGCCAGATGGTGAAGTGGCAGGATAAGACATTTTATTTTGAATGCTGAAAAATTTATAGAAAAGGTAATCCCACCTCCCTATGGAAAGTTATTTTTAGACAAAGCTAGAATTTCCCCATAAAGCAACTTTGGATCTGTCAGGTAGAACATTTATATAATTGCTTGATTGTGACCTTAAAGGTCCAAACCATAACGGAGAAATATTAGATTTGGAAAACTTTAATTACTGGTGTTGAAATTGACCCATTCAAACCACTGAAAATCCCTGTAGATGGCCCTATAGAATATTTGGTTCTGGACTTTGTAACTATCTGGTGAGCCTGCCAGAATAGGTGGCTGGAAAATATACTCCATGAAATTTAATTAGTAGACTTGCTGAGCAGAATTTTGTGGAATTAACCAATTTAATTTTGGATAATGTCTTCCAAAAATGATAATTTTGACATCTTTCATGTCAAGTAAGCCATTATTTGTGGCAGCAATTGGACGGCAAAAGCCTTTGCTTTTCAGGCCACGTCTAGTTGATTAAAATGATTTCATTAGCATAATGGAGAACATTTGCTTATTACTTGTTAAAAAAACAGGCTTTGTCTAAATGTAAAAGAAGTCAAGATCACTAAGGTACAACTAAAATATGATAAGGGACAGCAGGCAAAACTTTTTTGTACTCTTTGAAATTGTAAACTCTTGTGTTAGAGCTTTCTTAATATTAAAAAAATTAATTGAAAAAGATTGTAAATATTCAACATGTACAACATGATGATTTAGATAAATGTACCTTCCCAATTTTTGGCACAACATTAAAATATAGTTTATTTTCAAGTGGTCATTTTAGAAGATGTAAGGTTAGAACATACACTTTTTCTGTCCCCAGAACGTAATGAAAGCATAGTGAAAGTTACAAACTGTCTCATGCAATTACTGGAATTTACATTAAAGTGGGAAAATAACAGGATGGGTAGAAAATTAATACCTATGCATTTCTTCTACCAAACATATACTGCTTTGAGCTCAAAGCTACGTCAGTTAGTTGCTATCCTTGTGGGAAACTAATGGTGCACTGTAACTGGGTCATCAAGAAGTGCTTAATAATGGAACTGCTTTTAAAAAGGTGTGGACAAGCTTTAGGGACACCAACAAGAAAAAAGATGGTTCCCCATCTCAGAGGTAGCAAGAGCAGGGAGTCTTTACCACCATAAGTGTGAATAGGCAAGGAAGGTGAAGATGTGGTTGTGTGGAGAGTGTAGCTGTATGGAGAATGCTGAATGGCAGAGACTAGGGCCTTTACTTAGGGATTCAGTCACCCCCACGTCGACCTGGCAGGAAAGGAATCATGTAAAGAATACCTGACTTCCTTGGGAGGCCAAGGCAGGTGGATCACCTGAGGTCAGGAGTTCGAGACCACCCTGGCCAACATGATGAAAACTCGTCTCTACTAAAAACCCAAAAATATTAGCTGGGCATTGTGGCAGGTGCCTGTAATCTCAGTAACTCAGAAGGCTGAGATAGGAGAATCACTTGAACCTGGGAGTCGGAGGTTGCAGTGAGCCCAGATCGCACCACTGCATTCCAGCCTAGGAGACAGAGTGCTAGACTCCATCTCAAAAAAAAAGAAAAAACAAAAGAATACCTGAATTCCCTCTTCTCCCTTTGATATGTTGCACGTGATTCCTTTTAATCAACTCAACTGGAAGCCAAAGCACACGGCTGCAGACCATACTGGTCAGCCTCTTCTAACACCAATACAGAGCAAGGTCAGGCAAAATAAAAAGTGGATGTGGATCTGGATGGACAGTATCCAGCTCAGTTCTGAAGGAGACACCTAGTGTAACCTCTGAGTGGCAATGACCAGCATAATAATAAATCTACAGATCTGGAATATATACAAGTTTGCCTTTTGTAAAATGAATAGCTAATTGAGGCATCAATTGGAGTGGTCAATTTGGCAATGATGCTGAACTACCTATTTAAACAGATTAGCAGCAGCAGCACAGCCAAAGTAGTTTTCACTGTCAGGTGATGGATCAAATGAGGCAGGACCAGTGCAGAAGCCTCAGATAAGGAGAGTACTAAGCTATATAAGCTTGGAAGCAGCTCTCCTAGGACTATTAAGCCAGTATAAATAGGATTTCATACAACAGTGGTTATCCTGTTCTTTCTGCAACCTTAACTACCAAACATATAACATAGGCCTTAATATCTCAAACTGTACAGTCATAATTAGCTCTAAAAAACAACCCTAGGATTCTTTACTGGAATTTGTTGTTCTCGGGTTTTTTAAGCCAAATTTATTAAAAAGATTTAAACTAACAAATTAATTAATGTATTTTCTGCGTTCTGTCACACTGCAACTAAACTTGCTAGTTTTAGAGGTATGATACTAGTGTTTGCCCAAATATGTATAACAATTTAATTCACCAGCACAATTCATTTGATTGTGCCTATTGGTTTCATGAAAGTAAATTTTGAAAACCTTACTGAGTTTCTACCAAAATGTCAGTGGCACATGGTACCATTGTGAAAAAAAGCAAAGCAAAACTGACGAATTGCCACATTGTAAATATTTCATGAAAAATAAATAACTTGATCTGACTTCTCCTCTTGATAATACAAACTTGGTTCCAATTTGTTACAGTTATATAAGTTATTGTAGACTTTTTTTGCATTCATTATAATTCTCAGGCAAATTTATTCTAATTAAATATAAGTACTTTTTGGTTTTACCATCTTAATACCTATTCAGAAAACTTGCCTACATTTATCCCTGCATCAATAAAAGTTATTCTATACCATAATTCAAACTTAATTTGTGAAATAGTCCTATGGGGTTTTGTGACTGTTTCTAGAAGGGAAGAACTTGGGCAGGCATATAGATAGATCTAAGTAGTAACTCAAAAGCTTTTTGATTAAAGTCGCCCTAATTCTACGGTTTAATGTTTGATGTCCTTACAGAGAAAAGGTAGTTGATAGTGTGTCCTGAGCAGTGCCGGGACAACGTCATTAAACAAACTGGACCACAGGGCAGCACTCACAGGGTATTCTGAAGAAAGAAAATGTGTTCATTATTGTAATCTTTGCAATGGTTGTAATGTTCGGGCTAGAGCTACCAGAGACATTTGCGGAGGGGAGAATTGGGAGAAGGGGGCTTTACCTCCCTGTGAACTTAGAGTGAAAGCAGCAAGCATATGCTCAAGGTAAGGAACAGAAGCCACCACACTTCTTGGAAATATCATTGTATCCAGCAGTGCTTCATGGTCAGGGATATGTCTGCGTCAAAAATGAATCCTTAATAGGGGAATAAAATTAACCCAAACTGAATGGAATTAAGTTTTCATTGTATTATAGACCATATCATAGAGGAGAATAAAAAGCAGACTGTAATATCAGACAGAATGAGGCTTTACCAATTAATAGCTACATGCTCTTGGCTAAGAACTTAACTTCTGTATCATCAGTTTCCTTTATATAAAATGAAGATAATAAAACTAACACCATGCCAATAAAGCACTTAATACAATATTGAAGGTCATGGATTTGTCAGGCCTTCAATAATTGTTATTACTATTACCTTTATTATTATTAGGCTTGATCAAATGGGAAGGGATATATAAAAAGGGCAGAATTTTTACCCTTTTCATTTAATTCAACCTAATTCCCTCTTGTTGAGCTTATTCTTTCCTTTGTGTGGAAAAAAATAGGGAAATCAAAATGAATAAAAACTAGTTTCATACTTAAAGGGAACCAGACAGGTAAACTAGCAATTACAGTTATAATTTCACATCCCTGAGGTTAGTGACAGGCACGCTGTATACTTAGTACTTTCCAAAGTAGCACATAGGACTTATTTAATAAATGATTTAATTAATTCAGAGTAGCATGAGCTGTAATTACTGTACAAACAGCTAGGGAAATGTAAAGAAAAAAGACAACAACCTCACATGGATGAGGCCAGAGAAGGCTTCTGAAATGATCTGAAGCTGAAGCTGAGGCTTAAAGAAAGATTAGAAGTTGCCAGTGAATGTAGGGCATACAGACTCTCTTAGCACAGGGAATAGCCATTGCATTCTGTTAAAGGCAAGAGAGAATCTGGTTTATTCAGAGAAGCATCAATCTTCAGTACGAGTTGAGTGACGCATACCTAGGAGACACAGTGAAAGATTGGTTTGGGAAGATAAACATCCCTCCTGTCGCCACTCCTGGTCATTTCTATTCCTCCTTTCCCTTATTTTCCTTCATAGCACTTACTACCTCTTGTCCTTCTATTATAAATGTATTTGTTTATTGCTTCTTGTCTGCCTCAGCCACTGGAATGTAAGCTTCATGAAGGAAGGCACATCCTACTGTTCCATTTCTATATCGGCAGCCTCTGGATCAGTGGCCTGAAATGTAGGAAATGCTCAACAAATATTCATTGAGTGAAAAGTGAAAGAAGAAATAAATATAGAACTGCTCATGAAATGTCTTAAATGTAATATTTAGGAAGAAATGTCAGGATTGGTGTGGGATGAGGGTGAAGCTGAGTAATGAGTCTGAGAGAATCTCTTAGGTTTCTGACTAAAGTGACTAAGTAAATGCCTAATGACCAAATATGGAATTCAAGAAAAAGAGCTACGTTTTTGTTTTTCGTTTGGAGGGAGTGTGGGATGTTGAGTTATATATTAAGACTCTCCCAGAGTTGTAGGGATGAATTTCTTTACCTATGAAGAATCCGCAATCTACTTCCCTCAAATGAACAGCAGCCTTATAAGTTACTCCACCAAGTGGAATGAAGCTGATTTTTATTTACAGCTATAGAAAAGATTATCATGACTAATAAAATCCTACATTAATCTTCTTCATTACATAGAAAGTCAAAGGTGGAAGATTAAGAAATTTAAATAACCTGCCTCAGAACCACAGAGTTGAAATGAGAAACAGAACGTTTGCAGTTAAAAGTAACAGAGGCTACCACTGATCCCATCATTTGTCACCTAGCATGCTGTTCAATAAATCACTCTGTATTTAGATAATCACCTCGGTGTCATTTCTCCACTAAAGAAATTTAATAGTGAGCAATCAAATGTATTCACTCTCAGTCCCTGACATGAGTTTACAATTACTTCCTAGAACTGAGCTAGTCTCAGTAGGATATAAAAATTAGGCTAATCATATGGTGAATACTTACTTCATCCTGTGTTTTTTCCTGCTAAGAACAGAAATTGTCTCCATAATTGTATGCAAATCCTTTCACCAGAATCATCACAAGAAAATTATGTACTGCTACTCCTGCTCTAAAGAAAAGACAAAAGTAACAGTTTAAAATATCACTTTCAAATCAACCAAAATGAATGGTTTTGGCTTTGTGTATAAAAGCCAGATCCAAATTAATATTATTTACAGTACACAGCTTGGCATGTGAATATAACAAGCTGATACTTAATATGTTGTGTAACACTTCTTTGAGTTTCATTGCTAGTGATTGCTTTTATGATTAATTAATGAGATCTGTTGGACTCAAACTTCAACATAGGGTAGAATAAATTAATTGGTCTTTTAAGAACCAGAATTCTTTGGACAGCATTGGCTATCTTGCACCCTCAATTAATGAGTCAATTTTGCAGGTTAGCTCAGGACTTGTTTTTATGAGCCAAAAATATTTCTGTTTTTATCATTTAGAATGGAGTCCTTTCTGAAATGAATTTCACACTTACTTCAGTTCTGAGTTTTCTGAAGCTTATTTTAGCTCTTATTAATGACTCAGGATGATTGCTATGAATAAAGATTATGAAAATTGGAGATTACTATTAAAGGCTACCTTAGGATATCTCTAAAGGTATTCCTGCTGAGATATGTGGGACTCTGGGCTTCTACAACTCATGACCTCCCTCTGCCATTTTGTAGAGTTGTGGAGTTTTTGCATTTACTTGCCACATTCTTTTAGGACCTAAATGTACAAAGTATAAATTAAGTAGTTTTCAGGTCATTCCGATGCCACATAATATTACTTATTATTCATTCAGAAGCTATCTCTGGGATGGACAATAAGACATTGCTGATATTTGACTATTTTTGATCAGCAGAAATGAAAATGTCATATGGCTCCACCTGATACAATGAAACATCTCCTGGCTCTTATACAGATAAGTACAGAATTGGTGGGAGAGGCGGGGAGTGTAGAACTTAGAGAAAAGCAAACAATCAACACTCTCCTTTCTTTCCACTTTTTCTGGAGTTGGTCTAGGTGAGAGAAGCTTTGGCATTATGCCTGTATTAATTTCAGTAGTCTCCTATTTGGATTTCCTTTCCTCCTTCTCTTTCCACTCTTTGGATGCATCATTTCCACTATATCAAGCTAGCATTATAAAAGCAGTTTTACAAATCTGTCTCTTCTCTGCTCCAAAGCTTCGAAGGTTTCTAGTGTTTCAGTATTGTTTCACAATGATCAATGGAGTAATTTCTAAACTTTCAGTATTTAATTATCCAAAAGTATTTATCGAGTCCCTTTTAGATGCCAAGTCTTCTTCTAGGCACAGTGAACAAAACAAAGTTCCTGACTTCATGAGCTTACCTTTTAGTAGGGGGAAGAGACAATAAACAAGGTGAGTGAGTAAAATCTAGAGTGTATTAGGTGGTGGTGAAGTGTTGGGGAGAAAGTAAAGCAGAGAAGAGGAATAGAAAAGCACAGGATAAAGGAGTTGAAATTTTAGATAAAGTAACCCAGAATGGCCTCACTGAAGAGAGGGCATTTGGGTAGAAACCTAAGAACATAAAGGCAAAACCCTGAAGACCCATCTTGGGGAAAACACAGCAGGGTGAAGCCTGAGGCAGAGCACCCCTGGCAAAGCAGCCAGATGGCTGGTGATGTTTGAGAGCGAGAGAGCAGTGGATGACGTCAGCATAAAGGAGCAGTTGAAGAGTTTGGACCTGTAAGTGGTATGCTCTGGCTTGCCTGAAAAGTTCCATTCCTGAAGCTATGCTATGAGTAGTGCGAAAGGGGCAAAGGCGGAGGAAAGAAAAAACATGTAAAGAGGCACTTGCAAACAAGAGGCTTGGGCCTGGGTGGAGGCAGTGTCGGTAGGAAGAAATGGCCAGGTTTTTGACATATTTTGAAGGTAGCCTTGACAGAATATGCTAAAATACAAGATGTGCTTGTGAGAGAAAGAATGGAATTAATGGTGACTGTGATTGAAAGGCCTTCACATCACAGCCTCATCCTTCCTTGCTAATCTCGTCGCTCTCTCTCTTTGCATGCTGAAGTGTGGTGAAAAGTCCCTAAGCTGGAGAATGGAAGACTTGAGTTCAATTCACAGTTCTGCCACTTAGTGGGGTTATGCCTTGATATAAGTCACATAAATTGTTTTTATTTCTTCACCTTTATGGTGGGGATAATATCTACTTCACAGGGCTGTTATGAGGTTCAACTGTATTGTGAAATACTAATAAAGCATAATGTAGTTTATGAATACATTACTCCAGCAGCCTGCTCTATTAACTATCAATGATTAATAATTCCTTAAGCATTCTTCAAGCTCCTGCCTCTGTGCCTTTGCTTTATGATGCAGCAGCTCCTTCCTCCTCACTATCCTTATTCATCAACCCTTTCCATCCTTTAGGAACCATACTACAGTCCAAGTCATTCTCTCCATGGTGAAACCCCCTTTGAAAGGATCTATTCTTTTGCTTAACACTGCTTTCCCAAGGTATCACAATATTGAATAGGTTTGACACTCAAAATTATGTCTTACATACTTTACATGCTTAATTTTAGACAAAGACCTTGTTTGAGTGCCTGTTAACTCATAAACATATATTTTAATTCCCTTATAAAAATACAATGGTTGCTTTTATGCACACTGGAACTGTGAACTTTATACAATGTGATATAAAAAAGTATCAAATCAGAATTGTAAATTTTGTATAGTGTAATATATAAAATATATAGTAAAATAGATAAAAGAAAAAATTGTACTTTATGAGCAAAATAATAGCTATATAGTAATTATGCTAGATATTTACTTGATTGGAAATTTGTCTTTTGCTATTTGAGTTTAAAATTATTCACATTTTTCAAAAATGCTTTATTTAAAATAGAAACACATTGCCTTTATTGTAAAAAGATGTTGGTGGAGGCCCACAGTGCTAAGAAGATAAAAAATGATGGAGGCAAACTTGAAAAGAGATCAGTGTATTCATAGGGAATATTCGAAATCTACAGATTGTTTCTAGAATCATTGATGTCTATAACTAGAGAGAAAAATGGGTTTCTCAGACCTCTGTCATAATTTATTATACTACTTTGGGTGATGAAGGAGGGGGCTGCAAGAATAGTTTTCATCAGAAGTCAATTGACACCTGAAATCCAAATGGAAAAATATATGCTTCTGAAGGTCAAAAAAACCCTAAGAGTTCAATCTGGAAATAGAAGTAGAATGACCACCAGTAGAATAGATAGTGGTCTGGCTCAAATCATCTCTCTCTTTATCATTTATGTGTCATTAATCACCAAGCTGATTTATTCTGTATCCTTAATCTAGAAACTATTCTCCTTCCTCTGCATGGTCCTAAATCTGGCTCCCACTACTTCTCACCTGGATTACTACCATGTGGCTTCCTAAGTGATTTTCCCATTTCTGTGTTACCCACATCCATTGTATTTTCCACACTTCAGCTGTAATCATCCCTCTAAGACACATTGTTTTGTCACTCTTTTCTGAGAGTCTGTGAAGTAAAACCTAAATTTATTTAAATGATAGAGAAAGCTCTTGTAATATATCCCTTGCCTGTTCATCTCTCCAGTCTTAGAAGCTGTTTCCACAGCCCATGCCAATTCTCCACATATCCCATCTTGTCCTTCCAAACGCACAAAATAAACTGAAGTCTTTGAAGCTTCTGAATGTGACCTGCTATGCAAGATAAAAAGTATATTCATACAGTCTTTTAAGGAGAGTTTCCTGAAGCCTCCACACAACCTTTCCACTTATAACCCATTGCCCACAACTTAGTCACAGAGCCATATATCTAGCTGAAAGAGAAGCAAGGAAATATATTTATTCTGACTGTCCATAGGTCCAAGTTAAAATCCCATTGCTTTGGATGAAGGGGTGAAGTAGTAGTAGAGAACAACCAACTTACAGACTCTACGACAGTGCTTTAACTTTAAAGCTTTAAAGTATCAAATTTTCTTATAAGATGTCATCTGAACTAAATATGAATACTAGGGAATCAGAAGACAATAAATGTTAGTGTCAGAAAATGCCTTAGGAAAAATCTAGGACCCAGAATAACCACCTTTAACAATGATTATTATCAATCCATCTTTGAAGATGAATTTTCTACTTTTACTCTTGAGTGTTTGTAGAAAAGGGAAAACTCAAGACATTCCATCTTATCTTGGGTTTACGTGAATAGCTTCACGCTGTAAAAGTAGGAAAATCTTTGCTTATTTTTAGTATGCCCTTTTTGAACTACGGCATGAATAAATACTATAGTTACAGCTGCAGGTAATTTTACCCAAGCTACAATGTTGGTTACTCCTCCGTGTACTGAAACCTGGGAGTCCAGACTGTGGCCTTTGAACATGTTATTTCAGTACTAAGCTGCTTTGGAAAGAGTCCAGCCTAAATGGTTATTAAATCTACTCTACAGTTCCAGCATGGTGGCATTAAATGCAGTGAGGATTACAGAATCTTATTCCTTTCTTGACTCAAATCAATACATGGCATTAGACACACACGGACACACACAGCTTTCTCCTTGAATCCACTAGTTTGGGACACTGACAAATTGTGCCAGACCAGAGATATTGATGATGTAGCAGCAAGAAACTCCATAGCAATTTACAAGATTAATGAGGGAGGCTTTAATTTAACTAACTACAAGCTGCTGCTATGCCCCTTGCCATGTTCCCTTTTCAGGCTCAGCAACCCCCCATGGGACAGACCTAGTCTTCTCCTTCCCAAACCAGTTCCCATAATCTAGATGTTTCTCTATCCCATATTCATCAAACTGGCATACCCTTCATCTTATTACTTCATTATTCTGATGATATTCCTTGATTATTTCCACATTCTCACCTCTTCCCATTTTCTCCTCAATTTCTCAATCTGAAAAATGTCTTCTATATCCAGCATTCCATTAACCCTGCTCATATTAAGTGCACCAGTGGCCTTCTCATTGAAAAGCACAATGGACACTTTCTAGTTCTCATCCAAGTAAAGCTTTTTCAGGGCATATGGATAACTCTTTCTTTTCTAAATACTTTCTTCCCTGGCACAAATGTATTCTGCTTCTCTTTCTGCTGCTCTGTGTGCCGACAGTTAAATAACTCTTGCAAATGAAAACATCAAATAAATAAGCCCAGCTATTGTTGTGAGTAGCGACATCTCTGAATTGGTACTCATGCAAAATAGGTCATTATCCATGGATGATGTAATAAGTGTTGACATGTAAGGGTGCAGTAGCTCAGGACTGCTTACCTCATTTTGATTCTATTTAACATAATTGATAAAATCTTTATATGATATCATAACACTTAAAAATATTTTATATGTAATTGACAGTGTTCTTTAGTAACTATGAAAAAGCCCTTAATTACTATTATAATCTAATAAAGTGATTATGTCGATGATATGCTGTACTATTCTAAAAAATTATTTTCATTACTTTGAATTTATTTATATAATGCTGTGTATTTTGCATAATGGATAGTTTACCTATCGGTTTGCTAGATAGTAAGTTATTTGTAAAGACAAGAATCACATCTTTATCTTTTGTTTAACCTTTGTATTTCACATTACCTATCTTTTTAAAAATGTTCTTATAGGTACATAGTAGCTGTGTATATTTATGGGGTGCATGAAATATTTTGATACAGGCATACAATGCATAATGATCACATCAGAGTAACTGAGTATCCATCTCCTCAAGCATTTATTCTTTCTTTATGTTATAAACATTCTAATTATACTCTGTTATTTTAAAATGTACAGTAAATTATTGTTGACTTTAGTCATCCTGTTGTGCTATCAAAGACTATATCTTATTTATCCTATCTAACTATATTTTTGTACCTATTCACCATCCCTGTTTCCCTCCTCCCTCACTATTCTTCCCAGCCTCTGGTAACCATCATTCTACTATCTCCAATAAGTTCAATTGTTTTAACTTTTAGCTCCTATAAATGAGTGAGAACATGTGAAACTTGTCTTTCTGTGCCTGGCTTATTTCACTTAACAAAATGTCATCCAGTTCCCACATCTTTATCTTGATATACTTTATAGAATTCTGTATGTAGTTGGTTTTCAGTAAATTATATAGAATTAAAATGTTAGACAGCTTTTTAGAGTAGAAGCAAGATTTAAAATATCCTTTACAGTAGTGAATTTCCTGTTAACTACGTGATATTCATCTAAAACTGCAGTATTCATTCTTTGGCCAACAATATTGTACTACAAATTTTCTAATACCTAGGAGATGCAAATCATAGCCAGATGTGGAAATAGTATGACTTGACTTATGATTATCCAGTTTATGTAACAACTAAGTAACATAATCATAGATTCAACAGCAGTATTTTATCCTAGTTACAATATATTTCCAGCTATGTTAGCAAATAAATAAGACACTCACATCTGAATGTCAATGAATAATAAGAGAGCACATTAGAATCAAACATAGCTTATAAAAGAATACGATTTTAGCCAAGCTCTGAAACTATTACTGCATGTCCTTTGCACTGCAATGAAAGGATGCCATTTATTTCTGACTATGATTAATGGGGCTTTTTAAGTAACCAACTTTCTTTGCCATTCAACAAAGATTGTGTCCTAGGGTTCTGTCTGATTCCAATTCTAGTGTCATTTGTAAATCTAAAAAATCAGATAATGGCAGCCTGGACTTGAATTATAATTTTGATTTTAGAGTGAGTCCTTCAATTTTGTAAGGTAAGTGAGAATATCTATAAATTTCATCAGAAGGTGTGTGGCTCCACATTCTGTAAAAGTCATGTCAGCAGGAGAATAACAACATGGATGCCTAGTCCTGACATGAAGCCTGACAGCCACATGATGCCAGAAATGTAGCAATATTTAGAGAATCGTGCCAAGCTGTGAATTGAGCCCAGGGAGAAGACTATTTCTATGTGTGGGGGCTGTTTTTATTATTTTTACAACACTCAAGCAAACAAAAAAATCTTAGCATTATTCTGGTACGATGATAAATAAAAGGAGAAAAAAGAAAAGTAATACGTCAACTGGTATTTTTAAAAGCATTCATTTTAAGTCAAAGAACACGTTCATAGGTGTCAAAAAATGATTTAAAAGAACATTGCCTCAGTTACCATCAGAGCATAAGCCCCTGCGACAGAATAAATGAGGCATGAACATATATATTAAGTAAGGTTTCATATCATCACATTACATATGCGTTGAATGGGAAACAAGAGAAAAAGTGCTGGGGTTTTGGGGCGGAGGATCTAGGTAAGATTTGAAAAGATAATTACTGGCACGCATTACAAAAGGAAAGACTAAATGGAGCAATAGATATACCAGAATAATTATATAGTAATTAACATGCCCTCTTTCTTCTTCTTCGGGGAATTTTTTTTCATTTAGATAAAAATGAATCCTGACTGCCACAGTATTTCATTTGGCAGGATATCAGGTAATTTATATTTCAAATATGATCTCATCATCAGTTCCATCTGTTGATCTTAACTGAGCATCAATAATGTTTGGAACTCTGATATGTAGAAAACATACCTGAAAAAATTAAAAATCTCTGAATCTATGAGACTCACATACCAATTAGAAAACTCAACAAATATGCCCTTATCTTGGAAGTGCGGTATATTCATTTTAAATCTTCACTTTTAATCCACCCAGCTCTCTACCCAATTCCAGTATCACAGGAAGAAGAAACTACAGACAGTTGCTATAGAATGAGCTCAAATAAGTGTTAGACTCTCTTAAAGAGGACTAGAATATTCTGTTTATGCTAAACCATAAAGTGAAAATATAACGGACTAACAGGCTCTGATCCTAACCAATCTTAGTGTATGGGATATTTATAAATTCAAAGAATTTTTTTTTTTATTCTTCTCTCACATTACAATTCAAAAATGAGAGATGGGGCTGGGTGCTGTGTCTCACGCCTGTAATCCCAGCACTTTGGAAGGCTGAGGCGGGTGGATCACGAGGTCAGGAGTTCAAGACCAGCCTGGCCAATATTGTGAAACCCCGTCTCTACTAAAAATACAAAAATTAGCCCGGTGTGGTGGCGTGTGCCTGTAGTCCCAGCTACTCGGGAGGCTGAGGTGGAAGAATTGCTTGAACCCGGGAGGCGGAGGTTGCAGTGAGCCAAGATTGTGCCACTGCACTCCAGCCTGGGTGACAGAGCAAGACTCCATCTGAAAAAAACAAAAGAGAGATGGAAAAAAGGCAGGACAATCAAGACAATATTGGCCTGAAGATATACTCAAAATGCAGGAATTATGAGTTCACAGCTTCTGCCTTAACCGAGGTGCTTGGACCAGATGCCTTCCCTTCCACATGCAGAGAGAACTAGATCAAGAGCAGGGTGAAGACCATTCATTTTATTCTCTCATGGAAGGCTGTCTTCACGTAATAAACACCCCCACCTCCAGCAGTCTTGCACGCTCCTTCTCAATCTTCAAGAACCAATTCAAGTTGTTTCTCCTCTGTGGTATTTTTCCTTGTTCCATCCAGATAGCTCTAACCAAGCTCTCCCTTGGGCCAAGCCTTTACCTTGAGTCCTGCTACACACTTTTTAAAACCAAGTTTCTGTTGTTTATTTGGTCGTCAGTCTCTTACTGATTAGGAGTACCAGTACCTCACCTAGTGGTTATTCAACTCATCCCCAGTCTATATCATTCCCCTGCTGAGAGAGGAAGAGTTAAATAATGACTCTCTAATATGCACCTGTCCTCATCAACGAATAAAGCACCGAGAATAATGGGTCCTCAATAAATACTGTTGTACTGTTTCTTTTACATCTTCTCTTCCATAGTTGAACCAAAAATGTTGTACTACCTTGTTCAAGAGGAGTCAAACAGTTGTTCAAAATGAGTTCCATCTAGTGAGTAAAATAAAAAGGGTTTATGAAATTTCTATTGACTACAGATGGTGGTGGATTTGGTTTGGGGTTTGTCTCATCAAAAAGGTATCTAGAGCAATGCAATGTTCTCCAGTAAAGAGATTTTGAGAGCACAAGGTATGGTGTTGCTACTTCACTCAATCAATATTTTAAGAGATTTTGTTGCCGTGACTAAAGAAAGTAAGAATAAATTATTCAGAAATAACCACACAGACTAAGTTTCTAAGCATTCAGTATATTTTGGAACATAACAGTGTTGATATAGGCTCAGTGCCTGCATACGTCATTAAAGGGGAGTAAAAGCATGTTTTTAGTAACTTTTTTTTTCCCCAATAGGATACTCGATACTCCAAGCTATTATGGAAAAAGCAGGACAAAATGGTTGGCATGTCAGCGCTATATGTGTGGAAAATTTTAATGATGTCAGCTATAGGCAACTTCTAGAAGAACTTGATAGAAGACAAGAGAAGAAGTTTGTAATAGACTGTGAGATAGAAAGACTTCAAAACATATTAGAACAGGTAAGTCCTAGATTTTATATTTTTAACCTAGACCCTATACAGAAAAATTTAACCTTTGATTGACTTGTCCCCATCAACATCTTCTCCCAACTTTTAATTTGGAGTGTGAGGTTTGAGTATTTTCTTTCCATGACTATCTTCAGGACCAAATCACAATCTTTTATCACCAAGGACCTTTTTGGTTCTTAGGTCTCAATGTATTTAGAAAGCTATTTCTCGCATATTCTTAAGACTTGAATGAGTGAAGGACCCTGTGTGAATCTTGAAGAGCTCTTGGCCTCCGGTTTTCAAAAATATTAATGTTGAAGATTAATCCCATCTAAAAATAGTACAAAAATTCTAAATTTGTGAGTGCACCTTTTTTAGAGGCACACTTACTTTAGAGAAGTGCTACATGAGAAACAGCAACATAAATTACTAAAGCAATAAAATAAAAGTCAGTGGAATACTGTATATAATTTAGTGGAATACTGTATATAGCATGTTTTCTGCTGGGTATTATAAGTCAATACATTACTACCCCAGTGGAGATGGTTTTCAACTCTCCTCAAAACAGAAAAGTCCTTGAATAAAGGTTTCAATAAATATTTGTTGATTTGATTTGAAGCAGCCAGGAAAAGATTAAACTGAGCTTTGCCATTGTATTAAATGATAGGAAAATATCAGCAAATAATGGATAACATCTGCCTTCCCCTACCCCTGCAGATCATGATAAAGCTTTAAAGGCTCTTTGGCCAAAATTGCAGTGAATGAATGCCATCTAGTGGTTTTAGAAATGCTTGCTCATATTATCTACAATATGTTAGTTCAGCCAGACATGGGTAATATAATTTTTTGTTGGTTAGTTTGTTATATATCGCTTAACTGCATAATTATATGACTTGATTTCCAATACTAAACTTGCCAATTTGGAGGTTTATTTATAGGAATAACTTTAGTATTCAATTATAAGAATGAAAACCAAAATATATTTCAGATATTCAGCTGTACTATTTGCAGGCACAGGACTAGATGTCTTCAATTTCCTTCCTCAGCTATATTAGCATTTGTAAAAGTGAAAAGTAAAACAAAACAAACAAACAAAAATGTTGTATTGCTAAAGTCTAAAGAAGCCAGACCATTAGAGGAAATAACAGAGTATTTACTTCCTGTCATCTCTTTGTAGAAGAAAAAGCTATATGTATATATATATATATACATATAGCTTTTTACCTCCGACTCCCATTGCCCTCTCTCCCACTCCCGCCCCTGTATTGAGAGTTTGAGTTGTTTGACCTGAACAACTGAAGCTTTGTAAATAACTCACGATGAATCCCACAGAGCAGCCAATTATAAGAACTGCCTGGATTGCCAAGTTCCTGTCAGAGGGTGAGTAAGGCTCAGAAAGACCCTCCACTTAGCACCTGTGCTTAAAAGACCAAGTCTGGAGGAGGCAATTGAGTGCCTAAAGCACACTTACCCATTTCAGAGGCTCAGCTGGTTTCTAAGAAGAAAATCGGCACACCTGGGTGCTTTGGAGAAACTGAATAAGCCGTAAATGAGCTCTTGCTAAAGGAACTGGACATCTTATATATTTTTTGTCATTTTAAAGAAATTAGAAAACTTGAGTGTCTACTTTTTCTATTCTTGCCAAATTCTAAAAGGTTTCCTTTCTGTCATGGTTGCATGGTAATAAGAATAATAATAGTAAGAGAACTTTGTCCATTTAAAATGCCTCTCAGGTATAAATCTCATAAATTGCAATAAAGTCTACTGCATTGTGAGAAAATAATGTACTCTTAATTGTCCTATAAAATTTTCCCCCAAGAAAAGCTGTGTTTTTATTCTGAACATGCTGTTGTTGTTGTTTACTATCTGTATTTTAATTCCTTTTAGCTCTAAATGAAACAACTTTTAATGTTTTCTTGGTTTTACTCTTGGCTCATCCACAAGAGCTAATCCACACTTTGTCATGGGTTTGTAAGTGTACCTTAAGACCCCTGTGTTTCAACATCCTTTTTCATAAATTAAGATAACAAGAGAAAACAATTTCAAAAAGCCAACCAAAGCATTTTTAAAAGATAAAAAGTTAAATGCTAAATAATCTTGATTAGAAAAATGCCTTTGAAAAGGTGGCCTTTTCTCAGAAGATGGTGAAATTAACACAATGATGATAAAGTTCTAGAAGGATGGACACACTTCATATTAGTAAATTTCTATGGCTGGGCACGGCGGCTCACGCCTGTAATCCCAGCACTTTGGGAGGCCGAGGCGGGTGGATCACCTGAGGTCGGGAGTTCGAGACCAGCCTGACAAACATGGAGAAACCCCGTCACTACTAAAAATAAAAAATTAGCTAGGTGTGGTGGCACATGCCTGCAATCCCAGCTACTTGGGAGGCTGAGGCAGGAGAATCACTTAAACCCAGGAGGCGGAGGTTGCGGTGAGCCGAGATCGTGCCATTACACTCCAGCCTGGGCAACAACAGTGAAACTCCACCTCGAAAAAAAAAAAAATTTCTAGAAGGATGGGCACATTTCATATTATGGTAGCATGCCACCAATAATTACTTCATTGACATCTTAATTTGTATCCATTTGCAAAAACATAATAGAAGGAGTTCAGACAATATTCTCTCAAAATATGTTAATGGAAAACTGTGGTTATAGAAGCATTTCATCTTCTATACATGTTTTGCAAATTATTTTATGACAAGAGCTAATTAGTTCTTATAAATGTATTGCTATTTAATATAGTAGCTAGACATATACTCATTCAAGCATTTCAAAATATGAGTTTAAGATCAAGTATTTGAAAATACGGTTTAATGTACACCATAAGAAAAAATGGAAGAATGTATGTAAATATCACCCACTGAGTGATTTAAGAGAGTAGAAACATATTGAAACCACAAAGTTAGATTTATTTTGTTCGTATCAACTCCAATCAAACAAATTGGAATTTTGGCTCTCTAAATCCAATGAGCAATTTGGTCCACTCATTTGCAGAAACAAGCCTTGAAAAGAAATCTAAAACGAGAAGTATTTTTAAGTGTTTGCTGAATTTGTGATGAATTTTTGATAGAATATTTTTACTGAAATTGCTGAGTTTGAAAGATATTATAAATATCATTGTGGACCCTAGCTTTATTCCTTTCACCTAATTTTCTTCCTGTAACAATATATCAATTATTTTGTAGAACAGCTTGCAATAGCTTCATATAGCTGGAATCAAAAGAACTGTTTCATATCAAAATAAGAGATTTATAGTAGGAGTCCTTTATTTATGATTTTTACATGTATCTATTAATTTTAAATTCTGAACTCTATTACCTGCAAAGAGTCCCCAGGGATTCTACCTAATAACGTTACAAATTGAACATTGAAGTATCAGACTTTGGTTCACATGTTTAACCTAGTAGCAAAAAAGCAACAACAAACCTTAACTATCTTTCTGGTAGCCAAAGTAATTGAGCAAAATGGCACTTAAGGCTAGTGGTTGCTCACACATTTTACTCCACTGTGATAAAAACCCAAGGGTCCAGCAGCTAGATTTGTGTGTTCCTGTTAGTGAAACCCTATTGCCATGAACTCCCAACTGTGATCCTCTGGGACAGAATTATCACAATGGGTAGTTGGATGGTCTGCATTCGTCTACCTCTTTCTTTGGTCAGTTACATTATATCTCCCAAATTATGATGGTTCCAACAAAATAAAAGTGAATGTTTTCATTCTCTGAGAGACGGATAAGAAATCTTTAGTTGTTTATTTTTAAAAAGTAAATGGAATCACTTACCACCTATGATTCTTCTCCTTCTCACTTTAAATAAGGACAGTTCAGCTGAGATGATCTTGAAAACCCTTGCTGTCTCTAAAAGTCAATAATGCTGTTTGCAGTGAAGTCTTTTTGATTATTTGTTTGATCCTAAAGCAATGTATAATTGTATGCATGGGATATACCTTGAAAAGAAGCATGTATTAATAGTAAAACTTCAGTCAGGTGATCTTTTCTGGATATTTATTCATTCTACAAACATTTGTTAAGTCTCCACTGTGTGTGTGTGTGTGTGTTTGTGTGTGTGTGTGACACTGCATATGCAATGTGTGTGTATACATATATATATACACATACATATATATGCATATATGTGTATACATATATATATACACACACACATATATATGCATATATGTGTATATATATATAGTCAGGTACTATACTCTGCTGAAGATACAGTGCTAAGCAAAACCGATACATTTTCTGCTATGGTTAGTAACTCCTGTCTGGTTAACTAAGGTTTAAACCAAAAGTATTTCCTAAAATCCTACTAAAATATATGATTTCTTTTAGAAATACATTATGTAGAAAGTGATAAAGGATCTTACACTGCCTTGGGGGTTTTGCTGTGGATGCCAGTTGTTATTAAATAGATGAGATATCAAAGGCATTTGATAGAAAACTAGAACAATATTGATCCTAGTACACATCATGGATGTATTTAAGGAATCTAACCAAGTATTTATCAGGAAAAGATAGTAAGGACTGACCTTAGAGTATGAAGTAGATATTTAACAAAAGAATGGAGAAAAATGTCTCTACAGTTGACTCACAGGTATCTTAAACTGCTTCTTTATCATGTACCCCAGATTTAATTGGAACCCCTTTCAGCAGTATTGTCATTTTCATTATATGAAAGGGAATTTAGTGTCCCATCAGACACAAGTGAATCTCGGATTACTGACAAAACCAGTGACCTTCCCACACTGTTTGCAAATCAATCAAAAAAGCCTAAAAGCCACGGCTGACCTCTCAGAGGCTTATTGTGACCAAAAGAAGCCAATAATCCTACCTCAGGGCAAGATCAATGAGAAAGAGAGGAAAATTTCTCAAACCTAAATGAGGCCATTTGCACATAAGAGATGAAATGTGGACATGATCCCAGTTAACTTATTCTAAACCCAAGGCTGCCTACCATGTCTAGTACCACCTAAGTGAGATGTTAGGACTCAGAATTTTTGGCAAGTGGTCAAATGCATGGCAATACTTAGTAAAAGCCTATTTATCTAGAGTTTGCATTTACAAATTTTCACAACTCTCAAACATCAGGTATTGTACCAAATCTAGAACTCTGCCAGTTCCCCCCGACTCCCAAAAAGTCTCTATAGTGAATAAAGCATTAAAAGGAGCCGAAGGCTTAAAGAGCCTGCCTCTGTATCCCATAACTGGTTGAGTCAATATCTAAAAGGAAAGGAACATTTTTGTTACTGGCTAATGGCCATAAGGTCAATTTTTTGTACCAAAGCCTAAAAGCAAAACAAAACAAAACCCTCAAAAACAGAAGAGACGGAAGAAACAAAAAGAAGCACAATAAGAGGAGGAAAGATAGCTACAGTTATAGGGAGGAGGAGTCATTACAGGAGAGAGCTCATAATTGGAGATAACAGCTATGATTATTTGAATCATCTATATAGGATTCAGCGGCATACATTCTGACAGTAGGAATGAGCCAACAACTGTAGATGGGACAGCTCTGCACCTGACACCTCATACATTCATTCAACATCTGTATGCCAGACATTGTTCCAGGCACTGCAATGCCTGCTGTACAAAGGTGAGCAACTCATGGTCCTTACACAATGTTTACACTCAAGCTGGGAACTCAGAAACATGCATAAATAATTATAAGACAATTTGATGGCTTCAGAAACAGAGATATTACAAAAATGTATGAAGAATCCAGAAGATGGGGTAACTAAGTATAAACAAGGCAGTCCCAAATGTTTCACAGAGAAAAGAAGCATTTAAACTGAAAATGCATTGGATCTTCCCAGCCAGAGAAAAGGGGTAAGGGTATTCCAAGACAGAACCAACTGTGAAGAAAACGAGATCTGAAAATGCTCAAAAGGTAATCAAGATTGGTATGAAGCAAAAGTAGAAGCTGAAACGGAGCAGTAGACAAAGTTGAAGCTGTAAATATTGGAGGTAGCAGAAACGTAGACTCGTTGCATTACACCAGTTTAGTTGTCTATCTTTCCTATTGAAATCTTATCTCCATCAGGGCAGAGTCTATGTTTATTGTTACCAATACATCCCCTAGTGACGATAGTGGTTCCAAAAACAATTGTTGAATAAATTGGAAGTCTAAATGAGCCTCACTTGAAGACACAGGCAGGAGACACATTTTGTATTTAAGGGAAGCCTTCAATTACCTGGGAGGCTTTCTTGTCCAGAATTTCACCTGTCCAAGATTATGGGACACCTACATGTCCCAGAGTTTGTTGTACAGGCTGAAAAAAGCAAGAGTTTTATTTCCATATATTAAAGTAACAATGGGCGAGATGCAACAGGAACAAATCAGGCACCCACAGAAATTACTACAGCAAAAAAGTCGTATCAGCAATTTCCCGCACTGCAGTACTGGCAGAGCATGCTGCTTTGCTTCATTATAAAGCTCCTTTTGCATATTGAGCTTTGCTCAGTCAGGATCTACAACAAAGTAAGAAGAAACTCAAAAGATGTGAGGTTTTGCTAAGAAGGTGAATTTTACTTCTTTAATATTACTATTTAGCAGAACTGATTCGAATGTGCAAGTCCCATTATGATGCACTAGGTTTATTGTTTTCATAGAAAACAGAAACACCTTTACAGATCTGCCAGACTAGTGCAAATGGAATTGGTGGGGGTTAGAAAGGGGTGTCTAATTGTCTCCCAGCAACTGTTACCATGGTTGCAGCCATACCTCATTTTCTTATAAAGTAAAAAATAGGATAAAATAAAAGGCAAAGTGAAGGAGCCAAAGGATATAAGTTTTTTCAAGGAAGAAGAAAAATATGGTTGTCAGAATGCAAGTGCTTCTATCTGGGAAGAATCATGAATTCTATGATTAGGTTAGGTTCAACTAAATATGTTTTAGTTGATGCTGCAAGAACACTTACTGGAACAATTTTTACTATTGTTTTTGACAGAAACATCCAAAACTTCAGCTTCTTTTACGAAGATAAAGGAAAATCTGCTTGATAATTTTAGAGGTATAAAATGAATTAGTTTTTCTAGCCTTAAATCAAAAGCAGCTGCATACAAGTATCTACTGTGGTTTAGGGAGAGGTAAGTTATATTCCTCATTAGGGAGAAAAGAGAGGATAACATCATAATTATCTCAGTAGAATTTTGCACCTACTCCTCAAATGTTTAAAATGTTTAAAAGGCAGTGAGATTAACAAAAAGGAAGCAAAACATTCAACAGTACCTTTGAGGACCCTTTTCTGAGTCTTGTAAACATCATAAATATAACTATATTTTTATAAATTATACAGTATTTATATTAAACAGTTCAGTAATAAAGTGTATTCTCTGCCAGCAAATGAAGTGATACATCGTTTTATCCACTTTGATTCAGTCAGACAAGTAATGGAACAAATTCATTTCTAAACCTTCCCTCAAGATTAGCCACATAATTGGACACTAGTTCCCTGCTGCTACAAATTTTCTCCAATCTCATATACAACTTGTGACAAGTTTAAGATTAGAAGGAAATAAAGTAGTGTAATTTTTACCAAAATAATAATGGTAAGGTTCACATAATCACTGGTAAAGAGAAAAATGAAGGATGGATTAAGATTGGATATAAGAAATTTATTTTCTATTTTTTAAAGTTTTTTCCCAGGGCCACATATATCAAAGAGTTCTATTATGCATCCAAAGTCTAGACATAATTTGCTCCTGTATTTGACTTAAAGTTTTCTTTTTAAAACCACAGAACTCATACGGGGGGTTTTATATATATAGTGTGTGTGAGATGAAATATATACATTCTATTTTTAATATATATTCTATTTTTATAATTTATTCTAATTCTTTTAGAAATTATTCTAATTTTATAATTAATTTTGTGTTCATAATATAATGATGTAAATATTGTGCAGTAACACAAGAGAAACAAATTTTCTTGTCCCCGCCCACCACATTCTATTATTTTCCTTTCTTATACATGTACCACAACACATCCATTTGGTCATTTATTTAACACACATTTATCCAGTACCTACTAATTTCCAAGCATTGCATGTAAGTTACATCAATTTTAGTCGATGCTGTGAAGGAACTCTGAATGCAAAGAAAAACAGAAGGACACAATCAAATAACGCAGCACAATGTGGAAAGGTGCAATTAAAAAAAAAAAAAAAGAAGCAAATTGTTGAAAGGGGAGTTTGAATTCCCCAGGCAGAGATGCTGGGAAAGAGCATTCAAGGAAGATGGCATGTGTGAGAACAGAGTAATAGGAGAGAGCTTCGTGTCCTGGGAAAGAAGTGAATGTGGATGGAGCCTAACCACAGCGGGTATGAGATGGCCAAGGCAAATTAAAGGCAGATTATGAGTGGCCTCATGGGCTTTACTAGGAAGTTTTAAATTCATCATTGCATCATAGATGTCATCGGATGTTTTTATACATGATTGACGTCGTGTTTTAGAGCCATAATTCCGATGACAACATAGAGAATGAACCAGAAGGTAGAAAGCCAAGTGACTCAGCAGTGTACCTGGTGACTAAGGAGTGTAGCAAATAAACAATGGTACTTCATCTGTAGACTATATTTTTTATAGTCACATTTATACCAGTGTATAACTTAATTTGTTTGACATCTACTTAAATATTTATTGAGTGCCTGTTATAGGTCAGGCCAGGCATATCCTCGGCTTAGGAAAAGCCCCTGCACATTGCAGTTTATATTTTAGTGGGGAAGCCACACAATAAAGAAACAAATATATAATGCCAAATAGTGATAATGACAAATTATTAATGTATTAAATTTGTTTATTAAATGTCTATTTTGCCAAACACCATTTTTGTTAAGATTTTAAGAAGTGTAATAATCCAACTAGGGTTTTTAGAAAAATAAATTTGTTTTGGCAATTTTAATAGTATTGCCAGTCAATATGAATAATAGTCTTTGAGTTTTGACTGGCCTATGGGCAAACATAGGCAAAATAAACTGAGCTTGCTATGCAAAAATTACATACCCACAGCAAATAGGTCAATCTAGTTTATTAGGGAGAGATATTTTTTTCTTGCCTTTTATCTCTATAGTTAGACCTTTGGGATTTTTTAAATAATATTTATAATAATATTTATTTTAATAATATTGGAGGTAATCATTTGATCAAATGTAAATGGGTCTAACTGATTTATAAAGACAGGGTATCTACTTACATCTGTGTCTTTATGAATCCACTTCAGAGGAAGCTGGTTGTCTATTATGCATTTGAAGTATAGCATAACAAAGCCCAAATAAACTCAAATGTGAAAAAAAAAATCTGCTGAAATAAAAGCAAAGAGAATGACTCTGAAGTCATATGACTTTCAGACTTAATCACAATTTCATATGTTAAATATAATTTAAAACATGCAAATGTAAAACTGTGACCAAAAATGGTATTAGCTAAAGTTATTTAATATTGAAGATTACTTCCAAAATTATGAACAGAACATATTTTATAGTCTAATTGAGTCATTTTTGTGGGTATAGATTATCAACACTGAGGGGAAATAAGAAAATGATGCTAAAGCAACATTTGTGTTTATGCCAAAGCAACATAAAGTCAGAAATGTATGTGAAAGTTAAGGAAGGAGGTGAGCGAAAGATAAAGCTCTAGGAAGAATGTCCTTAAACAACCTTTTAAAACTGCTCTACAGAACTGCATACCCTCGCTATTGAGATTTCACTGTACATTAGCATATTGAAGTCTCTAAAAATTCCTATGGCAAAGAAACCTCTTAAACCTTATTTAACCTAGTGTTCTTTGTAAAATTGGCCGTCAAACACTTTGCAGCCACTTCTTTACAATTTATTTGCCTTGTATTCATCCAAGAAAATAAAAGAAAACTTGATTTAAGAAAAATGAAAGAAGAAAGGACATTCAGATGATAGTATCTTAAATGTAATAAAGAAAAGATATGTAACAGCAAGGGGCTAGGGCGAGAACATCACATATTAACAGAAACCTCCCAGAGCCAATGGTTCACACAGTCCTCTACACTGGAGAATAACAGAATCACAGACTCTCAGGTTGACTGGTTCTTAGAAGTTCATCCATCCTGTGAACAAAATCTTCACCAGGTGCTTATGAATTCCATGGTTGAACAATTTCATCTTCAACATATTTGACATCAAAATTCAGCAAATATTCCTCCCTAATGATATATCCCTTTGAAACATTCGTAACAGTATGTGATATTTGAAGATAACTTTTATTCCCATCACCACCAGCCCCATCAAGTTTTCTTTATAATTCAAGAATAGATATCTACTCATTGATGATATGTCCAGTTAGAGACATCTCAAGAAATTAGATATTTGACTTTCTGGTTAAACAAAATTAACTGTATATACTACTACTTTTGGAATTATCATGTTCAAAAAGTATACCATAAAATGTAAATACCATTAAACTATACTGTGAATAGTTTAATTTTTTTTGTATATAAATGAACTGTTAATTTTTATTTTTTAATTTACTGAGAATTTTTCACAGGAATATCTTAGATTTAACATGGTGTATCTTTTTTTTTAAGTTCTGGGATACATGTGCAGAACGTGCAGGTTTATTACATAGGTATACATGTGCCATGGTGGTTTGCTGCACCCATCAACCCATCATCTACATTAGGTATTTCTTCTAATGCTATCCCCCCACTAGCCCCCGACCACCCCGACAGGCCCCGGTGTGTGATGTTCCCCTCCCTGTGTCCCTGTGTTCTCATTGTTCAACTCTCACTTATGAGGGAGAACATGCAGTGTTTGGTTTTCTGGTCCTGTGTTAGTTTGCTGAGAATGATGGTTTCCAGCTTCATCCACGTCCCTGCAAAAGACATGAACTCATCCTTTTATGGCTGCATAATATTCCATGGTATATATGTGCCACATTTTCTTAATCCAGTCTATCATTGATGGGCATTTGGGTTGGTTCCAAGTCTTTTCTATTGTGAATAGTGCTGCAATAAACATACGTGTGCATGTGTCTTTATAGTAGAATGATTTATAATCCTTTGGGTATATACCCAGTAATGGGATTGCTGGGTCAAATGGTATTTCTGGTTCTAGATCCTTGAGGAATCGCCACACTGTCTTCCAAAATGGTTGAACTAATTTACACTCCCACCAACAGTGTAAAAGTGTTTCCATTTCTCCACATCCTCACCAGCATCTGTTGTTTGACTTTTTAATGATCGCCATTCTAACTGGTGTGAGATGGTATCTCACTGTGGTTTTGATTTGCATTTCTCTAATGACCAGTGATGAGGAGCTTTTTTTCATATGTTTCTTGGACACAATAATATCTTCTTTTGAGAAGTGTCTGTTCATATACTTTGCCCACTTTTTGATGGGGTTGTTTGTTTCTTGTAAATTTGTTTAAGTTCCTTGTAGATTCTGGATATTAGCCCTTTGTCAGACGGATAGATTGCAAAAATTTTCTCCCATTCTATAGGTTGCCTGTTCACTCTGATGATAGTTTATTTTGCTGTACAGAAGCTTTTTAGTTTAATTAGATCCCATTTGTCAGTTTTGGCTTTTGTTGCCATTGCTTTTGGTGTTTTAGTCACGAAGTCTTTGCCCATGCCTATGTCCTGAATGGTATTGGCTAGGTTTTCTTCTAGGGTTTTCATAGTTTTAGGTCTTATGTTTAAGTCTTTAATCCATCTTGAGTTAATTTTTGTATAAGGTGTAAGAAAGGGGTCCAGTTTCAGTTTTCTGCATATGGCTAGCCAGTTTTCCCAGCACCATTTACTGAATAGGAGATCCTTTCCCCATTGCTTGTTTTTGTAAGGTTTGTCAAAGATCAGATGGTTGTAGATGTATGGTGTTATTTCTGAGAACTCTGTTCTGTTCCATTGGTGTATATATCTGTTTAGGTACCAGTACCATGCTGTTTTGTTTACCGTAGCCTTGTAGTATAGTTTTAAGTCAGGTAGTGTGATGCCTCTGACTTTGTTCTATTTGCTTAGGATTGTCTTGGCTATACAGCCTCTTTTTTTGGTTCCATATGAAATTTAAAGTAGTTTTTTCTAACTCTGTGAAGAAAGTCAGTGGTAGCTTGATGGAGACAGCATTGAATCTATAAATTACATTGGACAGTATGGCCATTTTCATGATATTGATTCTTCCTATCCATAAACATGGAATGTTTTTC
Organism: Symphalangus syndactylus; assembly: GCF_028878055.3. Classification (NCBI taxonomy): domain Eukaryota; kingdom Metazoa; phylum Chordata; class Mammalia; order Primates; family Hylobatidae; genus Symphalangus; species Symphalangus syndactylus. The sequence continues at coordinate 122,703,032 of NC_072425.2, forward strand.
CATTTGTTTGTGTCCTCTCTTATTTCCTTGAGCAGTGGTTTGTAGTTCTCCTTGAAGAGGTCCTTCACATCCCTTGCAAGTTGGATTCCTAAGTATTTTATTCTCTTTGTAGCAATTGTGAATGGGCGTTCACTATTCATTTGGCTCTCTGTTTGTCTATTATTGGTGTAAAGAAATGCTTGCAACTTTTGCACTTGATTTTGTATCCCAAGACTTTGCTGAAGTTGCTTAACAGCTTAAGGAGATTTTGGGCTGAGAAGATGGGGTTTTCTAAATATACAATCATGTCATCTGCAAAGAGAGACAATTTAACTTCCTCTATTCCCATTTGAATACACTTTATCTCTTTTTCTTGCCAGAACTTCCAATAATGTGCTGAATAGGAGTGGTGAGAGACGGCATCCTTGTGTTGTGCCAGTTTTCAAAGGGAATGTTTCCAGCTTTTGCCCATTCAGTATGATACTGGCTGTGGGTTTGTCATGAATAGCTCTTATTATTTTGAGATATGTTCCATCAATATCTAGTTTATTTAGAGTTTTTAGCATGAAGGGGTGTTGAATTTTATCAAAGGGCTTTTCTGCATCTATTGAGATAATCATGTGGTTTTTGTTATTGGTTCTGTTTATGTGATGGATTATGTTTATTGATTTGCATATGTTGAACCAGCCTCACATCCCAGGGATGAAGGCAACTCGATCATGGTGGATAAGCTTTTTAATGTGCTGCTGGATTCGGACTGCCAGTATTTTATTGAGGATTTTTGCACTGATGTTCATCAGGGATATTGGCCTGAAATTTTCTTTTTTTGTTGTGTCTCTGCCAGGTTTTGGTATCAGGATGATGCTGACCTCATAAAATGAGTTAGGGAGGAGTCCTTATTTTTCTATTGTTTGGAATTGTTTCAGAAGGAATGCTATCAGCTCCTCTTTGTACCTTTGGTAGAATTCGGCTGTGAATCTGTCAGGTCCTGGGCTTTTTTTGGTTGGTAGCTTATTAATTACTGCCTCAATTTCAGAACTTATTGGTCTATTCAAGGATTCTACTTCTTCCTAGTTTAGTGTTGGGAGGGTGTAGGTGTCCAGGAATTTATCCATTTCTTTTAGATGTTCTAGTTTATTTGCATAGAGGTATTTATTGTATTCTCTGATGGTAGTTTGTATTTCTGTGGGATTAGTGGTGATATCCCCTTTATCATTTTTTACTGTGTCTATTTGATTCTTCTCTCTTTTCTTTATTAGTCTTGCTAGTGGTTTATTTTGTTAATCTTTTCAAAAAACTAGTTCCTGTATTCATTAATTTTTTGAAGGGTTTTTTGTGTCCCTATCTCCTTCAGTTCTGCTCTGATCTTAGTTATTTCTTGTCTTCTGCTAGCTTGTGAATTTGTTTGCTCTTGCTTCTCCAGTTCTTTTACTTGTGATGTTAGGGTGTCGATTTTAGATCTTTCCTGCTTTCTCCTGTGGGCATTTAGTGCTACAAATTTCCCTCTAAACACTGCTTTACCTGTGTCTCATACATTCTAGTACATTGTGTCTTTGTTCTCATTGGTTTCAAAGAACTTATTTATTTCTTCCTTAATTTCGTTATTTACCCAATAGTCATTCAGGAGCAGGTTGTTCAATTTCCATGTAGTTGTGGGGTTTTGAGTGAGTTTCTTAATCCTGAGTTCCAGTTTGAGTTCACTGAGGTCTGAGAGACTGTTTGTTATGATTTTTGTTCTTTTGCATTTGCTGAGGAGTGTTTTACTTCCAATTATGTGGTCAGTTTTAGAATAATGTGATGTGTTGCTGAGAAGAATGTATATTCCCTTCATTTGGGGTGGAGAGTTCTGCAGATGTCTATTAAGTCCATTTGGTCCAGAGCTGAGTTCAAGTCCTGAATATCCTTGTTAATTATCTGTCTCATTGATCTGTCTAATATTGACAGTGGGGTGTTACAGTTTCCCATTATTATTGTGTGAGAGTCTAAGTTTCTTTGTAGGTCTCTAAGAACTTGTTTTATGAATCTGGGTGCTCCTTATTGGGTGCATGTATGTTTAGAATTGTTAGCTCTTGTTACATTTATCCCTTTACCGCTAAGTAATGCCCTTCTTTGTCTTTTTTGATCTTTGTTGGTTTAAAGTCTGTTTTATCAGAGACTAGGAGCACAACCCCTCCTTTTTTTTTTTTTTTTTTCTTTCCATTTGCTTGGTATATCTTCCTCCATCTCTTTATTTTGAGCCTATATGTGTCTTTGCACATGAGATGGATCTCCTGAATACAGCATGCCGATGGGTCTTGACTTTTTATCCAATTTGCCAGTCTGTATCTTTTAATTGGGGGCATTTAGCCAGTTTACATTTAAGGTTAATATTGTTATGTGTGAATTTGATCCTGTCATTATAATGCTAGCTGGTTATTTCGCCCGTTAGGTAATGCAGTTTCTTCATAGTGTCGATGGTCTTTACAATTGAGTATGTTTTTTGCAGTGGCTGGTACCAGTTTTTCCTTTCCACATTTAGTGCTACCTTCAGAAGCTCTTGCAAGGCAGGCCTGGTGGTGACAAAATCTCTCAGCATTTGCTTCCCTGTAAAGGATTTTATTTCTCCTTTGCTTATGAAGCTTAGTTTGGCTGGATAGGAAATTCTGGGTTAAAAATTCTACTCTTTAAGAATTTGAATATTGGCCCCCACTGTCTTCTGGCTTTTAGGGTTTCTGCAGAGAGATCCACTGTTAGTCTGATGGGCTTCCCTTTGTGGGTAACCCGACCTCTCTCTCTGGCTGCGCTTAACATTTTTTCCTTCATTTCAACCTTGGTGAATCTAACGATTATGTGTCTTGGGGTTGCTCTTCTTGAGGAGTATCTTTGTGGTGTTCTCTGTATTTCCTGAATTTGACTGTCGGCCTATCTTGCTAGGTTGAGGAAGTTCTCCTGGATAATATCCTGAAGAGTGTTTTCCAACTTGGTTCCCTTCTCCTCGTCACTTTCAGGTACACCAATCAAATGTAGGTTTGGTCTTTTCTCATAGTCTCATATTTCTTGGAGGCTTTGTTCACTCCTTATCATTATTTTTTCTCTAATCTTGTCTTCATGCTTTATTTCATTAAATTGATCTTTAATCTCTGATATCCTTTCTTCTGCATGATCAATTCAGCTATTGATATTTGTGTATGCTTCACAAAGTTCTCGTGCTGTGTTTTTCAGCTCCATCAGGTCATTTATGTTCTTCTCTAAACTGATTATTCTAGTTAGCAATTCCTCTAACCTTTTTTCAAGGTTCTTAGCTTCCTTGCATTGGGTTAGAACATGCTCCTTTAGCCCGGAGTAGTTTGTTATTACCCACTTTTTGAAGCCTACTTCTGTCAATTCATCAAACTCATCGTCTGTCCAGTTCTGTTACCTTGCTGGCAAGGAGTTGTGATCCTTTGGAGGAGAAGAGGCGTTCTGGTTTTTGGAATTTTCAGGCTTTTTGCACTGGTTTTTCCTCATCTTCATGGATTTATCTACCTTTGGTCTTTGATGTTGGTTACCTTCAGGTGGGGTTTTTGTGTGGACATCCTTTTTGTTGATATTGATGCTATTCTTTTCTGTTTGTTAGTTTCCCTTCTAACAGGCCCCTCTTCTGCAGATCTGCTGCAGTTTGCTGGAGGTCCACTCCAGACCCTGTTTGCCGGGGTATCACCAGCAGAGGCTGCAGTACAGCAAAGATTGCTGCCTGTTCCTTCCTCTGGAAGCTTCATCCCAAAGGGGCACCCATCAGATGCCAGCTGAAGCTCTCCTGTATGAAGTGTCTGTTGGCCCCTACTGGGAGGTGTCTCCCAGTCAGGAGGCATGGGGGTCAGGGACCCACATGAGGAGGCAGTCTGTCCCTTAGCAGAGCTCAAGTGCTGTGCTGGGAGATCATTGCCCTCTTCAGAGCTGGCAGGCAGGAATGTTTAATCCTGCTGAAGTTGTGCCCACAACCACCCCTTCCCCAAGGTGCTCTGTCACAGGGAGATGGGAGTTTTATCTATAAGCCCATGACTGGGGCTGCTGCCTTTCTTTCGGAGATGCCCTGTACAGAGAGGAAGAATCTAGACAGGCAGTCTGGCTATAGCAGCTTTGCTGAGCTATGGTGTGCTCCGCCCAGTTCAAACTTCCCAGAGGCTTTGTTTACAATGTGAGGTAATGGCAGAGGCTCTTCCCCACACCAAGCTGGAATGTGCCAGGTTGACTTCAGACTGCTGTGCTGGCAGTGAAAATTTCAACCAGTGGATCTTAGCTTGCTAGGCTCCGTGGTGGTGGGATCCACTGAGCTAGATAACTTGGCTCCCTGGCTTCAGTCCCCTTTCCAGAGAAATGAATGGTTCTGTCTCATTGGCATTCCAGGTGCCACTGGGGTATGAAAAAAAAGTCCTGCAACTAGCTCAGTGTCTGCCCAAATGGCCTCCCAGCTTTGTGCTTGAAATCCAGGGTCCTGGTGGTGTAGGCACCCGAGGGAATCTCCCAGTCTGCAGGTTGTGAAGACTGAGAAGAGCGTAGTATCTGGGCCAGAATGCACCGTTCCTCAAGGCACAGTCTCTCACAGCTTCCCTTGTCTAGGGGAGGGAGTTCCCTGACTCCTTGCACTTTCCAGGCAAGGTGACACCCCACCCTGCTTCTGCTCACCCTCCATGGGCTGCACCCACTGTCTAACCAGTCCCAGTGAGATGAGCCAGGTATCTCAGTTGGAAATGCAGAAATCACTCACCTTCTGCGTTGATCTCACTGGGAGTGGCAGACCGGAGCTGCTCCTATTTGGCCATCTTGCCCAGGTCTCCAGTAGTTTAATGTTTAATTGATCACTTTAAGCTTGTTTTACATAAATAAAATTATCTATTGGACTGAGTTGGATTTGCATTAAATTTAGGATACGTACATGAACTGTCATTTTAAATATACATTTGGAAAAGTACAAGCTACACAAAACTAAATCCAAGTTATTTAAGCTTTTCTGCTAATTTGCTTTATTATGCATATATGAAGAAATTGCAAACCGAGACTAGGATGCATTAAAGTTTACCTGATAGTTCTCCACCTGTGTGTCCCTGTCTTAGCCCCACACAAATGGAATTAGGAACACTTTGTATATATACTGCTATTCAAATAAGCAATATGTTCAGACAGGAGATTATTTGTAAGAAAAGAATTGTGTCTTTGTTTCATTATGAGAAAGCTTGGATTTCTCATAAACAGGTTTGGTATTCATCAATTATCTAATATGATAGACAATGTTATTCTCACAGGTATATATTTTGTTCATTTTTCTCTTATGAAAGATATAGTAATATTGGCCAAAAATTAGTCTGAATTCCTGTGGTCTAAAGAAGGGAACAGGGTGTAGTGAAAACAGTATGGAAACTATAGTCAGAAGACCCAGCTGGAGTTCCAGCTTCATCACTTAATGACTATATTTATTTAATGTACTTGTTTATGAAAGGAAGGAATTACCCCTTCCACCTACATCTTATTAGAATTATATTTATATTGTTTCTTACAAATGTTTCTTTAACTTAAAAAGAGCTTGCTTCTAATGGTTCTTTCAAGCTATTACATGTGCTTCAAATTCATAATCACAAATGCCATACAATCATTTACACCTCTTTGCAAATATTTTAAATCACCAAATTAAAATGCTATTAAATCAAAATGGAGCTGTGCTAAGAATTGTTCATAGTTGAGATGATGAGAATCTTATTATCCAAGGCTTGTAGATGTAGAATTTTAGAACCACCATGATAGGCAGAGAGAAGGATATACTCTAAAAGTGCTTTTCAATAGCCATTGGCAGTTCCATGGTGGGATAAAGGGGTGGCATGGAACAAACACAGGACCAGGAATCAAACAGCTGAATTTCAGCACTTGCTTTTCACTATATAGTTCTAGAACCCTATCCAAACCATATCTCTTGTAGGGCACTCAGTTTGCTAATCAATAAAATTGGGGAGAGGTGCATATAAAGTGATCTAAAATCTGTGACCTGAAGAAATAATAAAAAACCAGTACTAAGAATGGCTATTCACAAGTGAAGACATTTTGAAGGTGAAAATTGTTAGAAATAGAAATAATTTACTAAATAAAGACACTGAATCATTCCTATTAGCCTATGTGAGAGTAAACCTTTTTCAACAGTTTAGATATCTAAATAGAGGTATGGTATCCTATGCAACCTGAGTTTTTAATTATACCTAGAGAGTAAGTATTTAAATATAACATAAATATATTATGATACAGAGATGAAAAGCTTGGGATGATTAGCCAACAAAAGTATTTTTTTACATTATCAATTCTACTACTATATTGGTTCAGTTTTTTACCTGGAGACTGTCATAGTTGATTGCCCCCAGAGGCTGACCCTAAAACAAAGATTTGTGTGCACACAGTTTGATTGGGAGGTAAACAACAGGCTGAAAGGGGAGTAGAGAAATTCAGTCAATGAAAGGTGCATTTATCAAGCAAATTACCATCTGAGTGACAGACGGTTAATCCCATTTGGAATGAGTGTAAACTAATTACTGCAGGAGGCTAGTGTAAAACGAACACTTCGGAATCATGTCACTTGTTGGGCAAGGGAATTGGAGTACTTATGCACCAACTCCTGTCAGTAATTGTATGTGGGCTGCTGGGAAGGAGGGTATTAATGCTCTGGCACTTCTAAACTCTTCCCTCTCCAAGAGCAATGCCAGCTCCGTAGACCACAGAAAACCTACAGGCAAGGAAATTCAGGTGCTGGCTGTTGGAAGGTGAGCAGGTATGCATTGACATGACAAGGGAATAGACGAGGCAAGACATTGATGGTGTCTATTATGGTGACTGACCAGAGAGACATCAGATTGTATGGCTTTACAGGACTCTGTCATCCAAAGGACCACCCTATCCCAACATCTTTCACTGAAAGTCAGTCAGACTTTGCTAGGAACTTCCAGTGACAGACAGACACTACTTTGAGAGGCAGTCATTCCCTTTATGAGAAACTCTTCCTTCTCTCTCCTTCCTCCAAAAAAGAGTTCTTCCTAATTAGAAACTTCCATAATTTCTGACGTCTCCAAGTATAGAAGAAAATAAACACACACACACACACACCCCTGCATACACACATACACACACAGACTCACACACAAATTTGTACGTGCATTGGTATATCATTTCCTTTAAAATATCTGATAAGAATTTACATTACCTAGCCTCCTCCTAAATCTCATCTCACACAAAACAGCCTTAGTTTTTTGGGGTCTGAAGTACTTTATTTTTCCCACCCCAGTTTACATCACAGCCCTGAAGCTGACGTCCTGCTGTTATCTTACAAGGTTTTAGTTTAAGTCTGTTGTTTGTTTGCAAAAGACCCTTGCCTTATATTTTTCTTTTGATGGAACTGAAGTGATACTAAAGTTTTTGTTTTTATCTGAAGTAAAATATTTTAAAGCATTTTGAAAATCAACATTTGGGGAACATTTGGGAGTCTGGAATTTCTATAGAAAAAGAGGACTAGTGAAAGTGACTGCCCTCGTGACAATAAGTTTACAACATTTACCAGTATCATGGCCCTAACACCTCTGAATATGTTGTGCCATTTTCTCCTTGTCACTGAATTCTCTGGAACATGAAAACAACTGAGGAAGAAATTTCCAGTTGACTTATAAGATCAAATTAAGAGAAAAACCAATTATTTCTATTCTAGTGTGCCATTGCATGTCTTTAGTTGGAAGACCATGTTCAATAGAATGATCACATCCTGGTAGTAATAGTTGGAAATAATATACAGCAACTTTTATAGAAGAACTCCTGAGTACTTTATAAACTATTGATATATAAAGGATTAATGTAAAATCTGATTGTGGATTAAAGGCCAAACTATCATTAATTTGCAAGTCTCAAATTGACCTTAATATATTAGTGTTTCTGACATTTATATCCTGATTAACTTCTTTATTCATTCCTTGAATCAATATTTATTTAGTGTCTATTCATTCTTAAAAGTCTGCCTTGTTCTCTTAAGCATGTGATATCACTTCTTGAAACCCACTGCATTCCCCTTATTCTGCTCTGTATTTTAGCCATTTCTGTGTGTCTCTTCCCCTTATGAGATAATATAGCCATTTCTGTTGTGTCTCTTCCCCTTATGAGATAATAAACACCCTTGTAACAGCAGCACTGACAGACTTATCTTTATAATCCTTAAATCTCTTAGCCTTAATGTATAGGTAGGAAGTACCCCATTGGCATTTGTTGAACTAAATTGAACTGAAAAGTGAAGTCAATATGGAAAAGTGTCCTGATTCATTTTCTCCAACTTCCATCAAAGACTAAGTATTTGGAAGTTGCATTCTTGAAGATTGGCTATGCCATAATTTGTTAACAAAACAGTTAAAAATTACAGTATTTGTACCTGACATTCATCTTATTAATATGCATAGGCCTGATTGCCTGATTATAGAACTTAATTATTTGACCAGCACCATGGATATTCCTAAACAACTCTCTGCTTCTTAAAAATCAAAAACAAAACAAACAAACAAAAACCCACACACAGGGAAAAAAAAGTAATGACAAGAATCAATTAGTCACTTCTCTTAAACACGTTATTTTGGTAAGGATAATCATCATTGAGAATGTATGATTGATCCTTCCTAACCTATTCTACAGAACTCTAAACAGACACTGGATCATTATTTTTAGTCTAGTTTCACCCTCTATTTCTTTTAAAAATATAAAATATGCAGATTCTCTGCCCCTACATTTTTCTGTCTTTAGGAAAGGCTGTAATTAATTTTGCAACCAAGTACTCACCCTGGGCATTGTTTTCCCATGACAACTAAGCCAACCACACTTGTGTGAAGACAGTGCCATTTTATATTCCTATCTTTCAACTCAAACTGTTTCTTTTCCTTATTTATATATTTTTTAAAAAGCAATTACATAGGAGATACAAGGTTTGGTCTGCACCCACAGGCAACTCATTCAAATTTATTCTTTACAGAAGATATTCTTCACTTCTGTTGAGACGATGAAAGCCATGTGAAACCACAACCATGACACTGTCAGTTTTACACAATCATTTAAAAATAAACAACACCCTATTTACAGGACACCACTTAATGGATTGTAAATCGAATTTTTTCACAAAGAAACTAAGGCAATGAGAACTTCACAGCGTTTGTGCAGTACATTTGGTTTTTTCCCAGCTAGGATCTGACTCAGCAGAGATACTGATGCCTCTACCATCACCAGCCAGGTAAATGAATCTCCAGATTCCTACTCCCCAAGCTCTCAGTTTCCAGAATGTTGATGCCTATGGAGCTCTGCAAGACCTTTTGTGGCACAAATTTTCTCCCTTTCAGTTGCTTGTGGTATTATAAGTCCTCTTTGAAAATGCATTGTATAAGCTTTAATTTATTATAGTTTTTTGCTAAACAATCTTGAATGGACAGTGAGTTCTTTATGGAGACACCCAGTGCAGAATTTTTACTGGTTCCACATCTTTTTTACATTTACAAGTATTTGCACTTAAAATGGATTTTTAAAATAAAATTGACACATTTTTGACTGTAGTCACAAAGAAATCACAAGCTGAGAGTGTTAAGAAATAAGAGGCAGGGTGGGGACAGGGGCTTAGAGAGAGTGCAAAAAGGCTTACATAGCCACACCAGAAAAACATATAGTGAATCAGCAAGAGATAAATAATGGATTGCTGAGTGGCAACAACCCCTGCTGAAGCCAAATAGCAGTAATCTGTAGTAGACTCCATAATAGAATATGCCATTTCCTGGCTGAGTACCATCAAGCATCCTCCTGATAATTATCTTTTGCACAAGCTAGACTGGAGATTCCCAGAAAATAAGATGGCTCCATCCTGCTCCAGCCACGTTAAATCACTCACGTCCAGATTGCCCAATATGCCACCTAATTCAGCTATTTCATAAACCGAGCTTTCTCCACAATCCCATCTATTTGTTGCTTGTCCTCATCTTCATGGTAAGATTCTCAAGGAAATTTCTATTTTAGATAAATTGTGGACTAGATAAATCTGGCAATATAAAACATGGAGAAAGGTTATGTAAAATATTATAAATGCGTAGCTGAACTTCCAAGAAAGTAAAGAAAATCTTCAGGGGCCAAGATGACAGGAAGCTGTGATGAAGGAAATTGCCAGATTGGGTAGGCTGATTGGGCATTTAATTCTTTCCCAAGAACAGAAGCTTTGTGTTCAGTAAAGTCAATACATAAAGCCAGACCAGTGAAGGGCAATAGCCCAATAAAAGGGTATAGCTGAAAAAATTCTGTGCCCTGTACAGAGTCAACTAAGTGTTTTCTGCCTTGGCCTAGGCTTAGTGTGGTGAGGAAAATATCTTCCTTGAGAATTTGTCATCACAGCCTTGTTCTTGAGGCAGATTGTATCTTGAATTTACATCATATACTGTGGTCTGGGAATCTAGAAGCTGAGAACTTATCATAAAAGTGGCCCCAGGCCAGTGATACCAACATTGCAGTATCTATTAGAAGCAAACAGAAAACATCTTTGAAGGATTATTTTAAGAGATATTGGCAGTGAATTTCCCAGGATTGTTAAAGGGCAATCAGCCCTCATAGTCAGGAAGTACAAAATATCCTAAACAATATGAACAGAAATTAAAAAGTAAAAATCTAAAGAACTTGTACTGAAACTGGAGAACATTAAAAATAGAAAGAAGTCGTGGGGTGGGGGGAGGGGGGAGGGACAGCATTAGGAGATATACCTAATGCTAAATGACGAGTTAATGGTTGCAGCAAAACAACATGGCACATGGATACATATGTAACAAACCTGCACATTGTGCACATGTACCCTAAAACCTAAAGTATAATAATAATAATAAAACATAAGATCAGCAGAAATTTTATTTCACCAATAGCCAGGTATACAAAACTCTTTTCCAGCACAATTCATATGTTCTGATCTTATTTATTTATTTATTTATTTTATTTTTTATTGTTGTGGGTAAATAGTAGTATATATATTTATGAGGTCCATGAGATGTTTTGATACAGGCATGCAATGAGTAATGATCACATTATGGAGAATGGGGTATCCACGTCCTCAAGCATTTATCCTTTGTGTTATAAACAATCCAATTACACCCTTTTAGTTATTTTTAAAATGTACAATTAAGTTATTATTGACTATAGTCACCCTGTTGTGCTATAAAATAGTATGTCTTATTCATTCTTTCTAGCTATTTTTTCTGTACCCATTAACCATTCCCACCTCCCTCCCACCCCCACTACCCTTCCCAGCCTCTGATAACCATTTTTCTACTCTCTATGTCCATCATATATTCTGATTTTAAAAGAGTTTTCCTACATTTCATACATAAGTCACTCAACTACACGGAATTATTTTTATGGGATAATAAAATCCTTAAAATAATTTAATTTTTGTCTTTGACAATGAACGTACCTGAAAATTGTGGCTTTCACTGTTATCACTGACGACACCAGTGAAGTTACAAAGCTGCTCATTAGTAACTGAAATTAGATTTTCTCTTGTTGAAGGAATTTTCAGTTTTTCAGAGAATGAGGGTTGTAATCTCTAATGCAAAAATAAAATTGAACTTTGAAAAGATCTCTAGTATTTTTTTTAAAAAAAGATGTTTGAGTTTCTAATTTCCTAAACATTTCTGAAAACATTCTCAGAAAATAAAAAGAATCCAACAGAGAGAAAAGCTTTTTGATGGTTTTTTTTTTCCTTTTGTAATTATAAGAAAACACTACTGCATTCATATACAGGTGATAATTCACTAAATATTTTCTGCTATTAGAGATGTCTATAAACAGAGATTGTGCCTTAGAAAAACCTTGCTTGCTACTCAGTCTACTCACAGATGATTATTCTTACCCTATGAAGACACCGAGCAGCCTATCTTCCATTTTTATAAATTATCAATAAGTGAAGTATGTCTAAATTCTTTGGATGAAAATCATTTTAAGTTTCCATGTTGATGTATTCTCATGAGAAATATATGTAAATGTTGGTTCATAGCACTGTCATTCTTTTTAAGGAGATTATAATAATTTTCTGAACGAGGTTGATAGAATGTGATTTAAATAAAAGTGGTACTTTTTACCACTTATTTTGAATATGGCTTATCAATTCTTCTAACTATAATGTGTGACTTTTATTTTTTAAAAAACTATCATTTTTCCATCATGATTCTACAAGGAATTATGCTAAAATAATAATTTTAAAATAATATTTCAGTGAACTAAAATTGATTTTCTCTTATTTGCTTATATCTTCACAGATTGTAAGTGTTGGAAAGCATGTTAAAGGCTACCATTATATCATTGCAAACTTGGTAAGAACTTCTTATTTTCTACTTTTCATAAGAATTGCTCAAGCACACAAGATTATTTTAACTGTGCCTTAAAACAATGCTTCAATAAATAGAGTACATTACTTACTAAGCTTTTAATAACACATGATATTTTATTGCAATGATCATTAAATTTCATAAGTAGAATTCAATATATTTTTATGCAGATTAGCTTGGTATCTGCTAAAGAGACCTTTAAAAGAAATGATAATGGTTACTTTGCTACGATACTACTTGTCAAATTAAATAATTTTCTCCGTCTAAATGATAAATGCTACTTTATAGATAAAGACAGCCAATATTTGGATATTACAATAATGATCTAAACTAATAGCTTATGTCCTCTAATTTTAAGAATAACTATATAATGGCTATATAAGAAAATATTTTAAATAGGAGTAATCCAAATTTTAAAAAATTATGTCAACTTTTCACATATCATATAGAAATGGCTAACAAACAAGATACACACATTTTTATGAAATTCTTAAAGGTCTGAGAGAAATCCTTTTAGATATCTTGGCAAGGCTCATTGAATATGTCTTGTTAACCATGTGGTGCAGGGGGTAGATTGTGTATGCAGCGGCCCAGCCTCTCTTGCTTTATTATAGAGTACCATTTGCCCTAAGGGCCTGATTCCCAAAGTGATTTATACTGGAGAAGTTAAGGATGTTTTCTCCTTTTTCTACTTTTATGACACTTTTTTTTATGACTATCTTGCACTTGAAACAGGAAAGAAACTAAAGGATGCAAAAGAGGTTCAGATCTACCCATTTTTTCCGTATGGCAAGTGGACTGTCACACTTTGAGACAGGAATTTTCCGTCTTTAGTGAACTGGGTTTGGTTGTGGATCTGAGATATTAAAATACAGCAAAATACTGTGAACCATTATTATATTGTGTTTCTTAGATAAAGTATAATCTTGCGACTTAATGGATTATCATGAAAATACTGAGAAATTTTGACTTGTCTTTTTCATTGCTTTTAGTAGGCTGTTTTAGTAGAGTGTTTCACTATTTTTTATAAAAATATAAAATTTAAGACAAATATATTCTGGTATTAATTACTGTAAGAGAAAAAAACTTAGGATTATGAGATAACTAAGTACAGTGAAATTGTACAATGAGACTCTAATGACTTTTATAGCAAATAGGAGGTTTTGTCATCTATTCTTACAAACAATAGAATTGAGGGGAAAAAAAATCAATGTGTTATATGTAGATTATCATTCCAGAAATGAGTTGCTGAGATTGGCAATTAAAATAAATAAATCAATACAAGATGGAATGAATTAATATTTGTAATACTCCAAAGGATATCGTAAACAGCCCTAGGAGATAGCAGTGTATTTAAGTTATCTAGAGTTGCAGTATATGAAGTAGAAAACCATTTTTGTTTGCAGTAGGGACTAGAACCATCACTTTCACTAAAAATTCAGCAAGTTTTATTATATGTGGTTCATATCTTTGTAACACATAATTAGATCAGTGGCTGCCACGGACATACATTATAATATAGTGTATTAATATGGATTCTATTTACTTATTCATTTATCCCTAAAGGACTATTACTTATAACACTAGAGTAGTTTTTATTTTATTGAGCCAATCAACAACTATTTTTGGGAGCTATGTGCATAAGATTCTCAAATGTGAAGTCAATTCAGAATCCAAATGAGTAATTACATCAACATCATACTTAAGGTTGAAAGACTGAATGATTTTCCCTTAAAATCCAGAACAAGATAAGAGTGTCCCCTCTCACCACTTCTATTGAACTTTGTACTGAAGGTTCTATTACAGGTATTTAGGTAAAATCAATAAAAGGCATCCAGATTGAAAAGGAAGAGGATTATATGTATATACAAATACTAAGGAATCAAAAAATATTTGCAGAACTAATAAGTTCCGCAGGGTTGCAGAATGCAAGGTGAATATACAACAGTTTATTGTATGTCTATATACTAGCAATAATATTCTAAAAATTAAACCAAGAAAATATTTCATTGATAATTTACAATTACAATTTAGAATTAATGGAGAACTGCTATACTTAAACCAGCTCATCAAGGGTGATTTAACAGTATTAGTAAAAAACTGATGTCTACAATAACAATTCTTACTTGTGATTGGATGGTTACAAATATTCCAGAATATTTAAAATATTCTGTAGTCACAATGTCGAATATAAAAGCAGAAGGTATGAAGTCCAATCCATATTTACCAAAAAGAGAACAATGAAATTTAGCAGACATCAATATGTGATGCATGAAATTGGGTCATGAATTTACAGACATGCATTTTTGTAAAAGTCAAGGACCTCCCTTATTTAAACAAGGTTAATTAACTCCCTGGAGAAACTGAGTTTAAATATAGGTGTTCTTTAGAGTCTTTAAAAACGATAATCTTTTAAACCAAGAAACAAAGTAAGGAATGTCACCGAAATATTGGCTTCATAATGGTCTTTAAATTTTTTGGCTGAAATACAGAAGGCAGATTTCATGTAATTAAACAAAATTAATAGGCAATTTCTTTGTGAAAAAGGATGCAAATAAGTTGTGAATGCTCTCTGGTATTATTTTAAATTGTCTTGTCATTATCTGTAAGTTGAACTTTTCTTCTTCAATTAACAACCATTCAATCTCCTTCATCATTCTATCCTGATAAAACGAGAATACATTGATGTATTCTATGCCCCTCTGATCTTAGCTTTTGGAGCTATTGCAGTGTGCTGGCATCTCACCTCCAACCAGGCCAAAAGAAGTAGAAATCCTTTCCCTTAATACTCAAGCCTGAACCTGCAGAAGGTCCAAGAGGGGCCACAGGGAGCTAACATCATCTGAACAGTATGAGCTATGCCTGATATATAATTGAATGGGCATGCCTCTCCCTGATTCTTGAAATTTCTCTGTGATTATGTCTGCCACTATATTTAACAATTGCATATTAAGTGTGAGTAAAACTTGTTAGAAATGAAAGATTGCTGCGATTCTTTTTTCTTTTCTATGTCCTATATGGGATTTGTATGTAGGTGCATGTATGTTTTATTAAACCCATCATCTAGAGGTCCTGTTGAAAGCATATGATATCACAATAGATTAAGCTCTGTTCCAAAAATTTCCCAGAGAAGTAGAGGCAGGAAAACCTTATCTGTCAGTTGGTTTATCCTAGTCTGTTTCTTAGAGATTCAAGTAAGAAAATTGCTTCCCTAATTTGCCCCTAGACTTTCTCTTTCCTAGTTCTTCTTTCATTTAGCTGTCAGTTATTTTTTAAAGACAAGTATGATGATATCGTTTGCTTAAATTTTTTATTGGCCCCAGGCTGCAAATACAGTAAAAGACATCAGATTTTTCATGACCTGATTCCCCATGGGTTTTCCAGACTTACTTGCTAATACGTCTCTCACTTCTCCTCAGAGTTTGGATGTCTCTCCAAATGACATATTGTCACAACTCTGAGTCATTGCCCCAGTTTTTACCACCATCTTCCAGAGTAAGCATTGAAAACCTAAGCACTGCTCTACTTAAATATTTTAGGAAAAAAGGATTTGCACTCTTGAACTTAATGCACAAAGCCCTTTAAGATTTTATCCCTACTTGACCCCACAGTTTTTCCCACTCCACCCCACAACTATCCCTTCTTCAGACCAAACTAATTCCCAGACACCTAATGCTGCTTTCCTCTTCCCAGTTTTGTTTAGGCTGTTATCTCTATCAGGAGGTGTTTACCACCCAATCCTAGTCAGTGGTTACAGTCACTTCTAGAAAGCTATCCCTAAATATCCACTTTGATAGTCCCTCCTCTGGGTTCTCAAACTACCCTATGTACTCATAGTATAAAACTTCTTCTTGTTTTTTCATTTATCAAATTATTATTTTATACCCCCTCTGTAACAGGTACTGTCCAACATCCCACAGCACAACTGCAAATAAAACACTGCAAGCTCACTGAAGGCAGGAACAATGCCCCTTTTTTTAACCTTATAAAAGAGTCCTTATCCCTGTTCTTCATCTGTTGAACTTCTGCTTATCCTCTAGCACCCAGCTTATGCTATTGTAATTGTTTTTGTTATTATAATTGCTTTAATTTGGCCTTAAAAAAGATTTTTAATAGATAGAAAAATGAGGTTCAGTGTAATTTACCCAAGATCTCGCAGATCTGAATTCCCAAAGAAAAGTTTGAAGCTCTGGCCTGTCTGATTGCAAAGAATAAATACACAAATAAATAAATAACTTAGGGAATAATGCCACCAAGTGACCATTTACTTAAGCATCTACCACAACACCCATCAGGGGGACCTAATATTAAACACATTGCTCTTTATTGATATTCACTCCTCTAGCAGTCAAATAATTTAAATATGGCCACCAATAGCAACAAGGAACAGTTGACATTTGTCCCATTAGCAAGACAAATTCTTAGAATCTTGTTCTCATTTAGATTTTTTATTTTAAAAAGTATTATTTAATTTATATCTAGGAGAACACCTGGCTCAATCATTAAAAAGATATAAAATTACAAAATGTTCTGGATATATAATTAAAGACGAACTGAACCTATTTCTTACCTATCATCCACCATCTCATACACATACACCACTCATGCCTCATTCAGAACATAAAGGAAATTAAACATTAGGATACAGAGAGCAAAGTGACTTGTTTACATTTAGGTATTTGGTTAGTTTCAGAATGGAGAGTAGACATGCTTCCCAAAATTTGCAGTCTAGCACATTTTTATTGAAGTGCAGTGACCCTAGTTAAGATTCCATCAACTTGGCAACATTGTTTTACTTTTGTGCTTCCTGTTTACCTTTTCTGCACTGAGCATGTCTGACTCTACCATCTATCTACATGCACATGAAAAGTACATACTTTAAGTCAATTTCTTAACTAATTTTTACAACATGGTAAGCGAGCAATTCCCCCATTTTATTTGACGTTCCTTCCATTAATTACACCAGAGCTATCTCAATATGATTTAGTCAACCTATGAAACAAATGCAAAATCCAGCAGAAATGTTACCTGAATTAAGTAGAACTTAAAGAATGAGCATTTATTAAACAGTGATAAGATGATAAACCTGTAAATTTACATAAATAGTCATCAGGATATCTGATACCTATAATTATAAACATTTTATTTTCCCTCAAAAGATGCATGAACTACAAATAGAAATTAAAGAAAAACCAAGTTGGACGTTAATCTAGAGAGGGGTAATTAACCCTTGTGAAATTCAAGCAAAGTAGTGGCCCATTTTAACAAGTAGAAAGCCTTTCCCTTGATCTCCCCCTGCCCTCAGAGACATTATTTACTTAAGTCACTCAACCACTGATTTCCTCCTGACTGTGGAGTGAATA
The DNA here is from genome assembly GCF_028878055.3 of Symphalangus syndactylus. NCBI lineage: Eukaryota > Metazoa > Chordata > Mammalia > Primates > Hylobatidae > Symphalangus > Symphalangus syndactylus. The sequence continues at coordinate 122,720,736 of NC_072425.2, forward strand.
ATTTTGTTACACTGTTGCCCAGGAACTCTCAGTTCCACTGTATTCTTTGGATAAAAACTGAAATCAAAATGGCCACCAAAATAAATGTTTCTGAGAAAACTGCTTCACGGTCTAGATCCTATCAATTTTCTATATGAAATTGTAAGAAAATATATGAAAGAAATATATGAAAGAAAATATATGTAAGAAAATATGTATGAAAACATATGAAAAATATTGCCTGTACTCAAAACAGACATAGCTGAAATTAACTGAGCCACCCACCATTCATTCAAATCATAACTGAAAGTGGTTTATAATCAGACATGGCAATTTTTCCCTTTACTTTCAGCATAAGAACAGGATGGACTCGAGAAATGTGAACTATTATTTATCAGCTAGACTTTACATCAGATGATTTTTCTGAAGGCTGCAGCTTTGCCTCTTTATGCTGCAGCTGTGGATAACGCTATGAAAGAAGGTTTGGCAGACCTTCTATCTCAGCCATGGTTGAAAGAAAATAATAATGTCATCAATTAGCAACTAATGCAATAGTTGAATTACTGTGGCTTTTAGAAAACATTGGAATCATTTGCCTGCCTGTGGGTCTGCCCTATGCTCTGACAGAAGCAAACAAATGTTCAACTGACATTTTACTAGCTGGAGATTGATGGACAGTGTTTTTCCCATTTCAGAAACATAGGTTTACTTTCTGGTGTCTAGTTTCTTTATCGACAAAATGAGAATGTTACTGATGAGCTCTCAAATTAGTTGGGCATATAATAGGCATGAAAAAATATTTGTTGAGTGAATTAATTGATAATAGTGATCATTTATTGAATTCAAACCAGATGTGCTAGATACCATAGCATTCTCATTCTCATTTTGAATGTGGAAGGTATAAGGTTAGAAAGTAACAGATGTGGAATTCAAAGTGTGGCCTTTTCGAGGGGATACAGTATAAAACTGCCTTTCCTATAGATACTATGATAATTAATAAAATTTAAAACACCTCTGTGTAAGAATAAGCAGGAGTATAAGGTGAAAAAGACAAATTCAAGAGGTGGTTTGTATGGCTGGAATCTTAGCTCTACCATACATTTGCTGGATGGCTTTGAACAGTTTTTTTTCACCCCCTCTGAGTCTGTTTTCATATCTTTAGGATAAGGCTAATAATAGGATCTATCTCATAACCTTGTTATGAAAACTAAACTAGATCAGTAATTTGTGTAATGTGCTTAGCACAATGCCTGGCATATAATAAGCTCAGCATATAATAGCTGTTAGCTCGTATACCTGGGCCTCTTTGACAGCAGTTTTGTTCAGTTGCCAGTAGACTGATACATTTTTTCTTAGATGGCCAAACAGCAACGCACATATGTTGGTTAGGAAGACAATCTACTTCACTATAAAAGAAAGAGGATGAGGATGAGGAGGAGGAGGAGGAAGGGAGGGAGGGAAGAGGGAAGGAAATAAACAAATAATCTGAAGATTCCAAAACCATAGCCAAAGTGCATTCAGAAGGACAAGCAACTCCAAGTCCTCATTACTTCTTACTCTAACTGCAGGATTATTGCCACACATTTTATTCCCAACAAAAAATAGACAAAACACTCTCCTTCATTCCCTCAGCAACTTGAAGCATATTCATATTTGCAAAAGAACCTTTACTAAATACTAATAGAAAACAAAAAGAAAGCAACTACAAAAGCTACAAGCTCATGCGTGTGTGTGTGTGTGTGTGATTTACTTTTCTCTGAGCTAATACCTATGGCTTTATTAATTCACTTCCTTAATAGGCTTTTTGCTCTCTTCTTGCTATTGTCTGTTTTACATTTTTTACTGAGTGTGGATTTTTATAAGGTGCCTAAAATAGTGGCAATAAAAGGGAGCCAGGTATAAAACAAAGATGATAAATGGGTAGATATATAGATGGAAGATAGATAAAAGACAGATAATTGGTAGATAGGTGATAGATAATAGATACATGATAGATAATGGACAGATATAGATACATACATACATACATGGATAGATAAATAATAGAAAATGTGTACACAATAGATATGATAGATGAGAGGGAGGGATGGAGGGAGGGAGGGAGAAAGAGAGAGAGAAAATAAATGTCCAGAATTTTTGAATCCTTGATTACTACCTCTAGGCAAGAAGGGATAGCATCCTTACTTCTCAGCTTCTTCGCTCCATCTGGTGGACACCATCTTTTTTCCTACCACACAGGAGTCCATGAATGGCCTATCTTGCTCTCTTCTCTTGGACTACCATTTCTCGGGGCACTTAGACTGATTCTATGACTTTGCTATTGTGAATACTGCTGCAATAAACATATGAGTGCTGGTGTCTTTTTGACAAAATGATTTACTTCCCTTTGGGTATATACCCAGTGGTGGCATTGCTAGGCCAAATGGTAGTTCTATTTTTAGTTCTTTGAGAAATCTCCATACTGTTTTCCATAGGGGTTGGACTAATTCACATTCTCAACAACAGTTGCAGTTTTTATTTTTTCCCATTTCTCCACATCCTCACCAACATCGGCTATTTTTTGAGTTTTAAATAATAGCCATTCTGAGTGGTGTGAGATGGCATCTCATTGTGGTTTTAATTTTTTCTCTGATGATTAGTGATGATGAACATTTTTTCACATGTTTGCTGGCTGTTTGTATGTTGTCTTTTGGGAAGTATCTGTTCATGTCCTTTGCTGTTTTTTAAATGGGGTTATTTGGTTTTTATTTGTTGATTTAAGTTCCTTATAGATTCTAGATATTAGTACTTTGTCAGATGCATAGTTTGCAAATATTTTCTCTCATTCTGTAGGTTGGCTATTTACTCTGTTGATTGTTTCTTTTGCTGTGCAGAAGCTCTTTAGTTTAATTAAGTCCCATGAGTCTATTTTTGTTTTTGTTTCATTTGCTTTTGAGGTCTTAGTTATAAATTCTTTGTCTAGGCCAATATCCAGAAGAGTTTTTCTTAAGTTTTCTTGTAGGATTTTTGTATTTTCATGTCTTATGTAGTCTTTAATCTATCTTAATTTTTGTATATGGTGAAAGGTAGGAGTCCAGTCTTCTGCATAGGGCCAGCCAGTTTCCCCAATATTATTTATTGAATGGAGTATCCTTTCCCCTTGTTTATTTTTGTTGACATTGTCAAAGATCAGTTGGTTGTAGGTATGTGACTTTATTTCTGGTTTCATTATTGTGTTCCACTGATCTATGTGTCTATTTTTGTACCAAAACCATGCTGTTATGGTTACTATAGCCTTGTAGTATAGTCTTAAGTCAGAAAATGTGATGCCTCTGGCTTTGTTCATTTTGCTTAAGTGGCTTTGGGTATTCAAGCTTTTTATTAGTTCCATATGAATATTAGAATTGTTCTTTCTAGTTCTGCAAGAAATAATGTTGGTAATTTGATAGGAATTGCATTGAATCTGTAGATTGTTTTGGGCAATGTAATCATTTTAATGGCATTTATTCTTCCTATCCATGAGCATGGGATATTTTTCCATTTTTATGTGTCATCTATGATTTATTTCATCAGTGTTTGGTAGTTTTCCTTGTAGAGGTCTCTAACCTTCTTGGTTAAATGCATTCCTGGATATTTTGTGTGTGTGTGTGTGTGTGTGTGTGTGTGGCAATTTTAAATAAGATTGAGTTCTTGATTTGGTTCTCAGCTTCAGTGTTGTTGGCTATAGAAATGCAACTGATTTGGGGGCATTGATTTTGTATCTTGAAACTTTACTGCAATTGTTTATCAGACATAGTAGTCTTCTGGAGGAGTCTTTAGGATTTTCTAGGTATAGGATGATGTCATTAGTGAACAGAGATAATTTGACTTCCTCTTTTTCCTATTCGAATGACTTTTTTTTCTCTTTTCTGATTGTTCTGGCTAGGATTGGAGGTACTATGTTAAATACGAGTGGTGAGAGTGGACATCCTTGTCTTGTTCCAGGTATTAGGAATAATGCTTCAAGCTTTTGCCCAGTCAGTATGATGTTTGCTGTGGGTTTGTCATAGATGGCTTCAATTAGTTTGAGATATGTTCTTTTGATGCCTAGTTTGTTGAGGATTTTTATTATGAAAGTGTGTTGCATTTTATCAAATGCTTTTTACTGTATCTTTTGGGAGGATTCTATGGTTTTTGTTTTTAATTCTGTTTATTTGGTGAATCACATTTATTGCTTTGCATATGTTAAACCATCCTTGCATCCCTGGAATGAAACCTACTTGATCACAGTGACCTATCTTTTTGATGTGCTGCTGGGTTTGGGGTGCTGGTATTTTGCTGAGGATTTTTATGTCTGTGTTCATCAGGGATGTTGGCTTGTAGTTTTCGTTTTTGTTGTGTCCTTGCCAAATACTGGTTTCAGTATGACACTAGTTTCATAGAATGAGTTAGTGAGAAACAGGAGACTTTTTGATGCAATCATATTTATCTCCTGTATCCGCCTATATACTTCATAAAAGGCAATCAGAGGCATTCAAGAAATACTTGATTTGAACTGAAATAAAAGCATATCTTTGTCTCATGTATTGGATTTTGAATTACAGAATTTTACAGCTAAATAGACATAATTAGATTTTCCACATCTTTTATTATCATTTTCCACATTTTTAGCCATTGCTTTATTAAAAATCTTTTAATTCGTATAGGTTATTAATTTATGTTACTATTGAAGAGCTGCCATGTATAATAAACTAAAATTAACAATATTTCGTATCAATTTTTATAGGGATTCAAGGATATTTCTCTTGAGAGGTTTATACATGGTGGAGCCAATGTTACTGGATTCCAGTTGGTGGATTTTAATACACCTATGGTAATGAAACTAATGGATCGCTGGAAGAAACTAGATCAGAGAGAGTATCCAGGATCTGAGACTCCTCCAAAGGTATTTGTTTATTTTTATCTACTGTATTACTGATAGTTTCAAAATTTAAGATGAAAACTTTACTATACAGTTTTTCCATTAACATTTTGCCAAACATAGTATGGCATGGGAAGAAAGCATTTTGTCCTTATAACTGCCTTGCACATGCTCTTAAAAATTTCTAAATTTCTGTATTTAAGAGTAGAGTTGCTAGACATTAGCTCAAGCAGTTTACTATAATTATTACAGTACTATACATATGAATTTCCTTTCAGAATTATATGTTTTTTAATTGTTAACTAAATACTTCAAATGTGAAAGAGCATCTGTAACTTTTCTCCCACACAGAAATCTTCATGAAGTGATTTAAAATGAGTAGGCAAATTAGGAAATTAGCAGAAATGTAAAATATACAAGCTTCTGCAAAAGTTCTGTTTCAAATTAACAGTGAAAAATCAGGTTTTTTTCATTGTTTTCTGACAGATATTGTGAATGTATGCTATTAATATTTGCTCAGAAAAAGCTGGTAAATTTCTGATCATAAGCATATTTGATCAAACTAAACAGATAGATGACTTTCTTAGACCTCATGTTAAATTATGGCATAATGTTTCTGAAACTCCAACTTAGTAGTTTGAGCCCCTACCTAATAAGGCACCATCATCATCATTTGCTAATCTATTACTTACAGTGTATTCCAGTAAAAAGTTTTATATATAATTTGGAAATTCAAGCCTAGAAAAAACAAGATCTAAGGCTAGAGAGTCTCAGCTCTGCTTCTATTTTCTAATTATAATGTTTCATACTGGCTATGTCTATTTCTTCTCTGAAATACTGGAGTTTGGCCAGCTCAGCATACCATCTTCACTGCCTTATAAAATCACAGAATTTCAAAACAGAACATTAAATGGATGTCCACTATGTGTCAAGCACTGTTGTCCAATCCTTTGATTTTACAGATAAATACATGCAAATTATTAAATGGATTTGTTAGTTGGCTGTCCTGGAGTCAGGGACAAGGTTTATGGAATACATAGGATATAATTATTTTAATGTCTCCTATTTGATTATATCCAACTAGACTTGTCTATGCTATAGCTTTGGCCTCTTTGTTATATAATCCTCTCATCATTCACAACTCTTGGCATGATGCTAGGCATTCAGTAGCCATTTAATAAATAAATGCAGTACAATTCGTTCTTATTATTCACAGCAGTTATGCTCTATAAAGTCTCTTTAAATACTGAATAAGTAAATATAGAACCATTGCTCCAGGGGAAATATAGTGTTAAGTTCTGCTAGCCTCTGGCTACAAACTTTTTGTCAACTATTCAGTACATAACCTTGTTTTATGGGTGCTTCTGTTTAAAGATACCTTATTTAATGTATTGTTGGTTCATGGATATTGAACAACAGCACCATGGTTCATGCCCAAATGAAGCTTATTTAACATGCACATTTTCTCCATAAGGCACATCACAGCCTTCTTGCACTTGGGAACACTAAACAGCACGTTAACACTATGCTTTGGGCCATGTTAAACAGTGAAATCATCAGCAAAAAGTATAAAACTGCAGAAAACATGGCACTAAATAGAACACAAAAAGGACACTTGTTTACAGTATGAGAGCAGAAACAAGGAAACAGTGTTTCCTTGTTCAGCCACAGCTGGGACCTTGTGTGTTGGGTTACTCAAATTTTTCACCACTCTGTACAGTTCCACAAATAACCACAAAAGTGCCACAAGTATCAATTTAAGAGTCACAAATAAATATTAGCGAGGAGGAAAATTTGAAAATTTAGAATCCACAAAAAATGAGGATTGATTATAATTAATTAAAGTGTACTCTAAGTGTTTAATTTTTCAACCAAGATTAAAAGCATGACTTCTGATCATGTGACTTCCCTGCTTTAAAAAAATCTCCTGGAATCAAGGTTTTCCATTCTATGGCCAATCAGGCCTTTCCAAGTGCGTGACCCTCTGCCTCCTTTCTGATGCTCCAGTCAGTGTGAGCTGCCCTGCATTGCCCCACCCTTTATCACTCCCTGTTCACATGCTTCTACCTCAAAAGTCCTCCACCATCATGTCTACCTGTCGAAATCCAACCATCTTCCAAGGCTTTATCTCAAATTCCACTTTCTCTATGAAATCTTTTCTTTTTTTCAGGTTGACTTATTTATTTTTTTGAGACAGAGTCTCACTCCGTCACCCAGGCTGGAGTGCAGTGTCGCGATCTCACCCCTCACTGCAACTTCCGCCTCCTGCGTTCAAGCGATTCTCATGCCTCAGCCTCCTGAGCAGCTGGAAATTACAGGCCTGCGCCACCACACCTGGCTAATTTTTGTATTTTTAGTATAGACGGGATTTCGCCATGATGGCCAGGCTGGTCTTGAGCTCCTGGCCTCAAGTGATCCGTCCCAAAGTGCTGGCTTTACAGGCGTGAGCCACTGCGCCTGACCCAGATCTGGTATTTGATACCACAACAGGGTGATTACAATCAACAATAATTCACTGTACATTTAAAAAGAACTAAAAGTATATATATATATTTTTTTGTAAATGTGATTCCTTTCCCTCTTGTAATCTCCATAGTATTTGATTGGGCAATTCTCATCAGGGATTTAATATAATGATTTGCACGCTTACTGTTTCACTCCTATAAACTCTCTGGGGCAGTAACCATCAAATACTCATCTTTGTAGTCTTCATGATTCCTAGCTAGAGTCTGGTACATTTTTCAAAGAGCTCTCAGATATGATATGAAATTTCATCCTCATAATAACCACAATAGAGAGTCACTATTATCTTGTTTCATTTCATTTTGCTCTGTTTTATACTCCATAACCAAAAAATGTGCTTCACACTCCCATAAACCTATGTCCCAGAATTAAAATTCATCCTAGTTCTTTCTTCTCTAACTAAGCCCATACTTTTTCTACCGCACTATGATTCTGCCCAATTCTGTCTTGTTGTCTATAAATCTTAGTAAATAGAAATCATTTCATTATTCTAATCACTTATCAGAGCAGTAAATAACTATAGGGCACTATTTACCCTGCCTAAAAATGAAATGATTAGTAAGAATTTTCTAGGTGTCACCTAGAACTTGTCAGCCCGTAACTGTGGATCCCTGGATTATAGCACAATAAGACATATAGAAAAGAATTACATCTTTTGAAAAGGTAAAACTGATTTAAACTACTGCTTCTTTCCATCTATCAGCTCTATGACCTCTCAAATCCCAGGTCTTTGCCACTCTGGCTAAATGTCTCCTTTGCTCTGCACCACTCTGTGTGATACCTGCTCTTTTTTCTGGTTCACATATTTCATAAAAATAAATGGACTTTTTAAAACACAGTAAGTGCGTTTGCTTTTTGGTGCCATCCCTTCTCAGCTTCTTTCTTCCTGTTGAAAAAGTGGCAATATTTTTCTTTTTTTCCTCCTTTCGTCCTCAAGTACTAGCATTGCATTTTTCTCTTGCCCTTCATGACTTAAGCAAGATTCATTTTATTTCTCATTTTTATTTTCTTGCCTTACCAAAAAAAGATGATTTGATGACTTTCTCTACTCAAAGATGTGTTGGGTCAGGCAGAGGAGGAGCACATTCATTTTTGGTGTAGACCTTGCTTAAACACCTTAATTTTTCTTAGCTACCCCATCCCAATCAATTGTGAAGGGCACGTCTATCCAGAAGCTTGTTTTATCATGTCCTGGAGGAATATATAGGAAAGCTCTTAATTTACATGGTTCTTTTAGATCCTTCTAATACAAGAGTTATATCCTATAGTATTGAACAGTTCTTTGTTAGAATTAATGCTCTTATTTTATCCGTGTTTTAGTTTTTCTCTTCCCTGTAATGGTGGCTGCTATGTCTCATGGCCGTGTTGCCTAAGTTTACTTTCTTTTCTTTTTTCTTTTTTTTTTTCTGAGACAGGGTCTTTCTCTGTCACCCAGGCTGGAGTGCAGTGGCACAATCATTGCTCACTGTACCCTTGACCTCCTGGGCTCAAGCAATCCTCCTCCCACCTCAGCCTTCCAAGTAGCTGGAACTACAGGTGCACACAACCACGCCTGGCTAATGTTTTGCAGTTTTTGTAGGGATAGCGTGTGGCCATGTTGCCCAGGCTGCTCTTGAACTCGTAGACTCAAGTGATCCACCCACTTCAACTTTCCAAACTGCTAGGATTACAGGTGTGAGCCACCATGCCCGGCTCTAAGTTTACTTTCTACAATTGGAATTTCAAATGATTTTTCTTCATTTAAAAGCACAAAATCAAGGAGATCATCCTCCACTTTCTACAGCACAAACCTACTGCTCATACAGGCATAGAAGGTGTTAATTATAAGGAACTGACCATATGGAATTTCTAAAGAAGACAATGTAGTTTTTGTCATGATTAGTAGTTAGTAGTTGATACTATTTAGCACAGTGACTAGTACATACACATTTGCTGAATAAGTAGATCCGTCATGCTTCAAGAAAATTGTGCCCCATTTCCATGTGTTCAGGAATTTTCTAATAAATCTCTACCAAAAGCGATCCCATGTTGATTTATTTTTATATTTAGAAAACTACATTTTTATCTCAATCTTTCCTCACTTTTTCTCCTAACCTTAATAATATTTTCTCAGAGGTTGGGGGAGCTCACTCTTTTCTCAAAGAGAAGCAGATGGTCTATCCTTCACATCTCCACTTGGATCCTAGGTTATATTGGAAACTTTGATCCTAGGTTAACGAAATGACTTTGCCTTCCTGTGCACCTGCATTGGATGTGGTGTGGCAATATCCATTCCTATTTAGCATAGTCACTGATGCATACACATTTGTTGGATAAGTAGATATTATTTCTGGCATCATATTTCTGAATAACAATAAAAAATTCTACTCATTCTTCTGGGAGACTGAACAAAGATATATACTTCAAGTCCATGAACTTATATTAAATCTCAGGGAACCTTGCTAGGCCTTTTGGAGCAGCAAAAGATTAAGAGGCCCAGCCCTCCTGGGGTTCAACCACAGAAACCGACTACAAGGCAGATTACAAAGTTGCATTAGCCTTTGATACGTTAGCTGTTTGTACTGGGACACAACAGAAAGGCCTTGCCTAAGGGTCTTTCTTCCCCCAACTGATGGAAAACTGTTTTATTAGAATTTCTATTTTTTAGAATGGTTTTTCTCCTTAAGTCAGGATGATAAGATTTGGTATACAGGCTTTATATTAAAGCAAGAATAGAAATTTCTGAAGCCAGAGTCAATTAATTATCAGTAGTTTAACCATCCTTCAGACAGAATGGTGCTTTATGTCATAAACTTACAAAAACCCCAGACCATTTCTGGCACTCGATAAGATTTTAACATTTACCATTATATTCATTTTCATTTGGTTAGTACACCTCTGCTCTGACTTATGATGGAGTCCTTGTGATGGCTGAAACTTTCCGAAGTCTTAGGAGGCAGAAAATTGATATCTCAAGGAGAGGAAATGCTGGGGATTGTCTGGCAAATCCTGCTGCTCCATGGGGCCAGGGAATTGACATGGAGAGGACACTCAAACAGGTAACTCACAATTTTATTTAAGTTCAATTCATTTCATGGTCTTGTTTTAATTGAATGTTCAAAAAACAGACTAATTTATCCAAGCACAAACACATATTACAATTGCTACTTAAATATATCAAGCTATCATTTTTGGGACATTTCTAGATAAAATACAAGGTAAAATCTTGCTGTTTACATTTTATGTGGATGCATAATCGGGATAAGCTAGGTTATGTTGCAGTAATAAAAAACCCAAATCACAGTGACTTAAAACAACAAAGGAGCTTTTCTTACTTAGACACACGCTAGATTAGCAGGGGCACTGGGCTAATTGTAATCACTCAAGGATGTAGGCGGGCAGAGCAGTTACCATCTTGAATTCTGCAAAGGGAAATGGATAGTTGGGGGCAGGTTTCAAATTGGCAATTAAATTCTGTGGCTTAATAATATTACCTGTCCTGCCTATTTACAACTCATATGTCAGAAAGAGTCTCATGGGCCTAGCTAACCACAAGGGGTTCAGAAAGTATAAGCCCACTTGGGTCCTGGAATATTCCAGAACCAGAAATAATGACTACCTCTGGAGATCTTTCAATTGCTTTGTAACTTTGGATTAAGTAGTCAGTTTATTTTAGTCTTTTATAATTATACTAACACTATTTGTTCAAATAATTAAGGTAATATATACATATTTAATGTTTATTTGTTCAAATAATTAAGGTAATATATACATATTTAATGTTACATTTTAAATGTTCTGAAATGTCACAGGTTCAAAACATAAGCAAAAGCAAATTAAAAGGAAATTTGGAATAAAATATATTTCAATATTTTCAAAAATGTCCTTATATGTTTTTGCTTCTTATATCTTAATTTTAATATTAGCAAGGTGAGAATATGATCTGGCATAAGTATCAGGGTTATTTAATCCATTTTGTGGATTTATAGATAAAACTGAAAAGTAACCATAAAAAATTGTCATTCCTATAAAAATACTTTATAATTGAGGGAGAATTCTTCGAGTAAAAATGGAAACTTTATAATAGTAAAAACAAAATATATTCCTCTTCCAGGGGTATAGCAAAATTGCTTATATATCCCTTTGATATTCCTATTTCAGATTCTATCCCAATAGCTCAAATACCTACTGGCATTTCAGTTAGTTGGTTATAGTTTATAGTTCTACTTTTTTAAGTAGTTATAAGCCCAGCAGATGAAGTTAAAATTCCTATAAGTGAAATTGCAAGTGAACACATGTAGTTTTCTTTTTCACTTAGGTTCGAATTCAAGGGCTGACAGGGAATGTTCAGTTTGACCACTATGGACGTAGAGTCAATTACACAATGGATGTGTTTGAGCTGAAAAGCACAGGACCTAGAAAGGTGAGCCACAATCAAACTGAAAAACAGAATTTTCTGTTTACTTAGTTTCTATGTAACATTTTAAAGGCGTACAGAACACGGCTGAACATTTCCTTTTTTTGTGAGTACTTACAAATTCTTTAGTACTTTATAATCAATGCTGAGATAAATGTGTGTGTCATGTAACTGATATTTGGTAGTGTGCCCAAGCTGAAACAAACTAATTTATACACTGTTTATATCCCTTATCCAAAATGGATGCAATATTTTGGGTGGGGTTAGCAAAAAGAATCCCACAAAACAAAATTTGCTCTGCAGAACAGAACACAAAGCAGTAAAGAGACATAAGCACCTCAAGGTAGTCATTTATGAAATTATTAGAGCAAGTACAAAAAAACTACTTCTAATGGGTGAACATATTTAGAATAGGCTGGGTGTTCTTGAAGTAATCAACTAGATAAATTTCAATGAGCAAAAGAGAAGATGGATGGTAAGATTATTATTAGGCTGAGAGGGAGAGAGGAGAGAAACATCTAAGTTGTTCAGTAAGCTGCTGGTGCTAGGTTCCTGGATTTGGGAAGACAATTCTGCTAGTGGTAAGATGTGAATAGGTATAGGAGCGGTCTTCCCAGCATTCACGAAGTACTTTACACAGTGCAACCATACAGCCCCACCACAGTAATTGGTTATAAGTGTTTTGTAGCTAACTCATGTAATTTTTAACATTCCTTTTATCTAGGAACTAGGATGTTAGGAAAACAGATATTCAAGTTAACCTTATCTAAAAGCTATATTTGGCTGTTTAAAAAAATTTACAAAATATATTTTCATGCTTTTATGTAATGATAACTGCAATTTATGAAATGCCTGCTGTGTCCTAAGTACTGGACTTGGTGCTTGGCATGATTCCATCCTCATGACAAAACTATAATTTGAGTAGTAGTATTTCTCTTTTTTTCAAATGAGAAAATTATGGCCCAATAAGTTATCTTATCCAAAGCCTGTAAGTGATAAAACATATTTTACTCTTAGTATTTTCTCCCTTACTGATCTACATAGGAAGAGATGATTTCCTGCTGGAGGAAAACAAATAAAGGAAGGCTGCATGGAGGAGGTGGGATTTAAAATTGCCAGGATGTTAGAGTTTGGAAGGGGCAACAACCGAAGAAAGTCTTGGAGGCAGGACCATTAAAGTTAAGGTGATATATGGAAAATGGCAAAGGCTTTCCAAGTTGCATTTTGCTTCAGTCTACAATATGGGTGTGCTTCTATATCTGTGAGAAGTTTGGAGCTGCTATGAAAACCATCTCTAGATTTCCTTCTTCTTAATGGCATAGCCCACGTGCAGGCTGCCAGCTAATACATGATAAGCTGGAGCCTACCTGATCCAGATCAGGAGTGGCAGGAGATGGATGGCAGCCGGGGGGCCCAGCTGCACCTCACGGCAGGCTCTTCTAAGGAGATTGACTGAAGCAAGGGAAGGAGATGTTAAGAACAGCCCACTCTACCAGCACACAGCCAGCAACAAAAAAGAGGCAAGTTTTAAGTAGAGATCCTCTGCTAGCTGGGGAGCAGATAGGATATTCCACAGGCCCCTAAAAATGTTAATAGGTGGACAATGCTAAATGCTAACAGCTGGACAAAGGTAAGACTGGCTCACCTCCTTGCCACACACCAGACCTTGCAAAATTTGCCATTTAAACAGAATATTTTAAAATGCAAATGACAATTACTTATTTTGCAAAACTATAAGTGCAGAACGTCAAATCATTCTCTATGAGAGAAAGAATAGTGGAAAAAGAAAGCTGGTGGTAACTAGCAGTAATATGAAGTGGGCTATTCATAGTACTGAATCTTTTCATAGCCTATTGAACCATGATGGTAACAAAAATTAAGACTTTTCAAAAAGAAACTTAAGGAGTAAGTTAAGAGAGTGATGAACAGTACATCTGCACACCCAGCTGACACTCATCTAAGGCTCTTAAAAAAAAAAGAAATATGAAGTATAAAATGGTGTAGACTCATCTATCTTCGTTTTTCCGTGGCAATGATCAACTCGGGCATTGTGTCAGGAATATTAAACTTAAAAATGAGCTACCATGAGAGACACTATGCTGGTGAAACTAGGCAATATGTCTGAGAAGTGAGCAATCATTCTTGTAAATTGAACACTTGCCAGCAAGGGAGCTATCTTTGAAAACAGATCAGAGAGTCAACCCATCAGTTTGTCTGACTTCTGCAACAGGAAAATTGATTGAGAGTCTCATTAAGCAGAAGCCACAAAGCTCTTTCTGAAGTCTGAGCTCCTAAGTACAGCAGAATCTTCTTATCACTCCAGTGACCCCCATCCAGGGCTCTAGAGGGAATGCTCCAGAGTTGCATGGTTTCAAAAATCTTTAATTGTAAAAATGTTATTTGTTGAGAGCACATTATATGCCAACACTGTAATGGAAAATTGATGTGCATTTTTATATTCAATCCTCATGACAACCTAAAAGTAAGATATATTTTTTTTTCTCCTTTTATCGAAAAGTAAGGTTCAAAGAAACTAAGTAACCTGCTCAGAGATGCTCAGCTAGAAAAAGGTGGAGCTGCAGTAGAAACCAAAATTCCTACAGCTCTAGAGCATCACTCAAGATCTTGACTCAGGTTTCAAGATCTTGAAACATCATCAGTCCCATTGCCTATAAGGGTTTAGGGCTGGTGTGGGAATTAGGTCAGATTTGTCAGGGCAGGTCTGATCAAAGCAGCTTTCCAAGGAATCAACTTTGAGTAGAACAGGAGCTCCTCACAGCCACTCAGTCCCTATCTGTTCTCTATGTTCTAGGCCAAGACCATCCTAAATACAGACACATTTTCTCACATATCTTAGTATAGTTACATTTGCATACAAATCACCTTCAGAAGTCCAAAGAAGGTGAATATTTTTCTGACATCCTTTATCAATTTAGTGATTTAAATGCTTCCATATTTTTGCTCTAGCATTACAAAACCACTTTTCACTCACTTTTTGTCTATAGGAAAAATACCCATTTCCCTGTCTAATTAAATGAAATCAGTCATGGGAAAAGTTCTTAATAAAATGCAAAATGCTGTGAAGACTGGAGAGAGAAATTCCATCTTCTGTGAGGTCTGGGTCCAAACTTTAGGATTCCTTTCTTCAGGAACTGACCCCTCATGTGGACTTACTTCTAAATAAGCCCATGGTCCACATGAAATCTATCATTAATTGGTCCCACATCACAAAATATGACTTTCTCTTTTTTTAACTATAATTGCATATAGGTATAAGGCAAAAAAATTAAAGTTTGCTTATTATTTTAATTTGCTGGCACTTCTGAATCATTTATCTTTAAAAGTGGAATAACTGCAAACCCATGGTTTAGTTTTTAAATGCAAAATGTCAAGGTCTTGCCAATGTCTAGGTACTCTCCAAAAATGTATCCCAGATCTGTGATTCTTTCTGTTGTGGGACTCATTAATAAAGAAAAATTGTCTTTCCTGAAAATTGGCTGATGAGATCTTCAGGGTGGGTGCATTTTAATGGAGTGCTAAACTGTAAAACCCCTTTTCATGTCATATAACTGTCATGTGGAAAGCAGAGTTAACAAGAATCAACTGACTTAAGTACACAAAAGAATTGAGGAGAGGGTGGGTCTCAAATATATAGTTGTTTTAAATTAAAAATTTCACATAATTATTAATAAATGTCAACCAGAGATTGATTCACATGGACTATTGAAAAAAATTGCTGAACTTATAATTTTGGATCAAACCAAGAAGTGTAGCAAGCCATATTAATAAAAAGTCTTTTTCTCCATCTGTTTTGTTATTGAATTATATATGCGACACTTGTGAATAATCTAGTGCCTCTTTCTGACATGTTAATGCTTACTCTATTTTAATATGCTCATAAATACTAACATGGCAGTTGAGAAACTTGGATTAGGCAAGTGAGACTTCCAAAACATATTAGAACAAATAGTGAATACAGACCAGTGAGCAAACGCATACATTTTATTGGAGACATGAGTTTTATCAACTGAATCAAGAAATTCAAGAAAGAAGTTTGTCAAGCATTAAATGAACATCTATTTTGGAAGGTCGCATAGCATAATAGCAAAGCATGTAGACTTGGTGTCATATAGACCTGAGTTTTGAACTCAGGCCCTACTAAAGTGTAACTCTGTGTAATTTATTTAGCCTTCTAAAATGAATCCTCATCTCTAAAATGTGGATAATAACTGCCCCTACTCCATACTTGGTATGTGTATTAACTTTAAGACGTATACTTTTAAAAAGCATTGAGTAC
Organism: Symphalangus syndactylus; assembly: GCF_028878055.3. NCBI lineage: Eukaryota > Metazoa > Chordata > Mammalia > Primates > Hylobatidae > Symphalangus > Symphalangus syndactylus. The sequence continues at coordinate 122,736,810 of NC_072425.2, forward strand.
ATTGTCTGCCTCAGAGCAAGCACTCAATATGTAATAGCCATTATTATTGCTTAATGGTCTGAAAAACCAAAGAATCCTAAATTTCCATTAAGATCCCATTGTAGCTTACTACTTTTCAGAGTACTTAAGTAATTACTTAATTCATTTTTAGGAAAAAGTGCTTGACTTCTAAATAAAAAAATAAAAATTTAAAATGAAAAAAATACAAATTTAAATGTAATATTTGAAAGCAAAAACATTGACCATTAATATTCATCTCTGATGTAGTTAGCATTTCAAAAAATGGTAAGATTGTTACCTAGTGGCTAGGTTATATCAAACCCAAAACCATTCCTGTTTTGCTTTAAGAATATACAACTTTCTTTTGCTTGAAAATATTCTGTACATGCTCTTCTTATAAATCTGGCTATTCCCTTTACTATACAACCTGTAACTTTATTGATAAAGTCACACAAATTAACTTAGGGGGCACCAGTCTATCTCACTAGAGGAGGGGATCTGCATAAAATAACGCACCGTGCTCATATTCCTTTTGGAATCACCGTTCCCAATTTCTTGGCCACTCCACTATTGTAAACAGTAAATTTGCCAAACATGTAACAAGACAGGATCCTTAATACCAGGAAAACTGGCTCATGAACAAGTAAGAACACTTCCAACCACTCTTTTTTCCCATTGGCTTTTGTTTTGTTTGCTTACATTTGTTTTGTTTGCTTACCTATTCATACCCTTCATTGTTCTAAGAAGAACTAGAGTAAATGCTTCTAAAATATGTTTTCAAGCATGTTCTCTGTTTGGCAGGTTGGTTACTGGAATGATATGGATAAGTTAGTCTTGATTCAAGATGTACCAACTCTTGGCAATGACACAGCTGCTATTGAGAACAGAACAGTGGTTGTAACCACAATTATGGTAAGTGTTGTTCTATGCTTCACGGTGTTCCATTTTGTCCACAGGCAATTTTAACTCCCCAGCAATGGTGAGCAGGGAGGGCAAAGCTGACTGTTAGCAATGGTGACATGGGTGTTCTGATCCACAAAAGCCTATTGAGGCTTTGAATAGGTTCATCCTAAGCTTTGAGTACATATAGTACTTTTATTTGTATTATCTTTTGTCACATTGTTGTTCTTGGAAAAATGCTCAGATGTTAAAAATTGAGACTGTCAAACTCTAGCTGGAAATGTATGAAATGCTAAGAACCTAAAGCACAAAACAGTGAACATGCCAAAGGTCAACCACCAATCACATAAATATATCCAGTAGTAAACATATTATTATTGTTACTATGTTTTTAAAAAGTCAATGTAATAATAATTAATAAAGTTTAAAATTATAATTTTCAGGTAGTTTAATCATCGGATAATGATTTGTATTGTCTGTTTACAGTAGTGAAGATGTGACTGTGAAGATTTTAATGAGCATGATTTATATAACTAAATGATTTAGGAATTAATTTTGTTTTATTTTTATTTTGAATGAGAAAAGGGTTTTCTTCCACTGATTATTTTTCTCATTGACCAGTGAGAAGCACACATTATAGTTTATTGAACTTCTAAAAATTAAGAAGAATACAATTGCTTCATTTGGCCACATCAAAAAATGAAAAATCCTCTAAATTTTAAGGCTGCTTTTTCAAAGAGATTCTCATGAAATTACCTTTTAAATAATAGAATATCTTATGTATTTTTCTCCTCTAAAGTCAAACATGCCCTTTAAAGTCAACGCTAGTCAAAACAGATCAACAATGGGTGATCTTTTCTGTTTCATTTAAAGTTATATATACTCAGCTCACATCTCTTTAGGCAAAACATATTTTAAAATATTTATGGAAACCTTACTCTAAATACAATGGAAATATTTTATGTAATTTAGTTTTTAGCTTTTGTCATTTTAGTTTCAGGTTTTTAGTAATGTTGAGTTGTTCCCAAAAGTGATATTAAGGTTAAAGCATGAAAATGCCACAGAGAAACCTTCATATGTTGCACTTAGTTTTAACTGTGTTGCATCACCAGTCAGCAATTTAATGTAATCTTGACAAGCCTTCAGCAGAAGTTTATGATTTTAGAATGCAAACCAACCAACAGCAGTTTTTGTGTAAACCTTCTAACTTAATTGTGTAATATTTGCATGGGACTTGAAAAGCAATATATATATATATATATATATATGTTTCTTTTCCTAAAAAAGACACAGTAATGGAAAGTCATACTTCAGTACAGTCCTCCTCTTTTCAGCCTCTGATGAAGAATCCTATTTTAAGAAATTGATCAAGAAAGAAAAGAGTTCCGCGCTGTTCGACCATTCCTAACTAAGGCTCAAGTCTTGTTCTCCAGTGTAGTAAATTTAAGCTTATTTTTCATGTGGGATTCTTCTTGGATGACCAACTCTGGACTACCAGAAAAAAAAAAAATTTAAGTTCTGTGACTTTTCTGAGATCCTAGAACAAAAGAAGAATTAATCTTCATCTTTCTCAAGAAATAGATGTTGACAAAGAATCACTTAGCAATTCTGACATATCAATTCCCCTATCTTGAAATGAGGTCACTGTACGTAAATGATGGAATTATATCACTCCATTTCCAAGGGTAGATTTTCTATAAGTAAATATCTCGGAATTTGTGTGCTTGTTTTCTGAATATATACAGTTGTTTTCTTGAAAGATCTCTTGGAATTTTGCCTGTTCTGTGTGAAATAAAGTGTTTTAATGTGCATTATAGGTATGATATAGAGAATCTCCTTTCCATCCCTGTTACTAAAGGGACTGGACAAATAATTCTCAAAACCAAAATACTGAGTCAATTTTGCAAGCATGGGTAGTTTTTAGGAAGCATGCTATCAAAAAAAAAAAAAAAAGATAAAAATGACTGAAAAAATCCAACTGTTTTATCTATATATATATATATATACACACACACATATATATAGATATATATATATATATAAAGGATATTCTGTAAAGTTATATGTTGTTTGACAGTAAAGCCATCAATATTTTTGCTATCAAAATAGTATAATACTAGTATCTGTCTTTTTGTATGAAAATGTAATCTTTATATAAATAATACCTCTGGTATTTGCAACTGCATAATCATTCAGTAATTCAAAAAGACATACTAGAATCCTTTTTCTGAAAGTGTTCCTTCAATTTGCTTTTGTTGAAAATGGTAGTCCAGGACCTGCGATATCCCTCCACTTCATTCATTATGAAAGAAATCCCTTGTAGATAAACAAGATATTGGCATCTGCATGTAATTATCCCCAGATTCAACTGAAAATTCCCAACACAGATGGAATTGGCTAGACATTTTAATATATGTGATACCTATATCTAGATATAGAAGAAGGCTGAGAGTGAGCACTGGATATAATTCATTTTGATTGAAATTGATATGGTGTTATTGTTCTTCCAGTTGTCTGTCCTTTGTGTATGTTGTTATTTATATGTTGACACACTGTAACACTATGTGCTATTGCTAAATAAAATTGATTGAGAAATTCAGTTATTCATAAATATTTATTGAGCGTCTGCTATGAGCTAGGCACAGTTCTAAGCCCTGGGGATATGTCACAGACAAAAATCCTGCACTCAATGAAACTAATAGTATATTGAGAGAAAGCAGACCAGAAACATAATTAAGAATTATATTAGCTATCTTTATTAAATATAATGTAGTGTTAGCTTTTATGGCTGTTGAAAGTTATTTTTTCTTGTAACAGTGTTGTATATCTATAATGGGATTTTCATTTTAATAGGGAATTTACTCTACCTGAATATAATCATACTGAATATACCACAGCAAAATCTAATAGAAAATAAAATTAATATCACCATTTTTATCTTTAAGCCTTGTTGACTAAAAATTTTATGAAATCAATAAAATTTATAAGACTATGACCATATTGATTTAACTTTTTGTATTAAAAGTAATCATTTCTGCAAATAACCCAAAGAAGCCAAATCTATTCCATGTGGTTTGGATAAATACAGCAATTGAGGGAAAAGCAGTTTACAGTAGATCTTGGGAGAAGGGAGGGTGGTGTTTTCCTCTGTAATCTTACTACTTTCTTGGCTATTGAACTCTCTGGAAAAGGGGAGATAATACAGGGATGTTTCAGACAAGCTCCTTTTTTTCCCAAAGCTTTACTACCGAAGTCAAGAGATGCTTATGATGTATTGCTCAACTACAAAGATATTTCTTACCATCTCATGAACACAACAATCCTTTAGGCAAATTTTCCATAAAACCAAATTTATTCACTCCAGTATCAGAATTATGTTACAAACCTAAAAGCAATTACCCTTATCACACATGATCTTTCCAGAGGTTACTTTTTGTACTTTTTATAAGATGTTTGATATTTTTTCTACTCTATGTAAAATTCTATAGATGCACTATACATATATATGTGCATTATAATAACATACACATGCATATTTATATAAAATTATATATATATACATACATACAGAAAATTAAAATGTATTTTCTTCCTTATACCAAATATTAATTTTCCTATTTCCCATACATCACTCACTGAAGAGCTTATAAATCAGTTAGTTTTTAAATAATTTTGGCTAAATTTAAATTTTTTCAGCCATTAGATTTACTCATTTTTTTTCTGAATTGAATAATATTATCTTAATTTTCACTTTTAAGAATTTTATCCATGGGATAAGTTATCTACATCCATTAAGATTTTTTGGAGAAAACCAAATATCCACATAGGAGACAACATTGGTTAACACTGATCTCATTATTTTAACAACTTTCAATAGTAATTGTAATAATTATATTTGTGATGTTTAGAAAATTTTGAAGCCTTTCTAAGAAATATTTTGTTTCAGTAGTTCCACTTTTGCTAAATACAAATAATCCAGAAAAATTTCCTTGGTAGGAAAATTATATTTTATTGATTAAAAATCATCTTAATCAATTTACATAAATACTTTCATAAGCAAGCCCTAATGTAGCAGCTTTAAACAGAGAGTGATTTCTTTCCTGAAAAGCAGAGCAGATGTAGAACCCCATTCATTAGAGAAACTATCTTAATATACAACTCATATTCACTAAGAAGTAATGCATTTTAAATAACTTTTAAGAAATTACTGTCCTGCAAAGCACAGTAGTTGATAATAATCATGGCAGGTTGTATACATAAGACAGAAAAAAGAAGTTACTCTATCCTTCTGATCATTCCATTTTTATTCAAAATTGAACACTTGGGAATTCATAAGGCTGTTTTACAAAGATACCCCACAAACCCTCCTTAATAATTTGCCAGAATTTATTTATTATATTCAAAAGATTTTGTATTTTCTTCCCCCATAGTAGCCCCCAAACTTTGTATTAACTCTAATATGAAGTGTTTGAGGAGCTACTTGCAGACAACTTATCAGATTGAGCATGGGGGAAATGAGGAGGTTGGGCGAATGTTGAGTATTTGCTACTCTTTTGGACTTGACATGAAAGGAAAGCAAAGCAAAATGAAAAACAGTCAAAGAAACAGCAGAGCTAAGCAACCATGAGAGACATTGTTCAAGGAAAGCCTAGCCGTTCTCTCCTTTAAACCTCCTCACCTCCCTGGGTGCAATCATGTCATTTCTCTTATGCTGTCTGCATCACTCATCTTGAATCTCAGTAATTGTTTATGCCCCTGGATGGGCAAAAAGTCTAACTACATTTCTAATCAACATCTGCAGTAAGCTGAAGCCTTTTCTAGTCTTTGTTGGTTTGCTTGGCAGAAAAACAATGACCTGATGGACCCCTGCTGTCCAAAATAAAAAAGAAAGAAAAAACTGAAAAAATGAAAGAAGACATTAGATAAATATTTTACTCAAATAGACATGGGCCTGCTTCAGAAGAGATAACCTAGCACTTGTTAATATTTACTTTCCTTTAGAAAACCTGAATCAGAATTTCTAACAAAATTACTTTATAAAGTTACTACTATTTAGGAAACACTGATAGGCCAGGATATCTTTGTATTTATTTAGTGCCTTCTATATGCCAGACACTATGAGAATACATTGAAAGGTTTTTATTTACACTGTTTACATAGATCATATGAAGAATTTCATTAAATGAATTTCATAAAAATGCAGAAATGCATTTCTTTAATCTTGTTCCCTCTCTCATTAAGTCATATGAAATCTCAACTAATGGCATATAGTTTCATAAATGCAGTAAGCGCTTCAAAATTTTCCAGATATTTCATTAAGTCATATGGAATCTCAATTAATTGCACATATTTTGATAAATGAAATAGCTTCAAAAATTTCCAGATATTTTAAAATGTAGGATCGGCCAAGCGCAGCGGCTCACACCTGTAATTGCAGCACTTTTGGAGGCCGAAGCAAGTGGATCACTTGAGGCCAGGAGTTCGAGACCACCCTAGCCAACATGGTAAAATCCCATCTCTACTAAAAATACAAGAATTAACCGGGAGTGGCGGTGTGCGCCTGTAATCCCAGCTACTTGGGAGGCTGAGGCAGGAGAATCGCTTGAACCCGGGAGGTAGAGGTTACAGTGAGCCAAGATCGCACTACTACACTCCAGCCTGGGTGATAGAGCACAGCTAGACTGTCTCTCAAAAACAAAAACAAAACAAAATATCAAAATATAGGGTCAGTTCCCACCTCTTTCACTTGTTAGTTCTGTGAAATTGAACAACTGGCTTAACCTCCCTGAGTCTTCATTGTCCCATCTGCAAAATAGGAAATGCCTACCTCAATGTGCCAGTGTCAAAAGTAAATGAAAAGACATGAAGAACTTTACATTGTGCCCGATACATAGTAAGCACTAAATAAGTAAGAGCTACTATTGTTTTTCACTACTATATATATATATATATATATATATATATATTTTTTTTTTTTTTTTTTGAGACGGAGTCTCGCTCTGTTGCCCAGGCTGGAGTGCAGTGGTGCTATCTTGGCTCACTGCAAGCTCCACCTCCCGGGTTCATGCCATTCTCCTGCCTCAGCCTCCCGAGTAGCTAGGACTACAGGTGCCCGCCACCATGCCTGGCTAATTTTTTGTATTTTTAGTAGAGATGGGGTTTCACCGTGTTAGCCAGGATGGTCTCGATCTCCTGACCTCATGATCCGCCCGCCTCGGCCTCCCAAAGTGCTGGGATTACAGGCGTAAGCCACCGCGCCCAGTCTACTACTATATTTTATTATTGTTCCTCACATCTTATACTCCTTTGCCATTATTACAAAAAAATTATAGTGACTTTGATTGCAGAGAACAAGGGGCATACTTTACTTATTTTTGTGTCCCTATCACCCAGCAAACTGACTGGAACACAGTAGCTGCTTAATAAATGTTTGATTAAATAACAAATATGTAGCTTTTATTGAAGTAAATTGTTCATTATATAATGTAGAGGGCATTTAGCAAATTAGATTATAAATACTAGCTAGAGAAACTTGCACACACAAGCTAATATAGTAATATATGTACTTGAGTAAAAAAATTCATGTGTTCAAATATTGCAGATACTTGTGAATTGATCTTCAACCATAGTACCAAATGGAGCTTTTGCTATACCCCTTTTGAAAAACTCTTAAACTTGTTACACTTATAGATAATAGTTGTATAGCCATTTCAATCTGAATTTAAGCATTTTACATATATGTGGCTCTTGCTTTTTTCTAAGTACTCTTCCATATTTTAAAAAGGTTATTGTAAAAAAAAAGAGAAAACGTAAGAATTAGCTCCTAATAACTATTAATATTTTATTGCATATTTTAGAAAATAATAATGCTTCACAACAATTCACCAATTTTATAACCACAATTCACCAATTTTAAAACCACATTTGCTAACCTCTTTATATTTTCACAATGTTTTCCATAAACTACTGCATAATTTTCATCTATCTAAAGAAGAGGCAATTGGTTGCCTTACTTTTATGTGTGGAAGAACTTTTTACCCGATTCCAGGGTTAGAATATTCATCAAATTCAAAAAGGTTGGAGATTTCTGGGTCATTTGGCTGTGCCAACCTAAGGCAGGATTTAAGAACACAGTAGAAGGACCAATCCTGGACAACTGCCCACTGTAGAATTATTTAGGGCATCTCTATGAGAAAATAAAATGTCCTATAATTCACATGTTTTATTAAATTTTTAAAAGGGGTTCTACATTTATGAAGTACTTAAAAACAAAATCAGAATTAGTGTAGGTTGCCATGTTATTCATGCAAAGTAAATTACCTTCTATTGTAGAGTTTTAAGAGCAAATTCAACTTCCCCAATTATGAATTTTCTGGGGAAAAAAGGAAAGACTTTTATGAGAGATTACCAAAAAAAGTTACAGTACAATTTTATAAAATATGAATACATTATCTCAATAATGTTGTAGCCAAAGGTGGTCACTCCTTGTCTGTAAATGACTGGAAAAACTCAGATGTGACCAAGGACTCTCTCCACATTATGTGTTCACCAGGTCTATCTTTCGTCGGTGGCCTTAGGTGCCACTTACAAAATCAAGTGCTTTTTGCTAAAATGTCTCTTTAGTGCATGTCTTTTAATGGTTTGGTTTAAGGGTGTGTGTGTGTGTGTGTGTATGTGTGTGTGTGTAACTGAAAACTGTCCAGTAATTATTAGCCACTGATAAACTTTTTCATTTTATCAGGATTTTCACCATAATTATTCATCAAATTTTCTGTCTCACTTGCTTAGAAAACTGAATGGGAATATCACCTCAAGTGTATGCTCATTATAACTGGAGGAAAATTATCAGCATCACTAGGGAAATGTTTTATAATATAATTAAATTTCATGCAGCACAAACCATACTTAAAGCCAAAATATTGGACAACATTAGGAAAGCAGATTTAATGCAAATAACTATTTAAGAATTTTTAAACTATTAATTCATTTTTTTCTTTGAATGATAGTGTACCAAGTGCCTGTTCTGAGAAAAGCATCTTGCCAAACACTAGAGATCAAATAAAAATGATGTAACCTTTTTCTTAAAGGAAGTCACAGTTGAATGTGGCTAAATAAGATGCAGAATATGGAAACCTGTGACCTTGAATTAGTCTTTTATTAGGTGAAGCTGACTACTGAATAGTCTTTAATTTCATGAAATATTTTAGAAATACTCATTTCATTGCCAAAGAATATAATTTATGCTTCTTTAGATAATTATTAACTGACACTTCTCCCATCACAGTCATAGTGTTAGGTTTTTAATACTTAATCCAATGGAAATTTAAAGATTTCAGTTTTAGTATCCAATGCAAAGCAATTTAATCTCTTGTAAGCATACTTATATATTCATCTGTTTTATTATTGACTTCTAGCTACACAAAATCAGTATGTGTACCAATACTAAATACAATCTTTTGTCAAATTCTGAAATTGGAAAGTTACATGAAGTTTTTCAAATGTTTTATAATTTCTCCTTTACAGTTCTACTTCTCTCATTATAGGAATCCCCATATGTTATGTACAAGAAAAATCATGAAATGTTTGAAGGAAATGACAAGTACGAAGGATACTGTGTAGATTTGGCATCTGAAATTGCAAAACATATTGGTATCAAGTATAAAATTGCCATTGTCCCTGATGGAAAATATGGAGCAAGGGATGCAGACACAAAAATCTGGAATGGGATGGTAGGAGAACTTGTTTATGGGGTAAGCAAATCAACTTATTGAAGAATTTATTTACACATACCTGAAACTTCTTTTCTCTTGGGCACATAACAATTTTTAAACGTCTGTTACTGTTTAATTTGCAGCTACATTCCAAGAGGCATATACAGTGTTTAAATCTTTCTGTATTTTATTAATAATGCAATCCACAAACAATGAGAAAAACTGACACTTGATAAGACCAAAATCAGAAAGAAGATAAAAATTCAGAATATGAAATCCTAGTTTTTTTAATTGACTTCAGGATCTGGAGTGACTATTCTTTTAAGTTTGATGCTGCCATGTGTAGACCTACAAAACAAATATAATAGTAATCTTGTATTTGATAACCATAGGAACAGGTTTCCTTCAACAATATAAAGGTGGTTGTTATTTTAGATAGTTATTTATACCTCCATTGTTTGTAATTACTCATAGATATCTTTTAAGTAATTGGTGAGGCAATCACTATATTACTTTATCCTCTATTAAATATTCATCAATAATGTCAGATTCTTACAATTCTGCTGAACACAGTAAATTTAAACTTTATGCAGTGCCATCATTTTTTATACTAGTATACATAGCAAAACACAAAAGCCAGAATTTATTCCAAAGTGGGCCTCACATGAAAGCATGTTATGCGCCTCCCTTGAGTGTACTTGATATTGAGTGTACGCATTCATAGCTGAGGGCAAATACAGCATAAATGTTCCTGCCCGAATCAGAGCAATATCAAGATCAATGTCTTCAGCTACCACTGCAAAATGTCAAAATCAAACTGGCAATTATCATATGCTAGTGATAGCACAATATTTCAGAAGGCCGGAAACCAAATCCATAGCTCGTAGGAAACTCTATTAATCGAGTAACCAATAAAGTAACATATACTTGAAATGTAATATGAAATTTCCTAAAAGCCAACTTATATTTCACCTTCAAAATGTACTCTGATTAATCCTCACAAGACCCCTTTGAAATGGAGAATTACACAGAGTCATCTTCTTCAGAAAACAATAAAGATAGAAAGATTTAGAACATAACTGAAGTCCTAGGAGGGACTCACTTTCCAAGCCAGAACTGCAATTCACCAGCTTCATGATTCTGCATCTTGCCTTTTAGACCATGAAGCAATGAACATTCTTTGCACAGTACAGTAAAGTAGCTAAAACCTCTGCAGAATGAGGAAATTGTTTGACATTATGAAGCAATTGGTTAGTTTTATATCCATAGGAAAGAATTGCTGACTGCTTAGGTGACCCTAAATGAGAAAAAAAAATGCAGTTTAAAAAAATAGCAAAATCTTTTTTACCACAGAGTTCACTGACTGTTTCATATTGAGCTTTAAATTCCAAAGGAAAAAAGTTTCTAAAGCATTTCTTCTTTGGTTAACATTTTAAACTTTTGATACAGTAAGCATACCTTAGATGTTAACATTATCAAAGTTGTTAGAACTACTGTAATTCATTCCCATTAGAAAACACTCTTGAAAATTTCATCTAAAAAAAAATCATACTTGGATTACCAGTTAGTTACGAACAGCATAACTGAACGGGAGTTAAGTTCTAGGGCATTTGTCATACATCTCTTCTCTGGAGTCCCTACCCACCGAGCAGCCCAGACTCACTCTTTTGCAAGTGTTCTGACAACATTTCATTCAGGGCAAATTGTTTAAATAATGAAAACAAAGGATATGAAGAGAGTAGCATAATTAGCGAAAAAGTTATGTCAGTGCTATACATGTCACAATAACAAAAAGTCCCAAAGTTATGCAGTTCTCAAAGAGACAAAAGATAACATAATGGTTATTAATATCATATTCATATTCATTCCTCAGCCAGTCTGCAAGTAGTTAGACTCCAATCTCTGATGCTTGAGTTGTCCACTCTTTTCCTAAAAGGAATCTTCTTCCAGGTCTCTTACACACTCCACAGTCTAGGTACTTTCCATTTTGGTGTCTGCAAAGTCTATACTTGTTTCTCAGTGTATTTTTTGTTTTCCTACTGCAAACACATACATGAGTGCCTGGTTCCCAGGGACCTAGGTAAAACTAAATCCATTCTCTTCTATAGAACAAAGCCTATTATGTCTAGATGATTAACTTTGCAAAGTTATTAAATTTGGATTCACTATATTTTTTTACTTTACTCCTTGCAAACTTTGTTGCTATAATTGTAATGAACAGATTGTCTGTGAAGCATTTACATGTTATCCAACACACCATGTGTGAGACCCAGAAGCCCAGAACCTCCCTCACACTCAGGGCTTTTTGCTACCATGCCTGTACACTAAAGCCAGTTCACCCTGATTTCCTGCAGCGTGCTGCTTCAGGGTCATCTCCTGGGCCTCTACCACACTTGGGGTGTGTGTGTGTGTGTGTGTGTGTCTGTGTGTGTGTGTGTGTGTGTGTGTGTTTTAGTCCAAGGGAATAATTCTCAAAGCACATTCCATGGTCCACTAGCACCAGAATTACCTGTGGAGACATTTTATACACTCAATTTTGGGAATTACTGAGAGGTCATGAAACAACACACATGCAACATCCCGGATGTTGGCAGAGGAAGCCCATGCGTAACCTATCTCTACTAGTCTCTTTCTAGACTCTCACATATCTCTAACTTTTTGAAAGTGTCCCTCATTGGACATGGATGTCACCACTTTCATCCAATGTTCACTTTCTATGGTACTTAGTTTTCTGTTCAGAAAACACCTGTATTTCTTTTCATGTGTCTTTTTAAGGCTTCTTCCCTCACTAGTGGGAACTTGTGTAAATTAAAAATTTCAGAAGATACCTCACAGAACAATGTAGTATGTGAAAGGAGGCATTTCAAGTAAGTGAAAAGATGTGTTATTTATTTATTCCTGTTGGTACAGGAGGATGACTACTTGGAAAATTAACAATTTTCTAACACTTCATTATGGAAGATACCAAAAAGTGATAGGAGAATTATAGGTACTAGAATAAAATATATAATATTGATAGGAAAATGATTTTTCTAGAACATGAAACCAAAGGCTGAAAACACACAAACACAAATAATTTTATATGGCTACGACAAAGTTTAAAACCTATGTATTGCAAGAAAAGACCTTGAATTAAGTTATGGAAACAAAACAATTGATGATTAGGGAAAAGAATTGCAACATATATGGGAAATAAAAGTGAATATTTTAAATATATTTTAAAGTGCTCACAAATTAGGAAGTAAAAAAATGAATACTCAATATGGAAAAGTGGGGGCAGATTATGACAGTAATACATAAAAGAACAAGTAGCTATTTGTTTTATCATAACAAATTCAAATTAGTACAAGGAGATCTAATTTCCTTCCAGAAAATTGGTGAAGACAAATAAACAGAGCTTTTCTGAGGTTTAAGACTGAACATGCCTTTACATAGTGCTGGGGACAGTAGAAATTTGCATAATCTTTCTGGAGAAAAGTTGGGCAAAGCACATTATGAGCATTAAAAAGATTATTACTGTTTAGACTGGCTATTCCATTTCTAAAAAGTTATCTTAAATAATTAAAGCATGTGTTAGGATTTGTCCTCAAGATGTTCACAGCTTCACTGTTTTAAATTTTGTAAAACTGGAAACAATATGAATATCCCTCAAACTTAAAATATGGTCGAATACATTTTGACATTTTTCCAATAAAGCATTTGCAATCATTAAAACTTACTTTTAACTTGTATACTAAAATGGAAAAGTGTTCATTATATTATTTGAGAAGAGAAAAAGAATTGTAAGATGTAATGTTCTACATTATTCCCTTTTAAAAGAAATTAAAAATACTCTTCATAGAACAAAGTCTTTCAGAGTATATAGAAAGAAAAAACAAGAGTAGGTGATGGGAATACAGATAACGTTTCCTAATGGGCTGGGTCACACCAATGAAATAATTAAAATATGCCAATTTTTCTACAGCTAGTTCACATATCACTTATGTAACAAAAATTATACACATAATGATAGCTATGGGGAAAATAATAACCTTCCAGCAATGGTCTGACTCTTGTATATATGGCCTTTTATGATGTAAACAAAGCTTATTCCCTCTTGAAGGCATATGTGGTCAATTCTCAGTCACCCAGGGAGATGTGACTAAAACGTACCTTCCCCATTCTAACCCCCCAGTTGCCCTTGTCGCAAGCCCTTGGCCACTGTATAGAACCAGGAGCCTGAGGATATGTAAGAGTCATTGCAAGAGTGGCAGCCTCTATGTAAGAATTTGTGTGTCTGAGCATGTTTTTGATTCCATTTTAATGTCAAGTATATTCCTTTTAAAATAAATAATCAAAACTCCCTTTTATTTGTAGATCATGTGACAGTTTAGTTTTCACACTACACTTGATTTCATTTGATTTTAGAGGTGGGATGATTTACACTCTACACCTTATTTCACTTGATTTTAGAGCTGGTGGTGATTTAACAGAAGCAGCCCAGATTCAAATCCCAGAGCTGCCATGATGTGTGAATCCCCTTTCGCTGAGTCTCAGTTTCATCATCTAGACAATGATAAACATACGATTCTTATGAGGACTAAAAGAGAAGCTATTCAAAATATCAGCATCAGATCAGCATCAGCCACAGAATCTCCCAATAAATGCTCACTATTACCTTATTAAGGCTTCCAATAAATAATCACAATAACGTTATGAGGTAAACAGGGAAAAAGTATCCTTATTTTATAGCTGTAGAAACAAGCTCAGAAAAATTGCTCAAAATCACAGAACTCTGAAAATGGAGGCTAGTGCCTTATGATTATAATACCCGAGAAATGAATCCACTGTTTTTCAAAATCTCTTTTTTTAAATAAAGGTAAAGAAATCAAAATATGTGAATAGCCAGAAATAAATGCCCATTTCCAGATTTTTGTGTGTGTGTTGAATTGGAAAATATTGTCAAACAACGGATTTTCTTTTATCATACTAGCACAGGCTTTATGATCTGTTTTCTCATAGCTGGAAAGGAATAAAAAAGAAAAGACTGTTTGAAATTTGCAATTCATAATATTAAGGGATGGCCAAGTAATGAATCAGTGGCAATGCTCCAAATGAAACAGAAAAGGCTGCAACATAGCAGCATTCCTGGCCAGGAAATTCACAAATTCAGCCATATGGAAAGACTGTCAAGTCTCCTCTGCACTGTCCCAGATCCTTAAAGACTAATACAGTAATTTGAGTTCAAGTTATTTTTGCTTATCCACTCTTTCTCTTTTTTCTATCCTTTAATCTAATTACTGGAATCTATAAAAATGTTTTATGCAATTTAAGTTATATCTTATGAAAAAATTACTATTCATTTTTGTACCTATCACTAGGCTTATATATTGTTGGCACTTCAAAAATAAATGTAGAATAAATGCATGACTGGTTAGCTTTAAATGGATCATTCCAGTGCTAATTGCTTCATGCAATTCATTAACCTATGTGTCTCCATGTGTTTTTTCTCTTATAGAAAGCAGAGATTGCTATTGCCCCTCTGACAATCACTTTGGTACGAGAGGAGGTCATTGACTTTTCTAAGCCCTTCATGAGTTTGGGCATATCTATCATGATCAAAAAGCCTCAGAAATCCAAACCAGGAGTGTTTTCCTTCTTGGATCCTCTGGCCTATGAGATTTGGATGTGCATAGTCTTTGCCTACATTGGTGTCAGCGTGGTCTTATTCCTAGTTAGTAGATTTAGTCCATATGAGTGGCACACAGAAGAGCCAGAGGATGGAAAGGAAGGACCCAGCGACCAGCCTCCCAATGAGTTTGGCATCTTTAACAGCCTCTGGTTTTCCCTGGGTGCTTTTATGCAGCAAGGATGTGACATTTCACCCAGGTTAGTTTCAAATCTCTTAAGTTCTTCACTGATTTCCCAGTAATTCTAAATGTTGTGCAAATTATCTCTCTACATGTTCTTTTCCTGAAGACAGAGGACTATTTGAAACACAGAAAAAAGACTTGCAATTCCCAAATAGCAATTTCTTCCAAGTTAGCACAAAATGTGGATATATCATAAACATTAACTTTCTCAATAGCAAAGAAACTATGCAATCCATCAGAACTCTCAAAAATCATTTAGTATTAATATTTCATTCATTGGTTTGACAAATGGAAACTGGAACCTAAATTGTAGAATAGGAATTCATTTCCATTTTGTTTCCTTTTAAAAAACAAATACTTTTGCTATTATTGCAACTTTTTTGTATTATTGTTGTTGTTGCTCATTTTCAGAAATTAATGTTGGACTTAATTCTCATCTCACATAGCTTAAGGGAGATGCCTGGAACCTGAGTCAACATAGTAGGTACCAGATATACATTGTTTTCTATAGCAATGCATAAATTAGCTAAGCAATAGGCAAAAAGCCAACCATGCAAACACTATGCTAGTTTTATGGAAATGTTTTTCAGTATCTGTGGAGTCATGGCTCCCTTCCTTTGGATACCACTAAGATATCATTTAACCATTATATTCACCAAAAATGCAGGCTTATTTTGCAAGAAAAAAATACCTTATTTTTCTCATAGAGAAAGTAGCTGAAGGTATGAGAAGAAAAGTATTTACTTTAATGGTTGACTATATATTAGCATCACAAATATATGGGTTTCTTTCTTTTTAGAAATGTATGCTTTCTCAAAAAAGAGGCATTTTGGGCACAATGCAATTTGTGTTTCTTAAGACCTAGGAAAATTATAAATATGTTTAAATTCCAATAACATAGGAATCTGACTTGAAAACTTTCAATTAATGAACTAAAAAGAAATCAAAGTAAGTCAAGCAATGGTTTTTAAAATCCAGGATTAAGCAAATATTAAGTTAAACCCAATAGGTGTCTCCTTTATAATAGCAAGTATTATAATAAGGGAGTGTTTTGACTTTGGAAATGCTATGAAAAATATGAAATCATTCTTCAAGTTTTAAAACAAATGTTTTACAACAATTTGCCCCAGGAATTTTAAGTAGTTTGATGGTTACAATAAGTGAGTTCAATGATGAACATTCTCTGGATTTTTTTACTCACCCCCTTCTCACATTTGCTCTGCACTCACACTCACCCACACATCCTTGATACCAGAGAAAGAGTGAAGAGAGAAAATCGTATACGTGTGTAAAGATACTCTGAGACATGGTTCAACCTCCACTTAGCTCAGGAATGGACTATCAAGCAAACAAACAAAAAAAACCTCAACTATGGTCACTTCGAGACCAATTCTAGACCCTCATCGGGTCCAATCTCACCTTGGCCTACATCCCATCATCCTGGGAGGGCTCTGACTGAAGGTAAAAACAGGTTATTTCCTTTAGTCTCAGAAAGGTATCTACCAACTTGCTTCAATCTAAGACTGCAGTCACTGTTCATATGTATTGCTACTTTATGGTACCACAAAGAGAGAAACAATGCTGCCAGTTAAGCCATGATACTATATTTTATCTCACCAACCACAGGCTGCATCCTAATTTCAGAGATGCTAAGAAATGAGGGCAGGAGAGTATTAATGAATTCAACTAAGTATTCCCCTTGCACAGCTGAAGAAAAGCTATTAAGTTTTACATTTCTGCCATTTTCTTTAAACAATAAAAAGGAAATGGTTGTCATATTTTCAGTGGCATTTATATATTAAATACATCATAGAAGACATCAGATTACACAGAAGTCTAGAATCATTCTTGAGCAGACTCTCAGAAAATAAAACAATACTTGCAATTGTTATTTTTAAATATGCATGGTGAATTGATGGTATTTCTTTTCTTTCTCTATGTTGGTTAAAGAAAGGAAAATGTGCATTATTTTATCCATGTTTAGATCCCTCTCAGGTCGAATTGTTGGAGGTGTTTGGTGGTTCTTTACACTCATCATTATATCATCTTATACTGCTAACCTCGCTGCTTTCCTGACGGTTGAGCGAATGGTCTCTCCCATAGAAAGTGCAGAAGACCTAGCCAAACAAACAGAAATTGCCTATGGAACACTGGATTCAGGGTCAACAAAAGAATTCTTCAGAGTAAGTTAAGGGAAAAACTAAAAATGAAATGTTTATCATTTTGAAATTCAGGCAATTTTTCCAACAATTATACCATCGGCTTTAGCTATTATAAGGCTTACAAACACAATAGTAATAGCTATGTTTAAGGCTAGTACTTCCAACTGGATTTTATAATCACTTTAATTTGCAAAAGGTAATTGACTTACTCATATTGCAAGAGGAACACTCTCTAAGGAATAGTAACAATGAAAAGGTAATTAAAACAACTTTATAACATAATTTATCCAAAACATTCCAATGTTGATAATGCTATGATAATATTGGATCTGGTAAGATTGGATTTATGTATGCTTTTGGGCTGAGAGCATAAAAATGAAAACTTGACTTTTGAAGAATACATTCAACTTGCTGCGTTTGAAACACAAAACCTTAATTGCAGATTATACTACTTATGTGAGTTATATTATTCTATAACCTATTCTGTAACAATGAACTTCACAGCAACATATTTGCTTTCTCACAAGGTAATAACAGCAAGAATTTTTCCATTCTAGGCACCTCTCTAGACATTGTATGGCATTTAGTTTGTGCTGATTTCTCTGCTTTGCAGATAAAAATTTTCCAACTGATATAATTGTATTACATATATGGATACATGTACAATTGCATTATATATATGGATGTAATTGCATTGCATGTCCCTTTGACCTTCCACTGGAACAACAGAGGTTTTTATTTTAGTTTTTTTTAGTGTTTGTTCCATTATGGGGATGAATTTTTTTTATCAAAAAACCCTTTTTCTACTCTCTTTAAATCCAGAGCTATACACTTGGTAATGTCTGACAACAGATAGGCATTCATTTTGTGACTTCAAAACCCAAAAATTAAAAAGTTGCCAGAGTGACATTTTTATGAATATCGAACTAGGTAAAAATGAACACATTTTATATTTATGTCAATTGTTTAAACACTAGAATATTTAATAGTATAGAAGACAGAACATATATTTTATTACTTTCTAAGCTTTTGTGTGAAAGTAATAATACGTTGTTCGTGCCTACATACAGCACTTGAGAGATTACATTTCCATTTTAAATGAATTTATTTATAATCTTCTCACTCAATTCAGCTTAACAATTATAAATGACAAAATGTGCTACTCCTTAGGCCAGCTTTAACTTTTGTATACTTGAATTTCTGTAAGATATTTATCCTTTTTAAAGAAAATTTGATTATAGTATCCTAATATACTTTAGATGTTTACATAATATCATATCAAGAGCAAATCACTCAAAAACTCAAACTCATCCTTGAGCATTGTTTAGAAAAGAAACCAGACAATGAACAATGTACTTGTCAACAATTTGGAGTATTATTAGGTATAATCTAAAATGTATAAGTTAATTACAAAACACTTATAGATTTTCTTAAAACTGTAAGTAATATTCATGACAGTAGATTTGATTAACAATAGTTTATGGATAAACTTGATTAAACAAACTTTTTTAACTTACCTAGCACATCCCTATTTCTACAGCTTAATAATAGAAACATTACTACTTTAATGTATTTCAGCAGAATTTCAGTACCGTGCTGCTGGTTTATAACTGCTCCCATCCATAAGTAAGCAGGTAAAATTTAATGATTTCGCCTAAAAATTACTATGTATATACACTAAAATAAAATACAAGTTTGTGCAATCATTTGCACTTTACTGAAAATTTTTGACTGATTGTCATTTAAATAAAGACATTATTTGCAGGCACATCATTCCGCCTTGAGTGATAAAGGGAAGAAGAAATGCTATATTGATTCCCTGAAAATATTTCAGAAGTAACTCATTGTAAAGCTCTTTAGCATTAAGCACACTGAAAATGTTTATTTCTAATCTTTATAAAGTTAAAAATGCTTAAATTCAAAGAACTGGTGAGGTAGATAAGAGAATATATTAAAAGAAATACAAGAATGGGGAAACCTGCTTCCTAGATTTATAGTCTTCCATACAAACTGCAAGCACCATTCCTTGTTTCCTTTCTCTCCAACCCAACTTCAGTTTTTAAATTGGAAGATTTTTATAATATAGGTATTTATTGTTGCAGAACATTCCGAACTCTAATGGGACAAGAAAATAATTTCCCCTGGCAGCACGCTTTCAGGAATGCATAAATTTGGGTTCTTTGATAAAAATCTCATTCATTTCCTACCCTGTTTGCTTCCCTCCTCTCCCATACATGTTGACCTGGTTTAAATAAACCATTTGTCTGATGGGCTGAGGAAACCAGAATGTGAAGGGTATTTTTGTACCTTTCAAAATCATTTTCTCATAGGAACACAATAATGGTACATCTATCAGCTCCACTAGGCTGCCTCAGGCAATGACCTATACTCAGTGCTTCAAAAAAAATGTCACAGTTATAATCAACTAAAAAAAGACTTAAGCCACAGGGAAAAACTACATCTGAATTCAACTGTTGCCTTGGTTTTGCCCCATTATGAAACTTTACATTCTTCATGTTTTGTGTGCCATGGTAAGCCTAAATGTAGAGGCATTTAAAGAGTCTGTACTTGTCACTTAATACCAGCCTCACTGTTTTGGTACTTTCACATTATTACACACCTGACTTAAACACAATGATTTTCATTTCAATACAGTTTTATCCTGTGCCTGTCTCAGTCATCGGTGAAATTGTGAATGCATAAATGATGCGCATTACTATCTCAGGGTTTATAATATTACCAAATAATGCATTGATGAGCTGTCACTAGAATATCAGTCTTGCCAAGTAAGCTACTAGAAGGGGAAAATAATTCACCGGATAGCAATGTAAACATTAACTATAACACATGACATTTGTACATCGTTTCTATTAGAAGCAGAAATGGTGGAATACTTAATTTAGGGAAAAATCAAAGGATAGCACATTCTTTTAATTCCAAGAATTGTTTTAAGCAATAAAACAGTGTTTTAGATCAGATAGTTACCCATGCTTCGAGTTTCACAATAAAGATGAAAAAAATCGATCTGAGATTACTTTTCTAATTTCAAAAAATAATGACTTCTATCTTTTCACTTCGCACACCCCAGTTTTTAAACAGATACTACAGTTGAAGGTTTTAAGGACTTAAATGTTCCTTTATCATTGTACTTGATATAGTGACACTTGATACAGAGACCTACTGAGCTTGCTGGATCTGCAGAAATTTTCTTCATTTTAGCCTGTCTCATCAAATTTATGAAAATTTGCTTGTCCTCACTCCTTAGCAATCACTCTCTTGCAGTCACAGATAAGGCACAAGGATATTACTTCCAGTCCTGTGCCTCTCAATTCCCCCTCGTCCCTTTGTCCTGTGTATTTGATCTTATCAGAATCAGATTTTCTAAAGATTAGCATGGTGACAAACCAGGCTAATTTCTTTTTTCAAAAACTTGCTTTTATCTTTCCATTTTATCTATATTTTTTCATTTCTATTGTAC
The DNA here is from genome assembly GCF_028878055.3 of Symphalangus syndactylus. Classification (NCBI taxonomy): domain Eukaryota; kingdom Metazoa; phylum Chordata; class Mammalia; order Primates; family Hylobatidae; genus Symphalangus; species Symphalangus syndactylus. Next base: position 122,757,913 of record NC_072425.2, read on the forward strand.
CTAAACCCTCTTATATTTAGCATAGCTACTCTGTGGATTCCTCTTTCTTCCAGATTTTAAAGGGATTAGTTCAACTTATTTTGCATTTAAGGTATACATAATTCAATGTATTTAAACAAATGCAGCAGTAATTTTCCACACACTAATATATAGAAATGGACTATTAAAAAGTAAAAGATACTTTATTCTTTTTAAAAAGATTTATTTGCTTTAATACTATGCTGCATTCTATAGTTGAGTGATCTCTACAAATACCAAACCCTAAAAACACACTTTTTCCATTTTGCTATGTTAGTTTTATTTAACTGTCCTATTCCTTTAATAAGCCACTTATTTGTAACTGGAAAATTGCCAGGTAATTAGCATGTTTTTCATATTCTTAATAAATTCCATAAAATAGTTCAATTAAAACAATATTCACACTGATTTTATTTCTTCTGTTTTCAATGTAGTGTACACAGTAAAGTATACAATGTATGTGGAGCTCTATACCTTTTTGGGTGAAACTCTCAAGTCAAGATTTAAATATATTTAAAAAGTAGTTATATGTTTAAAGGAAATTTACCAGTACTTCTCTAAAAATTGAAATTATCAATATAGATATTGAGGGACAACCTGTATCAAGTGATTCAGAGAGGTAATATTTTTCAGAACTTGTAAAATGAAAGAGTTTGTTCTCTGGAACAGAACTCTATTTTTAGAGATGGAATGAATGAAGCATGGCAACATGGCATTCCTAGTGGATTCTGTACTTGAGGGTTTGGAATCCAAGTACTCATCTGTCCTGGAAGGACATAGAATCATTGAAATTTTCTAATATGAGGATTCTGTTGCCAGAAGTAACCTGTCATTGCCTAAATACACACACACACACACACACACACACACACACACCAATCTTTATATCATGAGATATTTTTTCAAGTGTTAATAGCATAAAAACATTACAAAAAATACTAAAAGATGTCAATTTCCCACCTTGATATTTATCAACATTTGAATATAAGTTACCAGCCAGGTGTGGTGGCTCATGCCTGTAATCCTAGCACTTTGGGAGGCCGAGGCGGTGGATTACCTGAGCTCAGGAGTTTGAGACTAGCCTGGCCAACATGGTGAAACCCCGTCTCTACTAAAAAATACAAAAATTAGCTGGGTGTGGTGGCAGGTTTCTGTAATCACAGGTACTCGGGAGGCTAAGACAGGAGAATTGCTTGAACCTGGGAGGCAGAGGTTATAGTGAGCCAAGAGCATGCCACTACATTCCAGCCTGGGTGACAGAGCGAGACTCCATCTGCCCCCTCAAAAAAAAAATGAATATAGTTACCATAAAATATCTTTTTCTTTGGTGTTCAAGTTTGCAAATCAGTGATTGTGTGGTTTATTAGTTAGGTTTATTGATTACTTATTTCCCAACTTACGAAATCAAAAATTTGAATCCCACTTTTATTCATTTATTTCTTTGTCCACCTGAATAATTTGTCTTTGCCCAGGTATTCAAGTTATATGTTGATTAGTAAAGAACTGCCTCTTGTTGAATTCTATATTTTGGTAAACAAAGGAAGCTCAATGTAAATAAATGTACACACTAGTCAGCACTGAGCCTCACACAAAGACATAAGTCTGAATGAGGTCTTCATTTTTTTTGGATTCAGATACAAAATTGCAGCCCCTTGTTATTGAAAACAAATGCAGTTGCACCAGACAAGATTCAGGCTTTTCTTTTTTTTTTTTTTTTTCTTTTTTTTTAGAGGGAGTCTCACTTTGTCACCCAGGCTAGAGCGCAGTGGTATGATCTTGGCTCACTGCAACCTCTGCCTCCCAGGTCTGAGCAATTCTCGTGCCTCAGCCCCCTTAGTAGCTGGGAATACAGGCATGCGCTGCTACGCCCAGCTAATTTTTGTATTTTTAGTAGACACGGGGTTTCACCATGTTGGCCAGGCTGGTCTTGAACTCCTGATCTCATATATTGAACTTGATGATCAGGTGATCCACCTGCCTCAAGCTCCCAAAATGTTGGGATTACAGTCTGAGCCACAGCACCTGGCCAGTGCTTTTCTATATTGTTAAATATATCTTTTGGAGACATTTGAGTTCACTAAAAATGTATGTGTGAATGAAAAATTTAATGCAAATGTAGACAACAAGAAAAAGGACCTGGGTAAATTAAGTAGTGAGAGTAATGTATTAATAAATAGAGCTCAAGTAGACAGAAGTAATTTACAAATATAAATAAGTTTCTTGGCTGCAGTCAAGGGGATTAGAATGACCAACTCCCTAAAACACAAAATTGGAAAATAGGAATCACTTCTCTTTAAAGTTCAATATATGTTCTATTTGAAAATTTTCTCAGGAAAAGTCTAAAAATGTTTCAATCAACCTAGAGTTTGATTCTTGTGTTAGGGATATTTGGTTTGTAAGCTATACCAGGTTTTGCCTCTTCCTTTGGTGTTCAGTTACTGACTTGAGATGGACTGTATTTTTGTATATATCTTACTAGAATCATGTACACTAAAATTTGGGGGCAGGAAAAAAGATAAAAATAAAATAACAGCCAGACATGGTGGCTCACACCTGTAATCCCAGCACTTTGGGAGGCTGAGGCAGTAGGATTGCTTGAGATCAAGAGTTTGAGACCAGCCTGGGCAACATAACAAGACCCCATCTTAAAAAAAAAAATTTTTTTTTTAATTAGCTGGACATGGTGGCATGCACCTGTAGTCCCAGCTATGCAGGAGGCTGAGGTGGGAGGATCTCTTGAGCCCAGGAGTTGTGGGTTACAGTGAGCTATGATCATGTCACTGCACTCCAGTCTGGGCAACACAGCAAGACCCTGTCTCTAAAAAATCTAAAAAAAAATAAAATAAAACAACAACCCTCCTTGTTTGTTATAACTAAAATACAGTATTAAAAGGAATTTTACAAACTTGAAATAAAATCTTAGCTTTTTTTAAGTTTACCATGAATGTGATATAAAACATGATTTTAAATGTTCAAGTCTCTTCATTGCAGTCTACATGGAAAAAAAACAGTAATAGATTACTATTTAAGCAGGTGAGTGTGGTAACTGTTATGGCAAGAGGTTTGGGCTTCTTCAGATATCACTTTTAAATGTCTATCATTTCCATGATTTCCTTAAACAGTGTTAAAAGGCAGTTTTCCAATTTGAAAAGAATAATATTACTATTATGTTACTCTATGGCAAATTGGAGTTAGAGAGCAATGGAAAGATACTAAAACGCTTTATTCTTATCTTGGTTCAGTGAATATTAACATGTTGTTCCCTTCTTTCCTGTATTTAATTTTATTTTAATTTCCTCCAGAGATCAAAAATAGCAGTGTATGAAAAGATGTGGACCTACATGCGATCAGCAGAGCCATCAGTGTTCACTAGGACTACAGCTGAGGGAGTAGCTCGTGTCCGCAAATCCAAGGGCAAATTTGCCTTTCTCCTGGAGTCCACTATGAATGAATACATTGAGCAGCGAAAGCCATGTGACACGATGAAAGTGGGAGGAAATCTGGATTCCAAAGGCTATGGAGTAGCAACGCCCAAGGGTTCCTCATTAAGGTGGGTGGAATAGTATAACAATATAACATGTGTTGTTATAGTATTCCACCTTCCCTGATGTGCCTGAGAGAATTATTTTGTTTTGTGTGTGAACATGGTATGTTTGTTTGTTTGTTTATTTTCTTTTTCTCCATTTCATATATTTTGGTCAACAATCAGGTAATTTTTTTTAATTTTGGAATAATTAATCCTTGTTGACATATATCTTTGAAGGCCATATAAAAACCAAACTGGTTGAACACTAGCTGCTTCCAGTGGGCCTAAGGCATGGGTAGCATATGCTTCTTTATATCTCATCAAATTTTTTTGGCCACCAATATCTACACTATCATCATGTCAGTGATAATTCTACATTTTATCATTTTTTTTAATTATGCCTGGCCACTAGTCTCTGAGTAAGAAGAAATTAACCTCTTTCTAGCAAACCACTTTTTTTTCCATTTCAATATTTTATTTATTATGGCATCTTTCTATTTGAGATTATCTTGAGGTTGTATTCATGCTAAGTTTGAAATAACATCTATTTATAAAAGCAATCATAGAGGAAAAAATGAGCTCTGGTTTTATAGTGCTTACTCAAGTCACACTCCTGCCTATTTTAAAGGGAGTGTGGTGTAAGTAAGATCTGTAAAATTAGACCCAATGGCAATCCAAAAATGCTTACAGATAGACCCCTGAAATGTGGTTAATGAGCAAACCATTACACGTGTGGATTAAGTGAGACTTTCATTCTTATGGAAATATTGGTTAAATCTGCCCTTTTCATCCTTTTGGTCCTGGACATAGAAAATTCACATGTTTATGTCCAGGAGGCAGAATTTCCTCTTTTCCTTAAGCAATAAAGGCTGCTGTTGAATTGATGGGGCTGGATCCCATCAAAAGTGATGATCGACAAATTACTCTGGTCTCAGTGCTGCTTAGGAGAAATGTATACAAAGCACAGATTCAAGAGGAAATCAGAATCTTTGCCAAAGGACTTAACCAAGAACCTGATCTTAAAAAGTGATGCCTCTGGTAAGCCATTGAAAAGTGAAGGTAATGAGACCTGTACTATTGCCTAGTACAAATGAAAGCAATATAAATATTATAATTGTTTTCATTGGTTTCAAAAGGGTAACTGCAATGTGCTTTGATATGTGTGTTGGTTTGGGAAGGGTTGGGAGAGATGGAAGAAACAAACACCAGTAATGGAAAAGGTTGTGTTAAACCAATATATTGTGTTAGCAAGCAACACTGTAATAATTAGTGAGGGGTTTTATGGTATATTACAAAAAGTACAATATTAAAAAGAGATAAAACAAAACTAGCCAGTAAAGACAAATTTGGTTATGGACTGTGGCAATTCTGAAGTCAGACTTATTAACATAATTCCATATGAAACTGAAGAAATGTGCAGGGAGAAAGCCAAACAAATAAATTATCCATAATATATTCTACCCAAAAACAATTTCAACCATTCAGAAACTTAAACTGGCATCAGGTTGTTTCATCTTTGAGGGTTTATTTTGTGTGATGCAATATGAAGAATATGTAATTTCAATGAGGCCAAGTAGTAAATAAATCTCTGCTGAAGGCGTGGTTTTCGAGAGCACCTTAGCGTAAATAATTTTTTAAAAATAGGAGGGGAGAATGCAATGGTGATTGATATGTAGATCAGTGTTCAGACTATTGATTACATTCACTGGATGTCTCTCTTGCACTTAATTAATTCTCTGTGGATATAGCTGCCTTGTCCTCTGTCTTGTGTCTACTGATAACGTCAAGCTTCAGGGACTGAATTTGGCCTTCAGTGACGGGTTCGCCTGACTCCCATTAATGGCAAGAGAGTTCCCTCTTAAATGTGCCACTTTGTCAAATCCACACTACAGGGATTGTTTGGGGAAAAGCTGAAGGGCTTCATCTGTCCAGAACTGTACAATAATCACCCATTGGCTTCCCCCTCTTTTCCTGTCCTTCCCTGGACCTTGTTAATGAGGCAATTGTTAAATTCAGCTTCCTGGATGGAGAGTTTGTTTATGCACTTTGTTTTATATATGCCACAATTTCCTGAGCAAGCTGGCTCCTGCATGCCAAAACCGCAGTCATTTTGTCCTGCCTTTGAGAACACTGGAAGGGCACTGAAGGCTGACCAGCATGCACCCTCACCCCACCTCCTCTCTGTCTCATCCTCAGCCATCTAAGCGGGAGACTCATCAGGCTTAAATTCTCATTCTTATCCAACTAGGATTCTTCTGTTTCAAATGAGGCAAACTAATACAGAGATGGACTAATAGTCATCTTCCATATAAATGATTTAGTTTGTAGAAGCAAATTCAAAATAATTGTATTCATCAGAGCAAGGTCAAGAAGACATACCTATATCAAATTCTTTGAAACCTTTCTGTCTTATTCAGTTCTGTAGAGATTTAAGTCTGTTTTCCAAAACAACCTATCTTTTTTTAAATCAGGTCTTTAGGTTAATAGTTATGGATGTAGTGAGACTTCTGTATTGCATTGTCATTAACAATGGCTTTCTCACAAACTCTGCTATTCAGATTCATTAGGCAACGTGAGACTTTAAGCAAAAGAAAACAGTAATCTGTCCTTCTATTTACACTTAAACAGAGAATGCAGACAAATGACTAGTTATGTTACATTGGTCTAGGGAGTTTTAAATTTCCAGGTCTTGCTGTATGTTTAAAGTGCTTCAGAAAAAATGTCACAGAAAAGAGGAGAGAGTACGACATATAATCAGAATTGAAAATTAGGACTTGGGTCTTCAATGCAGACTTTAAAACAAATGCAGTAAGGATCATCTCAAAGAGTAGATCTGTAACTGGACTGAAAAATATCACAGCAGTGATGACTAGCACCTGTCTTTACAGTAGAGAATGATTTACAGAGCTCTTTACTGTTCAGAGACTTTAATTCAGACTAATGTTTGCTGGACATAACACAATTAAATTTAAAACCACTGATCTATCACTTACTAATAACAATGGCCAGAAATTGTTGGTTTATTGTATTTTGATACAGATTCTCCAATTCTCAAGTGACAGAACAATGCTAGGTATATTGATCTGGAATCTTTTTTTCACATGCACAGTACAATTTATACTTCTATCAGTGCCATGGTTTTCTTTCTCCTCCCTTTCCCAGTCCCCTTGGCAATCCGAAACAATTGTGAAAACCTTTCTCTGGTTGAGAAATGTCCAAAGGTTGTTTTAAAATATACAGTTTTGATGGCATTGCAATGGAATGTAAAGTTTAGAAGAAAGAGGAAGTATATTTATTTTGACTTTACTCTCAATACTATCAACACTATCAACTTTAATATACAAATTGATTATAATATAGACATCTACTATACTATAGTATTTATGGTATAGTAAAGTTGCATATGTTACTGTCAAAATACTATCAACTTTGCCACAGTATCCATACTACACTGGTTACTAGACTATTGACTTTACTACGTAATAAATAAACCTGTTAAAGGTTCTTTGGAGCGAATCATCATTTGGTTGGCATAGATTTACTATTAAGTAGCTGTTAGATGATAATACCCCTTTTAAAGATATTCATAGTATCTAGTGTCTGTAAACACCTCCGGACAACAAAGCAGTGGGTCATATCTGAACACTTCCTCTGGCCCTTAGAATGATTTGTATACTTGGCCCTAATGTTTGAAGCCAAGTTAAAAACTCTAGTCACCTATACTTTTATTATTCAACAGTGGTAATTCCCATTCAAACTTTGCCTCCTCTAAAGAGGTTTGTGGAACTGTGTCTAAAGTAAAATAAATGTTCTGTCACTGAAAAAAATAAATAAATAAAAAGATGCTTTAAAAGAAAGCAGTTCCAATAGAACTTGCATCGGGGGTGAGACCTGGAAAAAATGAGGCCCAGTTGTACTTGGCAATGCCAAGTTGCAGGAACCCATGGCAACAGGAACCGATCCATTGAAACCAAGCACATCATGTTTAGGTTACAACAGGCAACTCAGAGCCCCATAGCAGTAGCACGGCAGGGGGAGGAAGTACTCAGCATGGGAATTAGAATACCACATCTCTCATTGGACTTTTCCTTTCAGTATTGAACAAAACTACTGGCCTCATAAGACACTTGGCCTTAGCCTAGATCTACATTGGAGTGAGTAGAGCTCTATGTAGGTCAAATTATTTTTCTTCCACTTTGGAGAATTTGCTGGGGCAGGTGTATTAAACTTTGTAGCAAATTCATTTGTGAAAAATGTATTATTCTAAGGAGCTACTTTCACATATAAAATTTGTGGGATATATACTTTAGTTCAGGAGTACTTAGAAGGTTTATGAAGTACTTAGACGGTTTAGGAAAAAGTAGTTTGCTGGATATTTTGTGTGAGAATAACATTTTAGTCTTTTTTTGGTATTATAAACAAGTCTACTGATATTATTTAAAGTAGATACTAGAAAAACGTAAACATACATAAATCTAAAGCTGAGTACTGAGTATCCTTTGGCCTCAAATGAAGAAACTTTTAACATGCCTTGTGGAAATTAGTTGCAGTGGGTTGGTACACAAACACATTTATTTTAACTATTATGAAAAGAGATATATTTTTGCTTATGAATACCCTTCATTTTAGTGCCATATTAAAAGGTGCTATAGATAACTTATGTTTTGTAATCCCATTATATTTTGAGATACAGTCTGTTGGGCTAAGGATTAGACAAACACACACAACAAAAGTCATTTGCATCTCTCAACATACACACACAAACACACATAAATCTTTTCTGAGATATGCTTACAAGGGCTACCTAGGTTGCTATTAAGTATACTGGTGTTTATTGTGTGTACCAAGTATTCTGCATTTACAAACTAAGACATGGCATGGTAAAGGTATCAACGCTACTTGTGTCCCAGGGAAAAATAATTGCACAGTAGAATCTATATACTGCATTCCTCTCTTTCCAGATGTTCACTACACTAGGAAGGATGAAACTTACCAGGGCCATTTTAAATTCTAAGTTTTTCATTTAAATCCTATTTAATTAAAAGATAACTAAAATTACAACTCCTCATGAAGAAGGAAACAAACGTTGCTTGTTTTCTACATTTCTTTAAGACTCACAAGGCATAATACATGTTCGTGGTTCTTCCCATTAGTTAAAAAAAAATGCTAAAATGATTTGCCCTCAATCTTTTGACAGTTCATTCAACAAATGACTCCTGAGTGAGTTCCAACTGAGAATTTATCAGGTATTTTTTAAGTCGTTCATTCTTGAGATGCTTTATAGCGGCCTGAGTAGGTAACACCAAATTGAAAAGTTTCTATATTCAAGGGTTAGCCTTCTGCTCTCCTTACCACTACACTTAGAAGTTGTATTTTAGTAACTTTCCTGGGAAAATGAGTAATTTGTATCCATTTTAGTTTCTAGCATTTCAAAGGGGATCAAATTCGACAAGATGAAACTGCTACCAAAATGTTTGGCAGTTTACTTAGAAGTAACCAAAGTAGATATGAATGCATGAAGCTTCCGTGCTATTCCCTTTCTATTTAATTGGCCTTGATTTCTTCATTCTAAGCATTCTCTGGACCCATATTTAAATTCCCCAAGAAAGATATTTTTTTTTTTCTGCTGTGCATACTGTAGATTCTGACCATGGTGGCAAAGCTACTTTTCAGCCCTGTCTATACTAAATTATTAAAGAAAATACGTCAGATTAATTACTCTCCACTATAGGATCTCAGGTTATAGGATCATGACTTCTATAAAGTGGCTTACATTCAGTTCACGAGTGGCTCTCAATTTATCTTCAGAACAGCAGCAAAAGTCAAGTGAAATATTCGCTATTGTTGTTGTTTGCACATCATTTGTGTTGGGTTCTATTCTCGATTGACGTTCCTAAAGGAAAGAGTGCCAGGAAGAAGGCACCCTAGGTGGCCTCAGCACAGGCTGAGCAGAAGGAGGAACCATCACCTTCTTCTGAGAGACCTTAACTCTTACATTCACTCTTACAAAGGCCGAGAAGAGAAGCATTATAATCACACTGCAGTGGACTCCTCCCCTTATGATCCCAGGGCCCTCTTAGCTGAGAGCGTTGCGGTAGAGTACGGAAGGACTGAAGAACAGAGGAAGGCACTGGGCACAGTGGCTCACTCTTGTAATCCCAGCACTTTGGGAGGCTGAGGCGGGCAGATCAGTTAAGGTCAGGAGTTCGAGACCAGCTTGGGCAACATGGCGAAACCCTGACTCTACAAAAAATACAAAAATTAGCTAGGCGTGGTGGTGCACCTATAGTCCCAGCTACTCGGGAGGCTGACGCAGGAGAATCACTTGAATACAGGAGGTGGAGGTTGCAGTGAGCCAAGATTGCACCACTGCACTCCAGCCTGGGCAACACAAGATCCAGCCTGAGCAACAGAGCAAGACCCTGTCTCAAAAAAAATAAAAATAAAGAATAGAGGGAGGAAGTAGCTCTTTATATTTGCAATAGGTAGACATGTAGAGAATATTTTAGACAAACACATGGAGGCACACAATACAGAGCTTTGGAGGGAGTTATGGTAATCAGGTTTACCATAAAAATCCAAAATGCCTATAATACAATACTATAAATGGCTCACTTTATTGTGGATATATAATCTACCCTTCAGTGAAGAATTGTATATGATGCTGCTTTAATGCAGTTTTATGCTAATGATAAACATTTACTTGGTACATCATAAGTAAATAATGGTTTTCTGCAAAACTGAAAATGTACTCCTTTGTTTCAGCACAGCATATGGGAAAGCACTCATCCACAACTTTAGGTGTCATTAGCTTCCTTTTGTCTCTAAAGATAGCATCAATCAAGATGGGGCTAGTTTACGATTCACATTTAATAAAAAAAAAAAAAAGATAAAATCGTTTCCTAGTCATTTAGAATGAGCTGGAGAATAGCAATGACTCTGGCTTAGAATTATATTCCATTTTAATTTCACTAAAAATTAGAAATTGTAGCTCATTTATTTTAATGTTTGTTCCTCTCAAAAATAATCAATCATTTAACTCTGTTTTCAAAATGAAATAACATACATCTGAGATAACTGACACAAACATACAGTATCGTACACCACCTGACAACATCTGAATAGAAAATTGCCATTCAGCTCTTCAAAAAACCTAACCCTGGTCCTGAGTCTTCTCAGAAACAAGCATTATGTTGGTTATGAGAAGATTTTGTAAATAATTTTTATATTAACAGAAGTTAGAAATATTGTGAAAATATTGTTTATCCTCCCTAGAATCAAAAAAGTCTTTTTTTATGATTGAATGTGGTTTCTTTTAAATGGACAAATTCATACTTTATGAAAATCTAAAAATATTTATTAACAGATGTCCACAGAATGAAATATACTTTCAAAAAGTTTGTGAAGCCATTTTAATATACACATTTAACATTACACAATTCAAAAATAAAGAAAATTGAAAGGCACAACAACATCCCTAGTATCTAACTCCACCTTTCAACGTACACAATGCTGAAGCATTAGAGAAAACTATCATTTTAAATACCATCAACCACACAAAGTCATATTATATCCTGTTGAAGTAAACTAGATTTTATTGAGCTTTCTTTTTTTTTTTTTAATTCTGGTGTACTCAATGAAGAAATTGACCCACAGATAAATTTTTACAGAAATGTTAAAAATTCAATCTGTTTTCTTTAAGTGCTAAATATTTGGGAGTTAGCCATAATAAGAATTCAACTGGAGTCAATCAAACAAATGTGACACAAACAGCTTCCGACTTTCAAACGCAGTACGAGAGTATATAGCCCCCTTTCTGTTGTTGCTTCACTACAGAGACCTATATACAAACCGGCAAGAGCTACCAACAGGGCCTCTGCTGTTATAGAAGAGTGATTGTTTTGTATTTGGTCCTGATAGATATGCGGCCTCTGAATATTTCGTTTTGAAATAATAACAGGCCAAAATTCTATTAGTAACCAAGAAAAGACATCATCAGCTCCCTAGTCCCTAAATTCTCATCTTTTCAGGCATTTGCAACTAGAACCACAAAAAAAAATCATAAAAGCATTATCAGCAAGTATACCTATTTTGCATTGCTAGTGCCTTTAGCATAAAAAGTAAATTTTTTTCTTAAAAAGCATGAGGAAATTTAAAATGAAACCACGTATCCAGAGTCCTAAGACAGTCCCCTAACCTTTGGCTTATATCTGAAACTAGTCAGAGGTAAATAGAATTGAATAGGATCCAGGAAAAGTTGATTTCAGATTGTCTCCCAGAGGAAAAATGGCATAGGACTAAAAAAAAAAAAAAGTTGATTTCTACTAAGTGATACAGTAATAATATTGTATAAGCCATAGAATTAGTTAAATATATCATTTAATTTTCTTTCCAAATTGCCCACTTTTAAAAGATTATGCTTAAATTTGGCTCATATAAACACCAAAAATTACATAGCAGCATATTTAAGTGAAACAATAATAGTACAGTTCAGCATTATAGTTTTTGAACCACTTCCACATATATATATATTTTTCACTTGGTATGTTAAACTCTCTTATATCATTTTATTATAGAGGAAGGCACTGTATAATAGACTTACGTGACTTGCCCATAGTCCTACAGCTAAGGCTTGAAATGAGATCTTCTTACAATCTCCGGTGCTCTTAAGAGAACAAAAAATGACTTTTTAGTATAAACATAGATTCTATCTGAAAACTTATTAAACAGTTTTTGTGATGCTTTCATGCTGCACTTTTGGCAACACATAAATTCAAGGCATATTGAAAATATCCACATAGAGCTCAACTTCCATAAATTTTAGCTTATTTTAAAAACTAAAACTCTCGTTGAGTTGAAAAAATTATGTAGCTTTCAGGTCAACACAAAGAAAGATTTTACAATTAAAACTGCTTCCCCAAAATGGGGGGAAATTGGCTTATGATACCCAACATCCGACTTGTTCAAGTAAAAGTAGAAGAGATTCTGACATCTCCTGGACAGGAAACAGTGATGTTGACATCTCTATTTCCTTCCCACTTTGAGAGTCTGAGATTCTGAGTCTTACCCTAGGCTCTCTTTAGGAAAACAACAAAATTCTCATACCTCTTTGAAGTTGCAGACACTTAATAAGACTGAGAAAAAATTCACTCTCAGAACTTCTATAAAAGCTCAGCTGGTTTTGGAATTTAAGTAAGTCACTTCTTTACTAAATAGCTGCTTTTATTGCAGCATATCTTTGTTGTGAAATGGAAAACTATTTAAGGAAAGCACTCCTCTGTAAGAACCAATATAACTAGAAATAAATGCAGGTCTTGTATGCCTGTAAAAACAGACATTCAAAATTGTATGCTGACATCAAATGTTTGGCACGGTACAAATCTGACAAAATTCATTAGATTATATAAAAGAAGGAATAAAACAGCAAAAGTGAAGCACAGGCCTATAAAAGAACTTATTTTGATTTTTTTAGAACAAAACTTCTATTTCCATATCTAGATATGATTTTAAAAATTGCTCCACATAATGTGGTAGCCTGTGGTGTTTCAATATGAAATACTTGAGAAGGTGATTACTAAGGGCATCATAATAACCCTAACAACTTCAGCACTACCTAATTTCTTTTTCATTTTTCTCCTCATCACAAATAGCAATCACTTTATGCCCTGAAGCATGAAGACTTCACAGCCACTGTAATTTTACCCAATCCAGGCAGTATACCTACAGTTATTCTTATTCATAGATTCCCAGATCATTTCTAAATATAAAGATATTGTCTTCAAAACTCTGTCATATAAGTGACTACCATGGATGAAACAGGTGTTTCATAAAATATAATTTACTTTTTCCCCCCATTTTAAGCACAGCTTTACCATCTCTGCAGGTATTTGTTTCAGAAAAACAGGAAATAATCTCTCTCTCTCTATATATATATGTGTATATATATATGAATTTATAATGTTTCATAGATAAAAGGGCTGGTTTGTCAAAATAGCCATTTTCAGAGTATTTATTAAAAACAATGAATGAAGTTAGAGTACCAAGGAAGAACAAAAAGGAAACCACATATATTATAGTTGGAGGAATTATATCATGCCATATTTGTATCATGAAACTTTTAGACGATTAAAGTTCACAGGATAAATCTAATACTAAATAAATGGTAACAGTAGTAGATGGAGACAAGGTATCATTGTATAACATAGAATCTCCCATAAAGTGTTTTTTCCCTGCACATTTTCATAATGGCTGTTAGAGTAATGATTACAACATCCCTCATTTTGATGTCTCTGGAATATACTTTGACAAACTGAGGTTCCAAAGTACATCCATTATCTCACCCGATGTCATTTTACTTGATGAAGAATTTTAATAAGTTACCCAAAGTTAAATAAAAATAGCACATGATCTTGTATGGGTTCAGGCTCATTCTTGGTCTCCACTCTCCTTCATGTCTCACAGAATTCAATCAGTTGTCTGGTATTTGTTTTTTTATGGGAGCCAATCACCCACCATCTCTGAAATTATGCCAACGGGTAACTAGGACCTGATTCTAAGCTCTGTTAATTAGACAGTAGCCTCAACAGAGATAAAGTAGTTCAAATAAGAAAACACCATATCAGAGACTACGTAAATGAAAAAAATAAAAAGGAAATAAAAATTTAATAACTACTATATAGCACACCCATATATACTGGAATTTGATCCCCCTAACTCCTTGTAGTTGTTGCTTTTATCTTCATCTGGACAGATGCTGCTGCTGCAACTCGGGTTAAATAGCTGACGAGTGACAGAAGTGGAAGTGGAGCCCATTACTATCTAGGTCCCAAGCCCATGAGCCTCTCACTATGTTGCGTTGTTTCTCTCCAAAGTCACAGAATCCTACTTAGAGACAAATCAAGAAAAAAAAAAAATCTCATCTTTATTCATCCTGCCATTTCCCATTGTGAAAAAATACAAGCACATACTGTCTGATAATATCCATTTCTCAGATGTTTTTCTAGCTCTCCCAACTAATGACCATTTAATTCCTTTTTTATTTTCACAATAAGTATTGTTCATATCAGATTTAGTATTGCTTCAATCATGGTGCTGCTTGTAGCACTATCATTTTACTCTCAAAAAACAAAAGAAGGTCAGGGAGATGAGCTGAGAACACCCCAACATACCCCTTCTTCCTAAGGAACTCCAGGTGCTCACCATGATGCACCGTCCATTATTCACTCCAGCTGAAAAAATTACCCAAGCCATGCCCTTCTGTGAACTCCTACTCTAAGCCAATCTTCAAGGTATTAGAGCTCTTTGGCAAGACAAACTGAAGGACAGACACTATTTTTTTCCTCTTACACAGCTAATGTTCATTCCCCTTTGGCTTAATTCTTAAAATGGGTTTTAAATTCAACTCAGTGAAAGCCCCAGTATATCAGACATTTGGTAGTGTCTTGTGAGACCTGAGGAAAGGGTTGACCAGAACTGAACTTGACTTTAATACAAGACCATGTTCTATTATTGTTTAACTTTGGGTATTTCTCCCCTAGGAGGAGGACAGAGGAGAACTAACCAGCTCCAGGACCAAGGTAAGAGGGGAGTTTTCTTTCAAAAGAATGGCTTCCATCCATTTGAAGGAAACCCCTCCCCCACCTGTTTTTTAATCTCTTTTTCTTTATACATTTATATTTTTTAACCCACCAGCATAAGGAAACCAGCTTGCCACTTGTGCATAATAGTTATTTGAACATTCACTTACAAATGGTATAGCAGGAAAAAATAAAAACTTTCACACAAGCCATATCAGTTATATGCTAATGCATTTATGTTTTCTATCATAATTAAATATTAGTACTAGTCTTCCATTAAGGCTTAGATACTTGCATAGGCCTTAGAAAATTTTTATCAGCTGTTAATTTCTCTATTTGTAAAATATACATAGTTACTACCAGCCAAACCGTAGTGGTCACAAAAACATCAAAACTAAAATCCAAAGCATTTTTATACACAAATATATCATTATTAAGAAAAAAATAATAAAATTAACCACTAATATCATTTTAATGATACATATTTGGAAATATGATCAGTCTGGACTTTTGGGTTGAAGCTATACAAACTTAATGAGATTTGTAAGGTGCCATAGGAAAACTGTGGTTAGAAAAATAGGAGGAAAGGGAGGAAATAACATTGTGTTGAGCATCATCTCTCCATGCTTATACACCCTCTTCCCAGGCCTCTTGTATATTTCTTTTAATGGTTTTCACTATAACCTCTCACTTTTTGTGTTGCTGTCCATAGAAATCATTAATATTTCCTGACTTTGGTATTCTCCTTCAAATTGGTCTTTCCACAGAGGAAAACCAAGAGGAGAAACAAGTGAGAGAATTTAAAGGGACAGTGCAGTGGCTCACACCTGTAATCCCAGCACTTTGGGAGGCCAAGATAGGTGGATTTCTTGAGCCCAGGAGATTGAAACCAGCCTGGGCAACATGGCAAAACCCTGTCTCTACAAAAAAATAGAAAACAATTAGCTGGGCATGATGGTGCATGTCTGTTGTCCTACCTACCCAGGAGGCTGAGGTGGGAGGATTGCTTGAGCCTGGGAGGTAGAGGTTTCAGTGAGTTGTGATCATGCCACTGCACTCCAGCCTGGGTGACACAGCCAGACCCTGTCTCAAAAAAGTAAATAAAAGTTAAATTAAAAAATAAATAAAAACATCTAGAAGTTGAGATCGAAAAAGAAAAATAGACCATAGGGATTATGAAAGGCACCAGCTTCTAGATCCTATTCAGCAATAATTATTTGTTATCATTTTCCTCCAAAGAAGCTAGATCTTGTGTGACTCAAGTAGATTTTAGGAAAGTTTTAAGATCAGGTAACAGAGACACTTGGGACTCAAGAAGAAGAAAATTTTAGGAAGGGAGAAAAAAAATGTACCAAAAAAAAACGAGAATTCAGGCAATTTGTTGCCAAAAAATAAAGAGTCATCGTCTTCCAGTAATACAGGTCTACCATTTTGTTACAAACGTGTTTA
This sequence comes from Symphalangus syndactylus, assembly GCF_028878055.3. NCBI lineage: Eukaryota > Metazoa > Chordata > Mammalia > Primates > Hylobatidae > Symphalangus > Symphalangus syndactylus. Next base: position 122,774,482 of record NC_072425.2, read on the forward strand.
GAAGTCTTGCATATCCTTAAAGTTGGATTGTTAGAGCATGTAATGAAAGAAAATCCTTTCCAAAGGATACATTTTTGTTAGAGGTTACTGTTTTCTGAGCAGAAATAATAGTGGCTATGTGATTAGGAACTTACATGAAAAGACTCATTCAAAATAAGAAATTCATTTTAACATCAAAACATAATATCTATTTATGTAGATAAGTATATTATAATGGTCATCAAATCCAGAAACTTAAGCATTAAACTTTTAGCTCATGGCATATTTTGTTGACTGTCTGATAAAACCTAATTTTGACTTTCTCTCTCACTGACTTCTTTAATGAAAAGTACAGGATATATCTGAATCACATTATTTATTCTTAATTTATTTATCCTGAAGATGCCAGGCATACGGACTCTCCACTGAAGCAGTCATACAAAAGAAGGAAACTGTCACAACATTGTTAATGAGCTCTTTATGTGTTAGAATTTGATGTTTACATGGACATTTGTTATGTCAGGAAGATTTGTTGTACTTTGAATTCTTATAAAATACTTCATAGAAATCTCACTCAAGGAAACAATTGGTGGGAGTTCTACAGTGACTTAGCTCTTTTGGATAACAGAACATTGAAATGAAAGCACCATTTCTCTGTTTTGTTGCTTGGTAAAGTGAAAAGCATTGATTTATAGTACTTGCATTCAATTTATTCAGTATATTTAAAATAGTCCATGAAAGTGTCCAAACTAATAGCTTAAGATACCCAACTTCTGACAAGTAGCAAATAACTGAACGACTATGTAATATGTGTAATATGTTCTAGTATTAACACCAATAGAAGCAAATGTAGGTGAGACTATTTTAAGAATTTAAATTTTTTGTCACTATTTAAAATTTGAGTTGTTTAAACAGTGGGTGTTAGAATATATTTCTATTTTGAAATATGACTATAAGCCCTGTTGCTTTCAAAATAAGCAACTTTGTATCTTCACTTAGAATCTCATAAACTTAAAATATTTAAAGATCCATGGATTTAGAATTCTTAGGCTTCAACTATTTTCAGAGAGTAACAGAAAAGCTACATATTCTCATAGATGTGAGCCCCCATGTATCTGAACTTTGAATAAAAAGCTCAGCTTCCTTTCATTAGCTTGTAATCTCTGTTTCTATAAGAAGTACTCTTAGTTTGTAATCCCTGTTTCTATAAGCAGCACTGTTTTTACTCAAGTTTCTTCTCTAATTTGTGTTGCTCGTCAGCCTAAACAAAATCCAGGCCAAAAGCTCTGGTAGGTTAAGCAAGATCAATTAAAACACATTTTAAGTGATAAGAGCAACATCCAAATACTGGCTTCCTGCTAAGGAACCTGAAATCTTAAATGAAAGAAGAAAGTTGGAACTCTTTATTTTTAAATTTTTTACTCTCAAGAATTTAATGGAAAATTTATAGTCTTTTTATGTGAAGTTTAGATACATTTAGTGAGTTAAATACATATTAAAATATGCAGTGAAATAAATCTTAAACCACAGTTGACACTTAATATCTGTTGGTAATAAATGTAATTTTTAATTTTTAAAATAAAGATAAATTATATTATTCTAAGAAGTAAATTTAGTAACAGAATAATTTTTCTTTCTTTCTTTTTTTTTCTTTTTTTTTGAGATGGAGTCTTGCTTTGTTGCCAGGTAGGAGTGCAGTGACTGCAGTGACGTGATCTTGGCTCACTGCAACCTCTGCCTCCCGGGTCCAAGCGACTCTCCTGCCTCAGCCCCCTGAGTAGCTGGGACTACAGGTGTCTGCCACCACGCTGAGCTAAATTTTTGTATTTTTGGTAGAGTACTGGCCAGGATGGTCTCGATCTCTTGACCTCATGATCCGCCCGCCTCGGCCTCCCTAAGTGCTGAGATTACAGGCATGAGCCACCACGCCCGGCCAACAGAATAGTTTTCTAAAGGTGATGTGTTTCTTGGCTAAACTTGAATAGAATTGATTTATAAAAATCCATTATGGAGGATTTTTATCTTGAAGTTTAGTTAGGAGTATCACATTTCCCTTGATATTAACAACAAAGTTGCATTTGATTTTATCATTTAGTGTTCTTTCCTTGTCTGGCTGCATAAAGTGAATGGCAACCGGTTTATTTTAGCGATCTATAATCTCACTGAAATATCTTCTAAGATTATTTTGTTTATACAGTTAACCAAATTGCCAGCCATTATTCATAAAGATAGCTAGTGTCAATAATATTTTTATGTCCACTTGCCAACATTTAATAGACAGTTTTGAAGTGTTTTGTTTTAAAACACACTTCATACCAGGACTTCCCAAAATTCATTAGTTGCCATAGTTGAAGCATTCCCTTTCATTGGCCAGAACACTATTCTTTTATTTTAATGGGTTGCTTGCAAAATAGCACGAGGTTCATTCACTGTTATATCACATCTTATGTAGTTATTGCAAAACAACTATAATTATTGCCCTGCATTAGGACTGAAAATAGTATAAAGTACCCTAATACACAGTTGTCACCCTCCAAGAGAAAGAAAAGATTTGCATAGATCATGTGGTAATGTATGACTCAAAGGAAATGCGAGTACTCAGATACTAGATCTTATCATTTAAAGAAGAAAGAGATAAACAGCATCTACAGTATCTGGGAAATACCTCATAAAGAAGATTCAGATGTATTAGTTTATAAATATTAGCAAATGAATAAATAAGTCAGTGAGTGATTACTGGAAAATGTTAAGAAATTCAGAAAGACTAAGAGAAGGGGAAAAAGGAATTCCTGGTGAATGTTCTAATATGAGTTTGGAGTCAATTCTGAATAAAATATAGTTAGGACTATAAGGAAATTAACCTGGCTGAAGGCAGAGAGAATCAACTTGGAGGATTAGTTTGATTAAGAGACTACACTTTTGTGTTAGACAAACCCAGCTTCCTATTTCACTTTTGCCATTTACTAGCCAATAAATTTTAGGCCTCACTATCATCATCTGTAAAATGGAGATGTAATCCTACCATATGGGATTGTTTTGAGGATTCAATGAGAATAATAAGAACTTCACACAGTGACTAAATAAAATATAATACAGTTATACTTTAAAAGTGTATGTAAGCTGAATTGTTGAGAAACCTTGAATGTCAGAAAAGTTAGAATAATATCTTGGAGGCAATGATGAATTCATGAAGATTTTTGACAAGGCATTCTAAACAAGCAGTGAAGCAAAGTTATTCTGACTCTGGGTAGCAGAGAATGGATTGAGAAAGCCAGTGGATCTGGTCTTGGGTGATAAAGGCTTCAACTAAAGTGATGTCAGTTTAATAGAAATGAAAATATAAATATGAGAGTCACTTGTCATAAAAACAGTTCTTAATGGATAATTGGCTAGAGGAAAGGAAGGGAAATGAAAATTCAAAGATGAGACTGAGTTTTTGTGGTTGGGCCTTGTTATTTTGGTATTCATTTTTACAGTCCTATTACTTCTGTGTAAAATCTCCTAATCGATTATACTGAAGCTTCTATATGGTACTGTTCTTGGGACCCAAGATTACATGTCTCAAAAGATTAGAACGTAAATCAATAAGAACTTTGTATGTATGAAAAAAAGACATTTTAACTTTGGAAGAAAATCTTACCATCTAGTTAAATGAAGTCATTTCATATAGATTATTGGTAATGCTTTTCAAAGAAAATTATCTACTACCCTTCCTTCTTGGGTATTTAGGCTGTATCTGTTCAGTTGACAAGACCACTTGCCTTTCAAGTTTTTTCTCAGCTCAAGGAGTATTTAGCCTGAGAGGACTGAAATTGCCATCTTACAATGGCTTCCAAAACTTGATCAGGCATAGACCCTACCAAGCCTGACAAACGTCCCAGGAAAAAGAAAATTTCCCACAGAGAGCCATAGAAGGATGAATATAGTTTAGCTATACAGGGAAGAGTCATGATAGGAAACAAAAGGTATCCTGGTACTGTAGGAAGAGCACTGGACCAGAAGGCAGAAGACCTGCACCCCAGCTGGGCTTTGATGGACAAGTCACCTAACTTTCATTAGGCCCCAGGGACTGCATCCTGGGGCCTAATAAGAAGGTTGGGCATAACCTCTAATCTACATTTTGATTCAAAAATTCTGGGATTCTAAGTCTTTAAAGCAATTGATGAAAGTTTTTAAGAGTCAGCAAAGGATGGGAAAAGTAAAGATGATCCGTGGACCATGGAATGGAATTCTGGAAATCACATAAGGAGATGAAGAAATCAAGAGTCAGAGACAGTGCGGGAGTCCACACAGCAAATCATGGTCCAGGCAGGTCATCTGCATGAAAGACACAGTACTGTTGAACAGCTCACATGCTGTTTATGTAACCCAGACCAGTTCTAATATTTTAAAATTGTATTTTACTTACTTTAAAGCAAAGTTACCTTAGAATAATAATAACCACAACTTGAAAAATGAATGCTATTCAGAGATAACTTGAAGCACTTCACTAGCTAGCCATGGTCTCATTTGAAACAAAGCTTTCATATGTATAATTTGAGCACAGTGATAACAACAAGGGAGTGGCCTGAGGCAGGGACTTTACTGAGTATAGTCTCAAACAGCACCCCAAGGCCACCACAAATAAATAAAATGTGTGGTATGAAATATGAATAGTTGATATTTTTCTCAATATTATATAATGAAAAGCATCTTTTCACAGTTTTTTTTTAATTTTTATCGGTTTCACGTTCAGTATTTAAAAATGGGAGTGGGTGTGGTGGCTCACACTTGTAATCCCAGGCAGGTGGATCGCTTCAGCCCAGGAGTTTGAGACCAGCATGGGCAACATGGCAAAACCACATTTCTACAAAACACACAAAAATTAGCTGGGTATGGTGGGGTGCACTTGCAGTCAATCTTAGCTACTCAGGAGGCTGAGGTGGGAGGATCACCTGAGCCTCGGGAGGTCAGGGCTGCAGTGAGCCATGATCATGCCACTTCACTCCAGCCTGGGCAACAGAGTGAAATCCTGTCTCAAAAAAATAAAAATAATAAAAAATTAAAATGTTCTGCATATGATGTAACTGTACAATGATCATAGATTGAGGCTAGTACTTTGGAAATCCCTTCTCAATAAATCAGTCTTAAAACCTCTGCTCTATTAAAATTCTGAGCCACTAGGTGTCATAGAAATGTTTTTATTTCTCTTACCTTTAATACACAGACTTAGAAGTCATCACTGACTATTTTTAAAATAGATGTTATTCGAATTTAGAACAGATATCTCTTTAATCTGTGTTCAAGTTGTCCTTCCAAGGTCTGTGAACCCCTGAAATTATGTATAAGTCTGGGGTTTTGTAAGTTTGTGCATTTCTTCCTGAGAAAGTATTTGTACTTTCATTGAATTCTAAAAGAGAACCATGACCCAAAGTAGGTAAGAAAATTCTACTCTGTGACCTAAAATTGACAAAATTATGAAGCTAAGCTTCATGAAATATTTGTAAATATTACCTAAAAAATACTCAACACTAAAAATATAATTAAAATTTTCATTGATCACAATCCCTAGCTAATGCTCTGGCTAAGTTACTGGGAGACATCCTAACAAAAATCACAAAGCTCCTTCAAGGAATAACATTCCTCAGACCCATGTTTCAACTAGAAATTAATCATGCAAATTCCAATGAACATGCAATTTAGAGACAATTGCTGGAATCCAGACAAGTATCTGTTTAACTTGTTCAGCTCTCCTTGACTCAACTTGGAATATGAAATACAAAGGTTTCCACACTAACTTAATGTCATCCAAAACCCAAACCAAAGACACTAAATCTTTCCTTATCAAAGTAGTTTTCAAGTGCTCATTGCAAATCATGCTGGGTCTGAATTGTCTTTCCACTTACAAAAATTTTTCTCTTCTTATTTTAATACTAAATTCCTGATCAATAGTACCATTTAATGCAAATCTTACTTGTCATTGCATAGGCAAACTGGAGTAAAAACTCAATATCTTTTCTAAAAACTTTTTGCATATATATGTAGAGCAATCTAGCCCAAATTCTGCCTTTGGAAATGAGTGCACAAATCCAATGAAGCAAAAAGAGCCTTGTGCTTGTCTACTGGAAGGAATAATTTGGGAAGAAAAGTAATAACACAGCTACAAGTTAAATTGAAAACTTAGTGGAGCATTGATAATGCTGAAAACTGGCTACTCTTCGAGGCTAAATAGTTGATAAAGGGTAGAATTGGGAATTCAAAAGCCTTTCCTTAAAATTAGACATATTCTTAACTCTTCATCATTTGACAGCCTATTGATTCTTATTTACTTTTTGTGTTTTCTTGATTAATAAAATAGTCATTTTTCCTCAGTAGGTCATTAATTGACTTTACACAGAATTCTGGGGTTGTTGTAAATTCTCAGCTTTTTTGCTAACTTGCTCCATTCACCTTTATCTGGAAGATGTCATTAATTAAACTACAAAAGTAAATCCTATGTGATATTTGCTTCTCTCTACCTATTTCATCTTGTTATATGGAATATGCATAGAATTTTTGTGAAAATACTGACAATGCGGCTATATTTAATAACAGAATGAATAGTCTATGTAAAGTTGGTTATTCATATTTCATGACATTACTATTTTCTTATTAGCATGGTTCTGGGAAAACTGTAGCACATATATATGTATACACATACACACACACATATATATACATACATACATACACACACATACACACACACATTTGCTCCTAACAAAGCTTAAATCAAATGAGTTTTCCAATCTGGAATTTTAGTTTGATTTCAAGAAAGGTATAAAATAAATACGTAGCATGCTAGAATATAAAAATAAATTGTATTTTTTAACTCCTACAAACAAATCCAAAAAAAGACTTTTTCTTAGGGTCTCTAATACTTGTTAGGGAAAGAACATAGTTGCTAGCCATAAATCTGTTTTTCTGAAAACAGAGATATAAACTCTTTCTTTTTTTTGTAAATAGCCCACTAAGCAGGACGCAAGCCTATTCAGTCACATTCATTTAATTCAGCCTAAGGGAAAAGACTCACCTTGTCTATATAAATATGTGTGAAACAGCAAGTCTTCTTTCTAGGCCACTAAGAGTTCTATTAACCTCCTGTAGCTCCTGTCTGATGGGGTATGTCTGCTAATTGATGCATTGCTCATACTTCTCTGCCTGACCTGTTCCCATCAAATAAAGTAGAGCCCTCATAGAAGCCAAATACATCACATGTCCTCCAGCTTGTGACTAGAGGGACAAAACCAACTGAACCAAAGCAAACCACATAATCAGGAACAATAAATGTTTTTCTAAGAACTTTAAGAATAACCCCTAATTTATATCTCAAATTTTATTTAATCCAAAATAGAGTATTTTTTTGGCTTGAATAAAACAATTCCATAAGGTATTATATTACAAAATAACTGAAAGCTTTGTTTTTTACTAATTATTACAGTATCACTTTCCACTGCCCAGAAAATTTTGGGTGTGGGGGGAAGCATAAAGAACAAATGCAATTTAAGTTCATCATCATCTTACAGCCAGAGATTGTGACTTGTTGTATTTTCTTTCATATTCTTTTCAACAATCAACATTATATATACATGTACTTATATATAAATGTATAGTTTATTCTCAGACTAAGATCAAAATGAACACACACTTGTTTCTTTTTCCACTTAACATTATACTATAAGCACTTCCTCTTGCCATTGAAATTTTTTAATGGTTATCAAACATCAATCATATGGATCATTGTACTTACCAACACTATAACCCCAGAAGCTTTGTAACATATGGTACCCCAATTTAGAAAAACCTGATACAGTGGGGTTAGGTCTGAGCATGAGTATTTGCAATAGGCAGTTATTATACTCAAGTCAAACTTGAGACCACTGGTGTATACCAAAATCTCCTTAATCTTCCCTTTTTTTGATAGGTATATTGCTTTCAATGTTTATATATATATATATAATATATATAAAATGCTATATATATAATGTTATATATATAATGTTACATATATATAAAATGAGATTTATCATAAGTCATTTTGGCAGCACCTTTAATTTCTTAGGATTGATTGCTCTAAGGGGAATTATTTAATTAAGGGTGAGAATTGTTTTAAAACTTTTGTTGTATAAAGCCAAATTATTTTCTTTTTGGTTTTTAATTTTTTTTCAAATTTCATCTTTAAAAAATGGGATACATGTGCAGAACGTGCAGGTTTGTTACATAGGTATACAAGTGCCATGATGGTTTGCTGCACCTATTGACCTGTCCTCTAAGTTCCCTCCCCCTCACCCCCAACCCCCCAACAGGCCCTGGTGTGTGTTGTTCCCTTCTCTGTGTCCATGTGTCCTCCATGTTCAACTCCCCCTTATATGAGTGAGAACATGCAGTGTTTTGTTTTCTGTTCCTGTGTTAGCTTGCTGAGGATGATGGCTTCCAGCTTCATCCATGTCCCTGCAAAGGACATAATCTCATTCCTTTTTATGGCTGCATAGTACTCTGTGGTATATATGTACCATATTTTCTTTATCCAGTCTATCATTGATGGGCATTTGGGTCGGTTCCATGTCTTTGCTATCGTACATAGTGCTGCAATAAACATGTGTGCATGTGTCTTTATAGTAAAATGATTTACATTCGTTTGGGTACATACCCAGTAATGGGATTGCTGGGTCATGGTATTTCTGGTTTGAGATCCTTGAAGAATCACCATATTGTCTTCCACAATGGTTAAACTAATTTAAATTCCCACCAACAGTGTAAAAGCATTGCTATTTCTCCACAGCCTTGCCAGCATCTATTGTTTCCTGACTTTTTAAAAATCACCATTCTGACTGGCATGAGATGGTGGTACCTCATTGTGGTTTTGATTTGCATTTCTCTAATGATCAGTGATGTTGAGTTTTTTTTCATATGTTTATTGGCCGTGTAAATGTCTTCTTTTGAGACGCGTCTGTTCATGTGCTTTGCCCAATTTTTGATGGGACTGTTTGTTTTTCTCTTGTAAATTTGTTTAAGTTTCTTGTAAATTGTGGATATTAGACATTTGTCAGACGGGTAGATTGTAAAAATTATCTTCCATTCTGTAAGTTGCCTGTTCACTCTGATGATAGTTTCTTTTGCTGTGCAGAAGCTCTTTATATATATATATATATACTTTAAGTTCTAGGGTACATGTGCACAATGTGCAGGTTTGTTACATATGTATACATGTGCCATGTTGGTGTGCTGCACCCATCAACTCGTCATTTACATTAGTTATATCTCCTAATGCTATCCCTCCCCGCTCCCCCCACCCCACAACAGGCCCCAGTTTGTGATGTTCCCTACACTGTGTCCAAGTGTTCTCATTGTTCAATTCCCACCTATGAGTGAAAACATGTGGTGTTTGGTTTTCTGTCCTTGCAATACTTTGCTCAGAATGATGGATTCCAGCTTCATCCATGCCCCTAAAAAGGACATGAACTCATCCTTTTTATGGCTGCATAGTATTCCATGGTGTATATGTGCCACATTTTCTTAATCCAGTCTATCATTGATGGACATTTGGGTTGGTTCCAAGTCTTTGCTACTGTGAATAGCGCCACAATAAACATATGTGTGCATGTGTCTTTATAGCAGCATGATTTATAATCCTTTGGGTATATACCCAGTAATGGGATGGCTGGGCCAAATGGTATTCTAGTTCTAGATCCTTGAAGAATCGCCACACTGTCTTCCACAATAGTTGAACTAGTTTATAGTCCCACCAACATTGTAAAAGTGTTCCTATTTCTCCACATCCTCTCCAGCACCTGTTGTCTCCTGACTTTTTAATGATCGCATTCTAACTGGTGTGAGATGGTATCTCATTGTGATTTTGATTTGCATTTCTCTGATGGCCAGTGATGATGAGCATTTTTTCATGAGTCTTTTGGCTACATAAATGTCTTCTTTTGAGAAGTGTCTGTTCATATCCTTTGCCCACTTTTTGATGGGGTTGTTTGATTTTTTCTTGTAAATTTGTTTAAGTTCTTTGTAGATTCTGGATATTAACCCTTTGTCAGATGGGTAGATTGTAAAAATTTTCTCCCATTCTGTAGTTTGCCTGTTCACTCTGATGGTACTTTCTTTTGCTGTGCAGAAGCTCTTTAGTTTAAATAGATCCCATTTGCCAATTTTTGCTTTCATTGCCATTGCTTTTGGTGTTTTAGTCATGAAGTCTTGCCCATGCCTCCATCCTGAATGGTATTCCCTATGTTATCTTCTAGGGTTTTTATGGTTTTAAGTCTAACATTTAAGTCTTTAATCCATCTTGAATTAATTTTTGTATAAGGTGTAAGGAAGGGATCCAGTTTCAGCTTTCTATATATGGCTAGCCAGTTTTCCCAGCTCCATTTATTAAATAGGGAATGCTTTCCCAATTTCTTGCTTTTGTCAGGTTTGTCAAAGATCAGATGGTTGTAGATGTGTGGTATTAATTCTGAGGACTCTGTTCTGTTCCATTGGTCTATATCTCTGTTTTGGTACCAGTACCATGCTGTTTTGGTTACTGTAGCTTTGTAGTATAGTTTGAAATCAGGTAGTGTGATGCCTCCAGCTTTGTTCTTTTGGCTTAGGATTGTCTTGGCAATGTGGGCTCTTTTTTGGTTCCAAATGAACTTTAAAGTAGTTTTTTCCAATTCTGTGAAGAAAGTCATTGGTAGATTGATGGGGATGGTATTGAATCTATAAATTACCTTGGGCAGTATGGCCATTTTCATGATGTTAATTCTTCCTATCCATGAGCATGGAATGTTCTTCCATTTGTTTGTGTCCTCTTTTATTTCGTTGAGCAGTGGTTTGTAGTTCTCCTTGAAGAAGTCCTTCACATCCCTTGTAAGTTGGATTCCTAGGTATTTTATTCTCTTTGAAGCAATTGTGAATGGGAGTTCACTCATGATTTGGCTCTCTGTTTGTCTGTGATTGGTGTATAGGAATGCTTGTGATTTTTGGACATTGATTTTGTATCCTGAGACTTTGCTGAAGTTGCTTATCAGCTTAAGGAGAATTTTGGGCTGAGATGATGGGGTTTTCTACATATACAATCATGTCATCTGCAAACAGGGACAATTTGACTTCCTCTTTTCCTGATTACCCTTTATTTCCTTCTCCTGCCTGATTGCCCTGGCCAGAACTTCCAACACTATGTTGAATAGGAGTGATGAGAGAGGGCATCCCTGTCTTGTGCCAGTTTTCAAAGTGAATGCTTCCAGTTTTTGCCCATTCAGTATGATATTGGCTGTGAGTTTGTCATAAATAGCTTTTATTATTTTGAGATGCGTCCCATCAATATCTAGTTTATTGAGAGTTTTTAGCATGAAGGTCTGTTGAATTTTGGTCAAAGACCTTTTCTACATCTGTTGAGATAATCATGTGGTTTTTGTCTTTGGTTCTGTTTATATGCTGGATTACATTTATTGGTTTGCATACATTGAACCAGCCTTGCATCACAGGGATGAAGCCAACTGGATCATGGTGGATAAGCTTTTTGATGTGCTGTTGGATTTGGTCTGCCAGTATTTTATTAAGGATTTTTGCATTGATGTTCATCATGGATATTGGTCTAAAATTCTCTTTTTTTGTTGTGTCTCTGCCAGGCTTGGTATCAGGATGATGCTGGACTCATAAAATGAGTTAGGGAGGATTCCCTCTTTTTCTATTGATTGTAATTGTTTCAGAAGGAATGGTACCAGCTCCTCTTTGTACCTCTGGTAGAATTCGGTATGGTTTTGCAGTGGCTGGTACTGGTTTTTCCCTTTCATATTTAGTGTTTCTTTCAGGCGCTCTTGCAGCGCAGCTCTGGTAGTAACAAAATCCCTCAGCATTTGCTTGTCTGGAAAGGATTATATTTTTCCTTTGCTTATGAAACTTGGTTTGGCTGGATATGAAATTCTGGGTTGAAAATTCTTTCCTTTAAAATGTTAAATATTGACCCCCAATCTATCCTAGCTTGTAGAGTTTTTGCTGAGAGGTCTGCTATTAGTCTGATGTACTTCCCTTTGTAGGCGACCTGGCCTGTCTCTCTGGCTGCCCTTAACAGTTTTCCCTTCATTTTGATCTTGGAGAATCTGACGATTATGTGTCTTGGGGTTGATCTTCTCATGGGATATCTTAATAGTGTTCTCTGTATTTCCTGAATTTGAATGTTGGCTTGTCTTGCTAGGTTGGGGAAGTTCTCCTGGATAATATCCTGAAATACATATTCCACCTTGTTTCCATTCTCCCTGTCTCCTCCTGGTACTCAAATCAATCATAGGTTCTGTCTTTTTATGAAGTCTTGGAGACTTTGTTCATTCTTTTTCATTCTTTTTTCTCTATTCTTGTCTGTATGTCTTATTTCAGTAAGGTAGTCTTCAAACTCTGAAATCCTTTCTTCCACTTGGTCAATTCAGCTGTTGATACTTGTGTATGCTTCACAAAGTTCTCATGCTGTGTTTTTCAGTTCTATCAGGTCTTTTATGTTCCTCTCTAAACTGGTTATTCTAGTTAGCAATTCCTCTAACCTTTATCAAGGTTCTTAGCTTCTTTGCATTTGGTTAAAACATGCATTTTTAGCTCATCGTAGTTTTTATTACCTATCTTCTGAAGCCTCCTTCTGTCAGTTCTCTATCTGATCTTCCATCCAGTTCTGCACCCTTTATGGAGAGACGTTGTGATCATTTGGAGGAGAATAGGCACTCTGGCCTTTTGGGTTTTCAGCATTTTTTCATTGATTCTTTCTTATCTTCATGAGTTTGTCTAGTTTCGTTCTTTGAGGCTGCTGACCCTTGGATGGGGTGTTTGTGGGGGACTTTTTGTTGTTGTTGTTGCTGATGCTGTTGTTGCTTTCTGTTTGTTTTTCTTTCAATAATCAGGGCCCTCTTCTGTAGGGCTGCTGCAGTTTGCTGGAGATTTACTTTAGGCCCTGTTCATCTCATTTGCTCTCATGCAGGGATATGTCACTCAAGGAGGCTGGAAAGCAGCCAAGATGGGTGCCTGCTCCTTCTTCTAGGACCTCTGACCTTGAGGAGCACCAACCTGATGCCAGTAGGATCGCTCTGGCGATAGGGTGTCTGACAACCCCTGTTGGAGGGTCTCATTCAGTTGGGTGGCACAGGGAGCAGGACCTATTCAATGAAGCACTTTGTCCCTTGGTGGAGAGGGTGTGTTTTGCTGGGGGAAACCCACCCATCTGAGCTGCCCGATTCCTCAGAACTACCAGGAGGAGAGGCTAAGTCTGCTGGTCCGCAGAGACTGCAGCCACCCCTGCCTCTAGGAGCTCAGGCCCAGGGAGATGCTAATTCTGTCCCTGAGCCTCTGGCTGGAGTTACTGGAGATCCTGCGGGGAAGCCCCGCCCACTGAGGAAGAATCGGTCGCGATTAGGCCTGAACAGGCACTCTGGCTGCTGACTGCCACAGCCGGTGTGTTGGGCTGTGGGGACAAGTCTTGGGAGCAAGCTGTCCAGCCTCCCTGGCTCCAGCAGGGGAAAAGCACAGCCTGGAGCTATAGAAATGGGTGCTGCCCTTCCCCCACCCAGGTAGTTTAGCATGTTAGGCAATTGTGAGTCCCAGTGCTGGCTGCAGACCCTCCCCCAAGGAGCTGAAACGGCTTAGCCAGCAGGCGGCAGCAGCTGGTGCTGGTTGCCCCTCCCCCCCGAGAGTTCGGTACGTTCAAGCAGATTCCAGCTGAGAGGCTGTAAGAATCTGCATGTTCCAAGGTTGGGACGCTAGGCCCCGGTGGCGTGGGTTCGCGAGTGGGATCTTCCCATCTGTGGGTTGCACAGTTCCATGGGAAAAAGCACAGTTTCCCCGGACGGGTAGCGCACTCACTCACCGCCTCGCTTGGCTGTGGAGAGGAGGTTCCCCTTCCCGGTGTGGGCCACCACACGACACTGCTCTTCCTTCTCTCAGTGAGTCACGCCAGCCTTCGAGACAATTTTGATGAGAGAAAGCCTGGATACCTTGGTTGCCTGTGAGGGATTCACAGGCTTATTATGTTTTTTTCCGATGGAAGCCTCTGAACACCACAGCTTCTAGTCAGCCATCTTGGCCCCGCCCATCCTATCTCCAGTTTTCAATTCTGTCATCAGTGAATGAGAATGCCTGCTCCTCTTATTAAATCCTCGACTATACAAAGCATATCTTTACTTTTATCTTTCCTAGTATGAATGGTGAGAAATGAATTTGCATTGCTTTAATGCACATTAGTTTTACTCCAAATAAGGCAGAATTATTTTTATATGATTTTAGTTTAACTTCAAATAAGGCTGAATTATTTTATATGATTTATATTTCTTGGTGCATAAGTTATCTATCCATGTTTTTTGCTGACTTTAAAGGAATGTTCTTATTTTTACACAATTTCTTTTTGTCACACAATTTTTAAGTGTTTTTAAACTATGTTAAGATTTATTGAGGACTATGAAAAAAACCTCTCAGCCTCATTCAGGTAAATATTCTGAAATTTTAACACTTGATATTTAAATTTTATATAATATAGTATGAAGAGAGCATTCCAGTGAAGAGGTCACAGGCCTTCTTGGGACCAGAAGTGTTTTGGATTTCAGATTTATTTGGATTTTTTGAATATTTGCGTTACACTTACCACCAGTTCAGCATCCGTAATCTGAAAACCTGCAATCTAAAACATTTCCAAAAAAAATTGTTTTAAGTGCCAACATGATGCCCAAAGGAAATGCACGTTGGAGCATTTAGGATTTCAGATTTTTGGATTAGGGATACTCAATTAGTATAACTAATGGATACTTTCTTATAAGGATAATAATCCACTAACACAATTACACAGTAGTTAAGACAGATAAACTGCATTAATTCCATATACTATTGCCATCATAGCCAACAATAAAGTGTTCATCCTATTAAGTGAGATGAAATTGAATGTGTTTAAACCAGACCAAAGATAATACTGCAAATTATTTGTTCTACAAACTGCGTGTGTCCTGAATATCTTGTGGGCAGACAATGACTAAATCTAAAAAGTTGTATCATCAGTCCTTTACAACAATATTCACAAATCCAGGAAATCAGAAAAATAAAACTAAACTTTACTAAAACTTTTTAAATTTGCCCTGTTTACTTAGGTTGACATTTTATCAGATATACACTTTAATACCTCACCAACAGAGAAATCATACTATAAGAAATATCATCTAGAAGTAAATATGCATAAGGCATAAAAGTAAGCATAAAAGCATATCCAGATCTATATAATTTAATGATAAGTTATTTGTGGAGGGGTAAAGAATAAGCAATAAATGTCTTAGCCTGGATTAAGCATGCTTTTCACAAGGAAATCTTACTTTGCACTAGATTAATGTGCCCAAAATTATTAATAATAAATGGAAAAAATTTACATATGTTAGTTCCCATACTAAAGCTTTGGTTTTATATGACATTTCAACAAAATTCTCATTAACAAAAGTAAGTCTTAAATGCTAGGTCAGTAAAGTATGGATTTTCATAATCTAACTCATTTGAGGGAAATTCCAGGAATAAAAACTTTTG